>NW_028242825.1:0-600000 GCF_964263255.1 Lissotriton vulgaris
AAGATTTATGGAATGGTTAAAAGTGCATGAAAATGGCCAATTTACTCACTCTGAGTTCTCAAAAAGGGTTTCTTCACCCCGGGAAGTTAATTAAATGCCATTTGGAGGCATTTAATGTTCGAGCAAAAACGGCTGATTTTCGACAAAAGAGATAACACCCCCCCATTACGTCATGCTTCAGAAATGTGGAAAATGGTCCGTTTTCAAATGTTTTATTTTTGAACGTCAGTTCACATTTGTAGGTGGATCATCAGTGTTAGAGCTAAAATTAGCATGTTTAAAGTGATTTTCATGCTTCCAGGGGCTCGGGAAGTGAAATAAATACCATTTGGAGGCATTTAATGTTCGAGCAAAAACGGCTGATTTTCGACAAAAGAGATAACACCCCCCCATTACGTCATGCTTCAGAAATGTGGAAAATGGTCCGTTTTCAAATGTTTTATTTTTGAACGTCAGTTCACATTTGTAGGTGGATCATCAGTGTTAGAGCTAAAATTAGCATGTTTAAAGTGATTTTCATGCTTCCAGGGGCTCGGGAAGTTAATTAAATACTATTTGGAGGCATTTAATGTTCGAGCAAAAACGGCTGATTTTCGACAAAAGAGATAACACCCCCCCATTACGTCATGCTTCAGAAATGTGGAAAATGGTCCGTTTTCAAATGTTTTATTTTTGAACGTCAGTTCACATTTGTAGGTGGATCATCAGTGTTAGAGCTAAAATTAGCATGTTTAAAGTGATTTTCATGCTTCCAGGGGCCCAAAACACAAGATTAATGGAATGGTTAAAAGTGCATGAAAATGGCCAATTTACTCACCTGAGTTCTCAAAAAGGGTTTCTTCACCCCGGGAAGTTAATTAAATACCATTTGGAGGCATTTAATGTTCGAGCAAAAACGGCTGATTTACGACAAAAGAGATAACACCCCCCATTACGTCATGCTTCAGAAATGTGGAAAATGGTCCGTTTTCAAATGTTTTATTTTTGAACGTCAGCTCACATTTGTAGGTGGATCATCAGTGTTAGAGCTAAAATTAGCATGTTTAAAGTGATTTTCATGCTTCCAGGGGCTCGGGAAGTGAAATAAATACCATTTGGAGGCATTTAATGTTCGAGCAAAAACGGCTGATTTTCGACAAAAGAGATAACACCCCCCCATTACGTCATGCTTCAGAAATGTGGAAAATGGTCAGTTTTCAAATGTTTTATTTTTGAACGTCAGTTCACATTTGTAGGTGAATCATCAGTGTTAGAGCTAAAATTAGCATGTTTAAAGTGATTTTCATGCTTCCAGGGGCCCAAAACACAAGATTTATGGAATGGTTAAAAGTGCATGAAAATGGCCAATTTACTCACTCTGAGTTCTCAAAAAGGGTTTCTTCACCCCGGGAAGTTAATTAAATACCATTTGGAGGCATTTAATGTTCAAGCAAAAACGGCTGATTTTCGACAAAAGAGATAACACCCCCCCATTACGTCATGCTTCAGAAATGTGGAAAATGGTCCGTTTTCAAATGTTTTATTTTTGAACGTCAGTTCACATTTGTAGGTGGATCATCAGTGTTAGAGCTAAAATTAGCATGTTTAAAGTGATTTTCATGCTTCCAGGGGCTCGGGAAGTTAATTAAATACCATTTGGAGGCATTTAATGTTCGAGCAAAAACGGCTGATTTTCGACAAAAGAGATAACACCCCCCCATTACGTCATGCTTCAGAAATGTGGAAAATGGTCCGTTTTCAAATGTTTTATTTTTGAACGTCAGTTCACATTTGTAGGTGGATCATCAGTGTTAGAGCTAAAATTAGCATGTTTAAAGTGATTTTCATGCTTCCAGGGGCCCAAAACACAAGATTTATGGAATGGTTAAAAGTGCATGAAAATGGCCAATTTACTCACTCTGAGTTCTCAAAAAGGGTTTCTTCACCCCGGGAAGTTAATTAAATACCATTTGGAGGCATTTAATGTTCGAGCAAAAACGGCTGATTTTCGACAAAAGAGATAACACCCCCCCTTTACGTCATGCTTCAGAAATGTGGAAAATGGTCCGTTTTCAAATGTTTTATTTTTGAACGTCAGTTCACATTTGTAGGTGGATCATCAGTGTTAGAGCTAAAATTAGCATGTTTAAAGTGATTTTCATGCTTCCAGGGGCTCGGGAAGTTAATTAAATACCATTTGGAGGCATTTAATGTTCGAGCAAAAACGGCTGATTTTCGACAAAAGAGATAACACCCCCCCATTACGTCATGCTTCAGAAATGTGGAAAATGGTCCGTTTTCAAATGTTTTATTTTTGAACGTCAGTTCACATTTGTAGGTGGATCATCAGTGTTAGAGCTAAAATTAGCATGTTTAAAGTGATTTTCATGCTTCCAGGGGCTCGGGAAGTTAATTAAATACCATTTGGAGGCATTTAATGTTCGAGCAAAAACGGCTGATTTTCGACAAAAGAGATAACACCCCCCCATTACGTCATGCTTCAGAAATGTGGAAAATGGTCCGTTTTCAAATGTTTTATTTTTGAACGTCAGTTCACATTTGTAGGTGGATCATCAGTGTTAGAGCTAAAATTAGCATGTTTAAAGTGATTTTCATGCTTCCAGGGGCTCGGGAAGTTAATTAAATACCATTTGGAGGCATTTAATGTTCGAGCAAAAACGGCTGATTTTCAACAAAAGAGAAAACACCCCCCCATTACGTCATGCTTCAGAAATGTGGAAAATGGTCCGTTTTCAAATGTTTTATTTTTGAACGTCAGTTCACATTTGTAGGTGGACCATCAGTGTTAGAGCTAAAATTAGCATGTTTAAAGTGATTTTCATGCTTCTAGGGGCCCAAAACACAAGATTTATGGAATGGTTAAAAGTGCATGAAAATGGCCAATTTACTCACTCTGAGTTCTCAAAAAGGGTTTCTTCACCCCGGGAAGTTAATTAAATACCATTTGGAGGCATTTAATGTTCGAGCAAAAACGGCTGATTTTCGACAAAAGAGATAACACCCCCCCATTACGTCATGCTTCAGAAATGTGGAAAATGGTCCGTTTTCAAATGTTTTATTTTTGAACGTCAGTTCACATTTGTAGGTGTATCATCAGTGTTAGAGCTTAAATTAGCATGTTTAAAGTGATTTTCATGCTTCCAGGGGCTCGGGAAGTGAAATAAATACCATTTGGAGGCATTTAATGTTCGAGCAAAAACGGCTGATTTTCGACAAAAGAGATAACACCCCCCCCATTACGTCATGCTTCAGAAATGTGGAAAATGGTCCGTTTTCAAATGTTTTATTTTTGAACGTCAGTTCACATTTGTAGGTGGATCATCAGTGTTAGAGCTAAAATTAGCATGTTTAAAGTGATTTTCATGCTTCCAGGGGCTCGGGAAGTTAATTAAATACCATTTGGAGGCATTTAATGTTCGAGCAAAAACGGCTGATTTTCGACAAAAGAGATAACACCCCCCATTACGTCATGCTTCAGAAATGTGGAAAATGGTCCGTTTTCAAATGTTTTATTTTTGAACGTCAGTTCACATTTGTAGGTGGATCATCAGTGTTAGAGCTAAAATTAGCATGTTTAAAGTGATTTTCATGCTTCCAGGGGCCCAAAACACAAGATTTATGGAATGGTTAAAAGTGCATGAAAATGGCCAATTTACTCACTCTGAGTTCTCAAAAAGGGTTTCTTCACCCCGGGAAGTGAAATAAATACCATTTGGAGGCATTTAATGTTCGAGCAAAAACGGCTGATTTTCGACAAAAGATATAACACCCCCCCATTACGTCATGCTTCAGAAATGTGGAAAATGGTCCGTTTTCAAATGTTTTATTTTTGAACGTCAGTTCACATTTGTAGGTGGATCATCAGTGTTAGAGCTAAAATTAGCATGTTTAAAGTGATTTTCATGCTTACAGGGGCTCGGGAAGTTAATTAAATACCATTTGGAGGCATTTAATGTTCGAGCAAAAACGGCTGATTTTCGACAAAAGAGATAACACCCCCCCATTACGTCATGCTTCAGAAATGTGGAAAATGGTCCGTTTTCAAATGTTTTATTTTTGAACGTCAGTTCACATTTGTAGGTGGATCATCAGTGTTAGAGCTAAAATTAGCATGTTTAAAGTGATTTTCATGCTTCCAGGGGCCCAAAACACAAGATTTATGGAATGGTTAAAAGTGCATGAAAATGGCCAATTTACTCACTCTGAGTTCTCAAAAAGGGTTTCTTCACCCCGGGAAGTTAATTAAATGCCATTTGGAGGCATTTAATGTTCGAGCAAAAACGGCTGATTTTCGACAAAAGAGATAACACCCCCCCATTACGTCATGCTTCAGAAATGTGGAAAATGGTCCGTTTTCAAATGTTTTATTTTTGAACGTCAGTTCACATTTGTAGGTGGATCATCAGTGTTAGAGCTAAAATTAGCATGTTTAAAGTGATTTTCATGCTTCCAGGGGCTCGGGAAGTGAAATAAATACCATTTGGAGGCATTTAATGTTCGAGCAAAAACGGCTGATTTTCGACAAAAGAGATAACACCCCCCCATTACGTCATGCTTCAGAAATGTGGAAAATGGTCCGTTTTCAAATGTTTTATTTTTGAACGTCAGTTCACATTTGTAGGTGGATCATCAGTGTTAGAGCTAAAATTAGCATGTTTAAAGTGATTTTCATGCTTCCAGGGGCTCGGGAAGTTAATTAAATACCATTTGGAGGCATTTAATGTTCGAGCAAAAACGGCTGATTTTCGACAAAAGAGATAACACCCCCCCATTACGTCATGCTTCAGAAATGTGGAAAATGGTCCGTTTTCAAATGTTTTATTTTTGAACGTCAGTTCACATTTGTAGGTGGATCATCAGTGTTAGAGCTAAAATTAGCATGTTTAAAGTGATTTTCATGCTTCCAGGGGCCCAAAACACAAGATTAATGGAATGGTTAAAAGTGCATGAAAATGGCCAATTTACTCACCTGAGTTCTCAAAAAGGGTTTCTTCACCCCGGGAAGTTAATTAAATACCATTTGGAGGCATTTAATGTTCGAGCAAAAACGGCTGATTTACGACAAAAGAGATAACACCCCCCATTACGTCATGCTTCAGAAATGTGGAAAATGGTCCGTTTTCAAATGTTTTATTTTTGAACGTCAGTTCACATTTGTAGGTGGATCATCAGTGTTAGAGCTAAAATTAGCATGTTTAAAGTGATTTTCATGCTTCCAGGGGCCCAAAACACAAGATTTATGGAATGGTTAAAAGTGCATGAAAATGGCCAATTTACTCACTCTGAGTTCTCAAAAAGGGTTTCTTCACCCCGGGAAGTGAAATAAATACCATTTGGAGGCATTTAATGTTCGAGCAAAAACGGCTGATTTTCGACAAAAGAGATAACACCCCCCCATTACGTCATGCTTCAGAAATGTGGAAAATGGTCCGTTTTCAAATGTTTTATTTTTGAACGTCAGTTCACATTTGTAGGTGGATCATCAGTGTTAGAGCTAAAATTAGCATGTTTAAAGTGATTTTCATGCTTCCAGGGGCTCGGGAAGTTAATTAAATACCATTTGGAGGCATTTAATGTTCGAGCAAAAACGGCTGATTTTCGACAAAAGAGATAACACCCCCCCATTACGTCATGCTTCAGAAATGTGGAAAATGGTCCGTTTTCAAATGTTTTATTTTTGAACGTCAGTTCACATTTGTAGGTGGATCATCAGTGTTAGAGCTAAAATTAGCATGTTTAAAGTGATTTTCATGCTTCCAGGGGCTCGGGAAGTTAATTAAATACCATTTGGAGGCATTTAATGTTCGAGCAAAAACGGCTGATTTTCGACAAAAGAGATAACACCCCCCCCATTACGTCATGCTTCAGAAATGTGGAAAATGGTCCGTTTTCAAATGTTTTATTTTTGAACGTCAGTTCACATTTGTAGGTGGATCATCAGTGTTAGAGCTAAAATTAGCATGTTTAAAGTGATTTTCATGCTTCCATGGGCCCAAAACACAAGATTTATGGAATGGTTAAAAGTGCATGAAAATGGCCAATTTACTCACTCTGAGTTCTCAAAAAGGGTTTCTTCACCCCGGGAAGTTAATTAAATACCATTTGGAGGCATTTAATGTTCGAGCAAAAACGGCTGATTTTCGACAAAAGAGATAACACCCCCCCATTACGTCATGCTTCAGAAATGTGGAAAATGGTCCGTTTTCAAATGTTTTATTTTTGAACGTCAGTTCACATTTGTAGGTGGATCATCAGTGTTAGAGCTAAAATTAGCATGTTTAAAGTGATTTTCATGCTTCCAGGGGCTCGGGAATTGAAATAAATACCATTTGGAGGCATTTAATGTTCGAGCAAAAACGGCTGATTTTCGACAAAAGAGATAACACCCCCCCATTACGTCATGCTTCAGAAATGTGGAAAATGGTCCGTTTTCAAATGTTTTATTTTTGAACGTCAGTTCACATTTGTAGGTGGATCATCAGTGTTAGAGCTAAAATTAGCATGTTTAAAGTGATTTTCATGCTTCCAGGGGCCCAAAACACAAGATTTATGGAATGGTTAAAAGTGCATGAAAATGGCCAATTTACTCACTCTGAGTTCTCAAAAAGGGTTTCTTCACCCCGGGAAGTGAAATAAATACCATTTGGAGGCATTTAATGTTCGAGCAAAAACGGCTGATTTTCGACAAAAGAGATAACACCCCCCCCATTACGTCATGCTTCAGAAATGTGGAAAATGGTCCGTTTTCAAATGTTTTATTTTTGAACGTCAGTTCACATTTGTAGGTGGATCATCAGTGTTAGAGCTAAAATTAGCATGTTTAAAGTGATTTTCATGCTTCCAGGGGCTCGGGAAGTTAATTAAATACCATTTGGAGGCATTTAATGTTCGAGCAAAAACGGCTGATTTTCGACAAAAGAGATAACACCCCCCCATTACGTCATGCTTCAGAAATGTGGGAAATGGTCCGTTTTCAAATGTTTTATTTTTGAACGTCAGTTCACATTTGTAGGTGGATCATCAGTGTTAGAGCTAAAATTAGCATGTTTAAAGTGATTTTCATGCTTCCAGGGGCTCGGGAAGTTAATTAAATACCATTTGGAGGCATTTAATGTTCGAGCAAAAACGGCTGATTTTCGACAAAAGAGATAACACCCCCCCATTACGTCATGCTTCAGAAATGTGGAAAATGGTCCGTTTTCAAATGTTTTATTTTTGAACGTCAGTTCACATTTGTAGGTGGATCATCAGTGTTAGAGCTAAAATTAGCATGTTTAAAGTGATTTTCATGCTTCCAGGGGCTCGGGAAGTTAATTAAATACCATTTGGAGGCATTTAATGTTCGAGCAAAAACGGCTGATTTTCGACAAAAGAGATAACACCCCCCCATTACGTCATGCTTCAGAAATGTGGAAAATGGTCCGTTTTCAAATGTTTTATTTTTGAACGTCAGTTCACATTTGTAGGTGGATCATCAGTGTTAGAGCTAAAATTAGCATGTTTAAAGTGATTTTCATGCTTCCAGGGGCTCGGGAAGTTAATTAAATACCATTTGGAGGCATTTAATGTTCGAGCAAAAACGACTGATTTTCGACAAAAGAGATAACACCCCCCCATTACGTCATGCTTCAGAAATGTGGAAAATGGTCCGTTTTCAAATGTTTTATTTTTGAACGTCAGTTCACATTTGTAGGTGGATCATCAGTGTTAGAGCTAAAATTAGCATGTTTAAAGTGATTTTCATGCTTCCAGGGGCCCAAAACACAAGATTTATGGAATAGTTAAAAGTGCATGAAAATGGCCAATTTACTCACTCTGAGTTCTCAAAAAGGGTTTCTTCACCCCGGGGAGTTAATTAAATACCATTTGGAGGCATTTAATGTTCGAGCAAAAATGGCTGATTTTCGACAAAAGAGATAACACCCCCCCATTACGTCATGCTTCAGAAATGTGGAAAATGGTCCGTTTTCAAATGTTTTATTTTTGAACGTCAGTTCACATTTGTAGGTGGATCATCAGTGTTAGAGCTAAAATTAGCATGTTTAAAGTGATTTTCATGCTTCCAGGGGCTCGGGAAGTTAATTCAATACCATTTGGAGGCATTTAATGTTCGAGCAAAAACGGCTGATTTTCGACAAAAGAGATAACACCCCCCCATTACGTCATGCTTCAGAAATGTGGAAAATGGTCCGTTTTCAAATGTTTTATTTTTGAACGTCAGTTCACATTTGTAGGTGGATCATCAGTGTTAGAGCTAAAATTAGCATGTTTAAAGTGATTTTCATGCTTCCAGGGGCTCGGGAAGTTAATTAAATACCATTTGGAGGCATTTAATGTTCGAGCAAAAACGGCTGATTTTCAACAAAAGAGAAAACACCCCCCCATTACGTCATGCTTCAGAAATGTGGAAAATGGTCCGTTTTCAAATGTTTTATTTTTGAACGTCAGTTCACATTTGTAGGTGGACCATCAGTGTTAGAGCTAAAATTAGCATGTTTAAAGTGATTTTCATGCTTCTAGGGGCCCAAAACACAAGATTTATGGAATGGTTAAAAGTGCATGAAAATGGCCAATTTACTCACTCTGAGTTCTCAAAAAGGGTTTCTTCACCCCGGGAAGTTAATTAAATACCATTTGGAGGCATTTAATGTTCGAGCAAAAACGGCTGATTTTCGACAAAAGAGATAACACCCCCCCATTACGTCATGCTTCAGAAATGTGGAAAATGGTCCGTTTTCAAATGTTTTATTTTTGAACGTCAGTTCACATTTGTAGGTGTATCATCAGTGTTAGAGCTTAAATTAGCATGTTTAAAGTGATTTTCATGCTTCCAGGGGCTCGGGAAGTGAAATAAATACCATTTGGAGGCATTTAATGTTCGAGCAAAAACGGCTGATTTTGGACAAAAGAGATAACACCCCCCCCATTACGTCATGCTTCAGAAATGTGGAAAATGGTCCGTTTTCAAATGTTTTATTTTTGAACGTCAGTTCACATTTGTAGGTGGATCATCAGTGTTAGAGCTAAAATTAGCATGTTTAAAGTGATTTTCATGCTTCCAGGGGCTCGGGAAGTTAATTAAATACCATTTGGAGGCATTTAATGTTCGAGCAAAAACGGCTGATTTTCGACAAAAGAGATAACACCCCCCATTACGTCATGCTTCAGAAATGTGGAAAATGGTCCGTTTTCAAATGTTTTATTTTTGAACGTCAGTTCACATTTGTAGGTGGATCATCAGTGTTAGAGCTAAAATTAGCATGTTTAAAGTGATTTTCATGCTTCCAGGGGCCCAAAACACAAGATTTATGGAATGGTTAAAAGTGCATGAAAATGGCCAATTTACTCACTCTGAGTTCTCAAAAAGGGTTTCTTCACCCCGGGAAGTGAAATAAATACCATTTGGAGGCATTTAATGTTCGAGCAAAAACGGCTGATTTTCGACAAAAGATATAACACCCCCCCATTACGTCATGCTTCAGAAATGTGGAAAATGGTCCGTTTTCAAATGTTTTATTTTTGAACGTCAGTTCACATTTGTAGGTGGATCATCAGTGTTAGAGCTAAAATTAGCATGTTTAAAGTGATTTTCATGCTTACAGGGGCTCGGGAAGTTAATTAAATACCATTTGGAGGCATTTAATGTTCGAGCAAAAACGGCTGATTTTCGACAAAAGAGATAACACCCCCCCATTACGTCATGCTTCAGAAATGTGGAAAATGGTCCGTTTTCAAATGTTTTATTTTTGAACGTCAGTTCACATTTGTAGGTGGATCATCAGTGTTAGAGCTAAAATTAGCATGTTTAAAGTGATTTTCATGCTTCCAGGGGCCCAAAACACAAGATTTATGGAATGGTTAAAAGTGCATGAAAATGGCCAATTTACTCACTCTGAGTTCTCAAAAAGGGTTTCTTCACCCCGGGAAGTTAATTAAATGCCATTTGGAGGCATTTAATGTTCGAGCAAAAACGGCTGATTTTCGACAAAAGAGATAACACCCCCCCATTACGTCATGCTTCAGAAATGTGGAAAATGGTCCGTTTTCAAATGTTTTATTTTTGAACGTCAGTTCACATTTGTAGGTGGATCATCAGTGTTAGAGCTAAAATTAGCATGTTTAAAGTGATTTTCATGCTTCCAGGGGCTCGGGAAGTGAAATAAATACCATTTGGAGGCATTTAATGTTCGAGCAAAAACGGCTGATTTTCGACAAAAGAGATAACACCCCCCCATTACGTCATGCTTCAGAAATGTGGAAAATGGTCCGTTTTCAAATGTTTTATTTTTGAACGTCAGTTCACATTTGTAGGTGGATCATCAGTGTTAGAGCTAAAATTAGCATGTTTAAAGTGATTTTCATGCTTCCAGGGGCTCGGGAAGTTAATTAAATACCATTTGGAGGCATTTAATGTTCGAGCAAAAACGGCTGATTTTCGACAAAAGAGATAACACCCCCCCATTACGTCATGCTTCAGAAATGTGGAAAATGGTCCGTTTTCAAATGTTTTATTTTTGAACGTCAGTTCACATTTGTAGGTGGATCATCAGTGTTAGAGCTAAAATTAGCATGTTTAAAGTGATTTTCATGCTTCCAGGGGCCCAAAACACAAGATTAATGGAATGGTTAAAAGTGCATGAAAATGGCCAATTTACTCACCTGAGTTCTCAAAAAGGGTTTCTTCACCCCGGGAAGTTAATTAAATACCATTTGGAGGCATTTAATGTTCGAGCAAAAACGGCTGATTTACGACAAAAGAGATAACACCCCCCATTACGTCATGCTTCAGAAATGTGGAAAATGGTCCGTTTTCAAATGTTTTATTTTTGAACGTCAGTTCACATTTGTAGGTGGATCATCAGTGTTAGAGCTAAAATTAGCATGTTTAAAGTGATTTTCATGCTTCCAGGGGCCCAAAACACAAGATTTATGGAATGGTTAAAAGTGCATGAAAATGGCCAATTTACTCACTCTGAGTTCTCAAAAAGGGTTTCTTCACCCCGGGAAGTGAAATAAATACCATTTGGAGGAATTTAATGTTCGAGCAAAAACGGCTGATTTTCGACAAAAGAGATAACACCCCCCCATTACGTCATGCTTCAGAAATGTGGAAAATGGTCCGTTTTCAAATGTTTTATTTTTGAACGTCAGTTCACATTTGTAGGTGGATCATCAGTGTTAGAGCTAAAATTAGCATGTTTAAAGTGATTTTCATGCTTCCAGGGGCTCGGGAAGTTAATTAAATACCATTTGGAGGCATTTAATGTTCGAGCAAAAACGGCTGATTTTCGACAAAAGAGATAACACCCCCCCATTACGTCATGCTTCAGAAATGTGGAAAATGGTCCGTTTTCAAATGTTTTATTTTTGAACGTCAGTTCACATTTGTAGGTGGATCATCAGTGTTAGAGCTAAAATTAGCATGTTTAAAGTGATTTTCATGCTTCCAGGGGCTCGGGAAGTTAATTAAATACCATTTGGAGGCATTTAATGTTCGAGCAAAAACGGCTGATTTTCGACAAAAGAGATAACACCCCCCCCATTACGTCATGCTTCAGAAATGTGGAAAATGGTCCGTTTTCAAATGTTTTATTTTTGAACGTCAGTTCACATTTGTAGGTGGATCATCAGTGTTAGAGCTAAAATTAGCATGTTTAAAGTGATTTTCATGCTTCCATGGGCCCAAAACACAAGATTTATGGAATGGTTAAAAGTGCATGAAAATGGCCAATTTACTCACTCTGAGTTCTCAAAAAGGGTTTCTTCACCCCGGGAAGTTAATTAAATACCATTTGGAGGCATTTAATGTTCGAGCAAAAACGGCTGATTTTCGACAAAAGAGATAACACCCCCCCATTACGTCATGCTTCAGAAATGTGGAAAATGGTCCGTTTTCAAATGTTTTATTTTTGAACGTCAGTTCACATTTGTAGGTGGATCATCAGTGTTAGAGCTAAAATTAGCATGTTTAAAGTGATTTTCATGCTTCCAGGGGCTCGGGAATTGAAATAAATACCATTTGGAGGCATTTAATGTTCGAGCAAAAACGGCTGATTTTCGACAAAAGAGATAACACCCCCCCATTACGTCATGCTTCAGAAATGTGGAAAATGGTCCGTTTTCAAATGTTTTATTTTTGAACGTCAGTTCACATTTGTAGGTGGATCATCAGTGTTAGAGCTAAAATTAGCATGTTTAAAGTGATTTTCATGCTTCCAGGGGCCCAAAACACAAGATTTATGGAATGGTTAAAAGTGCATGAAAATGGCCAATTTACTCACTCTGAGTTCTCAAAAAGGGTTTCTTCACCCCGGGAAGTGAAATAAATACCATTTGGAGGCATTTAATGTTCGAGCAAAAACGGCTGATTTTCGACAAAAGAGATAACACCCCCCCCATTACGTCATGCTTCAGAAATGTGGAAAATGGTCCGTTTTCAAATGTTTTATTTTTGAACGTCAGTTCACATTTGTAGGTGGATCATCAGTGTTAGAGCTAAAATTAGCATGTTTAAAGTGATTTTCATGCTTCCAGGGGCTCGGGAAGTTAATTAAATACCATTTGGAGGCATTTAATGTTCGAGCAAAAACGGCTGATTTTCGACAAAAGAGATAACACCCCCCCATTACGTCATGCTTCAGAAATGTGGAAAATGGTCCGTTTTCAAATGTTTTATTTTTGAACGTCAGTTCACATTTGTAGGTGGATCATCAGTGTTAGAGCTAAAATTAGCATGTTTAAAGTGATTTTCATGCTTCCAGGGGCTCGGGAAGTTAATTAAATACCATTTGGAGGCATTTAATGTTCGAGCAAAAACGGCTGATTTTCGACAAAAGAGATAACACCCCCCCATTACGTCATGCTTCAGAAATGTGGAAAATGGTCCGTTTTCAAATGTTTTATTTTTGAACGTCAGTTCACATTTGTAGGTGGATCATCAGTGTTAGAGCTAAAATTAGCATGTTTAAAGTGATTTTCATGCTTCCAGGGGCTCGGGAAGTTAATTAAATACCATTTGGAGGCATTTAATGTTCGAGCAAAAACGGCTGATTTTCGACAAAAGAGATAACACCCCCCCATTACGTCATGCTTCAGAAATGTGGAAAATGGTCCGTTTTCAAATGTTTTATTTTTGAACGTCAGTTCACATTTGTAGGTGGATCATCAGTGTTAGAGCTAAAATTAGCATGTTTAAAGTGATTTTCATGCTTCCAGGGGCTCGGGAAGTTAATTAAATACCATTTGGAGGCATTTAATGTTCGAGCAAAAACGACTGATTTTCGACAAAAGAGATAACACCCCCCCATTACGTCATGCTTCAGAAATGTGGAAAATGGTCCGTTTTCAAATGTTTTATTTTTGAACGTCAGTTCACATTTGTAGGTGGATCATCAGTGTTAGAGCTAAAATTAGCATGTTTAAAGTGATTTTCATGCTTCCAGGGGCCCAAAACACAAGATTTATGGAATAGTTAAAAGTGCATGAAAATGGCCAATTTACTCACTCTGAGTTCTCAAAAAGGGTTTCTTCACCCCGGGGAGTTAATTAAATACCATTTGGAGGCATTTAATGTTCGAGCAAAAATGGCTGATTTTCGACAAAAGAGATAACACCCCCCCATTACGTCATGCTTCAGAAATGTGGAAAATGGTCCGTTTTCAAATGTTTTATTTTTGAACGTCAGTTCACATTTGTAGGTGGATCATCAGTGTTAGAGCTAAAATTAGCATGTTTAAAGTGATTTTCATGCTTCCAGGGGCTCGGGAAGTTAATTAAATACCATTTGGAGGCATTTAATGTTCGAGCAAAAACGGCTGATTTTCGACAAAAGAGATAACACCCCCCCATTACGTCATGCTTCAGATATGTGGAAAATGGTCCGTTTTCAAATGTTTTATTTTTGAACGTCAGTTCACATTTGTAGGTGGATCATCAGTGTTAGAGCTAAAATTAGCATGTTTAAAGTGATTTTCATGCTTCCAGGGGCTCGGGAAGTTAATTAAATACCATTTGGGGGCATTTAATGTTCGAGCAAAAACGGCTGATTTTCGACAAAAGAGATAACACCCCCCCATTACGTCATGCTTCAGAAATGTGGAAAATGCTCCGTTTTCAAATGTTTTATTTTTGAACGTCAGTTCACATTTGTAGGTGGATCATCAGTGTTAGAGCTAAAATTAGCATGTTTAAAGTGATTTTCATGCTTCCAGGGGCCCAAAACACAAGATTTATGAAATGGTTAAAAGTGCATGAAAATGGCCAATTTACTCACTCTGAGTTCTCAAAAAGGGTTTCTTCACCCCGGGAAGTTAATTAAATACCATTTGGAGGCATTTAATGTTCGAGCAAAAACGGCTGATTTTCGACAAAAGAGATAACACCCCCCCATTACGTCATGCTTCAGAAATGTGGAAAATGGTCCGTTTTCAAATGTTTTATTTTTGAACGTCAGTTCACATTTGTAGGTGGATCATCAGTGTTAGAGCTAAAATTAGCATGTTTAAAGTGATTTTCATGCTTCCAGGGTCTCGGGAAGTTAATTAAATACCATTTGGAGGCATTTAATGTTCGAGCAAAAACGGCTGATTTTCGACAAAAGAGATAACACCCCCCCATTACGTCATGCTTCAGAAATGTGGAAAATGGTCCGTTTTCAAATGTTTTATTTTTGAACGTCAGTTCACATTTGTAGGTGGATCATCAGTGTTAGAGCTAAAATTAGCATGTTTAAAGTGATTTTCATGCTTCCAGGGGCTCGGGAAGTGAAATAAATACCATTTGGAGGCATTTAATGTTCGAGCAAAAACGGCTGATTTTCGACAAAAGAGATAACACCCCCCCATTACCTCATGCTTCAGAAATGTGGAAAATGGTCCGTTTTCAAATGTTTTATTTTTGAACGTCAGTTCACATTTGTAGGTGGATTATCAGTGTTAGAGCTAAAATTAGCATGTTTAAAGTGATTTTCATGCTTCCAGGGGCCCAAAACACAAGATTTATGGAATGGTTAAAAGTGCATGAAAATGGCCAATTTACTCACTCTGGGTTCTCAAAAAGGGTTTCTTCACCCCGGGAAGTTAATTAAATACCATTTGGAGGCATTTAATGTTCAAGCAAAAACAGCTGATTTTCGACAAAAGAGATAACACCCCCCCATTACGTCATGCTTCAGAAATGTGGAAAATGGTCCGTTTTCAAATGTTTTATTTTTGAACGTCAGTTCACATTTGTAGGTGGATCATCAGTGTTAGAGCTAAAATTAGCATGTTTAAAGTGATTTTCATGCTTCCAGGGGCTCGGGAAGTTAATTAAATACCATTTGGAGGCATTTAATGTTCGAGCAAAAACGGCTGATTTTCGACAAAAGAGATAACACCCCCCCCATTACGTCATGCTTCAGAAATGTGGAAAATGGTCCATTTTCAAATGTTTTATTTTTGAACGTCAGTTCACATTTGTAGGTGGATCATCAGTGTTAGAGCTAAAATTAGCATGTTTAAAGTGATTTTCATGCTTCCAGGGGCTCGGGAAGTGAAATAAATCCCATTTGGAGGCATTTAATGTTCGAGCAAAAACGGCTGATTTTCGACAAAAGAGATAACACCCCCCCATTACGTCATGCTTCAGAAATGTGGAAAATGGTCCGTTTTCAAATGTTTTATTTTTGAACGTCAGTTCACATTTGTAGGTGGATCATCAGTGTTAGAGCTAAAATTAGCATGTTTAAAGTGATTTTCATGCTTCCAGGGGCCCAAAACACAAGATTTATGGAATGGTTAAAAGTGCATGAAAATGGCCAATTTACTCACTCTGAGTTCTCAAAAAGGGTTTCTTCACCCCGGGAAGTTAATTAAATACCATTTGGAGGCATTTAATGTTCGAGGAAAAACGGCTGATTTTCGACAAAAGAGATAACACCCCCCCATTACGTCATGCTTCAGAAATGTGGAAAATGGTCCGTTTTCAAATGTTTTATTTTTGAACGTCAGTTCACATTTGTAGGTGGATCATCAGTGTTAGAGCTAAAATTAGCATGTTTAAACTGATTTTCATGCCTGCAGGGGCTCGGGAAGTTAATTAAATACCATTTGGAGGCATTTAATGTTTGAGCAAAAACGGCTGATTTTCGACAAAAGAGATAACACCCCCCCATTACGTCATGCTTCAGAAATGTGGAAAATGGTCCGTTTTCAAATGTTTTATTTTTAAACGTCAGTTCACATTTGTAGGTGGATCATCAGTGTTAGAGCTAAAATTAGCATGTTTAAAGTGATTTTCATGCTTCCAGGGGCCCAAAACACAAGATTTATGGAATGGTTAAAAGTGCATGAAAATGGCCAATTTACTCACTCTGAGTTCTCAAAAAGGGTTTCTTCACCCCGGGAAGTGAAATAAATACCATTTGGAGGCATTTAATGTTCGAGCAAAAACGGCTGATTTTCGACAAAAGAGATAACACCCCCCCATTACGTCATGCTATAGAAATGTGGAAAATGGTCCGTTTTCAAATGTTTTATTTTTGAACGTCAGTTCACATTGGTAGGTGGATCATCAGTGTTAGAGCTAAAATTAGCATGTTTAAAGTGATTTTCATGCTTCCAGGGGCTCAGGAAGTTAATTAAATACCATTTGTAGGCATTTAATGTTCGAGCAAAAACGGCTGATTTTCGACAAAAGAGATAACACCCCCCCATTACGTCATGCTTCAGAAATGTGGAAAATGGTCCGTTTTCAAATGTTTTATTTTTGAACGTCAGTTCACATTTGTAGGTGGATCATCAGTGTTAGAGCTAAAATTAGCATGTTTAAAGTGATTTTCATGCTTCCAGGGGCCCAAAACACAAGATTTATGGAATGGTTAAAAGTGCATGAAAATGGCCAATTTACTCACTCTGAGTTCTCAAAAAGGGTTTCTTCACCCCGGGAAGTTAATTAAATACCATTTGGAGGCATTTAATGTTCGAGCAAAAACGGCTGATTTTCGACAAAAGAGATAACACCCCCCCATTACGTCATGCTTCAGAAATGTGGAAAATGGTCCGTTTTCAAATGTTTTATTTTTGAACGTCAGTTCACATTTGTAGGTGGATCATCAGTGTTAGAGCTAAAATTAGCATGTTTAAAGTGATTTTCATGCTTCCAGGGGCTCGGGAAGTTAATTAAATACCATTTGGAGGCATTTAATGTTCGAGCAAAAACGGCTGATTTTCGACAAAAGAGATAACACCCCCCCATTACGTCATGCTTCAGAAATGTGGAAAATGGTCCGTTTTCAAATGTTTTATTTTTGAACGTCAGTTCACATTTGTAGGTGGATCATCAGTGTTAGAGCTAAAATTAGCATGTTTAAAGTGATTTTCATGCTTCCAGGGGCTCGGGAAGTGAAATAAATACCATTTGGAGGCATTTAATGTTCGAGCAAAAACGGCTGATTTTCGACAAAAGAGATAACACCCCCCCATTACGTCATGCTTCAGAAATGTGGAAAATGGTCCGTTTTCAAATGTTTTATTTTTGAACGTCAGTTCACATTTGTAGGTGGATCATCAGTGTTAGAGCTAAAATTAGCATGTTTAAAGTGATTTTCATGCTTCCAGGGGCTCGGGAAGTTAATTAAATACCATTTGGAGGCATTTAATGTTCGAGCAAAAACGGCTGATTTTCGACAAAAGAGATAACACCCCCCCATTACGTCATGCTTCAGAAATGTGGAAAATGGTCCGTTTTCAAATGTTTTATTTTTGAACGTCAGTTCACATTTGTAGGTGGATCATCAGTGTTAGAGCTAAAATTAGCATGTTTAAAGTGATTTTCATGCTTCCAGGGGCTCGGGAAGTTAATTAAATACCATTTGGAGGCATTTAATGTTCGAGCAAAAACGGCTGATTTTCGACAAAAGAGATAACACCCCCCCATTACGTCATGCTTCAGAAATGTGGAAAATGGTCCGTTTTCAAATGTTTTATTTTTGAACGTCAGTTCACATTTGTAGGTGGATCATCAGTGTTAGAGCTAAAATTAGCATGTTTAAAGTGATTTTCATGCTTCCAGGGGCCCAAAACACAAGATTTATGGAATGGTTAAAAGTGCATGAAAATGGCCAATTTACTCACTCTGAGTTCTCAAAAAGGGTTTCTTCACCCCGGGAAGTGAAATAAATACCATTTGGAGGCATTTAATGTTCGAGCAAAAACGGCTGATTTTCGACAAAAGATATAACACCCCCCCATTACGTCATGCTTCAGAAATGTGGAAAATGGTCCGTTTTCAAATGTTTTATTTTTGAACGTCAGTTCACATTTGTAGGTGGATCATCAGTGTTAGAGCTAAAATTAGCATGTTTAAAGTGATTTTCATGCTTACAGGGGCTCGGGAAGTTAATTAAATACCATTTGGAGGCATTTAATGTTCGAGCAAAAACGGCTGATTTTCGACAAAAGAGATAACACCCCCCCATTACGTCATGCTTCAGAAATGTGGAAAATGGTCCGTTTTCAAATGTTTTATTTTTGAACGTCAGTTCACATTTGTAGGTGGATCATCAGTGTTAGAGCTAAAATTAGCATGTTTAAAGTGATTTTCATGCTTCCAGGGGCCCAAAACACAAGATTTATGGAATGGTTAAAAGTGCATGAAAATGGCCAATTTACTCACTCTGAGTTCTCAAAAAGGGTTTCTTCACCCCGGGAAGTTAATTAAATGCCATTTGGAGGCATTTAATGTTCGAGCAAAAACGGCTGATTTTCGACAAAAGAGATAACACCCCCCCATTACGTCATGCTTCAGAAATGTGGAAAATGGTCCGTTTTCAAATGTTTTATTTTTGAACGTCAGTTCACATTTGTAGGTGGATCATCAGTGTTAGAGCTAAAATTAGCATGTTTAAAGTGATTTTCATGCTTCCAGGGGCTCGGGAAGTAATAAATACCATTTGGAGGCATTTAATGTTCGAGCAAAAACGGCTGATTTTCGACAAAAGAGATAACACCCCCCCATTACGTCATGCTTCAGAAATGTGGAAAATGGTCCGTTTTTCAAATGTTTTATTTTTGAACGTCAGTTCACATTTGTAGGTGGATCATCAGTGTTAGAGCTAAAATTAGCATGTTTAAAGTGATTTTCATGCTTCCAGGGGCTCGGGAAGTTAATTAAATACCATTTGGAGGCATTTAATGTTCGAGCAAAAACGGCTGATTTTCGACAAAAGAGATAACACCCCCCCATTACGTCATGCTTCAGAAATGTGGAAAATGGTCCGTTTTCAAATGTTTTATTTTTGAACGTCAGTTCACATTTGTAGGTGGATCATCAGTGTTAGAGCTAAAATTAGCATGTTTTAAAGTGATTTTCATGCTTCCAGGGGCCCAAAACACAAGATTAATGGAATGGTTAAAAGTGCATGAAAATGGCCAATTTACTCACCTGAGTTCTCAAAAAGGGTTTCTTCACCCCGGGAAGTTAATTAAATACCATTTGGAGGCATTTAATGTTCGAGCAAAAACGGCTGATTTACGACAAAAGAGATAACACCCCCCATTACGTCATGCTTCAGAAATGTGGAAAATGGTCCGTTTTCAAATGTTTTATTTTTGAACGTCAGTTCACATTTGTAGGTGGACCATCAGTGTTAGAGCTAAAATTAGCATGTTTAAAGTGATTTTCATGCTTCCAGGGGCCCCAAAACACAAGATTTATGGAATGGTTAAAAGTGCATGAAAATGGCCAATTTACTCACTCTGAGTTCTCAAAAAGGGTTTCTTCACCCCGGGAAGTGAAATAAATACCATTTGGAGGCATTTAATGTTCGAGCAAAAACGGCTGATTTTCGACAAAAGAGATAACACCCCCCCATTACGTCATGCTTCAGAAATGTGGAAAATGGTCCGTTTTCAAATGTTTTATTTTTGAACGTCAGTTCACATTTGTAGGTGGATCATCAGTGTTAGAGCTAAAATTAGCATGTTTAAAGTGATTTTCATGCTTCCAGGGGCTCGGGAAGTTAATTAAATACCATTTGGAGGCATTTAATGTTCGAGCAAAAACGGCTGATTTTCGACAAAAGAGATAACACCCCCCCATTACGTCATGCTTCAGAAATGTGGAAAATGGTCCGTTTTCAAATGTTTTATTTTTGAACGTCAGTTCACATTTGTAGGTGGATCATCAGTGTTAGAGCTAAAATTAGCATGTTTAAAGTGATTTTCATGCTTCCAGGGGCTCGGGAAGTTAATTAAATACCATTTGGAGGCATTTAATGTTCGAGCAAAAACGGCTGATTTTCGACAAAAGAGATAACACCCCCCCCATTACGTCATGCTTCAGAAATGTGGAAAATGGTCCGTTTTCAAATGTTTTATTTTTGAACGTCAGTTCACATTTGTAGGTGGATCATCAGTGTTAGAGCTAAAATTAGCATGTTTAAAGTGATTTTCATGCTTCCATGGGCCCAAAACACAAGATTTATGGAATGGTTAAAAGTGCATGAAAATGGCCAATTTACTCACTCTGAGTTCTCAAAAAGGGTTTCTTCACCCCGGGAAGTTAATTAAATACCATTTGGAGGCATTTAATGTTCGAGCAAAAACGGCTGATTTTCGACAAAAGAGATAACACCCCCCCATTACGTCATGCTTCAGAAATGTGGAAAATGGTCCGTTTTCAAATGTTTTATTTTTGAACGTCAGTTCACATTTGTAGGTGGATCATCAGTGTTAGAGCTAAAATTAGCATGTTTAAAGTGATTTTCATGCTTCCAGGGGCTCGGGAATTGAAATAAATACCATTTGGAGGCATTTAATGTTCGAGCAAAAACGGCTGATTTTCGACAAAAGAGATAACACCCCCCCATTACGTCATGCTTCAGAAATGTGGAAAATGGTCCGTTTTCAAATGTTTTATTTTTGAACGTCAGTTCACATTTGTAGGTGGATCATCAGTGTTAGAGCTAAAATTAGCATGTTTAAAGTGATTTTCATGCTTCCAGGGGCCCAAAACACAAGATTTATGGAATGGTTAAAAGTGCATGAAAATGGCCAATTTACTCACTCTGAGTTCTCAAAAAGGGTTTCTTCACCCCGGGAAGTGAAATAAATACCATTTGGAGGCATTTAATGTTCGAGCAAAAACGGCTGATTTTCGACAAAAGAGATAACACCCCCCCCATTACGTCATGCTTCAGAAATGTGGAAAATGGTCCGTTTTCAAATGTTTTATTTTTGAACGTCAGTTCACATTTGTAGGTGGATCATCAGTGTTAGAGCTAAAATTAGCATGTTTAAAGTGATTTTCATGCTTCCAGGGGCTCGGGAAGTTAATTAAATACCATTTGGAGGCATTTAATGTTCGAGCAAAAACGGCTGATTTTCGACAAAAGAGATAACACCCCCCCATTACGTCATGCTTCAGAAATGTGGAAAATGGTCCGTTTTCAAATGTTTTATTTTTGAACGTCAGTTCACATTTGTAGGTGGATCATCAGTGTTAGAGCTAAAATTAGCATGTTTAAAGTGATTTTCATGCTTCCAGGGGCTCGGGAAGTTAATTAAATACCATTTGGAGGCATTTAATGTTCGAGCAAAAACGGCTGATTTTCGACAAAAGAGATAACACCCCCCCATTACGTCATGCTTCAGAAATGTGGAAAATGGTCCGTTTTCAAATGTTTTATTTTTGAACGTCAGTTCACATTTGTAGGTGGATCATCAGTGTTAGAGCTAAAATTAGCATGTTTAAAGTGATTTTCATGCTTCCAGGGGCTCGGGAAGTTAATTAAATACCATTTGGAGGCATTTAATGTTCGAGCAAAAACGGCTGATTTTCGACAAAAGAGATAACACCCCCCCATTACGTCATGCTTCAGAAATGTGGAAAATGGTCCGTTTTCAAATGTTTTATTTTTGAACGTCAGTTCACATTTGTAGGTGGATCATCAGTGTTAGAGCTAAAATTAGCATGTTTAAAGTGATTTTCATGCTTCCAGGGGCTCGGGAAGTTAATTAAATACCATTTGGAGGCATTTAATGTTCGAGCAAAAACGACTGATTTTCGACAAAAGAGATAACACCCCCCCATTACGTCATGCTTCAGAAATGTGGAAAATGGTCCGTTTTCAAATGTTTTATTTTTGAACGTCAGTTCACATTTGTAGGTGGATCATCAGTGTTAGAGCTAAAATTAGCATGTTTAAAGTGATTTTCATGCTTCCAGGGGCCCAAAACACAAGATTTATGGAATAGTTAAAAGTGCATGAAAATGGCCAATTTACTCACTCTGAGTTCTCAAAAAGGGTTTCTTCACCCCGGGGAGTTAATTAAATACCATTTGGAGGCATTTAATGTTCGAGCAAAAATGGCTGATTTTCGACAAAAGAGATAACACCCCCCCATTACGTCATGCTTCAGAAATGTGGAAAATGGTCCGTTTTCAAATGTTTTATTTTTGAACGTCAGTTCACATTTGTAGGTGGATCATCAGTGTTAGAGCTAAAATTAGCATGTTTAAAGTGATTTTCATGCTTCCAGGGGCTCGGGAAGTTAATTAAATACCATTTGGAGGCATTTAATGTTCGAGCAAAAACGGCTGATTTTCGACAAAAGAGATAACACCCCCCCATTACGTCATGCTTCAGATATGTGGAAAATGGTCCGTTTTCAAATGTTTTATTTTTGAACGTCAGTTCACATTTGTAGGTGGATCATCAGTGTTAGAGCTAAAATTAGCATGTTTAAAGTGATTTTCATGCTTCCAGGGGCTCGGGAAGTTAATTAAATACCATTTGGGGGCATTTAATGTTCGAGCAAAAACGGCTGATTTTCGACAAAAGAGATAACACCCCCCCATTACGTCATGCTTCAGAAATGTGGAAAATGCTCCGTTTTCAAATGTTTTATTTTTGAACGTCAGTTCACATTTGTAGGTGGATCATCAGTGTTAGAGCTAAAATTAGCATGTTTAAAGTGATTTTCATGCTTCCAGGGGCCCAAAACACAAGATTTATGAAATGGTTAAAAGTGCATGAAAATGGCCAATTTACTCACTCTGAGTTCTCAAAAAGGGTTTCTTCACCCCGGGAAGTTAATTAAATACCATTTGGAGGCATTTAATGTTCGAGCAAAAACGGCTGATTTTCGACAAAAGAGATAACACCCCCCCATTACGTCATGCTTCAGAAATGTGGAAAATGGTCCGTTTTCAAATGTTTTATTTTTGAACGTCAGTTCACATTTGTAGGTGGATCATCAGTGTTAGAGCTAAAATTAGCATGTTTAAAGTGATTTTCATGCTTCCAGGGTCTCGGGAAGTTAATTAAATACCATTTGGAGGCATTTAATGTTCGAGCAAAAACGGCTGATTTTCGACAAAAGAGATAACACCCCCCCATTACGTCATGCTTCAGAAATGTGGAAAATGGTCCGTTTTCAAATGTTTTATTTTTGAACGTCAGTTCACATTTGTAGGTGGATCATCAGTGTTAGAGCTAAAATTAGCATGTTTAAAGTGATTTTCATGCTTCCAGGGGCTCGGGAAGTGAAATAAATACCATTTGGAGGCATTTAATGTTCGAGCAAAAACGGCTGATTTTCGACAAAAGAGATAACACCCCCCCATTACCTCATGCTTCAGAAATGTGGAAAATGGTCCGTTTTCAAATGTTTTATTTTTGAACGTCAGTTCACATTTGTAGGTGGATTATCAGTGTTAGAGCTAAAATTAGCATGTTTAAAGTGATTTTCATGCTTCCAGGGGCCCAAAACACAAGATTTATGGAATGGTTAAAAGTGCATGAAAATGGCCAATTTACTCACTCTGGGTTCTCAAAAAGGGTTTCTTCACCCCGGGAAGTTAATTAAATACCATTTGGAGGCATTTAATGTTCAAGCAAAAACAGCTGATTTTCGACAAAAGAGATAACACCCCCCCATTACGTCATGCTTCAGAAATGTGGAAAATGGTCCGTTTTCAAATGTTTTATTTTTGAACGTCAGTTCACATTTGTAGGTGGATCATCAGTGTTAGAGCTAAAATTAGCATGTTTAAAGTGATTTTCATGCTTCCAGGGGCTCGGGAAGTTAATTAAATACCATTTGGAGGCATTTAATGTTCGAGCAAAAACGGCTGATTTTCGACAAAAGAGATAACACCCCCCCATTACGTCATGCTTCAGAAATGTGGAAAATGGTCCATTTTCAAATGTTTTATTTTTGAACGTCAGTTCACATTTGTAGGTGGATCATCAGTGTTAGAGCTAAAATTAGCATGTTTAAAGTGATTTTCATGCTTCCAGGGGCTCGGGAAGTGAAATAAATCCCATTTGGAGGCATTTAATGTTCGAGCAAAAACGGCTGATTTTCGACAAAAGAGATAACACCCCCCCATTACGTCATGCTTCAGAAATGTGGAAAATGGTCCGTTTTCAAATGTTTTATTTTTGAACGTCAGTTCACATTTGTAGGTGGATCATCAGTGTTAGAGCTAAAATTAGCATGTTTAAAGTGATTTTCATGCTTCCAGGGGCCCAAAACACAAGATTTATGGAATGGTTAAAAGTGCATGAAAATGGCCAATTTACTCACTCTGAGTTCTCAAAAAGGGTTTCTTCACCCCGGGAAGTTAATTAAATACCATTTGGAGGCATTTAATGTTCGAGGAAAAACGGCTGATTTTCGACAAAAGAGATAACACCCCCCCATTACGTCATGCTTCAGAAATGTGGAAAATGGTCCGTTTTCAAATGTTTTATTTTTGAACGTCAGTTCACATTTGTAGGTGAATCATCAGTGTTAGAGCTAAAATTAGCATGTTTAAACTGATTTTCATGCCTGCAGGGGCTCGGGAAGTTAATTAAATACCATTTGGAGGCATTTAATGTTTGAGCAAAAACGGCTGATTTTCGACAAAAGAGATAACACCCCCCCATTACGTCATGCTTCAGAAATGTGGAAAATGGTCCGTTTTCAAATGTTTTATTTTTAAACGTCAGTTCACATTTGTAGGTGGATCATCAGTGTTAGAGCTAAAATTAGCATGTTTAAAGTGATTTTCATGCTTCCAGGGGCCCAAAACACAAGATTTATGGAATGGTTAAAAGTGCATGAAAATGGCCAATTTACTCACTCTGAGTTCTCAAAAAGGGTTTCTTCACCCCGGGAAGTGAAATAAATACCATTTGGAGGCATTTAATGTTCGAGCAAAAACGGCTGATTTTCGACAAAAGAGATAACACCCCCCCATTACGTCATGCTATAGAAATGTGGAAAATGGTCCGTTTTCAAATGTTTTATTTTTGAACGTCAGTTCACATTGGTAGGTGGATCATCAGTGTTAGAGCTAAAATTAGCATGTTTAAAGTGATTTTCATGCTTCCAGGGGCTCGGGAAGTTAATTAAATACCATTTGTAGGCATTTAATGTTCGAGCAAAAACGGCTGATTTTCGACAAAAGAGATAACACCCCCCCATTACGTCATGCTTCAGAAATGTGGAAAATGGTCCGTTTTCAAATGTTTTATTTTTGAACGTCAGTTCACATTTGTAGGTGGATCATCAGTGTTAGAGCTAAAATTAGCATGTTTAAAGTGATTTTCATGCTTCCAGGGGCCCAAAACACAAGATTTATGGAATGGTTAAAAGTGCATGAAAATGGCCAATTTACTCACTCTGAGTTCTCAAAAAGGGTTTCTTCACCCCGGGAAGTTAATTAAATACCATTTGGAGGCATTTAATGTTCGAGCAAAAACGGCTGATTTTCGACAAAAGAGATAACACCCCCCCATTACGTCATGCTTCAGAAATGTGGAAAATGGTCCGTTTTCAAATGTTTTATTTTTGAACGTCAGTTCACATTTGTAGGTGGATCATCAGTGTTAGAGCTAAAATTAGCATGTTTAAAGTGATTTTCATGCTTCCAGGGGCTCGGGAAGTTAATTAAATACCATTTGGAGGCATTTAATGTTCGAGCAAAAACGGCTGATTTTCGACAAAAGAGATAACACCCCCCCATTACGTCATGCTTCAGAAATGTGGAAAATGGTCCGTTTTCAAATGTTTTATTTTTGAACGTCAGTTCACATTTGTAGGTGGATCATCAGTGTTAGAGCTAAAATTAGCATGTTTAAAGTGATTTTCATGCTTCCAGGGGCTCGGGAAGTGAAATAAATACCATTTGGAGGCATTTAATGTTCGAGCAAAAACGGCTGATTTTCGACAAAAGAGATAACACCCCCCCATTACGTCATGCTTCAGAAATGTGGAAAATGGTCCGTTTTCAAATGTTTTATTTTTGAACGTCAGTTCACATTTGTAGGTGGATCATCAGTGTTAGAGCTAAAATTAGCATGTTTAAAGTGATTTTCATGCTTCCAGGGGCTCGGGAAGTTAATTAAATACCATTTGGAGGCATTTAATGTTCGAGCAAAAACGGCTGATTTTCGACAAAAGAGATAACACCCCCCCATTACGTCATGCTTCAGAAATGTGGAAAATGGTCCGTTTTCAAATGTTTTATTTTTGAACGTCAGTTCACATTTGTAGGTGGATCATCAGTGTTAGAGCTAAAATTAGCATGTTTAAAGTGATTTTCATGCTTCCAGGGGCTCGGGAAGTTAATTAAATACCATTTGGAGGCATTTAATGTTCGAGCAAAAACGGCTGATTTTCGACAAAAGAGATAACACCCCCCCATTACGTCATGCTTCAGAAATGTGGAAAATGGTCCGTTTTCAAATGTTTTATTTTTGAACGTCAGTTCACATTTGTAGGTGGATCATCAGTGTTAGAGCTAAAATTAGCATGTTTAAAGTGATTTTCATGCTTCCAGGGGCTCGGGAAGTTAATTAAATACCATTTGGAGGCATTTAATGTTCGAGCAAAAACCGCTGATTTTCAACAAAAGAGAAAACACCCCCCCATTACGTCATGCTTCAGAAATGTGGAAAATGGTCCGTTTTCAAATGTTTTATTTTTGAACGTCAGTTCACATTTGTAGGTGGACCATCAGTGTTAGAGCTAAAATTAGCATGTTTAAAGTGATTTTCATGCTTCTAGGGGCCCAAAACACAAGATTTATGGAATGGTTAAAAGTGCATGAAAATGGCCAATTTACTCACTCTGAGTTCTCAAAAAGGGTTTCTTCACCCCGGGAAGTTAATTAAATACCATTTGGAGGCATTTAATGTTCGAGCAAAAACGGCTGATTTTCGACAAAAGAGATAACACCCCCCCATTACGTCATGCTTCAGAAATGTGGAAAATGGTCCGTTTTCAAATGTTTTATTTTTGAACGTCAGTTCACATTTGTAGGTGTATCATCAGTGTTAGAGCTTAAATTAGCATGTTTAAAGTGATTTTCATGCTTCCAGGGGCTCGGGAAGTGAAATAAATACCATTTGGAGGCATTTAATGTTCGAGCAAAAACGGCTGATTTTCGACAAAAGAGATAACACCCCCCCCATTACGTCATGCTTCAGAAATGTGGAAAATGGTCCGTTTTCAAATTTTTTATTTTTGAACGTCAGTTCACATTTGTAGGTGGATCATCAGTGTTAGAGCTAAAATTAGCATGTTTAAAGTGATTTTCATGCTTCCAGGGGCTCGGGAAGTTAATTAAATACCATTTGGAGGCATTTAATGTTCGAGCAAAAACGGCTGATTTTCGACAAAAGAGATAACACCCCCCCATTACGTCATGCTTCAGAAATGTGGAAAATGGTCCGTTTTCAAATGTTTTATTTTTGAACGTCAGTTCGCATTTGTAGGTGGATCATCAGTGTTAGAGCTAAAATTAGCATGTTTAAAGTGATTTTCATGCTTCCAGGGGCCCAAAACACAAGATTAATGGAATGGTTAAAAGTGCATGAAAATGGCCAATTTACTCACTCTGAGTTCTCAAAAAGGGTTTCTTCACCCCGGGAAGTTAATTAAATACCATTTGGAGGCATTTAATGTTCGAGCAAAAACGGCTGATTTTCGACAAAAGAGATAACACCCCCCATTACGTCATGCTTCAGAAATGTGGAAAATGGTCCGTTTTCAAATGTTTTATTTTTGAACGTCAGTTCACATTTGTAGGTGGATCATCAGTGTTAGAGCTAAAATTAGCATGTTTAAAGTGATTTTCATGCTTCCAGGGGCCCAAAACACAAGATTTATGGAATGGTTAAAAGTGCATGAAAATGGCCAATTTACTCACTCTGAGTTCTCAAAAAGGGTTTCTTCACCCCGGGAAGTTAATTAAATGCCATTTGGAGGCATTTAATGTTCGAGCAAAAACGGCTGATTTTCGACAAAAGAGATAACACCCCCCCATTACGTCATGCTTCAGAAATGTGGAAAATGGTCCGTTTTCAAATGTTTTATTTTTGAACGTCAGTTCACATTTGTAGGTGGATCATCAGTGTTAGAGCTAAAATTAGCATGTTTAAAGTGATTTTCATGCTTCCAGGGGCTCGGGAAGTGAAATAAATACCATTTGGAGGCATTTAATGTTCGAGCAAAAACGGCTGATTTTCGACAAAAGAGATAACACCCCCCCATTACGTCATGCTTCAGAAATGTGGAAAATGGTCCGTTTTCAAATGTTTTATTTTTGAACGTCAGTTCACATTTGTAGGTGGATCATCAGTGTTAGAGCTAAAATTAGCATGTTTAAAGTGATTTTCATGCTTCCAGGGGCTCGGGAAGTTAATTAAATACCATTTGGAGGCATTTAATGTTCGAGCAAAAACGGCTGATTTTCGACAAAAGAGATAACACCCCCCCATTACGTCATGCTTCAGAAATGTGGAAAATGGTCCGTTTTCAAATGTTTTATTTTTGAACGTCAGTTCACATTTGTAGGTGGATCATCAGTGTTAGAGCTAAAATTAGCATGTTTAAAGTGATTTTCATGCTTCCAGGGGCCCAAAACACAAGATTAATGGAATGGTTAAAAGTGCATGAAAATGGCCAATTTACTCACCTGAGTTCTCAAAAAGGGTTTCTTCACCCCGGGAAGTTAATTAAATACCATTTGGAGGCATTTAATGTTCGAGCAAAAACGGCTGATTTACGACAAAAGAGATAACACCCCCCATTACGTCATGCTTCAGAAATGTGGAAAATGGTCCGTTTTCAAATGTTTTATTTTTGAACGTCAGTTCACATTTGTAGGTGGACCATCAGTGTTAGAGCTAAAATTAGCATGTTTAAAGTGATTTTCATGCTTCCAGGGGCCCAAAACACAAGATTTATGGAATGGTTAAAAGTGCATGAAAATGGCCAATTTACTCACTCTGAGTTCTCAAAAAGGGTTTCTTCACCCCGGGAAGTGAAATAAATACCATTTGGAGGCATTTAATGTTCGAGCAAAAACGGCTGATTTTCGACAAAAGAGATAACACCCCCCCATTACGTCATGCTTCAGAAATGTGGAAAATGGTCCGTTTTCAAATGTTTTATTTTTGAACGTCAGTTCACATTTGTAGGTGGATCATCAGTGTTAGAGCTAAAATTAGCATGTTTAAAGTGATTTTCATGCTTCCAGGGGCTCGGGAAGTTAATTAAATACCATTTGGAGGCATTTAATGTTCGAGCAAAAACGGCTGATTTTCGACAAAAGAGATAACACCCCCCCATTACGTCATGCTTCAGAAATGTGGAAAATGGTCCGTTTTCAAATGTTTTATTTTTGAACGTCAGTTCACATTTGTAGGTGGATCATCAGTGTTAGAGCTAAAATTAGCATGTTTAAAGTGATTTTCATGCTTCCAGGGGCTCGGGAAGTTAATTAAATACCATTTGGAGGCATTTAATGTTCGAGCAAAAACCGCTGATTTTCAACAAAAGAGAAAACACCCCCCCATTACGTCATGCTTCAGAAATGTGGAAAATGGTCCGTTTTCAAATGTTTTATTTTTGAACGTCAGTTCACATTTGTAGGTGGACCATCAGTGTTAGAGCTAAAATTAGCATGTTTAAAGTGATTTTCATGCTTCTAGGGGCCCAAAACACAAGATTTATGGAATGGTTAAAAGTGCATGAAAATGGCCAATTTACTCACTCTGAGTTCTCAAAAAGGGTTTCTTCACCCCGGGAAGTTAATTAAATACCATTTGGAGGCATTTAATGTTCGAGCAAAAACGGCTGATTTTCGACAAAAGAGATAACACCCCCCCATTACGTCATGCTTCAGAAATGTGGAAAATGGTCCGTTTTCAAATGTTTTATTTTTGAACGTCAGTTCACATTTGTAGGTGTATCATCAGTGTTAGAGCTTAAATTAGCATGTTTAAAGTGATTTTCATGCTTCCAGGGGCTCGGGAAGTGAAATAAATACCATTTGGAGGCATTTAATGTTCGAGCAAAAACGGCTGATTTTCGACAAAAGAGATAACACCCCCCCCATTACGTCATGCTTCAGAAATGTGGAAAATGGTCCGTTTTCAAATTTTTTATTTTTGAACGTCAGTTCACATTTGTAGGTGGATCATCAGTGTTAGAGCTAAAATTAGCATGTTTAAAGTGATTTTCATGCTTCCAGGGGCTCGGGAAGTTAATTAAATACCATTTGGAGGCATTTAATGTTCGAGCAAAAACGGCTGATTTTCGACAAAAGAGATAACACCCCCCCATTACGTCATGCTTCAGAAATGTGGAAAATGGTCCGTTTTCAAATGTTTTATTTTTGAACGTCAGTTCGCATTTGTAGGTGGATCATCAGTGTTAGAGCTAAAATTAGCATGTTTAAAGTGATTTTCATGCTTCCAGGGGCCCAAAACACAAGATTAATGGAATGGTTAAAAGTGCATGAAAATGGCCAATTTACTCACTCTGAGTTCTCAAAAAGGGTTTCTTCACCCCGGGAAGTTAATTAAATACCATTTGGAGGCATTTAATGTTCGAGCAAAAACGGCTGATTTTCGACAAAAGAGATAACACCCCCCATTACGTCATGCTTCAGAAATGTGGAAAATGGTCCGTTTTCAAATGTTTTATTTTTGAACGTCAGTTCACATTTGTAGGTGGATCATCAGTGTTAGAGCTAAAATTAGCATGTTTAAAGTGATTTTCATGCTTCCAGGGGCCCAAAACACAAGATTTATGGAATGGTTAAAAGTGCATGAAAATGGCCAATTTACTCACTCTGAGTTCTCAAAAAGGGTTTCTTCACCCCGGGAAGTTAATTAAATGCCATTTGGAGGCATTTAATGTTCGAGCAAAAACGGCTGATTTTCGACAAAAGAGATAACACCCCCCCATTACGTCATGCTTCAGAAATGTGGAAAATGGTCCGTTTTCAAATGTTTTATTTTTGAACGTCAGTTCACATTTGTAGGTGGATCATCAGTGTTAGAGCTAAAATTAGCATGTTTAAAGTGATTTTCATGCTTCCAGGGGCTCGGGAAGTGAAATAAATACCATTTGGAGGCATTTAATGTTCGAGCAAAAACGGCTGATTTTCGACAAAAGAGATAACACCCCCCCATTACGTCATGCTTCAGAAATGTGGAAAATGGTCCGTTTTCAAATGTTTTATTTTTGAACGTCAGTTCACATTTGTAGGTGGATCATCAGTGTTAGAGCTAAAATTAGCATGTTTAAAGTGATTTTCATGCTTCCAGGGGCTCGGGAAGTTAATTAAATACCATTTGGAGGCATTTAATGTTCGAGCAAAAACGGCTGATTTTCGACAAAAGAGATAACACCCCCCCATTACGTCATGCTTCAGAAATGTGGAAAATGGTCCGTTTTCAAATGTTTTATTTTTGAACGTCAGTTCACATTTGTAGGTGGATCATCAGTGTTAGAGCTAAAATTAGCATGTTTAAAGTGATTTTCATGCTTCCAGGGGCCCAAAACACAAGATTAATGGAATGGTTAAAAGTGCATGAAAATGGCCAATTTACTCACCTGAGTTCTCAAAAAGGGTTTCTTCACCCCGGGAAGTTAATTAAATACCATTTGGAGGCATTTAATGTTCGAGCAAAAACGGCTGATTTACGACAAAAGAGATAACACCCCCCATTACGTCATGCTTCAGAAATGTGGAAAATGGTCCGTTTTCAAATGTTTTATTTTTGAACGTCAGTTCACATTTGTAGGTGGACCATCAGTGTTAGAGCTAAAATTAGCATGTTTAAAGTGATTTTCATGCTTCCAGGGGCCCAAAACACAAGATTTATGGAATGGTTAAAAGTGCATGAAAATGGCCAATTTACTCACTCTGAGTTCTCAAAAAGGGTTTCTTCACCCCGGGAAGTGAAATAAATACCATTTGGAGGCATTTAATGTTCGAGCAAAAACGGCTGATTTTCGACAAAAGAGATAACACCCCCCCATTACGTCATGCTTCAGAAATGTGGAAAATGGTCCGTTTTCAAATGTTTTATTTTTGAACGTCAGTTCACATTTGTAGGTGGATCATCAGTGTTAGAGCTAAAATTAGCATGTTTAAAGTGATTTTCATGCTTCCAGGGGCTCGGGAAGTTAATTAAATACCATTTGGAGGCATTTAATGTTCGAGCAAAAACGGCTGATTTTCGACAAAAGAGATAACACCCCCCCATTACGTCATGCTTCAGAAATGTGGAAAATGGTCCGTTTTCAAATGTTTTATTTTTGAACGTCAGTTCACATTTGTAGGTGGATCATCAGTGTTAGAGCTAAAATTAGCATGTTTAAAGTGATTTTCATGCTTCCAGGGGCTCGGGAAGTTAATTAAATACCATTTGGAGGCATTTAATGTTCGAGCAAAAACGGCTGATTTTCGACAAAAGAGATAACACCCCCCCCATTACGTCATGCTTCAGAAATGTGGAAAATGGTCCGTTTTCAAATGTTTTATTTTTGAAGGTCAGTTCACATTTGTAGGTGGATCATCAGTGTTAGAGCTAAAATTAGCATGTTTAAAGTGATTTTCATGCTTCCATGGGCCCAAAACACAAGATTTATGGAATGGTTAAAAGTGCATGAAAATGGCCAATTTACTCACTCTGAGTTCTCAAAAAGGGTTTCTTCACCCCGGGAAGTTAATTAAATACCATTTGGAGGCATTTAATGTTCGAGCAAAAACGGCTGATTTTCGACAAAAGAGATAACACCCCCCCATTACGTCATGCTTCAGAAATGTGGAAAATGGTCCGTTTTCAAATGTTTTATTTTTGAACGTCAGTTCACATTTGTAGGTGGATCATCAGTGTTAGAGCTAAAATTAGCATGTTTAAAGTGATTTTCATGCTTCCAGGGGCTCGGGAATTGAAATAAATACCATTTGGAGGCATTTAATGTTCGAGCAAAAACGGCTGATTTTCGACAAAAGAGATAACACCCCCCCATTACGTCATGCTTCAGAAATGTGGAAAATGGTCCGTTTTCAAATGTTTTATTTTTGAACGTCAGTTCACATTTGTAGGTGGATCATCAGTGTTAGAGCTAAAATTAGCATGTTTAAAGTGATTTTCATGCTTCCAGGGGCCCAAAACACAAGATTTATGGAATGGTTAAAAGTGCATGAAAATGGCCAATTTACTCACTCTGAGTTCTCAAAAAGGGTTTCTTCACCCCGGGAAGTGAAATAAATACCATTTGGAGGCATTTAATGTTCGAGCAAAAACGGCTGATTTTCGACAAAAGAGATAACACCCCCCCCATTACGTCATGCTTCAGAAATGTGGAAAATGGTCCGTTTTCAAATGTTTTATTTTTGAACGTCAGTTCACATTTGTAGGTGGATCATCAGTGTTAGAGCTAAAATTAGCATGTTTAAAGTGATTTTCATGCTTCCAGGGGCTCGGGAAGTTAATTAAATACCATTTGGAGGCATTTAATGTTCGAGCAAAAACGGCTGATTTTCGACAAAAGAGATAACACCCCCCCATTACGTCATGCTTCAGAAATGTGGAAAATGGTCCGTTTTCAAATGTTTTATTTTTGAACGTCAGTTCACATTTGTAGGTGGATCATCAGTGTTAGAGCTAAAATTAGCATGTTTAAAGTGATTTTCATGCTTCCAGGGGCTCGGGAAGTTAATTAAATACCATTTGGAGGCATTTAATGTTCGAGCAAAAATGGCTGATTTTCGACAAAAGAGATAACACCCCCCCATTACGTCATGCTTCAGAAATGTGGAAAATGGTCCGTTTTCAAATGTTTTATTTTTGAACGTCAGTTCACATTTGTAGGTGGATCATCAGTGTTAGAGCTAAAATTAGCATGTTTAAAGTGATTTTCATGCTTCCAGGGGCTCGGGAAGTTAATTAAATACCATTTGGAGGCATTTAATGTTCGAGCAAAAACGGCTGATTTTCGACAAAAGAGATAACACCCCCCCATTACGTCATGCTTCAGAAATGTGGAAAATGGTCCGTTTTCAAATGTTTTATTTTTGAACGTCAGTTCACATTTGTAGGTGGATCATCAGTGTTAGAGCTAAAATTAGCATGTTTAAAGTGATTTTCATGCTTCCAGGGGCTCGGGAAGTTAATTAAATACCATTTGGAGGCATTTAATGTTCGAGCAAAAACGACTGATTTTCGACAAAAGAGATAACACCCCCCCATTACGTCATGCTTCAGAAATGTGGAAAATGGTCCGTTTTCAAATGTTTTATTTTTGAACGTCAGTTCACATTTGTAGGTGGATCATCAGTGTTAGAGCTAAAATTAGCATGTTTAAAGTGATTTTCATGCTTCCAGGGGCCCAAAACACAAGATTTATGGAATAGTTAAAAGTGCATGAAAATGGCCAATTTACTCACTCTGAGTTCTCAAAAAGGGTTTCTTCACCCCGGGGAGTTAATTAAATACCATTTGGAGGCATTTAATGTTCGAGCAAAAATGGCTGATTTTCGACAAAAGAGATAACACCCCCCCATTACGTCATGCTTCAGAAATGTGGAAAATGGTCCGTTTTCAAATGTTTTATTTTTGAACGTCAGTTCACATTTGTAGGTGGATCATCAGTGTTAGAGCTAAAATTAGCATGTTTAAAGTGATTTTCATGCTTCCAGGGGCTCGGGAAGTTAATTAAATACCATTTGGAGGCATTTAATGTTCGAGCAAAAACGGCTGATTTTCGACAAAAGAGATAACACCCCCCCATTACGTCATGCTTCAGATATGTGGAAAATGGTCCGTTTTCAAATGTTTTATTTTTGAACGTCAGTTCACATTTGTAGGTGGATCATCAGTGTTAGAGCTAAAATTAGCATGTTTAAAGTGATTTTCATGCTTCCAGGGGCTCGGGAAGTTAATTAAATACCATTTGGGGGCATTTAATGTTCGAGCAAAAACGGCTGATTTTCGACAAAAGAGATAACACCCCCCCATTACGTCATGCTTCAGAAATGTGGAAAATGCTCCGTTTTCAAATGTTTTATTTTTGAACGTCAGTTCACATTTGTAGGTGGATCATCAGTGTTAGAGCTAAAATTAGCATGTTTAAAGTGATTTTCATGCTTCCAGGGGCCCAAAACACAAGATTTATGAAATGGTTAAAAGTGCATGAAAATGGCCAATTTACTCACTCTGAGTTCTCAAAAAGGGTTTCTTCACCCCGGGAAGTTAATTAAATACCATTTCGAGGCATTTAATGTTCGAGCAAAAACGGCTGATTTTCGACAAAAGAGATAACACCCCCCCATTACGTCATGCTTCAGAAATGTGGAAAATGGTCCGTTTTCAAATGTTTTATTTTTGAACGTCAGTTCACATTTGTAGGTGGATCATCAGTGTTAGAGCTAAAATTAGCATGTTTAAAGTGATTTTCATGCTTCCAGGGTCTCGGGAAGTTAATTAAATACCATTTGGAGGCATTTAATGTTCGAGCAAAAACGGCTGATTTTCGACAAAAGAGATAACACCCCCCCATTACGTCATGCTTCAGAAATGTGGAAAATGGTCCGTTTTCAAATGTTTTATTTTTGAACGTCAGTTCACATTTGTAGGTGGATCATCAGTGTTAGAGCTAAAATTAGCATGTTTAAAGTGATTTTCATGCTTCCAGGGGCTCGGGAAGTGAAATAAATACCATTTGGAGGCATTTAATGTTCGAGCAAAAACGGCTGATTTTCGACAAAAGAGATAACACCCCCCCATTACCTCATGCTTCAGAAATGTGGAAAATGGTCCGTTTTCAAATGTTTTATTTTTGAACGTCAGTTCACATTTGTAGGTGGATTATCAGTGTTAGAGCTAAAATTAGCATGTTTAAAGTGATTTTCATGCTTCCAGGGGCCCAAAACACAAGATTTATGGAATGGTTAAAAGTGCATGAAAATGGCCAATTTACTCACTCTGGGTTCTCAAAAAGGGTTTCTTCACCCCGGGAAGTTAATTAAATACCATTTGGAGGCATTTAATGTTCAAGCAAAAACAGCTGATTTTCGACAAAAGAGATAACACCCCCCCATTACGTCATGCTTCAGAAATGTGGAAAATGGTCCGTTTTCAAATGTTTTATTTTTGAACGTCAGTTCACATTTGTAGGTGGATCATCAGTGTTAGAGCTAAAATTAGCATGTTTAAAGTGATTTTCATGCTTCCAGGGGCTCGGGAAGTTAATTAAATACCATTTGGAGGCATTTAATGTTCGAGCAAAAACGGCTGATTTTCGACAAAAGAGATAACACCCCCCCATTACGTCATGCTTCAGAAATGTGGAAAATGGTCCATTTTCAAATGTTTTATTTTTGAACGTCAGTTCACATTTGTAGGTGGATCATCAGTGTTAGAGCTAAAATTAGCATGTTTAAAGTGATTTTCATGCTTCCAGGGGCCCAAAACACAAGATTTATGGAATGGTTAAAAGTGCATGAAAATGGCCAATTTACTCACTCTGAGTTCTCAAAAAGGGTTTCTTCACCCCGGGAAGTTAATTAAATACCATTTGGAGGCATTTAATGTTCGAGGAAAAACGGCTGATTTTCGACAAAAGAGATAACACCCCCCCATTACGTCATGCTTCAGAAATGTGGAAAATGGTCCGTTTTCAAATGTTTTATTTTTGAACGTCAGTTCACATTTGTAGGTGGATCATCAGTGTTAGAGCTAAAATTAGCATGTTTAAACTGATTTTCATGCCTGCAGGGGCTCGGGAAGTTAATTAAATACCATTTGGAGGCATTTAATGTTCGAGCAAAAACGGCTGATTTTCGACAAAAGAGATAACACCCCCCCATTACGTCATGCTTCAGAAATGTGGAAAATGGTCCGTTTTCAAATGTTTTATTTTTAAACGTCAGTTCACATTTGTAGGTGGATCATCAGTGTTAGAGCTAAAATTAGCATGTTTAAAGTGATTTTCATGCTTCCAGGGGCCCAAAACACAAGATTTATGGAATGGTTAAAAGTGCATGAAAATGGCCAATTTACTCACTCTGAGTTCTCAAAAAGGGTTTCTTCACCCCGGGAAGTGAAATAAATACCATTTGGAGGCATTTAATGTTCGAGCAAAAACGGCTGATTTTCGACAAAAGAGATAACACCCCCCCATTACGTCATGCTATAGAAATGTGGAAAATGGTCCGTTTTCAAATGTTTTATTTTTGAACGTCAGTTCACATTGGTAGGTGGATCATCAGTGTTAGAGCTAAAATTAGCATGTTTAAAGTGATTTTCATGCTTCCAGGGGCTCGGGAAGTTAATTAAATACCATTTGTAGGCATTTAATGTTCGAGCAAAAACGGCTGATTTTCGACAAAAGAGATAACACCCCCCCATTACGTCATGCTTCAGAAATGTGGAAAATGGTCCGTTTTCAAATGTTTTATTTTTGAACGTCAGTTCACATTTGTAGGTGGATCATCAGTGTTAGAGCTAAAATTAGCATGTTTAAAGTGATTTTCATGCTTCCAGGGGCCCAAAACACAAGATTTATGGAATGGTTAAAAGTGCATGAAAATGGCCAATTTACTCACTCTGAGTTCTCAAAAAGGGTTTCTTCACCCCGGGAAGTTAATTAAATACCATTTGGAGGCATTTAATGTTCGAGCAAAAACGGCTGATTTTCGACAAAAGAGATAACACCCCCCCATTACGTCATGCTTCAGAAATGTGGAAAATGGTCCGTTTTCAAATGTTTTATTTTTGAACGTCAGTTCACATTTGTAGGTGGATCATCAGTGTTAGAGCTAAAATTAGCATGTTTAAAGTGATTTTCATGCTTCCAGGGGCTCGGGAAGTTAATTAAATACCATTTGGAGGCATTTAATGTTCGAGCAAAAACGGCTGATTTTCGACAAAAGAGATAACACCCCCCCATTACGTCATGCTTCAGAAATGTGGAAAATGGTCCGTTTTCAAATGTTTTATTTTTGAACGTCAGTTCACATTTGTAGGTGGATCATCAGTGTTAGAGCTAAAATTAGCATGTTTAAAGTGATTTTCATGCTTCCAGGGGCTCGGGAAGTGAAATAAATACCATTTGGAGGCATTTAATGTTCGAGCAAAAACGGCTGATTTTCGACAAAAGAGATAACACCCCCCCATTACGTCATGCTTCAGAAATGTGGAAAATGGTCCGTTTTCAAATGTTTTATTTTTGAACGTCAGTTCACATTTGTAGGTGGATCATCAGTGTTAGAGCTAAAATTAGCATGTTTAAAGTGATTTTCATGCTTCCAGGGGCTCGGGAATTGAAATAAATACCATTTGGAGGCATTTAATGTTCGAGCAAAAACGGCTGATTTTCGACAAAAGAGATAACACCCCCCCATTACGTCATGCTTCAGAAATGTGGAAAATGGTCCGTTTTCAAATGTTTTATTTTTGAACGTCAGTTCACATTTGTAGGTGGATCATCAGTGTTAGAGCTAAAATTAGCATGTTTAAAGTGATTTTCATGCTTCCAGGGGCCCAAAACACAAGATTTATGGAATGGTTAAAAGTGCATGAAAATGGCCAATTTACTCACTCTGAGTTCTCAAAAAGGGTTTCTTCACCCCGGGAAGTGAAATAAATACCATTTGGAGGCATTTAATGTTCGAGCAAAAACGGCTGATTTTCGACAAAAGAGATAACACCCCCCCCCATTACGTCATGCTTCAGAAATGTGGAAAATGGTCCGTTTTCAAATGTTTTATTTTTGAACGTCAGTTCACATTTGTAGGTGGATCATCAGTGTTAGAGCTAAAATTAGCATGTTTAAAGTGATTTTCATGCTTCCAGGGGCTCGGGAAGTTAATTAAATACCATTTGGAGGCATTTAATGTTCGAGCAAAAACGGGTGATTTTCGACAAAAGAGATAACACCCCCCCATTACGTCATGCTTCAGAAATGTGGAAAATGGTCCGTTTTCAAATGTTTTATTTTTGAACGTCAGTTCACATTTGTAGGTGGATCATCAGTGTTAGAGCTAAAATTAGCATGTTTAAAGTGATTTTCATGCTTCCAGGGGCTCGGGAAGTTAATTAAATACCATTTGGAGGCATTTAATGTTCGAGCAAAAACGGCTGATTTTCGACAAAAGAGATAACACCCCCCCATTACGTCATGCTTCAGAAATGTGGAAAATGGTCCGTTTTCAAATGTTTTATTTTTGAACGTCAGTTCACATTTGTAGGTGGATCATCAGTGTTAGAGCTAAAATTAGCATGTTTAAAGTGATTTTCATGCTTCCAGGGGCTCGGGAAGTTAATTAAATACCATTTGGAGGCATTTAATGTTCGAGCAAAAACGGCTGATTTTCGACAAAAGAGATAACACCCCCCCATTACGTCATGCTTCAGAAATGTGGAAAATGGTCCGTTTTCAAATGTTTTATTTTTGAACGTCAGTTCACATTTGTAGGTGGATCATCAGTGTTAGAGCTAAAATTAGCATGTTTAAAGTGATTTTCATGCTTCCAGGGGCTCGGGAAGTTAATTAAATACCATTTGGAGGCATTTAATGTTCGAGCAAAAACGACTGATTTTCGACAAAAGAGATAACACCCCCCCATTACGTCATGCTTCAGAAATGTGGAAAATGGTCCGTTTTCAAATGTTTTATTTTTGAACGTCAGTTCACATTTGTAGGTGGATCATCAGTGTTAGAGCTAAAATTAGCATGTTTAAAGTGATTTTCATGCTTCCAGGGGCCCAAAACACAAGATTTATGGAATGGTTAAAAGTGCATGAAAATGGCCAATTTACTCACTCTGAGTTCTCAAAAAGGGTTTCTTCACCCCGGGAAGTTAATTAAATACCATTTGGAGGCATTTAATGTTCGAGCAAAAACGGCTGATTTTCGACAAAAGAGATAACACCCCCCCATTACGTCATGCTTCAGAAATGTGGAAAATGGTCCGTTTTCAAATGTTTTATTTTTGAACGTCAGTTCACATTTGTAGGTGGATCATCAGTGTTAGAGCTAAAATTAGCATGTTTAAAGTGATTTTCATGCTTCCAGTGGCTCGGGAAGTTAATTAAATACCATTTGGAGGCATTTAATGTTCGAGCAAAAACGGCTGATTTTCGACAAAAGAGATAACACCCCCCCATTACGTCATGCTTCAGAAATGTGGAAAATGGTCCGTTTTCAAATGTTTTATTTTTGAACGTCAGTTCACATTTGTAGGTGGATCATCAGTGTTAGAGCTAAAATTAGCATGTTTAAAGTGATTTTCATGCTTCCAGGGGCTCGGGAAGTTAATTAAATACCATTTGGAGGCATTTAATGTTCGAGCAAAAACAGCTGATTTTCGACAAAAGAGATAACACCCCCCCATTACGTCATGCTTCAGAAATGTGGAAAATGGTCCGTTTTCAAATGTTTTATTTTTGAACGTCAGTTCACATTTGTAGGTGGATCATCAGTGTTAGAGCTAAAATTAGCATGTTTAAAGTGATTTTCATGCTTCCAGGGGCCCAAAACACAAGATTTATGAAATGGTTAAAAGTGCATGAAAATGGCCAATTTACTCACTCTGAGTTCTCAAAAAGGGTTTCTTCACCCCGGGAAGTTAATTAAATACCATTTGGAGGCATTTAATGTTCGAGCAAAAACGGCTGATTTTCGACAAAAGAGATAACACCCCCCCATTACGTCATGCTTCAGAAATGTGGAAAATGGTCCGTTTTCAAATGTTTTACTTTTGAACGTCAGTTCACATTTGTAGGTGGATCATCAGTGTTAGAGCTAAAATTAGCATGTTTAAAGTGATTTTCATGCTTCCAGGGGCTCGGGAAGTTAATTAAATACCATTTGGAGGCATTTAATGTTCGAGCAAAAACGGCTGATTTTCGACAAAAGAGATAACACCCCCCCATTACGTCATGCTTCAGAAATGTGGAAAATGGTCCGTTTTCAAATGTTTTATTTTTGAACGTCAGTTCACATTTGTAGGTGGATCATCAGTGTTAGAGCTAAAATTAGCATGTTTAAAGTGATTTTCATGCTTCCAGGGGCTCGGGAAGAGAAATAAATACCATTTGGAGGCATTTAATGTTCGAGCAAAAACGGCTGATTTTCGACAAAAGAGATAACACCCCCCCATTACCTCATGCTTCAGAAATGTGGAAAATGGTCCGTTTTCAAATGTTTTATTTTTGAACGTCAGTTCACATTTGTAGGTGGATCATCAGTGTTAGAGCTAAAATTAGCATGTTTAAAGTGATTTTCATGCTTCCAGGGGCTCGGGAAGTGAAATAAATCCCATTTGGAGGCATTTAATGTTCGAGCAAAAACGGCTGATTTTCGACAAAAGAGATAACACCCCCCCATTACGTCATGCTTCAGAAATGTGGAAAATGGTCCGTTTTCAAATGTTTTATTTTTGAACGTCAGTTCACATTTGTAGGTGGATCATCAGTGTTAGAGCTAAAATTAGCATGTTTAAAGTGATTTTCATGCTTCCAGGGGCCCAAAACACAAGATTTATGGAATGGTTAAAAGTGCATGAAAATGGCCAATTTACTCACTCTGAGTTCTCAAAAAGGGTTTCTTCACCCCGGGAAGTTAATTAAATACCATTTGGAGGCATTTAATGTTCGAGCAAAAACGGCTGATTTTCGACAAAAGAGATAACACCCCCCCATTACGTCATGCTTCAGAAATGTGGAAAATGATCCGTTTTCAAATGTTTTATTTTTGAATGTCAGTTCACATTTGTAGGTGGATCATCAGTGTTAGAGCTAAAATTAGCATGTTTAAAGTGATTTTCATGCTTCCAGGGGCTCGGGAAGTTAATTAAATACCATTTGGAGGCATTTAATGTTCGAGCAAAAACGGCTGATTTTCGACAAAAGAGATAACACCCCCCCATTACGTCATGCTTCAGAAATGTGGAAAATGGTCCGTTTTCAAATGTTTAATTTTTGAACGTCAGTTCACATTTGTAGGTGGATCATCAGTGTTAGAGCTAAAATTAGCATGTTTAAAGTGATTTTCATGCTTCCAGGGGCCCAAAACACAAGATTTATGGAATGGTTAAAAGTGCATGAAAATGGCCAATTTACTCACTCTGAGTTCTCAAAAAGGGTTTCTTCACCCCGGGAAGTTAATTAAATACCATTTGGAGGCATTTAATGTTCGAGCAAAAACTGCTGATTTTCGACAAAAGAGATAACACCCCCCCATTACGTCATGCTTCAGAAATGTGGAAAATGGTCCGTTTTCAAATGTTTTATTTTTGAACGTCAGTTCACATTTGTAGGTGGATCATCAGTGTTAGAGCTAAAATTAGCATGTTTAAAGTGATTTTCATGCTTCCAGGGGCTCGGGAAGTTAATTAAATACCATTTGGAGGCATTTAATGTTCGAGCAAAAACGGCTGATTTTCGACAAAAGAGATAACACCCCCCCATTACGTCATGCTTCAGAAATGTGGAAAATGGTCCGTTTTCAAATGTTTTATTTTTGAACGTCAGTTCACATTTGTAGGTGGATCATCAGTGTTAGAGCTAAAATTAGCATGTTTAAAGTGATTTTCATGCTTCCAGGGGCCCAAAACACAAGATTTATGGAATGGTTAAAAGTGCATGAAAATGGCCAATTTACTCACTCTGAGTTCTCAAAAAGGGTTTCTTCACCCCGGGAAGTTAATTAAATACCATTTGGAGGCATTTAATGTTCGAGCAAAAACGGCTGATTTTCGACAAAAGAGATAACACCCCCCCATTACGTCATGCTTCAGAAATGTGGAAAATGGTCCGTTTTCAAATGTTTTATTTTTGAACGTCAGTTCACATTTGTAGGTGGATCATCAGTGTTAGAGCTAAAATTAGCATGTTTAAAGTGATTTTCATGCTTCCAGGGGCCCAAAACACAAGATTTATGGAATGGTTAAAAGTGCATGAAAATGGCCAATTTACTCACTCTGAGTTCTCAAAAAGGGTTTCTTCACCCCGGGAAGTTAATTAAATACCATTTGGAGGCATTTAATGTTCGAGCAAAAACAGCTGATTTTCGACAAAAGAGATAACACCCCCCCATTACGTCATGCTTCAGAAATGTGGAAAATGGTCCGTTTTCAAATGTTTTATTTTTGAACGTCAGTTCACATTTGTAGGTGGATCATCAGTGTTAGAGCTAAAATTAGCATGTTTAAAGTGATTTTCATGCTTCCAGGGGCCCAAAACACAAGATTAATGGAATGGTTAAAAGTGCATGAAAATGGCCAATTTACTCACTCTGAGTTCTCAAAAAGGGTTTCTTCACCCCGGGAAGTGAAATAAATACCATTTGGAGGCATTTAATGTTCGAGCAAAAACGGCTGATTTTCGACAAAAGAGATAACACCCCCCCCATTACGTCATGCTTCAGAAATGTGGAAAATGGTCCGTTTTCAAATGTTTTATTTTTGAACGTCAGTTCACATTTGTAGGTGGATCATCAGTGTTAGAGCTAAAATTAGCATGTTTAAAGTGATGTTCATGCTTCCAGGGGCTCGGGAAGTTAATTAAATACCATTTGGAGGCATTTAATGTTCGAGCAAAAACGGCTGATTTTCGACAAAAGAGATAACACCCCCCCATTACGTCATGCTTCAGAAATGTGGAAAATGGTCCGTTTTCAAATGTTTTATTTTTGAACGTCAGTTCACATTTGTAGGTGGATCATCAGTGTTAGAGCTAAAATTAGCATGTTTAAAGTGATTTTCATGCTTCCAGGGGCCCAAAACACAAGATTTATGGAATGGTTAAAAGTGCATGAAAATGGCCAATTTACTCACTCTGAGTTCTCAAAAAGGGTTTCTTCACCCCGGGAAGTGAAATAAATACCATTTGGAGGCATTTAATGTTCGAGCAAAAACGGCTGATTTTCGAATAAAGAGATAACACCCCCCCATTACGTCATGCTTCAGAAAAGTGGAAAATGGTCCGTTTTCAAATGTTTTATTTTTGAACGTCAGTTCACATTTGTAGGTGGATCATCAGTGTTAGAGCTAAAATTAGCATGTTTAAAGTGATTTTCATGCTTCCAGGGGCTCGGGAAGTTAATTAAATACCATTTGGAGGCATTTAATGTTCGAGCAAAAACGGCTGATTTTCGACAAAAGAGATAACACCCCCCCATTACGTCATGCTTCAGAAATGTGGAAAATGGTCCGTTTTCAAATGTTTTATTTTTGAATGTCAGTTCACATTTGTAGGTGGATCATCAGTGTTAGAGCTAAAATTAGCATGTTTAAAGTGATTTTCATGCTTCCAGGGGCTCGGGAAGTTAATTAAATACCATTTGGAGGCATTTAATGTTCGAGCAAAAACGGCTGATTTTCGACAAAAGAGATAACACCCCCCCATTACGTCATGCTTCAGAAATGTGGAAAATGGTCCGTTTTCAAATGTTTAATTTTTGAACGTCAGTTCACATTTGTAGGTGGATCATCAGTGTTAGAGCTAAAATTAGCATGTTTAAAGTGATTTTCATGCTTCCAGGGGCCCAAAACACAAGATTTATGGAATGGTTAAAAGTGCATGAAAATGGCCAATTTACTCACTCTGAGTTCTCAAAAAGGGTTTCTTCACCCCGGGAAGTTAATTAAATACCATTTGGAGGCATTTAATGTTCGAGCAAAAACTGCTGATTTTCGACAAAAGAGATAACACCCCCCCATTACGTCATGCTTCAGAAATGTGGAAAATGGTCCTTTTTCAAATGTTTTATTTTTGAACGTCAGTTCACATTTGTAGGTGGATCATCAGTGTTAGAGCTAAAATTAGCATGTTTAAAGTGATTTTCATGCTTCCAGGGGCTCGGGAAGTTAATTAAATACCATTTGGAGGCATTTAATGTTCGAGCAAAAACGGCTGATTTTCGACAAAAGAGATAACACCCCCCCATTACGTCATGCTTCAGAAATGTGGAAAATGGTCCGTTTTCAAATGTTTTATTTTTGAACGTCAGTTCACATTTGTAGGTGGATCATCAGTGTTAGAGCTAAAATTAGCATGTTTAAAGTGATTTTCATGCTTCCAGGGGCCCAAAACACAAGATTTATGGAATGGTTAAAAGTGCATGAAAATGGCCAATTTACTCACTCTGAGTTCTCAAAAAGGGTTTCTTCACCCCGGGAAGTTAATTAAATACCATTTGGAGGCATTTAATGTTCGAGCAAAAACGGCTGATTTTCGACAAAAGAGATAACACCCCCCCATTACGTCATGCTTCAGAAATGTGGAAAATGGTCCGTTTTCAAATGTTTTATTTTTGAACGTCAGTTCACATTTGTAGGTGGATCATCAGTGTTAGAGCTAAAATTAGCATGTTTAAAGTGATTTTCATGCTTCCAGGGGCCCAAAACACAAGATTTATGGAATGGTTAAAAGTGCATGAAAATGGCCAATTTACTCACTCTGAGTTCTCAAAAAGGGTTTCTTCACCCCGGGAAGTTAATTAAATACCATTTGGAGGCATTTAATGTTCGAGCAAAAACGGCTGATTTTCGACAAAAGAGATAACACCCCCCCATTACGTCATGCTTCAGAAATGTGGAAAATGGTCCGTTTTCAAATGTTTTATTTTTGAACGTCAGTTCACATTTGTAGGTGGATCATCAGTGTTAGAGCTAAAATTAGCATGTTTAAAGTGATTTTCATGCTTCCAGGGGCCCAAAACACAAGATTAATGGAATGGTTAAAAGTGCATGAAAATGGCCAATTTACTCACTCTGAGTTCTCAAAAAGGGTTTCTTCACCCCGGGAAGTGAAATAAATACCATTTGGAGGCATTTAATGTTCGAGCAAAAACGGCTGATTTTCGACAAAAGAGATAACACCCCCCCCATTACGTCATGCTTCAGAAATGTGGAAAATGGTCCGTTTTCAAATGTTTTATTTTTGAACGTCAGTTCACATTTGTAGGTGGATCATCAGTGTTAGAGCTAAAATTAGCATGTTTAAAGTGATGTTCATGCTTCCAGGGGCTCGGGAAGTTAATTAAATACCATTTGGAGGCATTTAATGTTCGAGCAAAAACGGCTGATTTTCGACAAAAGAGATAACACCCCCCCATTACGTCATGCTTCAGAAATGTGGAAAATGGTCCGTTTTCAAATGTTTTATTTTTGAACGTCAGTTCACATTTGTAGGTGGATCATCAGTGTTAGAGCTAAAATTAGCATGTTTAAAGTGATTTTCATGCTTCCAGGGGCCCAAAACACAAGATTTATGGAATGGTTAAAAGTGCATGAAAATGGCCAATTTACTCACTCTGAGTTCTCAAAAAGGGTTTCTTCACCCCGGGAAGTGAAATAAATACCATTTGGAGGCATTTAATGTTCGAGCAAAAACGGCTGATTTTCGACAAAAGAGATAACACCCCCCCCATTACGTCATGCTTCAGAAATGTGGAAAATGGTCCGTTTTCAAATGTTTTATTTTTGAACGTCAGTTCACATTTGTAGGTGGATCATCAGTGTTAGAGCTAAAATTAGCATGTTTAAAGTGATGTTCATGCTTCCAGGGGCTCGGGAAGTTAATTAAATACCATTTGGAGGCATTTAATGTTCGAGCAAAAACGGCTGATTTTCGACAAAAGAGATAACACCCCCCCATTACGTCATGCTTCAGAAATGTGGAAAATGGTCCGTTTTCAAATGTTTTATTTTTGAACGTCAGTTCACATTTGTAGGTGGATCATCAGTGTTAGAGCTAAAATTAGCATGTTTAAAGTGATTTTCATGCTTCCAGGGGCCCAAAACACAAGATTTATGGAATGGTTAAAAGTGCATGAAAATGGCCAATTTACTCACTCTGAGTTCTCAAAAAGGGTTTCTTCACCCCGGGAAGTTAATTAAATACCATTTGGAGGCATTTAATGTTCAAGCAAAAACGGCTGATTTTCGAATAAAGAGATAACACCCCCCCATTACGTCATGCTTCAGAAAAGTGGAAAATGGTCCGTTTTCAAATGTTTTATTTTTGAACGTCAGTTCACATTTGTAGGTGGATCATCAGTGTTAGAGCTAAAATTAGCATGTTTAAAGTGATTTTCATGCTTCCAGGGGCTCGGGAAGTTAATTAAATACCATTTGGAGGCATTTAATGTTCGAGCAAAAACGGCTGATTTTCGACAAAAGAGATAACACCCCCCCATTACGTCATGCTTCAGAAATGTGGAAAATGGTCCGTTTTCAAATGTTTTATTTTTGAACGTCAGTTCACATTTGTAGGTGGATCATCAGTGTTAGAGCTAAAATTAGCATGTTTAAAGTGATTTTCATGCTTCCAGGGGCTCGGTAAGTGAAATAAATACCATTTGGAGGCATTTAATGTTCGAGCAAAAACGGCTGATTTTCGACAAAAGAGATAACACCCCCCCATTACGTCATGCTTCAGAAATGTGGAAAATGGTCCGTTTTCAAATGTTTTATTTTTGAACGTCAGTTCACATTTGTAGGTGGATCATCAGTGTTAGAGCTAAAATTAGCATGTTTAAAGTGATTTTCATGCTTCCAGGGGCTCGGGAAGTGAAATAAATACCATTTGGAGGCATTTAATGTTCGAGCAAAAACGGCTGATTTTCGACAAAAGAGATAACACCCCCCCATTACGTCATGCTTCAGAAATGTGGAAAATGGTCCGTTTTCAAATGTTTTATTTTTGAACGTCAGTTCACATTTGTAGGTGGATCATCAGTGTTAGAGCTAAAATTAGCAAATTTAAAGTGATTTTCATGCTTCCAGGGGCCCAAAACACAAGATTTATGGAATGGTTAAAAGTGCATGAAAATGGCCAATTTACTCACTCTGAGTTCTCAAAAAGGGTTTCTTCACCCCGGGAAGTTAATTAAATACCATTTGGAGGCATTTAATGTTCGAGCAAAAACGGCTGATTTTCGACAAAAGAGATAACACCCCCCCATTACGTCATGCTTCAGAAATGTGGAAAATGGTCCGTTTTCAAATGTTTTATTTTTGAACGTCAGTTCACATTTGTAGGTGGATCATCAGTGTTAGAGCTAAAATTAGCATGTTTAAAGTGATTTTCATGCTTCCAGGGGCCCAAAACACAAGATTTATGGAATGGTTAAAAGTGCATGAAAATGGCCAATTTACTCACTCTGAGTTCTCAAAAAGGGTTTCTTCACCCCGGGAAGTTAATTAAATACCATTTGGAGGCATTTAATGTTCGAGCAAAAACGGCTGATTTTCGACAAAAGAGATAACACCCCCCCATTACGTCATGCTTCAGAAATGTGGAAAATGGTCCGTTTTCAAATGTTTTATTTTTGAATGTCAGTTCACATTTGTAGGTGGATCATCAGTGTTAGAGCTAAAATGAGCATGTTTAAAGTGATTTTCATGCTTCCAGGGGCTCGGGAAGTTAATTAAATACCATTTGGAGGCATTTAATGTTCGAGCAAAAACGGCTGATTTTCGACAAAAGAGATAACACCCCCCCATTACGTCATGCTTCAGAAATGTGGAAAATGGTCCGTTTTCAAATGTTTTATTTTTGAACGTCAGTTCACATTTGTAGGTGGATCATCAGTGTTAGAGCTAAAATTAGCATGTTTAAAGTGATTTTCATGCTTCCAGGGGCCCAAAACACAAGATTTATGGAATGGTTAAAAGTGCATGAAAATGGCCAATTTACTCACTCTGAGTTCTCAAAAAGGGTTTCTTCACCCCGGGAAGTTAATTAAATACCATTTGGAGGCATTTAATGTTCGAGCAAAAACGGCTGATTTTCGACAAAAGAGATAACACCCCCCCATTACGTCATGCTTCAGAAATGTGGAAAATGGTCCGTTTTCAAATGTTTTATTTTTGAACGTCAGTTCACATTTGTAGGTGGATCATCAGTGTTAGAGCTAAAATTAGCATGTTTAAAGTGATTTTCATGCTTCCAGGGGCTCGGGAAGTTAATTAAATACCATTTGGAGGCATTTAATGTTCGAGCAAAAACGGCTGATTTTCGACAAAAGAGATAACACCCCCCCATTACGTCATGCTTCAGAAATGTGGAAAATGGTCCGTTTTCAAATGTTTTATTTTTGAACGTCAGTTCACATTTGTAGGTGGATCATCAGTGTTAGAGCTAAAATTAGCATGTTTAAAGTGATTTTCATGCTTCCAGGGGCCCAAAACACAAGATTTATGGAATGGTAAAAGTGCATGAAAATGGCCAATTTACTCACTCTGAGTTCTCAAAAAGGGTTTCTTCACCCCGGGAAGTTAATTAAATACCATTTGGAGGCATTTAATGTTCGAGCAAAAACGGCTGATTTTCGACAAAAGAGATAACACCCCCCCATTACGTCATGCTTCAGAAATGTGGAAAATGGTCCGTTTTCAAATGTTTTATTTTTGAACGTCAGTTCACATTTGTAGGTGGATCATCAGTGTTAGAGCTAAAATTAGCATGTTTAAAGTGATTTTCATGCTTCCAGGGGCCCAAAACACAAGATTTATGGAATGGTTAAAAGTGCATGAAAATGGCCAATTTACTCACTCTGAGTTCTCAAAAAGGGTTTCTTCACCCCGGGAAGTTAATTAAATACCATTTGGAGGCATTTAATGTTCGAGCAAAAACGGCTGATTTTCGACAAAAGAGATAACACCCCCCCATTACGTCATGCTTCAGAAATGTGGAAAATGGTCCGTTTTCAAATGTTTTATTTTTGAACGTCAGTTCACATTTGTAGGTGGATCATCAGTGTTAGAGCTAAAATTAGCATGTTTAAAGTGATTTTCATGCTTCCAGGGGCCCAAAACACAAGATTAATGGAATGGTTAAAAGTGCATGAAAATGGCCAATTTACTCACTCTGAGTTCTCAAAAAGGGTTTCTTCACCCCGGGAAGTGAAATAAATACCATTTGGAGGCATTTAATGTTCGAGCAAAAACGGCTGATTTTCGACAAAAGAGATAACACCCCCCCCATTACGTCATGCTTCAGAAATGTGGAAAATGGTCCGTTTTCAAATGTTTTATTTTTGAACGTCAGTTCACATTTGTAGGTGGATCATCAGTGTTAGAGCTAAAATTAGCATGTTTAAAGTGATGTTCATGCTTCCAGGGGCTCGGGAAGTTAATTAAATACCATTTGGAGGCATTTAATGTTCGAACAAAAACGGCTGATTTTCGACAAAAGAGATAACACCCCCCCATTACGTCATGCTTCAGAAATGTGGAAAATGGTCCGTTTTCAAATGTTTTATTTTTGAACGTCAGTTCACATTTGTAGGTGGATCATCAGTGTTAGAGCTAAAATTAGCATGTTTAAAGTGATTTTCATGCTTCCAGGGGCCCAAAACACAAGATTTATGGAATGGTTAAAAGTGCATGAAAATGGCCAATTTACTCACTCTGAGTTCTCAAAAAGGGTTTCTTCACCCCGGGAAGTGAAATAAATACCATTTGGAGGCATTTAATGTTCGAGCAAAAACGGCTGATTTTCGAATAAAGAGATAACACCCCCCATTACGTCATGCTTCAGAAAAGTGGAAAATGGTCCGTTTTCAAATGTTTTATTTTTGAACGTCAGTTCACATTTGTAGGTGGATCATCAGTGTTAGAGCTAAAATTAGCATGTTTAAAGTGATTTTCATGCTTCCAGGGGCTCGGGAAGTTAATTAAACACCATTTGGAGGCATTTAATGTTCGAGCAAAAACGGCTGATTTTCGACAAAAGAGATAACACCCCCCCATTACGTCATGCTTCAGAAATGTGGAAAATGGTCCGTTTTCACATGTTTTATTTTTGAACGTCAGTTCACATTTGTAGGTGGATCATCAGTGTTAGAGCTAAAATTTGCATGTTTAAAGTGATTTTCATGCTTCCAGGGGCCCAAAACACAAGATTTATGGAATGGTTAAAAGTGCATGAAAATGGCCAATTTACTCACTCTGAGTTCTCAAAAAGGGTTTCTTCACCCCGGGAAGTTAATTAAATACCATTTGGAGGCATTTAATGTTCAAGCAAAAACAGCTGATTTTCGACAAAAGAGATAACACCCCCCCATTACGTCATGCTTCAGAAATGTGGAAAATGGTCCGTTTTTAAATGTTTTATTTTTGAACGTCAGTTCACATTTGTAGGTGGATCATCAGTGTTAGAGCTAAAATTAGCATGTTTAAAGTGATTTTCATGCTTCCAGGGGCTCGGGAAGTTAATTAAATACCATTTGGAGGCATTTAATGTTCGAGCAAAAACGGCTGATTTTCGACAAAAGAGATAACACCCCCCCATTACGTCATGCTTCAGAAATGTGGAAAATGGTCCGTTTTCAAATGTTTTATTTTTGAACGTCAGTTCACATTTGTAGGTGGATCATCAGTGTTAGAGCTAAAATTAGCATGTTTAAAGTGATTTTCATGCTTCCAGGGGCCCAAAACACAAGATTTATGGAATGGTTAAAAGTGCATGAAAATGGCCAATTTACTCACTCTGAGTTCTCAAAAAGGGTTTCTTCACCCCGGGAAGTGAAATAAATACCATTTGGAGGCATTTAATGTTCGAGCAAAAATGGCTGATTTTCGAATAAAGAGATAACACCCCCCCATTACGTCATGCTTCAGAAAAGTGGAAAATGGTCCGTTTTCAAATGTTTTATTTTTGAACGTCAGTTCACATTTGTAGGTGGATCATCAGTGTTAGAGCTAAAATTAGCATGTTTAAAGTGATTTTCATGCTTCCAGGGGCTCGGGAAGTTAATTAAATACCATTTGGAGGCATTTAATGTTCGAGCAAAAACGGCTGATTTTCGACAAAAGAGATAACACCCCCCCATTACGTCATGCTTCAGAAATGTGGAAAATGGTCCGTTTTCACATGTTTTATTTTTGAACGTCAGTTCACATTTGTAGGTGGATCATCAGTGTTAGAGCTAAAATTAGCATGTTTAAAGTGATTTTCATGCTTCCAGGGGCCCAAAACACAAGATTTATGGAATGGTTAAAAGTGCATGAAAATGGCCAATTTACTCACTCTGAGTTCTCAAAAAGGGTTTCTTCACCCCGGGAAGTTAATTAAATACCATTTGGAGGCATTTAATGTTCAAGCAAAAACAGCTGATTTTCGACAAAAGAGATAACACCCCCCCATTACGTCATGCTTCAGAAATGTGGAAAATGGTCCGTTTTTAAATGTTTTATTTTTGAACGTCAGTTCACATTTGTAGGTGGATCATCAGTGTTAGAGCTAAAATTAGCATGTTTAAAGTGATTTTCATGCTTCCAGGGGCTCGGGAAGTTAATTAAATACCATTTGGAGGCATTTAATGTTCGAGCAAAAACGGCTGATTTTCGACAAAAGAGATAACACCCCCCCATTACGTCATGCTTCAGAAATGTGGAAAATGGTCCGTTTTCAAATGTTTTATTTTTGAACGTCAGTTCACATTTGTAGGTGGATCATCAGTGTTAGAGCTAAAATTAGCATGTTTAAAGTGATTTTCATGCTTCCAGGGGCTCGGTAAGTGAAATAAATACCATTTGGAGGCATTTAATGTTCGAGCAAAAACGGCTGATTTTCGACAAAAGAGATAACACCCCCCCATTACGTCATGCTTCAGAAATGTGGAAAATGGTCCGTTTTCAAATGTTTTATTTTTGAACGTCAGTTCACATTTGTAGGTGGATCATCAGTGTTAGAGCTAAAATTAGCATGTTTAAAGTGATTTTCATGCTTCCAGGGGCCCAAAACACAAGATTTATGGAATGGTTAAAAGTGCATGAAAATGGCAAATTTACTCACTCTGAGTTCTCAAAAAGGGTTTCTTCACCCCGGGAAGTTAATTAAATACCATTTGGAGGCATTTAATGTTCAAGCAAAAACGGCTGATTTTCGACAAAAGAGATAACACCCCCCCATTACGTCATGCTTCAGAAATGTGGAAAATGGTCCGTTTTCAAATGTTTTATTTTTGAACGTCAGTTCACATTTGTAGGTGGATCATCAGTGTTAGAGCTAAAATTAGCATGTTTAAAGTGATTTTCATGCTTCCAGGGGCTCGGGAAGTTAATTAAATACCATTTGGAGGCATTTAATGTTCGAGCAAAAACGGCTGATTTTCGACAAAAGAGATAACACCCACCCATTACGTCATGCTTCAGAAATGTGGAAAATGGCCCGTTTTCAAATGTTTTATTTTTGAACGTCAGTTCACATTTGTAGGTGGATCATCAGTGTTAGAGCTAAAATTAGCATGTTTAAAGTGATTTTCATGCTTCCAGGGGCCCAAAACACAAGATTTATGGAATGGTTAAAAGTGCATGAAAATGGCCAATTTACTCACTCTGAGTTCTCAAAAAGGGTTTCTTCACCCCGGGAAGTTAATTAAATACCATTTGGAGGCATTTAATGTTCGAGCAAAAACGGCTGATTTTCGACAAAAGAGATAACACCCCCCCACTACGTCATGCTTCAGAAATGTGGAAAATGGTCCGTTTTCAAATGTTTTATTTTTGAACGTCAGTTCACATTTGTAGGTGGATCATCAGTGTTAGAGCTAAAATTAGCATGTTTAAAGTGATTTTCATGCTTCCAGGGGCTCGGGAAGTGAAATAAATACCATTTGGAGGCATTTAATGTTCGAGCAAAAACGGCTGATTTTCGACAAAAGAGATAACACCCCCCCATTACGTCATGCTTCAGAAATGTGGAAAATGGTCCGTTTTCAAATGTTTTATTTTTGAACGTCAGTTCACATTTGTAGGTGGATCATCAGTGTTAGAGCTAAAATTAGCATGTTTAAAGTGATTTTCATGCTTCCAGGGGCCCAAAACACAAGATTTATGGAATGGTTAAAAGTGCATGAAAATGGCCAATTTACTCACTCTGAGTTCTCAAAAAGGGTTTCTTCACCCCGGGAAGTTAATTAAATACCATTTGGAGGCATTTAATGTTCGAGCAAAAACGGCTGATTTTCGACAAAAGAGATAACACCCCCCCATTACGTCATGCTTCAGAAATGTGGAAAATGGTCCGTTTTCAAATGTTTTATTTTTGAATGTCAGTTCACATTTGTAGGTGGATCATCAGTGTTAGAGCTAAAATTAGCATGTTTAAAGTGATTTTCATGCTTCCAGGGGCTCGGGAAGTTAATTAAATACCATTTGGAGGCATTTAATGTTCGAGCAAAAACGGCTGATTTTCGACAAAAGAGATAACACCCCCCCATTACGTCATGCTTCAGAAATGTGGAAAATGGTCCGTTTTCAAATGTTTTATTTTTGAACGTCAGTTCACATTTGTAGGTGGATCATCAGTGTTAGAGCTAAAATTAGCATGTTTAAAGTGATTTTCATGCTTCCAGGGGCCCAAAACACAAGATTTATGGAATGGTTAAAAGTGCATGAAAATGGCCAATTTACTCACTCTGAGTTCTCAAAAAGGGTTTCTTCACCCCGGGAAGTTAATTAAATACCATTTGGAGGCATTTAATGTTCGAGCAAAAACGGCTGATTTTCGACAAAAGAGATAACACCCCCCCATTACGTCATGCTTCAGAAATGTGGAAAATGGTCCGTTTTCAAATGTTTTATTTTTGAACGTCAGTTCACATTTGTAGGTGGATCATCAGTGTTAGAGCTAAAATTAGCATGTTTAAAGTGATTTTCATGCTTCCAGGGGCTCGGGAAGTTAATTAAATACCATTTGGAGGCATTTAATGTTCGAGCAAAAACGGCTGATTTTCGACAAAAGAGATAACACCCCCCCATTACGTCATGCTTCAGAAATGTGGAAAATGGTCCGTTTTCAAATGTTTTATTTTTGAACGTCAGTTCACATTTGTAGGTGGATCATCAGTGTTAGAGCTAAAATTAGCATGTTTAAAGTGATTTTCATGCTTCCAGGGGCTCGGGAAGTTAATTAAATACCATTTGGAGGCATTTAATGTTCGAGCAAAAACGGCTGATTTTCGACAAAAGAGATAACACCCCCCCATTACGTCATGCTTCAGAAATGTGGAAAATGGTCCGTTTTCAAATGTTTTATTTTTGAACGTCAGTTCACATTTGTAGGTGGATCATCAGTGTTAGAGCTAAAATTAGCATGTTTAAAGTGATTTTCATGCTTCCAGGGGCCCAAAACACAAGATTTATGGAATGGTTAAAAGTGCATGAAAATGGCCAATTTACTCACTCTGAGATCTCAAAAAGGGTTTCTTCACCCCGGGAAGTTAATTAAATACCATTTGGAGGCATTTAATGTTCGAGCAAAAACGGCTGATTTTCGACAAAAGAGATAACACCCCCCCATTACGTCATGCTTCAGAAATGTGGAAAATGGTCCGTTTTCAAATGTTTTATTTTTGAACGTCAGTTCACATTTGTAGGTGGATCATCAGTGTTAGAGCTAAAATTAGCATGTTTAAAGTGATTTTCATGCTTCCAGGGGCTCGGGAAGTTAATTAAATACCATTTGGAGGCATTTAATGTTCGAGCAAAAACGGCTGATTTTCGACAAAAGAGATAACACCCCCCCCATTACGTCATGCTTCAGAAATGTGGAAAATGGTCCGTTTTCAAATGTTTTATTTTTGAACGTCAGTTCACATTTGTAGGTGGATCATCAGTGTTAGAGCTAAAATTAGCATGTTTAAAGTGATTTTCATGCTTCCAGGGGCCCAAAACACAAGATTTATGGAATGGTTAAAAGTGCATGAAAATGGCCAATTTACTCACTCTGAGTTCTCAAAAAGGGTTTCTTCACCCCGGGAAGTTAATTAAATACCATTTGGAGGCATTTAATGTTCGAGCAAAAACAGCTGATTTTCGACAAAAGTGATAACACCCCCCCATTACGTTATGCTTCAGAAATGTGGAAAATGGTCCGTTTTCAAATGTTTTATTTTTGAACGTCAGTTCACATTTGTAGGTGGATCATCAGTGTTAGAGCTAAAATTAGCATGTTTAAAGTGATTTTCATGCTTCCAGGGGCTCGGGAAGTGAAATAAATACCATTTGGAGGCATTTAATGTTCGAGCAAAAACGGCTGATTTTCGACAAAAGAGATAACACCCCCCCATTACGTCATGCTTCAGAAATGTGGAAAATGGTCCGTTTTCAAATGTTTTATTTTTGAATGTCAGTTCACATTTGTAGGTGGATCATCAGTGTTAGAGCTAAAATTAGCATGTTTAAAGTGATTTTCATGCTTCCAGGGGCTCGGGAAGTTAATTAAATACCATTTGGAGGCATTTAATGTTCGAGCAAAAACGGCTGATTTTCGACAAAAGAGATAACACCCCCCCGATTACGTCATGCTTCAGAAATGTGGAAAATGGTCAGTTTTCAAATGTTTTATTTTTGAACGTCAGTTCACATTTGTAGGTGGATCATCAGTGTTAGAGCTAAAATTAGCATGTTTAAAGTGATTTTCATGCTTCCAGGGGCCCAAAACACAAGATTTATGGAATGGTTAAAAGTGCATGAAAATGGCCAATTTACTCACTCTGAGTTCTCAAAAAGGGTTTCTTCACCCCGGGAAGTTAATTAAATACCATTTGGAGGCATTTAATGTTCGAGCAAAAACGGCTGATTTTCGACAAAAGAGATAACACCCCCCCATTACGTCATGCTTCAGAAATGTGGAAAATGGTCCGTTTTCAAATGTTTTATTTTTGAATGTCAGTTCACATTTGTAGGTGGATCATCAGTGTTAGAGCTAAAATTAGCATGTTTAAAGTGATTTTCATGCTTCCAGGGGCTCGGGAAGTGAAATAAATACCATTTGGAGACATTTAATGTTCGAGCAAAAACGGCTGATTTTCGACAAAAGAGATAACACCCCCCCATTACGTCATGCTTCAGAAATCTGGAAAATGGTCCATTTTCAAATGTTTTATTTTTGAACGTCAGTTCACATTTGTAGGTGGATCATCAGTGTTAGAGCTAAAATTAGCATGTTTAAAGTGATTTTCATGCTTCCAGGGGCCCAAAACACAAGATTTATGGAATGGTTAAAAGTGCATGAAAATGGCCAATTTACTCACTCTGAGTTCTCAAAAAGGGTTTCTTCACCCCGGGAAGTGAAATAAATACCATTTGGAGGCATTTAATGTTCGAGCAAAAACGGCTGATTTTCGACAAAAGAGATAACACCCCCCCATTACGTCATGCTTCAGAAATGTGGAAAATGGTCCGTTTTCAAATGTTTTATTTTTGAACGTCAGTTCACATTTGTAGGTGGATCATCAGTGTTAGAGCTAAAATTAGCATGTTTAAAGTGATTTTCATGCTTCCAGGGGCTCGGGAAGTTAATTAAATACCATTTGGAGGCATTTAATGTTCGAGCAAAAACGGCTGATTTTCGACAAAAGAGATAACACCCCCCCATTACGTCATGCTTCAGAAATGTGGAAAATGGTCCGTTTTCAAATGTTTTATTTTTGAACGTCAGTTCACATTTGTAGGTGGATCATCAGTGTTAGAGCTAAAATTAGCATGTTTAAAGTGATTTTCATGCTTCCAGGGGCTCGGGAAGTTAATTAAATACCATTTGGAGGCATTTAATGTTCGAGCAAAAACGGCTGATTTTCGACAAAAGAGATAACACCCCCCCATTACGTCATGCTTCAGAAATGTGGAAAATGGTCCGTTTTCAAATGTTTTATTTTTGAACGTCAGTTCACATTTGTAGGTGGATCATCAGTGTTAGAGCTAAAATTAGCATGTTTAAAGTGATTTTCATGCTTCCAGGGGCCCAAAACACAAGATTTATGGAATGGTTAAAAGTGCATGAAAATGGCCAATTTACTCACTCTGAGTTCCCAAAAAGGGTTTCTTCACCCCGGGAAGTGAAATAAATACCATTTGGAGGCATTTAATGTTCGAGCAAAAACGGCTGATTTTCGACAAAAGAGATAACACCCCCCATTACGTCATGCTTCAGAAATGTGGAAAATGGTCCGTTTTCAAATGTTTTATTTTTGAACGTCAGTTCACATTTGTAGGTGGATCATCAGTGTTAGAGCTAAAATTAGCATGTTTAAAGTGTTTTTCATGCTTCCAGGGGCTCGGGAAGTTAATTAAATACCATTTGGAGGCATTTAATGTTCGAGCAAAAACGGCTGATTTTCGACAAAAGAGATAACACCCCCCCATTACGTCATGCTTCAGAAATGTGGAAAATGGTCCGTTTTCAAATGTTTTATTTTTGAACGTCAGTTCACATTTGTAGGTGGATCATCAGTGTTAGAGCTAAAATTAGCATGTTTAAAGTGATTTTCATGCTTCCAGGGGCCCAAAACACAAGATTTATGGAATGGTTAAAAGTGCATGAAAATGGCCAATTTACTCACTCTGAGTTCTCAAAAAGGGTTTCTTCACCCCGGGAAGTTAATTAAATACCATTTGGAGGCATTTAATGTTCGAGCAAAAACGGCTGATTTTCGACAAAAGAGATAACACCCCCCCATTACGTCATGCTTCAGAAATGTGGAAAATGGTCCGTTTTCAAATGTTTTATTTTTGAACGTCAGTTCACATTTGTAGGTGGATCATCAGTGTTAGAGCTAAAATTAGCATGTTTAAAGTGATTTTCATGCTTCCAGGGGCCCAAAACACAAGATTAATGGAATGGTTAAAAGTGCATGAAAATGGCCAATTTACTCACTCTGAGTTCTCAAAAAGGGTTTCTTCACCCCGGGAAGTGAAATAAATACCATTTGGAGGCATTTAATGTTCGAGCAAAAACGGCTGATTTTCGACAAAAGAGATAACACCCCCCCCATTACGTCATGCTTCAGAAATGTGGAAAATGGTCCGTTTTCAAATGTTTTATTTTTGAACGTCAGTTCACATTTGTAGGTGGATCATCAGTGTTAGAGCTAAAATTAGCATGTTTAAAGTGATGTTCATGCTTCCAGGGGCTCGGGAAGTTAATTAAATACCATTTGGAGGCATTTAATGTTCGAGCAAAAACGGCTGATTTTCGACAAAAGAGATAACACCCCCCCATTACATCATGCTTCAGAAATGTGGGAAATGGTCCGTTTTCAAATGTTTTATTTTTGAACGTCAGTTCACATTTGTAGGTGGATCATTAGTGTTAGAGCTAAAATTAGCATGTTTAAAGTGATTTTCATGCTTCCAGGGGCCCAAAACACAAGATTTATGGAATGGTTAAAAGTGCATGAAAATGGCCAATTTACTCACTCTGAGTTCTCAAAAAGGGTTTCTTCACCCCGGGAAGTGAAATAAATACCATTTGGAGGCATTTAATGTTCGAGCAAAAACGGCTGATTTTCGAATAAAGAGATAACACCCCCCCATTACGTCATGCTTCAGAAAAGTGGAAAATGGTCCGTTTTCAAATGTTTTATTTTTGAACGTCAGTTCACATTTGTAGGTGGATCATCAGTGTTAGAGCTAAAATTAGCATGTTTAAAGTGATTTTCATGCTTCCAGGGGCTCGGGAAGTTAATTAAATACCATTTGGAGGCATTTAATGTTCGAGCAAAAACGGCTGATTTTCGACAAAAGAGATAACACCCCCCCATTACGTCATGCTTCAGAAATGTGGAAAATGGTCCGTTTTCACATGTTTTATTTTTGAACGTCAGTTCACATTTGTAGGTGGATCATCAGTGTTAGAGCTAAAATTAGCATGTTTAAAGTGATTTTCATGCTTCCAGGGGCCCAAAACACAAGATTTATGGAATGGTTAAAAGTGCATGAAAATGGCCAATTTACTCACTCTGAGTTCTCAAAAAGGGTTTCTTCACCCCGGGAAGTTAATTAAATACCATTTGGAGGCATTTAATGTTCAAGCAAAAACAGCTGATTTTCGACAAAAGAGATAACACCCCCCCCATTACGTCATGCTTCAGAAATGTGGAAAATGGTCCGTTTTTAAATGTTTTATTTTTGAACGTCAGTTCACATTTGTAGGTGGATCATCAGTGTTAGAGCTAAAATTAGCATGTTTAAAGTGATTTTCATGCTTCCAGGGGCTCGGGAAGTTAATTAAATACCATTTGGAGGCATTTAATGTTCGAGCAAAAACGGCTGATTTTCGACAAAAGAGATAACACCCCCCCATTACGTCATGCTTCAGAAATGTGGAAAATGGTCCGTTTTCAAATGTTTTATTTTTGAACGTCAGTTCACATTTGTAGGTGGATCATCAGTGTTAGAGCTAAAATTAGCATGTTTAAAGTGATTTTCATGCTTCCAGGGGCTCGGTAAGTGAAATAAATACCATTTGGAGGCATTTAATGTTCGAGCAAAAACGGCTGATTTTCGACAAAAGAGATAACACCCCCCCATTACGTCATGCTTCAGAAATGTGGAAAATGGTCCGTTTTCAAATGTTTTATTTTTGAACGTCAGTTCACATTTGTAGGTGGATCATCAGTGTTAGAGCTAAAATTAGCATGTTTAAAGTGATTTTCATGCTTCCAGGGGCTCGGGAAGTTAATTAAATACCATTTGGAGGCATTTAATGTTCGAGCAAAAACGGCTGATTTTCGACAAAAGAGATAACACCCCCCCATTACGTCATGCTTCAGAAATGTGGAAAATGGTCCGTTTTCAAATGTTTTATTTTTGAACGTCAGTTCACATTTGTAGGTGGATCATCAGTGTTAGAGCTAAAATTAGCATGTTTAAAGTGATTTTCATGCTTCCAGGGGCCCAAAACACAAGATTTATGGAATGGTTAAAAGTGCATGAAAATGGCCAATTTACTCACTCTGAGTTCTCAAAAAGGGTTTCTTCACCCCGGGAAGTTAATTAAATACCATTTGGAGGCATTTAATGTTCAAGCAAAAACGGCTGATTTTCGACAAAAGAGATAACACCCCCCCATTACGTCATGCTTCAGAAATGTGGAAAATGGTCCGTTTTCAAATGTTTTATTTTTGAACGTCAGTTCACATTTGTAGGTGGATCATCAGTGTTAGAGCTAAAATTAGCATGTTTAAAGTGATTTTCATGCTTCCAGGGGCTCGGGAAGTTAATTAAATACCATTTGGAGGCATTTAATGTTCGAGCAAAAACGGCTGATTTTCGACAAAAGAGATAACACCCCTCCATTACGTCATGCTTCAGAAATGTGGAAAATGGCCCGTTTTCAAATGTTTTATTTTTGAACGTCAGTTCACATTTGTAGGTGGATCATCAGTGTTAGAGCTAAAATTAGCATGTTTAAAGTGATTTTCATGCTTCCAGGGGCCCAAAACACAAGATTTATGGAATGGTTAAAAGTGCATGAAAATGGCCAATTTACTCACTCTGAGTTCTCAAAAAGGGTTTCTTCACCCCGGGAAGTTAATTAAATACCATTTGGAGGCATTTAATGTTCGAGCAAAAACGGCTGATTTTTGACAAAAGAGATAACACCCCCCCACTACGTCATGCTTCAGAAATGTGGAAAATGGTCCGTTTTCAAATGTTTTATTTTTGAACGTCAGTTCACATTTGTAGGTGGATCATCAGTGTTAGAGCTAAAATTAGCATGTTTAAAGTGATTTTCATGCTTCCAGGGGCTCGGGAAGTGAAATAAATACCATTTGGAGGCATTTAATGTTCGAGCAAAAACGGCTGATTTTCGACAAAAGAGATAACACCCCCCCATTACGTCATGCTTCAGAAATGTGGAAAATGGTCCGTTTTCAAATGTTTTATTTTTGAACGTCAGTTCACATTTGTAGGTGGATCATCAGTGTTAGAGCTAAAATTAGCATGTTTAAAGTGATTTTCATGCTTCCAGGGGCTCGGGAAGTTAATTAAATACCATTTGGAGGCATTTAATGTTCGAGCAAAAACGGCTGATTTTCGACAAAAGAGATAACACCCCCCCATTACGTCATGCTTCAGAAATGTGGAAAATGGTCAGTTTTCAAATGTTTTATTTTTGAATGTCAGTTCACATTTGTAGGTGGATCATCAGTGTTAGAGCTAAAATTAGCATGTTTAAAGTGATTTTCATGCTTCCAGGGGCCCAAAACACAAGATTTATGGAATGGTTAAAAGTGCATGAAAATGGCCAATTTACTCACTCTGAGTTCTCAAAAAGGGTTTCTTCACCCCGGGAAGTTAATTAAATACCATTTGGAGGCATTTAATGTTCGAGCAAAAACGGCTGATTTTCGACAAAAGAGATAACACCCCCCCATTACGTCATGCTTCAGAAATGTGGAAAATGGTCCGTTTTCAAATGTTTTATTTTTGAACGTCAGTTCACATTTGTAGGTGGATCATCAGTGTTAGAGCTAAAATTAGCATGTTTAAAGTGATTTTCATGCTTCCAGGGGCTCGGGAAGTGAAATAAATACCATTTGGAGACATTTAATGTTCGAGCAAAAACAGCTGATTTTCGACAAAAGAGATAACACCCCCCCATTACGTCATGCTTCAGAAATGTGGAAAATGGGCCGTTTTTAAATGTTTTATTTTTGAACGTCAGTTCACATTTGTAGGTGGATCATCAGTGTTAGAGCTAAAATTAGCATGTTTAAAGTGATTTTCATGCTTCCAGGGGCTCGGGAAGTTAATTAAATACCATTTGGAGGCATTTAATGTTCGAGCAAAAACGGCTGATTTTCGACAAAAGAGATAACACCCCCCCATTACGTCATGCTTCAGAAATGTGGAAAATGGTCCGTTTTCAAATGTTTTATTTTTGAACGTCAGTTCACATTTGTAGGTGGATCATCAGTGTTAGAGCTAAAATTAGCATGTTTAAAGTGATTTTCATGCTTCCAGGGGCTCGGTAAGTGAAATAAATACCATTTGGAGGCATTTAATGTTCGAGCAAAAACGGCTGATTTTCGACAAAAGAGATAACACCCCCCCATTACGTCATGCTTCAGAAATGTGGAAAATGGTCCGTTTTCAAATGTTTTATTTTTGAACGTCAGTTCACATTTGTAGGTGGATCATCAGTGTTAGAGCTAAAATTAGCATGTTTAAAGTGATTTTCATGCTTCCAGGGGCTCGGGAAGTTAATTAAATACCATTTGGAGGCATTTAATGTTCGAGCAAAAACGGCTGATTTTCGACAAAAGAGATAACACCCCCCCATTACGTCATGCTTCAGAAATGTGGAAAATGGTCCGTTTTCAAATGTTTTATTTTTGAACGTCAGTTCACATTTGTAGGTGGATCATCAGTGTTAGAGCTAAAATTAGCATGTTTAAAGTGATTTTCATGCTTCCAGGGGCCCAAAACACAAGATTTATGGAATGGTTAAAAGTGCATGAAAATGGCCAATTTACTCACTCTGAGTTCTCAAAAAGGGTTTCTTCACCCCGGGAAGTTAATTAAATACCATTTGGAGGCATTTAATGTTCAAGCAAAAACGGCTGATTTTCGACAAAAGAGATAACACCCCCCCATTACGTCATGCTTCAGAAATGTGGAAAATAGTCCATTTTCAAATGTTTTATTTTTGAACGTCAGTTCACATTTGTAGGTGGATCATCAGTGTTAGAGCTAAAATTAGCATGTTTAAAGTGATTTTCATGCTTCCAGGGGCTCGGGAAGTTAATTAAATACCATTTGGAGGCATTTAATGTTCGAGCAAAAACGGCTGATTTTCGACAAAAGAGATAACACCCCCCCATTACGTCATGCTTCAGAAATGTGGAAAATGGCCCGTTTTCAAATGTTTTATTTTTGAACGTCAGTTCACATTTGTAGGTGGATCATCAGTGTTAGAGCTAAAATTAGCATGTTTAAAGTGATTTTCATGCTTCCAGGGGCCCAAAACACAAGATTTATGGAATGGTTAAAAGTGCATGAAAATGGCCAATTTACTCACTCTGAGTTCTCAAAAAGGGTTTCTTCACCCCGGGAAGTTAATTAAATACCATTTGGAGGCATTTAATGTTCGAGCAAAAACGGCTGATTTTTGACAAAAGAGATAACACCCCCCCCACTACGTCATGCTTCAGAAATGTGGAAAATGGTCCGTTTTCAAATGTTTTATTTTTGAACGTCAGTTCACATTTGTAGGTGGATCATCAGTGTTAGAGCTAAAATTAGCATGTTTAAAGTGATTTTCATGCTTCCAGGGGCTCGGGAAGTGAAATAAATACCATTTGGAGGCATTTAATGTTCGAGCAAAAACGGCTGATTTTCGACAAAAGAGATAACACCCCCCCATTACGTCATGCTTCAGAAATGTGGAAAATGGTCCGTTTTCAAATGTTTTATTTTTGAACGTCAGTTCACATTTGTAGGTGGATCATCAGTGTTAGAGCTAAAATTAGCATGTTTAAAGTGATTTTCATGCTTCCAGGGGCCCAAAACACAAGATTTATGGAATGGTTAAAAGTGCATGAAAATGGCCAATTTACTCACTCTGAGTTCTCAAAAAGGGTTTCTTCACCCCGGGAAGTTAATTAAATACCATTTGGAGGCATTTAATGTTCGAGCAAAAACGGCTGATTTTCGACAAAAGAGATAACACCCCCCCATTACGTCATGCTTCAGAAATGTGGAAAATGGTCCGTTTTCAAATGTTTTATTTTTGAATGTCAGTTCACATTTGTAGGTGGATCATCAGTGTTAGAGCTAAAATTAGCATGTTTAAAGTGATTTTCATGCTTCCAGGGCTCGGGAAGTTAATTAAATACCATTTGGAGGCATTCAATGTTCGAGCAAAAACGGCTGATTTTCGACAAAAGAGATAACACCCCCCCATTACGTCATGCTTCAGAAATGTGGAAAATGGTCTGTTTTCAAATGTTTTATTTTTGAACGTCAGTTCACATTTGTAGGTGGATCATCAGTGTTAGAGCTAAAATTAGCATGTTTAAAGTGATTTTCATGCTTCCAGGGGCTCGGGAAGTGAAATAAATACCATTTGGAGGCATTTAATGTTCGAGCAAAAACGGCTGATTTTCGACAAAAGAGATAACACCCCCCCATTACGTCATGCTTCAGAAATGTGGAAAATGGTCCGTTTTCAAATGTTTTATTTTTGAACGTCAGTTCACATTTGTAGGTGGATCATCAGTGTTAGAGCTAAAATTAGCATGTTTAAAGTGATTTTCATGCTTCCAGGGGCTCGGGAAGTTAATTAAATACCATTTGGAGGCATTTAATGTTCGAGCAAAAACGGCTGATTTTCGACAAAAGAGATAACACCCCCCCATTACGTCATGCTTCAGAAATGTGGAAAATGGTCAGTTTTCAAATGTTTTATTTTTGAATGTCAGTTCACATTTGTAGGTGGATCATCAGTGTTAGAGCTAAAATTAGCATGTTTAAAGTGATTTTCATGCTTCCAGGGGCCCAAAACACAAGATTTATGGAATGGTTAAAAGTGCATGAAAATGGCCAATTTACTCACTCTGAGTTCTCAAAAAGGGTTTCTTCACCCCGGGAAGTTAATTAAATACCATTTGGAGGCATTTAATGTTCGAGCAAAAACGGCTGATTTTCGACAAAAGAGATAACACCCCCCCATTACGTCATGCTTCAGAAATGTGGAAAATGGTCCGTTTTCAAATGTTTTATTTTTGAACGTCAGTTCACATTTGTAGGTGGATCATCAGTGTTAGAGCTAAAATTAGCATGTTTAAAGTGATTTTCATGCTTCCAGGGGCTCGGGAAGTGAAATAAATACCATTTGGAGACATTTAATGTTCGAGCAAAAACGGCTGATTTTCGACAAAAGAGATAACACCCCCCCATTACGTCATGCTTCAGAAATGTGGAAAATGGTCCGTTTTCAAATGTTTTATTTTTGAACGTCAGTTCACATTTGTAGGTGGATCATCAGTGTTAGAGCTAAAATTAGCATGTTTAAAGTGATTTTCATGCTTCCAGGGGCCCAAAACACAAGATTTATGGAATGGTTAAAAGTGCATGAAAATGGCCAATTTACTCACTCTGAGTTCTCAAAAAGGGTTTCTTCACCCCGGGAAGTGAAATAAATACCATTTGGAGGCATTTAATGTTCGAGCAAAAACGGCTGATTTTCGACAAAAGAGATAACACCCCCCCATTACGTCATGCTTCAGAAATGTGGAAAATGGTCCGTTTTCAAATGTTTTATTTTTGAACGTCAGTTCACATTTGTAGGTGGATCATCAGTGTTAGAGCTAAAATTAGCATGTTTAAAGTGATTTTCATGCTTCCAGGGGCTCGGGAAGTTAATTAAATACCATTTGGAGGCATTTAATGTTCGAGCAAAAACGGCTGATTTTCGACAAAAGAGATAACACCCCCCCATTACGTCATGCTTCAGAAATGTGGAAAATGGTCCGTTTTCAAATGTTTTATTTTTGAACGTCAGTTCACATTTGTAGGTGGATCATCAGTGTTAGAGCTAAAATTAGCATGTTTAAAGTGATTTTCATGCTTCCAGGGGTTCGGGAAGTTAATTAAATACCATTTGGAGGCATTTAATGTTCGAGCAAAAACGGCTGATTTTCGACAAAAGAGATAACACCCCCCCATTACGTCATGCTTCAGAAATGTGGAAAATGGTCCGTTTTCAAATGTTTTATTTTTGAACGTCAGTTCACATTTGTAGGTGGATCATCAGTGTTAGAGCTAAAATTAGCATGTTTAAAGTGATTTTCATGCTTCCAGGGGCCCAAAACACAAGATTTATGGAATGGTTAAAAGTGCATGAAAATGGCCAATTTACTCACTCTGAGTTCTCAAAAAGGGTTTCTTCACCCCGGGAAGTGAAATAAATACCATTTGGAGGCATTTAATGTTCGAGCAAAAACGGCTGATTTTCGACAAAAGAGATAACACCCCCCATTACGTCATGCTTCAGAAATGTGGAAAATGGTCCGTTTTCAAATGTTTTATTTTTGAACGTCAGTTCACATTTGTAGGTGGATCATCAGTGTTAGAGCTAAAATTAGCATGTTTAAAGTGATTTTCATGCTTCCAGGGGCTCGGGAAGTTAATTAAATACCATTTGGAGGCATTTAATGTTCGAGCAAAAACGGCTGATTTTCGACAAAAGAGATAACACCCCCCCATTACGTCATGCTTCAGAAATGTGGAAAATGGTCCGTTTTCAAATGTTTTATTTTTGAACGTCAGTTCACATTTGTAGGTGGATCATCAGTGTTAGAGCTAAAATTAGCATGTTTAAAGTGATTTTCATGCTTCCAGGGGCTCGGGAAGTTAATTAAATACCATTTGGAGGCATTTAATGTTCGAGCAAAAACGGCTGATTTTCGACAAAAGAGATAACACCCCCCCATTACGTCATGCTTCAGAAATGTGGAAAATGGTCCGTTTTCAAATGTTTTATTTTTGAACGTCAGTTCACATTTGTAGGTGGATCATCAGTGTTAGAGCTAAAATTAGCATGTTTAAAGTGATTTTCATGCTTCCAGGGGCTCGGGAAGTTAATTAAATACCATTTGGAGGCATTTAATGTTCGAGCAAAAACGGCTGATTTTCGACAAAAGAGATAACACCCCCCCATTACGTCATGCTTCAGAAATGTGGAAAATGGTCCGTTTTCAAATGTTTTATTTTTGAACGTCAGTTCACATTTGTAGGTGGATCATCAGTGTTAGAGCTAAAATTAGCATGTTTAAAGTGATTTTCATGCTTCCAGGGGCCCAAAACACAAGATTTATGGAATGGTTAAAAGTGCATGAAAATGGCCAATTTACTCACTCTGAGATCTCAAAAAGGGTTTCTTCACCCCGGGAAGTTAATTAAATACCATTTGGAGGCATTTAATGTTCGAGCAAAAACGGCTGATTTTCGACAAAAGAGATAACACTCCCCCATTACGTCATGCTTCAGAAATGTGGAAAATGGTCCGTTTTCAAATGTTTTATTTTTGAACGTCAGTTCACATTTGTAGGTGGATCATCAGTGTTAGAGCTAAAATTAGCATGTTTAAAGTGATTTTCATGCTTCCAGGGGGTCGGGAAGTTAATTAAATACTATTTGGAGGCATTTAATGTTCAAGCAAAAACGGCTGATTTTCGACAAAAGAGATAACACCCCCCCCATTACGTCATGCTTCAGAAATGTGGAAAATGGTCCGTTTTCAAATGTTTTATTTTTGAACTTCAGTTCACATTTGTAGGTGGATCATCAGTGTTAGAGCTAAAATTAGCATGTTTAAAGTGATTTTCATGCTTCCAGGGGCCCAAAACACAAGATTTATGGAATGGTTAAAAGTGCATGAAAATGGCCAATTTACTCACTCTGAGTTCTCAAAAAGGGTTTCTTCACCCCGGGAAGTTAATTAAATACCATTTGGAGGCATTTAATGTTCGAGCAAAAACAGCTGATTTTCGACAAAAGAGATAACACCCCCCCATTACGTTATGCTTCAGAAATGTGGAAAATGGTCCGTTTTCAAATGTTTTATTTTTGAACGTCAGTTCACATTTGTAGGTGGATCATCAGTGTTAGAGCTAAAATTAGCATGTTTAAAGTGATTTTCATGCTTCCAGGGGCTCGGGAAGTGAAATAAATACCATTTGGAGGCATTTAATGTTCGAGCAAAAACGGCTGATTTTCGACAAAAGAGATAACACCCCCCCATTACGTCATGCTTCAGAAATGTGGAAAATGGTCCGTTTTCAAATGTTTTATTTTTGAACGTCAGTTCACATTTGTAGGTGGATCATCAGTGTTAGAGCTAAAATTAGCATGTTTAAAGTGATTTTCATGCTTCCAGGGGCTCGGGAAGTTAATTAAATACCATTTGGAGGCATTTAATGTTCGAGCAAAAACGGCTGATTTTCGACAAAAGAGATAACACCCCCCCATTACGTCATGCTTCAGAAATGTGGAAAATGGTCAGTTTTCAAATGTTTTATTTTTGAACCTCAGTTCACATTTGTAGGTGGATCATCAGTGTTAGAGCTAAAATTAGCATGTTTAAAGTGATTTTCATGCTTCCAGGGGCCCAAAACACAAGATTTATGGAATGGTTAAAAGTGCATGAAAATGGCCAATTTACTCACTCTGAGTTCTCAAAAAGGGTTTCTTCACCCCGGGAAGTTAATTAAATACCATTTGGAGGCATTTAATGTTCGAGCAAAAACGGCTGATTTTCGACAAAAGAGATAACACCCCCCCATTACGTTATGCTTCAGAAATGTGGAAAATGGTCCGTTTTCAAATGTTTTATTTTTGAACGTCAGTTCACATTTGTAGGTGGATCATCAGTGTTAGAGCTAAAATTAGCATGTTTAAAGTGATTTTCATGCTTCCAGGGGCTCGGGAAGTGAAATAAATACCATTTGGAGACATTTAATGTTCGAGCAAAAACGGCTGATTTTCGACAAAAGAGATAACACCCCCCCATTACGTCATGCTTCAGAAATGTGGAAAATGGTCCGTTTTCAAATGTTTTATTTTTGAACGTCAGTTCACATTTGTAGGTGGATCATCAGTGTTAGAGCTAAAATTAGCATGTTTAAAGTGATTTTCATGCTTCCAGGGGCCTAAAACACAAGATTTATGGAATGGTTAAAAGTGCATGAAAATGGCCAATTTACTCACTCTGAGTTCTCAAAAAGGGTTTCTTCACCCCGGGAAGTGAAATAAATACCATTTGGAGGCATTTAATGTTCAAGCAAAAACGGCTGATTTTCGACAAAAGAGATAACACCCCCCCATTACGTCATGCTTCAGAAATGTGGAAAATGGTCCGTTTTCAAATGTTTTATTTTTGAACGTCAGTTCACATTTGTAGGTGGATCACCAGTGTTAGAGCTAAAATTAGCATGTTTAAAGTGATTTTCATGCTTCCAGGGGCTCGGGAAGTTAATTAAATACCATTTGGAGGCATTTAATGTTCGAGCAAAAACGGCTGATTTTCGACAAAAAAGATAACACCCCCCCATTACGTCATGCTTCAGAAATGTGGAAAATGGTCCGTTTTCAAATGTTTTATTTTTGAACGTCAGTTCACATTTGTAGGTGGATCATCAGTGTTAGAGCTAAAATTAGCATGTTTAAAGTGATTTTCATGCTTCCAGGGGCCCAAAACACAAGATTTATGGAATGGTTAAAAGTGCATGAAAATGGCCAATTTACTCACTCTGAGTTCTCAAAAAGGGTTTCTTCACCCCGGGAAGTTAATTAAATACCATTTGGAGGCATTTAATGTTCGAGCAAAAACGGCTGATTTTCGACAAAAGAGATAACACCCCCCCATTACGTCATGCTTCAGAAATGTGGAAAATGGTCCGTTTTCAAATGTTTTATTTTTGAACGTCAGTTCACATTTGTAGGTGGATCATCAGTGTTAGAGCTAAAATTAGCATGTTTAAAGTGATTTTCATGCTTCCAGGGGCTCGGGAAGTAAATTAAATACCATTTGGAGGCATTTAATGTTCGAGCAAAAACGGCTGATTTTCGACAAAAGAGATAACACCCCCCCATTACGTCATGCTTCAGAAATGTGGAAAATGGTCCGTTTTTAAATGTTTTATTTTTGAACGTCAGTTCACATTTGTAGGTGGATCATCAGTGTTAGAGCTAAAATTAGCATGTTTAAAGTGATTTTCATGCTTCCAGGGGCCCAAAACACAAGATTTATGGAATGGTTAAAAGTGCATGAAAATGGCCAATTTACTCACTCTGAGTTCTCAAAAAGGGTTTCTTCACCCCGGGAAGTGAAATAAATACCATTTGGAGGCATTTAATGTTCGAGCAAAAACGGCTGATTTTCGACAAAAGAGATAACACCCCCCCATTACGTCATGCTTCAGAAATGTGGAAAATGGTCCGTTTTCAAATGTTTTATTTTTGAACGTCAGTTCACATTTGTAGGTGGATCATCAGTGTTAGAGCTAAAATTAGCATGTTTAAAGTGATTTTCATGCTTCCAGGGGCTCGGGAAGTTAATTAAATACCATTTGGAGGCATTTAATGTTCGAGCAAAAACGGCTGATTTTCGACAAAAGAGATAACACCCCCCCATTACGTCATGCTTCAGAAATGTGGAAAATGGTCCGTTTTCAAATGTTTTATTTTTGAACGTCAGTTCACATTTGTAGGTGGATCATCAGTGTTAGAGCTAAAATTAGCATGTTTAAAGTGATTTTCATGCTTCCAGGGGTTCGGGAAGTTAATTAAATACCATTTGGAGGCATTTAATGTTCGAGCAAAAACGGCTGATTTTCGACAAAAGAGATAACACCCCCCCATTACGTCATGCTTCAGAAATGTGGAAAATGGTCCGTTTTCAAATGTTTTATTTTTGAACGTCAGTTCACATTTGTAGGTGGATCATCAGTGTTAGAGCTAAAATTAGCATGTTTAAAGTGATTTTCATGCTTCCAGGGGCCCAAAACACAAGATTTATGGAATGGTTAAAAGTGCATGAAAATGGCCAATTTACTCACTCTGAGTTCTCAAAAAGGGTTTCTTCACCCCGGGAAGTGAAATAAATACCATTTGGAGGCATTTAATGTTCGAGCAAAAACGGCTGATTTTCGACAAAAGAGATAACACCCCCCATTACGTCATGCTTCAGAAATGTGGAAAATGGTCCGTTTTCAAATGTTTTATTTTTGAACGTCAGTTCACATTTGTAGGTGGATCATCAGTGTTAGAGCTAAAATTAGCATGTTTAAAGTGATTTTCATGCTTCCAGGGGCTCGGGAAGTTAATTAAATACCATTTGGAGGCATTTAATGTTCGAGCAAAAACGGCTGATTTTCGACAAAAGAGATAACACCCCCCCATTACGTCATGCTTCAGAAATGTGGAAAATGGTCCGTTTTCAAATGTTTTATTTTTGAACGTCAGTTCACATTTGTAGGTGGATCATCAGTGTTAGAGCTAAAATTAGCATGTTTAAAGTGATTTTCATGCTTCCAGGGGCTCGGGAAGTTAATTAAATACCATTTGGAGGCATTTAATGTTCGAGCAAAAACGGCTGATTTTCGACAAAAGAGATAACACCCCCCCATTACGTCATGCTTCAGAAATGTGGAAAATGGTCCGTTTTCAAATGTTTTATTTTTGAACGTCAGTTCACATTTGTAGGTGGATCATCAGTGTTAGAGCTAAAATTAGCATGTTTAAAGTGATTTTCATGCTTCCAGGGGCTCGGGAAGTTAATTAAATACCATTTGGAGGCATTTAATGTTCGAGCAAAAACGGCTGATTTTCGACAAAAGAGATAACACCCCCCCATTACGTCATGCTTCAGAAATGTGGAAAATGGTCCGTTTTCAAATGTTTTATTTTTGAACGTCAGTTCACATTTGTAGGTGGATCATCAGTGTTAGAGCTAAAATTAGCATGTTTAAAGTGATTTTCATGCTTCCAGGGGCCCAAAACACAAGATTTATGGAATGGTTAAAAGTGCATGAAAATGGCCAATTTACTCACTCTGAGATCTCAAAAAGGGTTTCTTCACCCCGGGAAGTTAATTAAATACCATTTGGAGGCATTTAATGTTCGAGCAAAAACGGCTGATTTTCGACAAAAGAGATAACACTCCCCCATTACGTCATGCTTCAGAAATGTGGAAAATGGTCCGTTTTCAAATGTTTTATTTTTGAACGTCAGTTCACATTTGTAGGTGGATCATCAGTGTTAGAGCTAAAATTAGCATGTTTAAAGTGATTTTCATGCTTCCAGGGGGTCGGGAAGTTAATTAAATACTATTTGGAGGCATTTAATGTTCAAGCAAAAACGGCTGATTTTCGACAAAAGAGATAACACCCCCCCCATTACGTCATGCTTCAGAAATGTGGAAAATGGTCCGTTTTCAAATGTTTTATTTTTGAACTTCAGTTCACATTTGTAGGTGGATCATCAGTGTTAGAGCTAAAATTAGCATGTTTAAAGTGATTTTCATGCTTCCAGGGGCCCAAAACACAAGATTTATGGAATGGTTAAAAGTGCATGAAAATGGCCAATTTACTCACTCTGAGTTCTCAAAAAGGGTTTCTTCACCCCGGGAAGTTAATTAAATACCATTTGGAGGCATTTAATGTTCGAGCAAAAACAGCTGATTTTCGACAAAAGAGATAACACCCCCCCATTACGTTATGCTTCAGAAATGTGGAAAATGGTCCGTTTTCAAATGTTTTATTTTTGAACGTCAGTTCACATTTGTAGGTGGATCATCAGTGTTAGAGCTAAAATTAGCATGTTTAAAGTGATTTTCATGCTTCCAGGGGCTCGGGAAGTGAAATAAATACCATTTGGAGGCATTTAATGTTCGAGCAAAAACGGCTGATTTTCGACAAAAGAGATAACACCCCCCCATTACGTCATGCTTCAGAAATGTGGAAAATGGTCCGTTTTCAAATGTTTTATTTTTGAACGTCAGTTCACATTTGTAGGTGGATCATCAGTGTTAGAGCTAAAATTAGCATGTTTAAAGTGATTTTCATGCTTCCAGGGGCTCGGGAAGTTAATTAAATACCATTTGGAGGCATTTAATGTTCGAGCAAAAACGGCTGATTTTCGACAAAAGAGATAACACCCCCCCATTACGTCATGCTTCAGAAATGTGGAAAATGGTCAGTTTTCAAATGTTTTATTTTTGAACCTCAGTTCACATTTGTAGGTGGATCATCAGTGTTAGAGCTAAAATTAGCATGTTTAAAGTGATTTTCATGCTTCCAGGGGCCCAAAACACAAGATTTATGGAATGGTTAAAAGTGCATGAAAATGGCCAATTTACTCACTCTGAGTTCTCAAAAAGGGTTTCTTCACCCCGGGAAGTTAATTAAATACCATTTGGAGGCATTTAATGTTCGAGCAAAAACGGCTGATTTTCGACAAAAGAGATAACACCCCCCCATTACGTTATGCTTCAGAAATGTGGAAAATGGTCCGTTTTCAAATGTTTTATTTTTGAACGTCAGTTCACATTTGTAGGTGGATCATCAGTGTTAGAGCTAAAATTAGCATGTTTAAAGTGATTTTCATGCTTCCAGGGGCTCGGGAAGTGAAATAAATACCATTTGGAGACATTTAATGTTCGAGCAAAAACGGCTGATTTTCGACAAAAGAGATAACACCCCCCCATTACGTCATGCTTCAGAAATGTGGAAAATGGTCCGTTTTCAAATGTTTTATTTTTGAACGTCAGTTCACATTTGTAGGTGGATCATCAGTGTTAGAGCTAAAATTAGCATGTTTAAAGTGATTTTCATGCTTCCAGGGGCCTAAAACACAAGATTTATGGAATGGTTAAAAGTGCATGAAAATGGCCAATTTACTCACTCTGAGTTCTCAAAAAGGGTTTCTTCACCCCGGGAAGTGAAATAAATACCATTTGGAGGCATTTAATGTTCAAGCAAAAACGGCTGATTTTCGACAAAAGAGATAACACCCCCCCATTACGTCATGCTTCAGAAATGTGGAAAATGGTCCGTTTTCAAATGTTTTATTTTTGAACGTCAGTTCACATTTGTAGGTGGATCACCAGTGTTAGAGCTAAAATTAGCATGTTTAAAGTGATTTTCATGCTTCCAGGGGCTCGGGAAGTTAATTAAATACCATTTGGAGGCATTTAATGTTCGAGCAAAAACGGCTGATTTTCGACAAAAAAGATAACACCCCCCCATTACGTCATGCTTCAGAAATGTGGAAAATGGTCCGTTTTCAAATGTTTTATTTTTGAACGTCAGTTCACATTTGTAGGTGGATCATCAGTGTTAGAGCTAAAATTAGCATGTTTAAAGTGATTTTCATGCTTCCAGGGGCCCAAAACACAAGATTTATGGAATGGTTAAAAGTGCATGAAAATGGCCAATTTACTCACTCTGAGTTCTCAAAAAGGGTTTCTTCACCCCGGGAAGTTAATTAAATACCATTTGGAGGCATTTAATGTTCGAGCAAAAACGGCTGATTTTCGACAAAAGAGATAACACCCCCCCATTACGTCATGCTTCAGAAATGTGGAAAATGGTCCGTTTTCAAATGTTTTATTTTTGAACGTCAGTTCACATTTGTAGGTGGATCATCAGTGTTAGAGCTAAAATTAGCATGTTTAAAGTGATTTTCATGCTTCCAGGGGCTCGGGAAGTAAATTAAATACCATTTGGAGGCATTTAATGTTCGAGCAAAAACGGCTGATTTTCGACAAAAGAGATAACACCCCCCCATTACGTCATGCTTCAGAAATGTGGAAAATGGTCCGTTTTCAAATGTTTTATTTTTGAACGTCAGTTCACATTTGTAGGTGGATCATCAGTGTTAGAGCTAAAATTAGCATGTTTAAAGTGATTTTCATGCTTCCAGGGGCCCAAAACACAAGATTTATGGAATGGTTAAAAGTGCATGAAAATGGCCAATTTACTCACTCTGAGTTCTCAAAAAGGGTTTCTTCACCCCGGGAAGTTAATTAAATATCATTTAGAGGCATTTAATGTTCGAGCAAAAACAGCTGATTTTCGACAAAAGAGATAACACCCCCCCATTACGTTATGCTTCAGAAATGTGGAAAATGGTCCGTTTTCAAATGTTTTATTTTTGAACGTCAGTTCACATTTGTAGGTGGATCATCAGTGTTAGAGCTAAAATTAGCATGTTTAAAGTGATTTTCATGCTTCCAGGGGCTCGGGAAGTTAATTAAATACCATTTGGAGGCATTTAATGTTCGAGCAAAAACGGCTGATTTTCGACAAAAGAGATAACACCCCCCCATTACGTCATGCTTCAGAAATGTGGAAAATGGTCCGTTTTCAAATGTTTTATTTTTGAACGTCAGTTCACATTTGTAGGTGAATCATCAGTGTTAGAGCTAAAATTAGCATGTTTAAAGTGATTTTCATGCTTCCAGGGGCCCAAAACACAAGATTTATGGAATGGTTAAAAGTGCATGAAAATGGCCAATTTACTCACTCTGAGTTCTCAAAAAGGGTTTCTTCACCCCGGGAAGTTAATTAAATACCATTTGGAGGCATTTAATGTTCGAGCAAAAACGGCTGATTTTCGACAAAAGAGATAACACCCCCCCATTACGTCATGCTTCAGAAATGTGGAAAATGGTCCGTTTTCAAATGTTTTATTTTTGAACGTCAGTTCACATTTGTAGGTGGATCATCAGTGTTAGAGCTAAAATTAGCATGTTTAAAGTGATTTTCATGCTTCCAGGGGCTCGGGAAGTTAATTAAATACCATTTGGAGGCATTTAATGTTCGAGCAAAAACGGCTGATTTTCGACAAAAGAGATAACACCCCCCCATTACGTCATGCTTCAGAAATGTGGAAAATGGTCCGTTTTCAAATGTTTTATTTTTGAACGTCAGTTCACATTTGTAGGTGGATCATCAGTGTTAGAGCTAAAATTAGCATGTTTAAAGTGATTTTCATGCTTCCAGGGGCTCGGGAAGTTAATTAAATACCATTTGGAGGCATTTAATGTTCGAGCAAAAACGGCTGATTTTCGACAAAAGAGATAACACCCCCCCATTACGTCATGCTTCAGAAATGTGGAAAATGGTCCGTTTTCAAATGTTTTATTTTTGAACGTCAGTTCACATTTGTAGGTGGATCATCAGTGTTAGAGCTAAAATTAGCATGTTTAAAGTGATTTTCATGCTTCCAGGGGCCCAAAACACAAGATTTATGGAATGGGTAAAAGTGCATGAAAATGGCCAATTTACTCACTCTGAGATCTCAAAAAGGGTTTCTTCACCCCGGGAAGTTAATTAAATACCATTTGGAGGCATTTAATGTTCGAGCAAAAACGGCTGATTTTCGACAAAAGAGATAACACCCCCCCATTACGTCATGCTTCAGAAATGTGGAAAATGGTCCGTTTTCAAATGTTTTATTTTTGAACGTCAGTTCACATTTGTAGGTGGATCATCAGTGTTAGAGCTAAAATTAGCATGTTTAAAGTGATTTTCATGCTTCCAGGGGCTCGGGAAGTTAATTAAATACCATTTGGAGGCATTTAATGTTCGAGCAAAAACGGCTGATTTTCGACAAAAGAGATAACACCCCCCCCATTACGTCATGCTTCAGAAATGTGGAAAATGGTCCGTTTTCAAATGTTTTATTTTTGAACTTCAGTTCACATTTGTAGGTGGATCATCAGTGTTAGAGCTAAAATTAGCATGTTTAAAGTGATTTTCATGCTTCCAGGGGCCCAAAACACAAGATTTATGGAATGGTTAAAAGTGCATGAAAATGGCCAATTTACTCACTCTGAGTTCTCAAAAAGGGTTTCTTCACCCCGGGAAGTTAATTAAATACCATTTGGAGGCATTTAATGTTCGAGCAAAAACAGCTGATTTTCGACAAAAGAGATAACCCCCCCCCATTACGTTATGCTTCAGAAATGTGGAAAATGGTCCGTTTTCAAATGTTTTATTTTTGAACGTCAGTTCACATTTGTAGGTGGATCATCAGTGTTAGAGCTAAAATTAGCATGTTTAAAGTGATTTTCATGCTTCCAGGGGCTCGGGAAGTTAATTAAATACCATTTGGAGGCATTTAATGTTCGAGCAAAAACGGCAGATTTTCGACAAAAGAGATAACACCCCCCCATTACGTCATGCTTCAGAAATGTGGAAAATGGTCCGTTTTCAAATGTTTTATTTTTGAACGTCAGTTCACATTTGTAGGTGGATCATCAGTGTTAGAGCTAAAATTAGCATGTTTAAAGTGATTTTCATGCTTCCAGGGGCCCAAAACACAAGATTTATGGAATGGTTAAAAGTGCATGAAAATGGCCAATTTACTCACTCTGAGTTCTCAAAAAGGGTTTCTTCACCCCGGGAAGTTAATTAAATACCATTTGGAGGCATTTAATGTTCGAGCAAAAACGGCTGATTTTCGACAAAAGAGATAACACCCCCCCATTACGTCATGCTTCAGAAATGTGGAAAATGGTCCGTTTTCAAATGTTTTATTTTTGAACGTCAGTTCACATTTGTAGGTGGATCATCAGTGTTAGAGCTAAAATTAGCATGTTTAAAGTGATTTTCATGCTTCCAGGGGCTCGGGAAGTAAATTAAATACCATTTGGAGGCATTTAATGTTCGAGCAAAAACGGCTGATTTTCGACAAAAGAGATAACACCCCCCCATTACGTCATGCTTCAGAAATGTGGAAAATGGTCCGTTTTCAAATGTTTTATTTTTGAACGTCAGTTCACATTTGTAGGTGGATCATCAGTGTTAGAGCTAAAATTAGCATGTTTAAAGTGATTTTCATGCTTCCAGGGGCCCAAAACACAAGATTTATGGAATGGTTAAAAGTGCATGAAAATGGCCAATTTACTCACTCTGAGTTCTCAAAAAGGGTTTCTTCACCCCGGGAAGTTAATTAAATACCATTTAGAGGCATTTAATGTTCGAGCAAAAACAGCTGATTTTCGACAAAAGAGATAACACCCCCCCATTACGTTATGCTTCAGAAATGTGGAAAATGGTCCGTTTTCAAATGTTTTATTTTTGAACGTCAGTTCACATTTGTAGGTGGATCATCAGTGTTAGAGCTAAAATTAGCATGTTTAAAGTGATTTTCATGCTTCCAGGGGCTCGGGAAGTTAATTAAATACCATTTGGAGGCATTTAATGTTCGAGCAAAAACGGCTGATTTTCGACAAAAGAGATAACACCCCCCCATTACGTCATGCTTCAGAAATGTGGAAAATGGTCCGTTTTCAAATGTTTTATTTTTGAACGTCAGTTCACATTTGTAGGTGGATCATCAGTGTTAGAGCTAAAATTAGCATGTTTAAAGTGATTTTCATGCTTCCAGGGGCCCAAAACACAAGATTTATGGAATGGTTAAAAGTGCATGAAAATGGCCAATTTACTCACTCTGAGTTCTCAAAAAGGGTTTCTTCACCCCGGGAAGTTAATTAAATACCATTTGGAGGCATTTAATGTTCGAGCAAAAACGGCTGATTTTCGACAAAAGAGATAACACCCCCCCATTACGTCATGCTTCAGAAATGTGGAAAATGGTCCGTTTTCAAATGTTTTATTTTTGAACGTCAGTTCACATTTGTAGGTGGATCATCAGTGTTAGAGCTAAAATTAGCATGTTTAAAGTGATTTTCATGCTTCCAGGGGCTCGGGAAGTTAATTAAATACCATTTGGAGGCATTTAATGTTCGAGCAAAAACGGCTGATTTTCGACAAAAGAGATAACACCCCCCCATTACGTCATGCTTCAGAAATGTGGAAAATGGTCCGTTTTCAAATGTTTTATTTTTGAACGTCAGTTCACATTTGTAGGTGGATCATCAGTGTTAGAGCTAAAATTAGCATGTTTAAAGTGATTTTCATGCTTCCAGGGGCTCGGGAAGTTAATTAAATACCATTTGGAGGCATTTAATGTTCGAGCAAAAACGGCTGATTTTCGACAAAAGAGATAACACCCCCCCATTACGTCATGCTTCAGAAATGTGGAAAATGGTCCGTTTTCAAATGTTTTATTTTTGAACGTCAGTTCACATTTGTAGGTGGATCATCGGTGTTAGAGCTAAAATTAGCATGTTTAAAGTGATTTTCATGCTTCCAGGGGCCCAAAACACAAGATTTATGGAATGGTTAAAAGTGCATGAAAATGGCCAATTTACTCACTCTGAGATCTCAAAAAGGGTTTCTTCACCCCGGGAAGTTAATTAAATACCATTTGGAGGCATTTAATGTTCGAGCAAAAACGGCTGATTTTCGACAAAAGAGATAACACCCCCCATTACGTCATGCTTCAGAAATGTGGAAAATGGTCCGTTTTCAAATGTTTTATTTTTGAACGTCAGTTCACATTTGTAGGTGGATCATCAGTGTTAGAGCTAAAATTAGCATGTTTAAAGTGATTTTCATGCTTCCAGGGGCTCGGGAAGTTAATTAAATACCATTTGGAGGCATTTAATGTTCGAGCAAAAACGGCTGATTTTCGACAAAAGAGATAACACCCCCCCCATTACGTCATGCTTCAGAAATGTGGAAAATGGTCCGTTTTCAAATGTTTTATTTTTGAACTTCAGTTCACATTTGTAGGTGGATCATCAGTGTTAGAGCTAAAATTAGCATGTTTAAAGTGATTTTCATGCTTCCAGGGGCCCAAAACACAAGATTTATGGAATAGTTAAAAGTGCATGAAAATGGCCAATTTACTCACTCTGAGTTCTCAAAAAGGGTTTCTTCACCCCGGGAAGTTAATTAAATACCATTTGGAGGCATTTAATGTTCGAGCAAAAACAGCTGATTTTCGACAAAAGAGATAACCCCCCCCCATTACGTTATGCTTCAGAAATGTGGAAAATGGTCCGTTTTCAAATGTTTTATTTTTGAACGTCAGTTCACATTTGTAGGTGGATCATCAGTGTTAGAGCTAAAATTAGCATGTTTAAAGTGATTTTCATGCTTCCAGGGGCTCGGGAAGTGAAATAAATACCATTTGGAGGCATTTAATGTTCGAGCAAAAACGGCTGATTTTCGACAAAAGAGATAACACCCCCCCATTACGTCATGCTTCAGAAATGTGGAAAATGGTCCGTTTTCAAATGTTTTATTTTTGAACGTCAGTTCACATTTGTAGGTAGATCATCAGTGTTAGAGCTAAAATTAGCATGTTTAAAGTGATTTTCATGCTTCCAGGGGCTCGGGAAGTTAATTAAATACCATTTGGAGGCATTTAATGTTCGAGCAAAAACGGCTGATTTTCGACAAAAAAGATAACACCCCCCCATTACGTCATGCTTCAGAAATGTGGAAAATGGTCCGTTTTCAAATGTTTTATTTTTGAACGTCAGTTCACATTTGTAGGTGGATCATCAGTGTTAGAGCTAAAATTAGCATGTTTAAAGTGATTTTCATGCTTCCAGGGGCCCAAAACACAAGATTTATGGAATGGTTAAAAGTGCATGAAAATGGCCAATTTACTCACTCTGAGTTCTCAAAAAGGGTTTCTTCACCCCGGGAAGTTAATTAAATACCATTTGGAGGCATTTAATGTTCGAGCAAAAACAGCTGATTTTCGACAAAAGAGATAACACCCCCCCATTACGTTATGCTTCAGAAATGTGGAAAATGGTCCGTTTTCAAATGTTTTATTTTTGAACGTCAGTTCACATTTGTAGGTGGATCATCAGTGTTAGAGCTAAAATTAGCATGTTTAAAGTGATTTTCATGCTTCCAGGGGCTCGGGAAGTGAAATAAATACCATTTGGAGGCATTTAATGTTCGAGCAAAAACGGCTGATTTTCGACAAAAGAGATAACACCCCCCCATTACGTCATGCTTCAGAAATGTGGAAAATGGTCCGTTTTCAAATGTTTTATTTTTGAACGTCAGTTCACATTTGTAGGTGGATCATCAGTGTTAGAGCTAAAATTAGCATGTTTAAAGTGATTTTCATGCTTCCAGGGGCTCGGGAAGTTAATTAAATACCATTTGGAGGCATTTAATGTTCGAGCAAAAACGGCTGATTTTCGACAAAAGAGATAACACCCCCCCATTACGTCATGCTTCAGAAATGTGGAAAATGGTCAGTTTTCAAATGTTTTATTTTTGAACCTCAGTTCACATTTGTAGGTGGATCATCAGTGTTAGAGCTAAAATTAGCATGTTTAAAGTGATTTTCATGCTTCCAGGGGCCCAAAACACAAAATTTATGGAATGGTTAAAAGTGCATGAAAATGGCCAATTTACTCACTCTGAGTTCTCAAAAAGGGTTTCTTCACCCCGGGAAGTTAATTAAATACCATTTGGAGGCATTTAATGTTCGAGCAAAAACGGCTGATTTTCGACAAAAGAGATAACACCCCCCCATTACGTTATGCTTCAGAAATGTGGAAAATGGTCCGTTTTCAAATGTTTTATTTTTGAACGTCAGTTCACATTTGTAGGTGGATCATCAGTGTTAGAGCTAAAATTAGCATGTTTAAAGTGATTTTCATGCTTCCAGGGGCTCGGGAAGTGAAATAAATACCATTTGGAGACATTTAATGTTCGAGCAAAAACGGCTGATTTTCGACAAAAGAGATAACACCCCCCCATTACGTCATGCTTCAGAAATGTGGAAAATGGTCCGTTTTCAAATGTTTTATTTTTGAACGTCAGTTCACATTTGTAGGTGGATCATCAGTGTTAGAGCTAAAATTAGCATGTTTAAAGTGATTTTCATGCTTCCAGGGGCCTAAAACACAAGATTTATGGAATGGTTAAAAGTGCATGAAAATGGCCAATTTACTCACTCTGAGTTCTCAAAAAGGGTTTCTTCACCCCGGGAAGTGAAATAAATACCATTTGGAGGCATTTAATGTTCGAGCAAAAACGGCTGATTTTCGACAAAAGAGATAACACCCCCCCATTACGTCATGCTTCAGAAATGTGGAAAATGGTCCGTTTTCAAATGTTTTATTTTTGAACGTCAGTTCACATTTGTAGGTGGATCATCAGTGTTAGAGCTAAAATTAGCATGTTTAAAGTGATTTTCATGCTTCCAGGGGCTCGGGAAGTTAATTAAATACCATTTGGAGGCATTTAATGTTCGAGCAAAAACGGCTGATTTTCGACAAAAAAGATAACACCCCCCCATTACGTCATGCTTCAGAAATGTGGAAAATGGTCCGTTTTCAAATGTTTTATTTTTGAACGTCAGTTCACATTTGTAGGTGGATCATCAGTGTTAGAGCTAAAATTAGCATGTTTAAAGTGATTTTCATGCTTCCAGGGGCCCAAAACACAAGATTTATGGAATGGTTAAAAGTGCATGAAAATGGCCAATTTACTCACTCTGAGTTCTCAAAAAGGGTTTCTTCACCCCGGGAAGTTAATTAAATACCATTTGGAGGCATTTAATGTTCGAGCAAAAACGGCTGATTTTCGACAAAAGAGATAACACCCCCCCATTACGTCATGCTTCAGAAATGTGGAAAATGGTCCGTTTTCAAATGTTTTATTTTTGAACGTCAGTTCACATTTGTAGGTGGATCATCAGTGTTAGAGCTAAAATTAGCATGTTTAAAGTGATTTTCATGCTTCCAGGGGCTCGGGAAGTAAATTAAATACCATTTGGAGGCATTTAATGTTCGAGCAAAAACGGCTGATTTTCGACAAAAGAGATAACACCCCCCCATTACGTCATGCTTCAGAAATGTGGAAAATGGTCCGTTTTCAAATGTTTTATTTTTGAACGTCAGTTCACATTTGTAGGTGGATCATCAGTGTTAGAGCTAAAATTAGCATGTTTAAAGTGATTTTCATGCTTCCAGGGGCCCAAAACACAAGATTTATGGAATGGTTAAAAGTGCATGAAAATGGCCAATTTACTCACTCTGAGTTCTCAAAAAGGGTTTCTTCACCCCGGGAAGTTAATTAAATACCATTTAGAGGCATTTAATGTTCGAGCAAAAACAGCTGATTTTCGACAAAAGAGATAACACCCCCCCATTACGTTATGCTTCAGAAATGTGGAAAATGGTCCGTTTTCAAATGTTTTATTTTTGAACGTCAGTTCACATTTGTAGGTGGATCATCAGTGTTAGAGCTAAAATTAGCATGTTTAAAGTGATTTTCATGCTTCCAGGGGCTCGGGAAGTGAAATAAATACCATTTGGAGGCATTTAATGTTCGAGCAAAAACGGCTGATTTTCGACAAAAGAGATAACACCCCCCCATTACGTCATGCTTCAGAAATGTGGAAAATGGTCCGTTTTCAAATGTTTTATTTTTGAACGTCAGTTCACATTTGTAGGTGGATCATCAGTGTTAGAGCTAAAATTAGCATGTTTAAAGTGATTTTCATGCTTCCAGGGGCTCGGGAAGTTAATTAAATACCATTTGGAGGCATTTAATGTTCGAGCAAAAACGGCTGATTTTTGACAAAAGAGATAACACCCCCCCATTACGTCATGCTTCAAAAATGTGGAAAATGGTCCGTTTTCAAATGTTTTATTTTTGAACGTCAGTTCACATTTGTAGGTGGATCATCAGTGTTAGAGCTAAAATTAGCATGTTTAAAGTGATTTTCATGCTTCCAAGGGCCCAAAACACAAGATTTATGGAATGGTTAAAAGTGCATGAAAATGGCCAATTTACTCACTCTGAGTTCTCAAAAAGGGTTTCTTCACCCCGGGAAGTTAATTAAATACCATTTGGAGGCATTTAATGTTCGAGCAAAAACAGCTGATTTTCGACAAAAGAGATAACACCCCCCCATTACGTTATGCTTCAGAAATGTGGAAAATGGTCCGTTTTCAAATGTTTTATTTTTGAACGTCAGTTCACATTTGTAGGTGGATCATCAGTGTTAGAGCTAAAATTAGCATGTTTAAAGTGATTTTCATGCTTCCAGGGGCTCGGGAAGTGAAATAAATACCATTTGGAGGCATTTAATGTTCGAGCAAAAACGGCTGATTTTCGACAAAAGAGATAACACCCCCCCATTACGTCATGCTTCAGAAATGTGGAAAATGGTCCGTTTTCAAATGTTTTATTTTTGAACGTCAGTTCACATTTGTAGGTGGATCATCAGTGTTAGAGCTAAAATTAGCATGTTTAAAGTGATTTTCATGCTTCCAGGGGCTCGGGAAGTGAAATAAATACCATTTGGAGACATTTAATGTTCGAGCAAAAACGGCTGATTTTCGACAAAAGAGATAACACCCCCCCCATTACGTCATGCTTCAGAAATGTGGAAAATGGTCCGTTTTCAAATGTTTTATTTTTGAACGTCAGTTCACATTTGTAGGTGGATCATCAGTGTTAGAGCTAAAATTAGCATGTTTAAAGTGATTTTCATGCTTCCAGGGGCCCAAAACACAAGATTTATGGAATGGTTAAAAGTGCATGAAAATGGCCAATTTACTCACTCTGAGTTCTCAAAAAGGGTTTCTTCACCCCGGGAAGTGAAATAAATACCATTTGGAGGCATTTAATGTTCGAGCAAAAACGGCTGATTTTCGACAAAAGAGATAACACCCCCCCATTACGTCATGCTTCAGAAATGTGGAAAATGGTCCGTTTTCAAATGTTTTATTTTTGAACGTCAGTTCACATTTGTAGGTGGATCATCAGTGTTAGAGCTAAAATTAGCATGTTTAAAGTGATTTTCATGCTTCCAGGGGCTCGGGAAGTTAATTAAATACCATTTGGAGGCATTTAATGTTCGAGCAAAAACGGCTGATTTTCGACAAAAGAGATAACACCCCCCCATTACGTCATGCTTCAGAAATGTGGAAAATGGTCCGTTTTCAAATGTTTTATTTTTGAACGTCAGTTCACATTTGTAGGTGGATCATCAGTGTTAAAGCTAAAATTAGCATGTTTAAAGTGATTTTCATGCTTCCAGGGGCCCAAAACACAAGATTTATGGAATGGTTAAAAGTGCATGAAAATGGCCAATTTACTCACTCTGAGTTCTCAAAAAGGGTTTCTTCACCCCGGGAAGTTAATTAAATACCATTTGGAGGCATTTAATGTTCGAGCAAAAACGGCTGATTTTCGACAAAAGAGATAACACCCCCCCATTACGTCATGCTTCAGAAATGTGGAAAATGGTCCGTTTTCAAATGTTTTATTTTTGAACGTCAGTTCATATTTGTAGGTGGATCATCAGTGTTAGAGCTAAAATTAGCATGTTTAAAGTGATTTTCATGCTTCCAGGGGCCCAAAACACAAGATTTATGGAATGGTTAAAAGTGCATGAAAATGGCCAATTTACTCACTCTGAGTTCTCAAAAAGGGTTTCTTCACCCCGGGAAGTTAATTAAATACCATTTGGAGGCATTTAATGTTCGAGCAAAAACAGCTGATTTTCGACAAAAGAGATAACACCCCCCCATTACGTTATGCTTCAGAAATGTGGAAAATGGTCCGTTTTCAAATGTTTTATTTTTGAACGTCAGTTCACATTTGTAGGTGGATCATCAGTGTTAGAGCTAAAATTAGCATGTTTAAAGTGATTTTCATGCTTCCAGGGGCTCGGGAAGTGAAATAAATACCATTTGGAGGCATTTAATGTTCGAGCAAAAACGGCTGATTTTCGACAAAAGAGATAACACCCCCCCATTACGTCATGCTTCAGAAATGTGGAAAATGGTCCGTTTTCAAATGTTTTATTTTTGAACGTCAGTTCACATTTGTAGGTGGATCATCAGTGTTAGAGCTAAAATTAGCATGTTTAAAGTGATTTTCATGCTTCCAGGGGCTCTGGAAGTTAATTAAATACCATTTGGAGGCATTTAATGTTCGAGCAAAAACGGCTGATTTTCGACAAAAGAGATAACACCCCCCCATTACGTCATGCTTCAGAAATGTGGAAAATGGTCCGTTTTCAAATGTTTTATTTTTGAACGTCAGTTCACATTTGTAGGTGGATCATCAGTGTTAGAGCTAAAATTAGCATGTTTAAAGTGATTTTCATGCTTCCAGGGGCCCAAAACACAAGATTTATGGAATGGTTAAAAGTGCATGAAAATGGCCAATTTACTCACTCTGAGTTCTCAAAAAGGGTTTCTTCACCCCGGGAAGTTAATTAAATACCATTTGGAGGCATTTAATGTTCGAGCAAAAACGGCTGATTTTCGACAAAAGAGATAACACCCCCCCATTACGTCATGCTTCAGAAATGTGGAAAATGGTCCGTTTTCAAATGTTTTATTTTTGAACGTCAGTTCACATTTGTAGGTGGATCATCAGTGTTAGAGCTAAAATTAGCATGTTTAAAGTGATTTTCATGCTTCCAGGGGCTCGGGAAGTGAAATAAATACCATTTGGAGACATTTAATGTTCGAGCAAAAACGGCTGATTTTCGACAAAAGAGATAACACCCCCCCATTACGTCATGCTTCAGAAATGTGGAAAATGGTCCGTTTTCAAATGTTTTATTTTTGAACGTCAGTTCACATTTGTAGGTGGATCATCAGTGTTAGAGCTAAAATTAGCATGTTTAAAGTGATTTTCATGCTTCCAGGGGCCCAAAACACAAGATTTATGGAATGGTTAAAAGTGCATGAAAATGGCCAATTTACTCACTCTGAGTTCTCAAAAAGGGTTTCTTCACCCCGGGAAGTGAAATAAATACCATTTGGAGGCATTTAATGTTCGAGCAAAAACGGCTGATTTTCGACAAAAGAGATAACACCCCCCCATTACGTCATGCTTCAGAAATGTGGAAAATGGTCCGTTTTCAAATGTTTTATTTTTGAACGTCAGTTCACATTTGTAGGTGGATCATCAGTGTTAGAGCTAAAATTAGCATGTTTAAAGTGATTTTCATGCTTCCAGGGGCTCGGGAAGTTAATTAAATACCATTTGGAGGCATTTAATGTTCGAGCAAAAACGGCTGATTTTCGACAAAAGAGATAACACCACCCCATTACGTCATGCTTCAGAAATGTGGAAAATGGTCCGTTTTCAAATGTTTTATTTTTGAACGTCAGTTCACATTTGTAGGTGGATCATCAGTGTTAGAGCTAAAATTAGCATGTTTAAAGTGATTTTCATGCTTCCAGGGGCTCGGGAAGTTAATTAAATACCATTTGGAGGCATTTAATGTTCGAGCAAAAACGGCTGATTTTCGACAAAAGAGATAACACCCCCCCATTACGTCATGCTTCAGAAATGTGGAAAATGGTCCGTTTTCAAATGTTTTATTTTTGAACGTCAGTTCACATTTGTAGGTGGATCATCAGTGTTAGAGCTAAAATTAGCATGTTTAACCCCTTCCACACTCATGACGAGCTGGGCTCGTCATGGTGTAGCCTCCTCATACACTGATGACGAGCCCAGCTCGTCATAAAACAATGAAAATAGCAATTTCCCAGCACAGGAGGGGAATTGCCTTAGCAGCCATGGAGTTAAAGTGATTTTCATGCTTCCAGGGGCCCAAAACACAAGATTCATGGAATGGTTAAAAGTGCATGAAAATGGCCAATTTACTCACTCTGAGTTCTCAAAAAGGGTTTCTTCACCCCGGGAAGTTAATTAAATACCATTTGGAGGCATTTAATGTTCGAGCAAAAACGGCTGATTTTCGACAAAAGAGATAACACCCCCCATTACGTCATGCTTCAGAAATGTGGAAAATGGTCCGTTTTCAAATGTTTTATTTTTGAACGTCAGTTCACATTTGTAGGTGGATCATCAGTGTTAGAGCTAAAATTAGCATGTTTAAAGTGATTTTCATGCTTCCAGGGGCTCGGGAAGTGAAATAAATACCATTTGGAGGCATTTAATGTTCGAGCAAAAACGGCTGATTTTCGACAAAAGAGATAACACCCCCCCATTACGTCATGCTTCAGAAATGTGGAAAATGGTCCGTTTTCAAATGTTTTATTTTTGAACGTCAGTTCACATTTGTAGGTGGATCATCAGTGTTAGAGCTAAAATTAGCATGTTTAAAGTGATTTTCATGCTTCCAGGGGCTCGGGAAGTGAAATAAATACCATTTGGAGACATTTAATGTTCGAGCAAAAACGGCTGATTTTCGACAAAAGAGATAACACCCCCCCATTACGTCATGCTTCAGAAATGTGGAAAATGGTGCGTTTTCAAATGTTTTATTTTTGAACGTCAGTTCACATTTGTAGGTGGATCATCAGTGTTAGAGCTAAAATTAGCATGTTTAAAGTGATTTTCATGCTTCCAGGGGCCCAAAACACAAGATTTATGGAATGGTTAAAAGTGCATGGAAATGGCCAATTTACTCACTCTGAGTTCTCAAAAAGGGTTTCTTCACCCCGGGAAGTGAAATAAATACCATTTGGAGGCATTTAATGTTCGAGCAAAAACGGCTGATTTTCGACAAAAGAGATAACACCCCCCATTACGTCATGCTTCAGAAATGTGGAAAATGGTCCGTTTTCAAATGTTTTATTTTTGAACGTCAGTTCACATTTGTAGGTGGATCATCAGTGTTAGAGCTAAAATTAGCATGTTTAAAGTGATTTTCATGCTTCCAGGGGCTCGGGAAGTTAATTAAATACCATTTGGAGGCATTTAATGTTCGAGCAAAAACGGCTGATTTTCGACAAAAGAGATAACACCCCCCCATTACGTCATGCTTCAGAAATGTGGAAAATGGTCCGTTTTCAAATGTTTTATTTTTGAACGTCAGTTCACATTTGTAGGTGGATCATCAGTGTTAGAGCTAAAATTAGCATGTTTAAAGTGATTTTCATGCTTCCAGGGGCCCAAAACACAAGATTTATGGAATGGTTAAAAGTGCATGAAAATGGCCAATTTACTCACTCTGAGTTCTCAAAAAGGGTTTCTTCACCCCGGGAAGTTAATTAAATACCATTTGGAGGCATTTAATGTTCGAGCAAAAACGGCTGATTTTCGACAAAAGAGATAACACCCCCCCATTACGTCATGCTTCAGAAATGTGGAAAATGGTCCGTTTTCAAATGTTTTATTTTTGAACGTCAGTTCACATTTGTAGGTGGATCATCAGTGTTAGAGATAAAATTAGCATGTTTAAAGTGATTTTCATGCTTCCAGGGGCCCAAAACACAAGATTCATGGAATGGTTAAAAGTGCATGAAAATGGCCAATTTACTCACTCTGAGTTCTCAAAAAGGGTTTCTTCACCCCGGGAAGTTAATTAAATACCATTTGGAGGCATTTAATGTTCGAGCAAAAACGGCTGATTTTCGACAAAAGAGATAACACCCCCCCATTACGTCATGCTTCAGAAATGTGGTAAATGGTCCGTTTTAAATGTTTTATTTTTGAACGTCAGTTCACATTTGTAGGTGGATCATCAGTGTTAGAGCTAAAATTAGCATGTTTAAAGTGATTTTCATGCTTCCAGGGGCTCGGGAAGTGAAATAAATACCATTTGGAGGCATTTAATGTTCGAGCAAAAACGGCTGATTTTCGACAAAAGAGATAACACCCCCCCATTACGTCATGCTTCAGAAATGTGGAAAATGGTCCGTTTTCAAATGTTTTATTTTTGAACGTCAGTTCACATTTGTAGGTGGATCATCAGTGTTAGAGCTAAAATTAGCATGTTTAAAGTGATTTTCATGCTTCCAGGGGCTCGGGAAGTTAATTAAATACCATTTGGAGGCATTTAATGTTCGAGCAAAAACGGCTGATTTTCGACAAAAGAGATAACACCCCCCCATTACGTCATGCTTCAGAAATGTGGAAAATGGTCCGTTTTCAAATGTTTTATTTTTGAACGTCAGTTCACATTTGTAGGTGGATCATCAGTGTTAGAGCTAAAATTAGCATGTTTAAAGTGATTTTCATGCTTCCAGGGGCTCGGGAAGTTAATTAAATACCATTTGGAGGCATTTAATGTTCGAGCAAAAACGGCTGATTTTCGACAAAAGAGATAACACCCCCCCATTACGTCATGCTTCAGAAATGTGGAAAATGGTCCGTTTTCAAATGTTTTATTTTTGAACGTCAGTTCACATTTGTAGGTGGATCATCAGTGTTAGAGCTAAAATTAGCATGTTTAAAGTGATTTTCATGCTTCCAGGGGCCCAAAACACAAGATTTATGGAATGGTTAAAAGTGCATGAAAATGGCCAATTTACTCACTCTGAGTTCTCAAAAAGGGTTTCTTCACCCCGGGAAGTTAATTAAATACCATTTGGAGGCATTTAATGTTCGAGCAAAAACGGCTGATTTTCGACAAAAGAGATAACACCCCCCCATTACGTCATGCTTCAGAAATGTGGAAAATGGTCCGTTTTCAAATGTTTTATTTTTGAACGTCAGTTCACATTTGTAGGTGGATCATCAGTGTTAGAGCTAATATTAGCATGTTTAAAGTGATTTTCATGCTTCCAGGGGCTCGGGAAGTTAATTAAATACCATTTGGAGGCATTTAATGTTCGAGCAAAAACGGCTGATTTTCGACAAAAGAGATAACACCCCCCCATTACGTCATGCTTCAGAAATGTGGAAAATGGTCCGTTTTCAAATGTTTTATTTTTGAACGTCAGTTCACATTTGTAGGTGGATCATCAGTGTTAGAGCTAAAATTAGCATGTTTAAAGTGATTTTCATGCTTCCAGGGGCCCAAAACACAAGATTTATGGAATGGTTAAAAGTGCATGAAAATGGCCAATTTACTCACTCTGAGTTCTCAAAAAGGGTTTCTTCACCCCGGGAAGTTAATTAAATACCATTTGGAGGCATTTAATGTTCGAGCAAAAACGGCTGATTTTCGACAAAAGAGATAACACCCCCCCATTACGTCATGCTTCAGAAATGTGGAAAATGGTCCGTTTTCAAATGTTTTATTTTTGAACGTCAGTTCACATTTGTAGGTGGATCATCAGTGTTAGAGCTAAAATTAGCATGTTTAAAGTGATTTTCATGCTTCCAGGGGCTCGGGAAGTTAATTAAATACCATTTGGAGGCATTTAATGTTCGAGCAAAAACGGCAGATTTTTGACAAAAGAGATAACACCCCCCCATTACGTCATGCTTCAGAAATGTGGAAAATGGTCCGTTTTCAAATGTTTTATTTTTGAACGTCAGTTCACATTTGTAGGTGGATCATCAGTGTTAGAGCTAAAATTAGCATGTTTAAAGTGATTTTCATGCTTCCAGGGGCTCAGGAAGTTAATTAAATACCATTTGGAGGCATTTAATGTTCGAGCAAAAACGCCTGATTTTCGACAAAAGAGATAACACCCCCCCATTACGTCATGCTTCAGAAATGTGGAAAATGGTCCGTTTTCAAATGTTTTATTTTTGAACGTCAGTTCACATTTGTAGGTGGATCATCAGTGTTAGAGCTAAAATTAGCATGTTTAAAGTGATTTTCATGCTTCCAGGGGCCCAAAACACAAGATTTATGGAATGGTTAAAAGTGCATGAAAATGGCCAATTTACTCACTCTGAGTTCTCAAAAAGGGTTTCTTCACCCCGGGAAGTTAATTAAATACCATTTGGAGGCATTTAATGTTCGAGCAAAAACGGCTGATTTTCGACAAAAGAGATAACACCCCCCCATTACGTCATGCTTCAGAAATGTGGAAAATGGTCCGTTTTCAAATGTTTTATTTTTGAACGTCAGTTCACATTTGTAGGTGGATCATCAGTGTTAGAGCTAAAATTAGCATGTTTAAAGTGATTTTCATGCTTCCAGGGGCTCGGGAAGTTAATTAAATACCATTTGGAGGCATTTAATGTTCGAGCAAAAACGGCAGATTTTTGACAAAAGAGATAACACCCCCCCATTACGTCATGCTTCAGAAATGTGGAAAATGGTCCGTTTTCAAATGTTTTATTTTTGAACGTCAGTTCACATTTGTAGGTGGATCATCAGTGTTAGAGCTAAAATTAGCATGTTTAAAGTGATTTTCATGCTTCCAGGGGCTCAGGAAGTTAATGAAATACCATTTGGAGGCATTTAATGTTCGAGCAAAAACGCCTGATTTTCGACAAAAGAGATAACACCCCCCCATTACGTCATGCTTCAGAAATGTGGAAAATGGTCCGTTTTCAAATGTTTTATTTTTGAACGTCAGTTCACATTTGTAGGTGGATCATCAGTGTTAGAGCTAAAATTAGCATGTTTAAAGTGATTTTCATGCTTCCAGGGGCCCAAAACACAAGATTTATGGAATGGTTAAAAGTGCATGAAAATGGCCAATTTACTCACTCTGAGTTCTCAAAAGGGGTTTCTTCACCCCGGGAAGTTAATTAAATACCATTTGGAGGCATTTAATGTTCGAGCAAAAACAGCTGATTTTCGACAAAAGAGATAACACCCCCCCATTACGTCATGCTTCAGAAATGTGGAAAATGGTCCGTTTTCAAATGTTTTATTTTTGAACGTCAGTTCACATTTGTAGGTGGATCATCAGTGTTAGAGCTAAAATTAGCATGTTTAAAGTGATTTTCATGCTTCCAGGGGCTCGGGAAGTTAATTAAATACCATTTGGAGGCATTTAATGTTCGGGCAAAAACGGCTGATTTTCGACAAAAGAGATAACACCCCCCCATTACGTCATGCTTCAGAAATGTGGAAAATGGTCCGTTTTCAAATGTTTTATTTTTGAACGTCAGTTCACATTTGTAGGTGGATCATCAGTGTTAGAGCTAAAATTAGCATGTTTAAAGTGATATTCATGCTTCCAGGGGCTCGGGAAGTGAAATAAATACCATTTGGAGGCATTTAATGTTCGAGCAAAAACGGCTGATTTTCGACAAAAGAGATAACACCCCCCCATTACGTCATGCTTCAGAAATGTGGAAAATGGTCTGTTTTCAAATGTTTTATTTTTGAACGTCAGTTCCCATTTGTAGGTGGATCATCAGTGTTAGAGCTAAAATTAGCATGTTTAAAGTGATTTTCATGCTTCCAGGGGCCCAAAACACAAGATTTATGGAATGGTTAAAAGTGCATGAAAATGGCCAATTTACTCACTCTGAGTTCTCAAAAAGGGTTTCTTCACCCCGGGAAGTTAATTAAATACCATTTGGAGGCATTTAATGTTCAAGCAAAAACGGCTGATTTTCGACAAAAGAGATAACACCCCCCCATTACGTCATGCTTCAGAAATGTGGAAAATGGTCCGTTTTCAAATGTTTTATTTTTGAACGTCAGTTCACATTTGTAGGTGGATCATCAGTGTTAGAGCTAAAATTAGCATGTTTAAAGTGATATTCATGCTTCCAGGGGCTCGGGAAGTGAAATAAATACCATTTGGAGGCATTTAATGTTCGAGCAAAAACGGCTGATTTTCGACAAAAGAGATAACACCCCCCCATTACGTCATGCTTCAGAAATGTGGAAAATGGTCCGTTTTCAAATGTTTTATTTTTGAACGTCAGTTCCCATTTGTAGGTGGATCATCAGTGTTAGAGCTAAAATTAGCATGTTTAAAGTGATTTTCATGCTTCCAGGGGCCCAAAACACAAGATTTATGGAATGGTTAAAAGTGCATGAAAATGGCCAATTTACTCACTCTGAGTTCTCAAAAAGGGTTTCTTCACCCCGGGAAGTTAATTAAATACCATTTGGAGGCATTTAATGTTCAAGCAAAAACAGCTGATTTTCGACAAAAGAGATAACACCCCCCCATTACGTCATGCTTCAGAAATGTGGAAAATGGTCCGTTTTCAAATGTTTTATTTTTGAACGTCAGTTCACATTTGTAGGTGGATCATCAGTGTTAGAGCTAAAATTAGCATGTTTAAAGTGATTTTCATGCTTCCAGGGGCTCGGGAAGTTAATTAAATACCATTTGGAGGCATTTAATGTTCGAGCAAAAACGGCTGATTTTCGACAAAAGAGATAACACCCCCCCATTACGTCATGCTTCAGAAATGTGGAAAATGGTCCGTTTTCAAATGTTTTATTTTTGAACGTCAGTTCACATTTGTAGGTGGATCATCAGTGTTAGAGCTAAAATTAGCATGTTTAAAGTGATTTTCATGCTTCCAGGGGCTCGGGAAGTGAAATAAATACCATTTGGAGGCATTTAATGTTCGAGCAAAAACGGCTGATTTTCGACAAAAGAGATAACACCCCCCCATTACGTCATGCTTCAGAAATGTGGAAAATGGTCCGTTTTCAAATGTTTTATTTTTGAACGTCAGTTCACATTTGTAGGTGGATCATCAGTGTTAGAGCTAAAATTAGCATGTTTAAAGTGATTTTCATGCTTCCAGGGGCCCAAAACACAAGATTTATGGAATGGTTAAAAGTGCATGAAAATGGCCAATTTACTCACTCTGAGTTCTCAAAAAGGGTTTCTTCACCCCGGGAAGTTAATTAAATACCATTTGGAGGCATTTAATGTTCGAGCAAAAAGGGCTGATTTTCGACAAAAGAGATAACACCCCCCCATTACGTCATGCTTCAGAAATGTGGAAAATGGTCCGTTTTCAAATGTTTTATTTTTGAACGTCAGTTCACATTTGTAGGTGGATCATCAGTGTTAGAGCTAAAATTAGCATGTTTAAAGTGATTTTCATGCTTCCAGGGGCTCGGGAAGTTAATTAAATACCATTTGGAGGCATTTAATGTTCGAGCAAAAACGGCTGATTTTCGACAAAAGAGATAACACCCCCCCATTACGTCATGCTTCAGAAATGTGGAAAATGGTCCGTTTTCAAATGTTTTATTTTTGAACGTCAGTTCACATTTGTAGGTGGATCATCAGTGTTAGAGCTAAAATTAGCATGTTTAAAGTGATTTTCATGCTTCCAGGGGCTCGGGAAGTTAATTAAATACCATTTGGAGGCATTTAATGTTCGAGCAAAAACGGCTGATTTTCGATAAAAGAGATAACACCCCCCCATTACGTCATGCTTCAGAAATGTGGAAAATGGTCCGTTTTCAAATGTTTTATTTTTGAATGTCAGTTCACATTTGTAGGTGGATCATCAGTGTTAGAGCTAAAATTAGCATGTTTAAAGTGATTTTCCTGCTTCCAGGGGCCCAAAACACAAGATTTATGGAATGGTTAAAAGTGCATGAAAATGGCCAATTTACTCACTCTGAGTTCTCAAAAAGGGTTTCTTCACCCCGGGAAGTTAATTAAATACCATTTGGAGGCATTTAATGTTCGAGCAAAAACGGCTGATTTTCGACAAAAGAGATAACACCCCCCCATTACGTCATGCTTCAGAAATGTGGAAAATGGTCCGTTTTCAAATGTTTTATTTTTGAACGTCAGTTCACATTTGTAGGTGGATCATCAGTGTTAGAGCTAAAATTAGCATGTTTAAAGTGATTTTCATGCTTCCAGGGGCTCGGGAAGTTAATTAAATACCATTTGGAGGCATTTAATGTTCGAGCAAAAACGGCTGATTTTCGACAAAAGAGATAACACCCCCCCATTACGTCATGCTTCAGAAATGTGGAAAATGGTCCGTTTTCAAATGTTTTATTTTTGAACGTCAGTTCACATTTGTAGGTGGATCATCAGTGTTAGAGCTAAAATTAGCATGTTTAAAGTGATTTTCATGCTTCCAGGGGCTCGGGAAGTTAATTAAATACCATTTGGAGGCATTTAATGTTCGAGCAAAAACGGCTGATTTTCGACAAAAGAGATAACACCCCCCCATTACGTCATGCTTCAGAAATGTGGAAAATGGTCCGTTTTCAAATGTTTTATTTTTGAACGTCAGTTCACATTTGTAGGTGGATCATCAGTGTTAGAGCTAAAATTAGCATGTTTAAAGTGATTTTCATGCTTCCAGGGGCTCGGGAAGTGAAATAAATACCATTTGGAGGCATTTAATGTTCAAGCAAAAACGGCTGATTTTCGACAAAAGAGATAACACCCCCCCATTACGTCATGCTTCAGAAATGTGGAAAATGGTCCGTTTTCAAATGTTTTATTTTTGAACGTCAGTTCACATTTGTAGGTGGATCATCAGTGTTAGAGCTAAAATTAGCATGTTTAAAGTGATTTTCATGCTTCCAGGGGCCCAAAACACAAGATTTATGGAATGGTTAAAAGTGTATGAAAATGGCCAATTTACTCACTCTGAGTTCTCAAAAAGGGTTTCTTCACCCCGGGAAGTTAATTAAATACCATTTGGAGGCATTTAATGTTCGAGCAAAAACGGCTGATTTTCGACAAAAGAGATAACACCCCCCCATTACGTCATGCTTCAGAAATGTGGAAAATGGTCCGTTTTCAAATGTTTTATTTTTGAACGTCAGTTCACATTTGTAGGTGGATCATCAGTGTTAGAGCTAAAATTAGCATGTTTAAAGTGATTTTCATGCTTCCAGGGGCCCAAAACACAAGATTTATGGAATGGTTAAAAGTGCATGAAAATGGCCAATTTACTCAATCTGAGTTCTCAAAAAGGGTTTCTTCACCCCGGGAAGTTAATTAAATACTATTTGGAGGCATTTAATGTTCGAGCAAAAACGGCTGATTTTCGACAAAAGAGATAACACCCCCCCATTACGTCATGCTTCAGAAATGTGGAAAATGGTCCGTTTTCAAATGTTTTATTTTTGAACGTCAGTTCACATTTGTAGGTGGATCATCAGTGTTAGAGCTCAAATTAGCATGTTTAAAGTGATTTTCATGCTTCCAGGGGCTCGGGAAGTTAATTAAATACCATTTGGAGGCATTTAATGTTCGAGCAAAAACGGCTGATTTTCGACAAAAGAGATAACACCCCCCCATTACGTCATGCTTCAGAAATGTGGAAAATGGTCCGTTTTCAAATGTTTTATTTTTGAACGTCAGTTCACATTTGTAGGTGGATCATCAGTGTTAGAGCTAAAATTAGCATGTTTAAAGTGATTTTCATGCTTCCAGGGGCTCGGGAAGTGAATTAAATACCATTTGGAGGCATTTAATGTTCGAGCAAAAACGGCTGATTTTCGACAAAAGAGATAACACCCCCCCATTACGTCATGCTTCAGAAATGTGGAAAATGGTCCGTTTTCAAATGTTTTATTTTTGAATGTCAGTTCACATTTGTAGGTGGATCATCAGTGTTAGAGCTAAAATTAGCATGTTTAAAGTGATTTTCCTGCTTCCAGGGGCCCAAAACACAAGATTTATGGAATGGTTAAAAGTGCATGAAAATGGCCAATTTACTCACTCTGAGTTCTCAAAAAGGGTTTCTTCACCCCGGGAAGTTAATTAAATACCATTTGGAGGCATTTAATGTTCGAGCAAAAACGGCTGATTTTCGACAAAAGAGATAACACCCCCCCCATTACGTCATGCTTCAGAAATGTGGAAAATGGTCCGTTTTCAAATGTTTTATTTTTGAACGTCAGTTCACATTTGTAGGTGGATCATCAGTGTTAGAGCTAAAATTAGCATGTTTAAAGTGATTTTCATGCTTCCAGGGGCTCGGGAAGTTAATTAAATACCATTTGGAGGCATTTAATGTTCGAGCAAAAACGGCTGATTTTCGACAAAAGAGATAACACCCCCCCATTACGTCATGCTTCAGAAATGTGGAAAATGGTCCGTTTTCAAATGTTTTATTTTTGAACGTCAGTTCACATTTGTAGGTGGATCATCAGTGTTAGAGCTAAAATTAGCATGTTTAAAGTGATTTTCATGCTTCCAGGGGCTCGGGAAGTGAATTAAATACCATTTGGAGGCATTTAATGTTCGAGCAAAAACGGCTGATTTTCGACAAAAGAGATAACACCCCCCCATTACGTCATGCTTCAGAAATGTGGAAAATGGTCCGTTTTCAAATGTTTTATTTTTGAATGTCAGTTCACATTTGTAGGTGGATCATCAGTGTTAGAGCTAAAATTAGCATGTTTAAAGTGATTTTCCTGCTTCCAGGGGCCCAAAACACAAGATTTATGGAATGGTTAAAAGTGCATGAAAATGGCCAATTTACTCACTCTGAGTTCTCAAAAAGGGTTTCTTCACCCCGGGAAGTTAATTAAATACCATTTGGAGGCATTTAATGTTCGAGCAAAAACGGCTGATTTTCGACAAAAGAGATAACACCCCCCCATTACGTCATGCTTCAGAAATGTGGAAAATGGTCCGTTTTCAAATGTTTTATTTTTGAACGTCAGTTCACATTTGTAGGTGGATCATCAGTGTTAGAGCTAAAATTAGCATGTTTAAAGTGATTTTCATGCTTCCAGGGGCTCGGGAAGTTAATTAAATACCATTTGGAGGCATTTAATGTTCGAGCAAAAACGGCTGATTTTCGACAAAAGAGATAACACCCCCCCATTACGTCATGCTTCAGAAATGTGGAAAATGGTCCGTTTTCAAATGTTTTATTTTTGAACGTCAGTTCACATTTGTAGGTGGATCATCAGTGTTAGAGCTAAAATTAGCATGTTTAAAGTGATTTTCATGCTTCCAGGGGCTCGGGAAGTTAATTAAATACCATTTGGAGGCATTTAATGTTCGAGCAAAAACGGCTGATTTTCGACAAAAGAGATAACACCCCCCCATTACGTCATGCTTCAGAAATGTGGAAAATGGTCCGTTTTCAAATGTTTTATTTTTGAACGTCAGTTCACATTTGTAGGTGGATCATCAGTGTTAGAGCTAAAATTAGCATGTTTAAAGTGATTTTCATGCTTCCAGGGGCTCGGGAAGTGAAATAAATACCATTTGGAGGCATTTAATGTTCGAGCAAAAACGGCTGATTTTCGACAAAAGAGATAACACCCCCCCATTACGTCATGCTTCAGAAATGTGGAAAATGGTCCGTTTTCAAATGTTTTATTTTTGAACGTCAGTTCACATTTGTAGGTGGATCATCAGTGTTAGAGCTAAAATTAGCATGTTTAAAGTGATTTTCATGCTTCCAGGGGCCCAAAACACAAGATTTATGGAATGGTTAAAAGTGTTGGAAAATGGCCAATTTACTCACTCTGAGTTCTCAAAAAGGGTTTCTTCACCCCGGGAAGTTAATTAAATACCATTTGGAGGCATTTAATGTTCGAGCAAAAACGGCTGATTTTCGACAAAAGAGATAACACCCCCCCATTACGTCATGCTTCAGAAATGTGGAAAATGGTCCGTTTTCAAATGTTTTATTTTTGAACGTCAGTTCACATTTGTAGGTGGATCATCAGTGTTAGAGCTAAAATTAGCATGTTTAAAGTGATTTTCATGCTTCCAGGGGCCCAAAACACAAGATTTATGGAATGGTTAAAAGTGCATGAAAATGGCCAATTTACTCAATCTGAGTTCTCAAAAAGGGTTTCTTCACCCCGGGAAGTTAATTAAATACTATTTGGAGGCATTTAATGTTCGAGCAAAAACGGCTGATTTTCGACAAAAGAGATAACACCCCCCCATTACGTCATGCTTCAGAAATGTGGAAAATGGTCCGTTTTCAAATGTTTTATTTTTGAACGTCAGTTCACATTTGTAGGTGGATCATCAGTGTTAGAGCTAAAATTAGCATGTTTAAAGTGATTTTCATGCTTCCAGGGGCTCGGGAAGTGAAATAAATACCATTTGGAGGCATTTAATGTTCGAGCAAAAACGGCTGATTTTCGACAAAAGAGATAACACCCCCCCATTACGTCATGCTTCAGAAATGTGGAAAATGGTCCGTTTTCAAATGTTTTATTTTTGAACGTCAGTTCCCATTTGTAGGTGGATCATCAGTGTTAGAGCTAAAATTAGCATGTTTAAAGTGATTTTCATGCTTCCAGGGGCTCGGGAAGTGAAATAAATACCATTTGGAGGCATTTAATGTTCGAGCAAAAACGGCTGATTTTCGACAAAAGAGATAACACCCCCCCATTACGTCATGCTTCAGAAATGTGGAAAATGGTCCGTTTTCAAATGTTTTATTTTTGAACGTCAGTTCCCATTTGTAGGTGGATCATCAGTGTTAGAGCTAAAATTAGCATGTTTAAAGTGATTTTCATGCTTCCAGGGGCCCAAAACACAAGATTTATGGAATGGTTAAAAGTGCATGAAAATGGCCAATTTACTCACTCTGAGTTCTCAAAAAGGGTTTCTTCACCCCGGGAAGTTAATTAAATACCATTTGGAGGCATTTAATGTTCAAGCAAAAACAGCTGATTTTCGACAAAAGAGATAACACCCCCCCATTACGTCATGCTTCAGAAATGTGGAAAATGGTCCGTTTTCAAATGTTTTATTTTTGAACGTCAGTTCACATTTGTAGGTGGATCATCAGTGTTAGAGCTAAAATTAGCATGTTTAAAGTGATTTTCATGCTTCCAGGGGCTCGGGAAGTTAATTAAATACCATTTGGAGGCATTTAATGTTCGAGCAAAAACGGCTGATTTTCGACAAAAGAGATAACACCCCCCCATTACGTCATGCTTCAGAAATGTGGAAAATGGTCCGTTTTCAAATGTTTTATTTTTGAACGTCAGTTCACATTTGTAGGTGGATCATCAGTGTTAGAGCTAAAATTAGCATGTTTAAAGTGATTTTCATGCTTCCAGGGGCTCGGGAAGTTAATTAAATACCATTTGGAGGCATTTAATGTTCGAGCAAAAACGGCTGATTTTCGACAAAAGAGATAACACCCCCCCATTACGTCATGCTTCAGAAATGTGAAAAATGGTCCGTTTTCAAATGTTTTATTTTTGAACGTCAGTTCACATTTGTAGGTGGATCATCAGTGTTAGAGCTAAAATTAGCATGTTTAAAGTGATTTTCATGCTTCCAGGGGCTCGGGAAGTGAAATAAATACCATTTGGAGGCATTTAATGTTCGAGCAAAAACGGCTGATTTTCGACAAAAGAGATAACACCCCCCCATTACGTCATGCTTCAGAAATGTGGAAAATGGTCCGTTTTCAAATGTTTTATTTTTGAACGTCAGTTCACATTTGTAGGTGGATCATCAGTGTTAGAGCTAAAATTAGCATGTTTAAAGTGATTTTCATGCTTCCAGGGGCCCAAAACACAAGATTTATGGAATGGTTAAAAGTGCATGAAAATGGCCAATTTACTCACTCTGAGTTCTCAAAAAGGGTTTCTTCACCCCGGGAAGTTAATTAAATACCATTTGGAGGCATTTAATGTTCGAGCAAAAACGGCTGATTTTCGACAAAAGAGATAACACCCCCCCATTACGTCATGCTTCAGAAATGTGGAAAATGGTCCGTTTTCAAATGTTTTATTTTTGAACGTCAGTTCACATTTGTAGGTGGATCATCAGTGTTAGAGCTAATATTAGCATGTTTAAAGTGATTTTCATGCTTCCAGGGGCCCAAAACACAAGATTTATGGAATGGTTAAAAGTGCATGAAAATGGCCAATTTACTCAATCTGAGTTCTCAAAAAGGGTTTCTTCACCCCGGGAAGTTAATTAAATACCATTTGGAGGCATTTAATGTTCGAGCAAAAACGGCTGATTTTCGACAAAAGAGATAACACCCCCCATTACGTCATGCTTCAGAAATGTGGAAAATGGTCCGTTTTCAAATGTTTTATTTTTGAACGTCAGTTCACATTTGTAGGTGGATCATCAGTGTTAGAGCTCAAATTAGCATGTTTAAAGTGATTTTCATGCTTCCAGGGGCTCGGGAAGTTAATTAAATACCATTTGGAGGCATTTAATGTTCGAGCAAAAACGGCTGATTTTCGACAAAAGAGATAACACCCCCCCATTACGTCATGCTTCAGAAATGTGGAAAATGGTCCGTTTTCAAATGTTTTATTTTTGAACGTCAGTTCACATTTGTAGGTGGATCATCAGTGTTAGAGCTAAAATTAGCATGTTTAAAGTGATTTTCATGCTTCCAGGGGCTCGGGAAGTGAAATAAATACCATTTGGAGGCATTTAATGTTCGAGCAAAAACGGCTGATTTTCGACAAAAGAGATAACACCCCCCCATTACGTCATGCTTCAGAAATGTGGAAAATGGTCCGTTTTCAAATGTTTTATTTTTGAACGTCAGTTCCCATTTGTAGGTGGATCATCAGTGTTAGAGCTAAAATTAGCATGTTTAAAGTGATTTTCATGCTTCCAGGGGCCCAAAACACAAGATTTATGGAATGGTTAAAAGTGCATGAAAATGGCCAATTTACTCACTCTGAGTTCTCAAAAAGGGTTTCTTCACCCCGGGAAGTTAATTAAATACCATTTGGAGGCATTTAATGTTCAAGCAAAAACAGCTGATTTTCGACAAAAGAGATAACACCCCCCCATTACGTCATGCTTCAGAAATGTGGAAAATGGTCCGTTTTCAAATGTTTTATTTTTGAACGTCAGTTCACATATGTAGGTGGATCATCAGTGTTAGAGCTAAAATTAGCATGTTTAAAGTGATTTTCATGCTTCCAGGGGCTCGGGAAGTTAATTAAATACCATTTGGAGGCATTTAATGTTCGAGCAAAAACGGCTGATTTTCGACAAGAGAGATAACACCCCCCCATTACGTCATGCTTCAGAAATGTGGAAAATGGTCCGTTTTCAAATGTTTTATTTTTGAACGTCAGTTCACATTTGTAGGTGGATCATCAGTGTTAGAGCTACAATTAGCATGTTTAAAGTGATTTTCATGCTTCCAGGGGCTCGGGAAGTGAAATAAATACCATTTGGAGGCATTTAATGTTCGAGCAAAAACGGCTGATTTTCGACAAAAGAGATAACACCCCCCCATTACGTCATGCTTCAGAAATGTGGAAAATGGTCCGTTTTCAAATGTTTTATTTTTGAACGTCAGTTCACATTTGTAGGTGGATCATCAGTGTTAGAGCTAAAATTAGCATGTTTAAAGTGATTTTCATACTTCCAGGGGCCCAAAACACAAGATTTATGGAATGGTTAAAAGTGCATGAAAATGGCCAATTTACTCACTCTGAGTTCTCAAAAAGGGATTCTTCACCCCGGGAAGTTAATTAAATACCATTTGGAGGCATTTAATGTTCGAGCAAAAAGGGCTGATTTTCGACAAAAGAGATAACACCCCCCCATTACGTCATGCTTCAGAAATGTGGAAAATGGTCCGTTTTCAAATGTTTTATTTTTGAACGTCAGTTCACATTTGTAGGTGGATCATCAGTGTTAGAGCTAAAATTAGCATGTTTAAAGTGATTTTCATGCTTCCAGGGGCTCGGGAAGTGAAATAAATACCATTTGGAGGCATTTAATGTTCGAGCAAAAACGGCTGATTTTCGACAAAAGAGATAACACCCCCCCATTACGTCATGCTTCAGAAATGTGGAAAATGGTCCGTTTTCAAATGTTTTATTTTTGAACATCAGTTCCCATTTGTAGGTGGATCATCAGTGTTAGAGCTAAAATTAGCATGTTTAAAGTGATTTTCATGCTTCCAGGGGCTCGGGAAGTGAAATAAATACCATTTGGAGGCATTTAATGTTCGAGCAAAAACGGCTGATTTTCGACAAAAGAGATAACACCCCCCCATTACGTCATGCTTCAGAAATGTGGAAAATGGTCCGTTTTCAAATGTTTTATTTTTGAACATCAGTTCACATTTGTAGGTGGATCATCAGTGTTAGAGCTACAATTAGCATGTTTAAAGTGATTTTCATGCTTCCAGGGGCTCGGGAAGTGAAATAAATACCATTTGGAGGCATTTAATGTTCGAGCAAAAACGGCTGATTTTCGACAAAAGAGATAACACCCCCCCATTACGTCATGCTTCAGAAATGTGGAAAATGGTCCGTTTTCAAATGTTTTATTTTTGAACGTCAGTTCACATTTGTAGGTGGATCATCAGTGTTAGAGCTAAAATTAGCATGTTTAAAGTGATTTTCATACTTCCAGGGGCCCAAAACACAAGATTTATGGAATGGTTAAAAGTGCATGAAAATGGCCAATTTACTCACTCTGAGTTCTCAAAAAGGGATTCTTCACCCCGGGAAGTTAATTAAATACCATTTGGAGGCATTTAATGTTCGAGCAAAAAGGGCTGATTTTCGACAAAAGAGATAACACCCCCCCATTACGTCATGCTTCAGAAATGTGGAAAATGGTCCGTTTTCAAATGTTTTATTTTTGAACGTCAGTTCACATTTGTAGGTGGATCATCAGTGTTAGAGCTAAAATTAGCATGTTTAAAGTGATTTTCATGCTTCCAGGGGCTCGGGAAGTGAAATAAATACCATTTGGAGGCATTTAATGTTCGAGCAAAAACGGCTGATTTTCGACAAAAGAGATAACACCCCCCCATTACGTCATGCTTCAGAAATGTGGAAAATGGTCCGTTTTCAAATGTTTTATTTTTGAACATCAGTTCCCATTTGTAGGTGGATCATCAGTGTTAGAGCTAAAATTAGCATGTTTAAAGTGATTTTCATGCTTCCAGGGGCCCAAAACACAAGATTTATGGAATGGTTAAAAGTGCATGAAAATGGCCAATTTACTCACTCTGAGTTCTCAAAAAGGGTTTCTTCACCCCGGGAAGTTAATTAAATACCATTTGGAGGCATTTAATGTTCAAGCAAAAACAGCTGATTTTCGACAAAAGAGATAACACCCCCCATTACGTCATGCTTCAGAAATGTGGAAAATGGTCCGTTTTCAAATGTTTTATTTTTGAACGTCAGTTCACATATGTAGGTGGATCATCAGTGTTAGAGCTAAAATTAGCATGTTTAAAGTGATTTTCATGCTTCCAGGGGCTCGGGAAGTTAATTAAATACCATTTGGAGGCATTTAATGTTCGAGCAAAAACGGCTGATTTTCGACAAAAGAGATAACACCCCCCCATTACGTCATGCTTCAGAAATGTGGAAAATGGTCCGTTTTCAAATGTTTTATTTTTGAACGTCAGTTCACATTTGTAGGTGGATCATCAGTGTTAGAGCTAAAATTAGCATGTTTAAAGTGATTTTCATGCTTCCAGGGGCTCGGGAAGTTAATTAAATACCATTTGGAGGCATTTAATGTTCGAGCAAAAACGGCTGATTTTCGACAAAAGAGATAACACCCCCCCATTACGTCATGCTTCAGAAATGTGGAAAATGGTCCGTTTTCAAATGTTTTATTTTTGAATGTCAGTTCACATTTGTAGGTGGATCATCAGTGTTAGAGCTAAAATTAGCATGTTTAAAGTGATTTTCCTGCTTCCAGGGGCCCAAAACACAAGATTTATGGAATGGTTAAAAGTGCATGAAAATGGCCAATTTACTCACTCTGAGTTCTCAAAAAGGGTTTCTTCACCCCGGGAAGTTAATTAAATACCATTTGGAGGCATTTAATGTTCGAGCAAAAACGGCTGATTTTCGACAAAAGAGATAACACCCCCCCATTACGTCATGCTTCAGAAATGTGGAAAATGGTCCGTTTTCAAATGTTTTATTTTTGAACGTCAGTTCACATTTGTAGGTGGATCATCAGTGTTAGAGCTAAAATTAGCATGTTTAAAGTGATTTTCATGCTTCCAGGGGCTCGGGAAGTTAATTAAATACCATTTGGAGGCATTTAATGTTCGAGCAAAAACGGCTGATTTTCGACAAAAGAGATAACACCCCCCCATTACGTCATGCTTCAGAAATGTGGAAAATGGTCCGTTTTCAAATGTTTTATTTTTGAACGTCAGTTCACATTTGTAGGTGGATCATCAGTGTTAGAGCTAAAATTAGCATGTTTAAAGTGATTTTCATGCTTCCAGGGGCTCGGGAAGTTAATTAAATACCATTTGGAGGCATTTAATGTTCGAGCAAAAACGGCTGATTTTCGACAAAAGAGATAACACCCCCCCATTACGTCATGCTTCAGAAATGTGGAAAATGGTCCGTTTTCAAATGTTTTATTTTTGAACGTCAGTTCACATTTGTAGGTGGATCATCAGTGTTAGAGCTAAAATTAGCATGTTTAAAGTGATTTTCATGCTTCCAGGGGCCCAAAACACAAGATTTATGGAATGGTTAAAAGTGTATGAAAATGGCCAATTTACTCACTCTGAGTTCTCAAAAAGGGTTTCTTCACCCCGGGAAGTTAATTAAATACCATTTGGAGGCATTTAATGTTCGAGCAAAAACGGCTGATTTTCGACAAAAGAGATAACACCCCCCCATTACGTCATGCTTCAGAAATGTGGAAAATGGTCCGTTTTCAAATTTTTTATTTTTGAACGTCAGTTCACATTTGTAGGTGGATCATCAGTGTTAGAGCTAAAATTAGCATGTTTAAAGTGATTTTCATGCTTCCAGGGGCCCAAAACACAAGATTTATGGAATGGTTAAAAGTGCATGAAAATGGCCAATTTACTCAATCTGAGTTCTCAAAAAGGGTTTCTTCACCCCGGGAAGTTAATTAAATACTATTTGGAGGCATTTAATGTTCGAGCAAAAACGGCTGATTTTCGACAAAAGAGATAACACCCCCCCATTACGTCATGCTTCAGAAATGTGGAAAATGGTCCGTTTTCAAATGTTTTATTTTTGAACGTCAGTTCACATTTGTAGGTGGATCATCAGTGTTAGAGCTCAAATTAGCATGTTTAAAGTGATTTTCATGCTTCCAGGGGCTCGGGAAGTTAATTAAATACCATTTGGAGGCATTTAATGTTCGAGCAAAAACGGCTGATTTTCGACAAAAGAGATAACACCCCCCCATTACGTCATGCTTCAGAAATGTGGAAAATGGTCCGTTTTCAAATGTTTTATTTTTGAACGTCAGTTCACATTTGTAGGTGGATCATCAGTGTTAGAGCTAAAATTAGCATGTTTAAAGTGATTTTCATGCTTCCAGGGGCTCGGGAAGTGAAATAAATACCATTTGGAGGCATTTAATGTTCGAGCAAAAACGGCTGATTTTCGACAAAAGAGATAACACCCCCCCATTACGTCATGCTTCAGAAATGTGGAAAATGGTCCGTTTTCAAATGTTTTATTTTTGAACGTCAGTTCCCATTTGTAGGTGGATCATCAGTGTTAGAGCTAAAATTAGCATGTTTAAAGTGATTTTCATGCTTCCAGGGGCCCAAAACACAAGATTTATGGAATGGTTAAAAGTGCATGAAAATGGCCAATTTACTCACTCTGAGTTCTCAAAAAGGGTTTCTTCACCCCGGGAAGTTAATTAAATACCATTTGGAGGCATTTAATGTTCAAGCAAAAACAGCTGATTTTCGACAAAAGAGATAACACCCCCCCATTACGTCATGCTTCAGAAATGTGGAAAATGGTCCGTTTTCAAATGTTTTATTTTTGAACGTCAGTTCACATTTGTAGGTGGATCATCAGTGTTAGAGCTAAAATTAGCATGTTTAAAGTGATTTTCATGCTTCCAGGGGCTCGGGAAGTTATTAAATACCATTTGGAGGCATTTAATGTTCGAGCAAAAACGGCTGATTTTCGACAAAAGAGATAACACCCCCCCCATTACGTCATGCTTCAGAAATGTGGAAAATGGTCCGTTTTCAAATGTTTTATTTTTGAACGTCAGTTCACATTTGTAGGTGGATCATCAGTGTTAGAGCTAAAATTAGCATGTTTAAAGTGATTTTCATGCTTCCAGGGGCTCGGGAAGTTAATTAAATACCATTTGGAGGCATTTAATGTTCGAGCAAAAACGGCTGATTTTCGACAAAAGAGATAACACCCCCCCATTACGTCATGCTTCAGAAATGTGAAAAATGGTCCGTTTTCAAATGTTTTATTTTTGAACGTCAGTTCACATTTGTAGGTGGATCATCAGTGTTAGAGCTAAAATTAGCATGTTTAAAGTGATTTTCATGCTTCCAGGGGCTCGGGAAGTGAAATAAATACCATTTGGAGGCATTTAATGTTCGAGCAAAAACGGCTGATTTTCGACAAAAGAGATAACACCCCCCCCATTACGTCATGCTTCAGAAATGTGGAAAATGGTCCGTTTTCAAATGTTTTATTTTTGAACGTCAGTTCACATTTGTAGGTGGATCATCAGTGTTAGAGCTAAAATTAGCATGTTTAAAGTGATTTTCATGCTTCCAGGGGCCCAAAACACAAGATTTATGGAATGGTTAAAAGTGCATGAAAATGGCCAATTTACTCACTCTGAGTTCTCAAAAAGGGTTTCTTCACCCCGGGAAGTTAATTAAATACCATTTGGAGGCATTTAATGTTCGAGCAAAAACGGCTGATTTTCGACAAAAGAGATAACACCCCCCCATTACGTCATGCTTCAGAAATGTGGAAAATGGTCCGTTTTCAAATGTTTTATTTTTGAACGTCAGTTCACATTTGTAGGTGGATCATCAGTGTTAGAGCTAATATTAGCATGTTTAAAGTGATTTTCATGCTTCCAGGGGCCCAAAACACAAGATTTATGGAATGGTTAAAAGTGCATGAAAATGGCCAATTTACTCAATCTGAGTTCTCAAAAAGGGTTTCTTCACCCCGGGAAGTTAATTAAATACCATTTGGAGGCATTTAATGTTCGAGCAAAAACAGCTGATTTTCGACAAAAGAGATAACACCCCCCATTACGTCATGCTTCAGAAATGTGGAAAATGGTCCGTTTTCAAATGTTTTATTTTTGAACGTCAGTTCACATTTGTAGGTGGATCATCAGTGTTAGAGCTCAAATTAGCATGTTTAAAGTGATTTTCATGCTTCCAGGGGCTCGGGAAGTTAATTAAATACCATTTGGAGGCATTTAATGTTCGAGCAAAAACGGCTGATTTTCGACAAAAGAGATAACACCCCCCCATTACGTCATGCTTCAGAAATGTGGAAAATGGTCCGTTTTCAAATGTTTTATTTTTGAACGTCAGTTCACATTTGTAGGTGGATCATCAGTGTTAGAGCTAAAATTAGCATGTTTAAAGTGATTTTCATGCTTCCAGGGGCTCAGGAAGTGAAATAAATACCATTTGGAGGCATTTAATGTTCGAGCAAAAACGGCTGATTTTCGACAAAAGAGATAACACCCCCCCATTACGTCATGCTTCAGAAATGTGGAAAATGGTCCGTTTTCAAATGTTTTATTTTTGAACGTCAGTTCCCATTTGTAGGTGGATCATCAGTGTTAGAGCTAAAATTAGCATGTTTAAAGTGATTTTCATGCTTCCAGGGGCCCAAAACACAAGATTTATGGAATGGTTAAAAGTGCATGAAAATGGCCAATTTACTCACTCTGAGTTCTCAAAAAGGGTTTCTTCACCCCGGGAAGTTAATTAAATACCATTTGGAGGCATTTAATGTTCAAGCAAAAACAGCTGATTTTCGACAAAAGAGATAACACCCCCCCATTACGTCATGCTTCAGAAATGTGGAAAATGGTCCGTTTTCAAATGTTTTATTTTTGAACGTCAGTTCACATATGTAGGTGGATCATCAGTGTTAGAGCTAAAATTAGCATGTTTAAAGTGATTTTCATGCTTCCAGGGGCTCGGGAAGTTAATTAAATACCATTTGGAGGCATTTAATGTTCGAGCAAAAACGGCTGATTTTCGACAAGAGAGATAACACCCCCCATTACGTCATGCTTCAGAAATGTGGAAAATGGTCCGTTTTCAAATGTTTTATTTTTGAACGTCAGTTCACATTTGTAGGTGGATCATCAGTGTTAGAGCTAAAATTAGCATGTTTAAAGTGATTTTCATGCTTCCAGGGGCTCGGGAAGTGAAATAAATACCATTTGGAGGCATTTAATGTTCGAGCAAAAACGGCTGATTTTCGACAAAAGAGATAACACCCCCCCATTACGTCATGCTTCAGAAATGTGGAAAATGGTCCGTTTTCAAATGTTTTATTTTTGAACGTCAGTTCACATTTGTAGGTGGATCATCAGTGTTAGAGCTAAAATTAGCATGTTTAAAGTGATTTTCATACTTCCAGGGGCCCAAAACACAAGATTTATGGAATGGTTAAAAGTGCATGAAAATGGCCAATTTACTCACTCTGAGTTCTCAAAAAGGGATTCTTCACCCCGGGAAGTTAATTAAATACCATTTGGAGGCATTTAATGTTCGAGCAAAAAGGGCTGATTTTCGACAAAAGAGATAACACCCCCCCATTACGTCATGCTTCAGAAATGTGGAAAATGGTCCGTTTTCAAATGTTTTATTTTTGAACGTCAGTTCACATTTGTAGGTGGATCATCAGTGTTAGAGCTAAAATTAGCATGTTTAAAGTGATTTTCATGCTTCCAGGGGCTCGGGAAGTTAATTAAATACCATTTGGAGGCATTTAATGTTCGAGCAAAAACGGCTGATTTTCGACAAAAGAGATAACACCCCCCCATTACGTCATGCTTCAGAAATGTGGAAAATGGTCCGTTTTCAAATGTTTTATTTTTGAACGTCAGTTCACATTTGTAGGTGGATCATCAGTGTTAGAGCTAAAATTAGCATGTTTAAAGTGATTTTCATGCTTCCAGGGGCCCAAAACACAAGATTTATGGAATGGTTAAAAGTGCATGAAAATGGCCAATTTACTCACTCTGAGTTCTCAAAAAGGGTTTCTTCACCCCGGGAAGTGAAATAAATACCATTTGGAGGCATTTAATGTTCGAGCAAAAACGGCTGATTTTCGACAAAAGAGATAACACCCCCCCATTACGTCATGCTTCAGAAATGTGGAAAATGGTCCGTTTTCAAATGTTTTATTTTTGAACGTCAGTTCACATTTGTAGGTGGATCATCAGTGTTAGAGCTAAAATTAGCATGTTTAAAGTGATTTTCATGCTTCCAGGGGCTCAGGAAGTTAATTAAATACCATTTGGAGGCATTTAATGTTCGAGCAAAAACGGCTGATTTTCGACAAAAGAGATAACACCCCCCCATTACGTCATGCTTCAGAAATGTGGAAAATGGTCCGTTTTCAAATGTTTTATTTTTGAACGTCAGTTCACATTTGTAGGTGGATCATCAGTGTTAGAGCTAAAATTAGCATGTTTAAAGTGATTTTCATGCTTCCAGGGGCCCAAAACACAAGATTTATGGAATGGTTAAAAGTGCATGAAAATGGCTAATTTACTCACTCTGAGTTCTCAAAAAGGGTTTCTTCACCCCGGGAAGTTAATTAAATACCATTTGGAGGCATTTAATGTTCGAGCAAAAACGGCTGATTTTCGACAAAAGAGATAACACCCCCCCATTACGTCATGCTTCAGAAATGTGGAAAATGGTCCGTTTTCAAATGTTTTATTTTTGAACGTCAGTTCACATTTGTAGGTGGATCATCAGTGTTAGAGCTAAAATTAGCATGTTTAAAGTGATTTTCATGCTTCCAGGGGCTCGGGAAGTTAATTAAATACCATTTGGAGGCATTTAATGTTCGAGCAAAAACGGCTGATTTTCGACAAAAGAGATAACACCCCCCCATTACGTCATGCTTCAGAAATGTGGAAAATGGTCCGTTTTCAAATGTTTTATTTTTGAACGTCAGTTCACATTTGTAGGTGGATCATCAGTGTTAGAGCTAAAATTAGCATGTTTAAAGTGATTTTCATGCTTCCAGGGGCTCGGGAAGTGAAATAAATACCATTTGGAGGCATTTAATGTTCGAGCAAAAACGGCTGATTTTCGACAAAAGAGATAACACCCCCCCATTACGTCATGCTTCAGAAATGTGGAAAATGGTCCGTTTTCAAATGTTTTATTTTTGAACGTCAGTTCACATTTGTAGGTGGATCATCAGTGTTAGAGCTAAAATTAGCATGTTTAAAGTGATTTTCATGCTTCCAGGGGCCCAAAACACAAGATTTATGGAATGGTTAAAAGTGTATGAAAATGGCCAATTTACTCACTCTGAGTTCTCAAAAAGGGTTTCTTCACCCCGGGAAGTTAATTAAATACCATTTGGAGGCATTTAATGTTCGAGCAAAAACGGCTGATTTTCGACAAAAGAGATAACACCCCCCCATTACGTCATGCTTCAGAAATGTGGAAAATGGTCCGTTTTCAAATGTTTTATTTTTGAACGTCAGTTCACATTTGTAGGTGGATCATCAGTGTTAGAGCTAAAATTAGCATGTTTAAAGTGATTTTCATGCTTCCAGGGGCCCAAAACACAAGATTTATGGAATGGTTAAAAGTGCATGAAAATGGCCAATTTACTCAATCTGAGTTCTCAAAAAGGGTTTCTTCACCCCGGGAAGTTAATTAAATACTATTTGGAGGCATTTAATGTTCGAGCAAAAACGGCTGATTTTCGACAAAAGAGATAACACCCCCCCATTACGTCATGCTTCAGAAATGTGGAAAATGGTCCGTTTTCAAATGTTTTATTTTTGAACGTCAGTTCACATTTGTAGGTGGATCATCAGTGTTAGAGCTCAAATTAGCATGTTTAAAGTGATTTTCATGCTTCCAGGGGCTCGGGAAGTTAATTAAATACCATTTGGAGGCATTTAATGTTCGAGCAAAAACGGCTGATTTTCGACAAAAGAGATAACACCCCCCCATTACGTCATGCTTCAGAAATGTGGAAAATGGTCCGTTTTCAAATGTTTTATTTTTGAACGTCAGTTCACATTTGTAGGTGGATCATCAGTGTTAGAGCTAAAATTAGCATGTTTAAAGTGATTTTCATGCTTCCAGGGGCTCGGGAAGTGAAATAAATACCATTTGGAGGCATTTAATGTTCGAGCAAAAACGGCTGATTTTCGACAAAAGAGATAACACCCCCCCATTACGTCATGCTTCAGAAATGTGGAAAATGGTCCGTTTTCAAATGTTTTATTTTTGAACGTCAGTTCCCATTTGTAGGTGGATCATCAGTGTTAGAGCTAAAATTAGCATGTTTAAAGTGATTTTCCTGCTTCCAGGGGCCCAAAACACAAGATTTATGGAATGGTTAAAAGTGCATGAAAATGGCCAATTTACTCACTCTGAGTTCTCAAAAAGGGTTTCTTCACCCCGGGAAGTTAATTAAATACCATTTGGAGGCATTTAATGTTCAAGCAAAAACAGCTGATTTTCGACAAAAGAGATAACACCCCCCCATTACGTCATGCTTCAGAAATGTGGAAAATGGTCCGTTTTCAAATGTTTTATTTTTGAACGTCAGTTCACATTTGTAGGTGGATCATCAGTGTTAGAGCTAAAATTAGCATGTTTAAAGTGATTTTCATGCTTCCAGGGGCTCGGGAAGTTAATTAAATACCATTTGGAGGCATTTAATGTTCGAGCAAAAACGGCTGATTTTCGACAAAAGAGATAACACCCCCCCATTACGTCATGCTTCAGAAATGTGGAAAATGGTCCGTTTTCAAATGTTTTATTTTTGAACGTCAGTTCACATTTGTAGGTGGATCATCAGTGTTAGAGCTAAAATTAGCATGTTTAAAGTGATTTTCATGCTTCCAGGGGCTCGGGAAGTTAATTAAATACCATTTGGAGGCATTTAATGTTCGAGCAAAAACGGCTGATTTTCGACAAAAGAGATAACACCCCCCCATTACGTCATGCTTCAGAAATGTGGAAAATGGTCCGTTTTCAAATGTTTTATTTTTGAACGTCAGTTCACATTTGTAGGTGGATCATCAGTGTTAGAGCTAAAATTAGCATGTTTAAAGTGATTTTCATGCTTCCAGGGGCCCAAAACACAAGATTTATGGAATGGTTAAAAGTGCATGAAAATGGCCAATTTACTCACTCTGAGTTCTCAAAAAGGGTTTCTTCACCCCGGGAAGTTAATTAAATACCATTTGGAGGCATTTAATGTTCGAGCAAAAACGGCTGATTTTCGACAAAAGAGATAACACCCCCCCATTACGTCATGCTTCAGAAATGTGGAAAATGGTCCGTTTTCAAATGTTTTATTTTTGAACGTCAGTTCACATTTGTAGGTGGATCATAAGTGTTAGAGCTAATATTAGCATGTTTAAAGTGATTTTCATGCTTCCAGGGGCCCAAAACACAAGATTTATGGAATGGTTAAAAGTGCATGAAAATGGCCAATTTACTCAATCTGAGTTCTCAAAAAGGGTTTCTTCACCCCGGGAAGTTAATTAAATACCATTTGGAGGCATTTAATGTTCGAGCAAAAACGGCTGATTTTCGACAAAAGAGATAACACCCCCCATTACGTCATGCTTCAGAAATGTGGAAAATGGTCCGTTTTCAAATGTTTTATTTTTGAACGTCAGTTCACATTTGTAGGTGGATCATCAGTGTTAGAGCTCAAATTAGCATGTTTAAAGTGATTTTCATGCTTCCAGGGGCTCGGGAAGTTAATTAAATACCATTTGGAGGCATTTAATGTTCGAGCAAAAACGGCTGATTTTCGACAAAAGAGATAACACCCCCCCATTACGTCATGCTTCAGAAATGTGGAAAATGGTCCGTTTTCAAATGTTTTATTTTTGAACGTCAGTTCACATTTGTAGGTGGATCATCAGTGTTAGAGCTAAAATTAGCATGTTTAAAGTGATTTTCATGCTTCCAGGGGCTCGGGAAGTGAAATAAATACCATTTGGAGGCATTTAATGTTCGAGCAAAAACGGCTGATTTTCGACAAAAGAGATAACACCCCCCCATTACGTCATGCTTCAGAAATGTGGAAAATGGTCCGTTTTCAAATGTTTTATTTTTGAACGTCAGTTCCCATTTGTAGGTGGATCATCAGTGTTAGAGCTAAAATTAGCATGTTTAAAGTGATTTTCATGCTTCCAGGGGCCCAAAACACAAGATTTATGGAATGGTTAAAAGTGCATGAAAATGGCCAATTTACTCACTCTGAGTTCTCAAAAAGGGTTTCTTCACCCCGGGAAGTTAATTAAATACCATTTGGAGGCATTTAATGTTCAAGCAAAAACAGCTGATTTTCGACAAAAGAGATAACACCCCCCCATTACGTCATGCTTCAGAAATGTGGAAAATGGTCCGTTTTCAAATGTTTTATTTTTGAACGTCAGTTCACATATGTAGGTGGATCATCAGTGTTAGAGCTAAAATTAGCATGTTTAAAGTGATTTTCATGCTTCCAGGGGCTCGGGAAGTTAATTAAATACCATTTGGAGGCATTTAATGTTCGAGCAAAAACGGCTGATTTTCGACAAGAGAGATAACACCCCCCATTACGTCATGCTTCAGAAATGTGGAAAATGGTCCGTTTTCAAATGTTTTATTTTTGAACGTCAGTTCACATTTGTAGGTGGATCATCAGTGTTAGAGCTAAAATTAGCATGTTTAAAGTGATTTTCATGCTTCCAGGGGCTCGGGAAGTGAAATAAATACCATTTGGAGGCATTTAATGTTCGAGCAAAAACGGCTGATTTTCGACAAAAGAGATAACACCCCCCCATTACGTCATGCTTCAGAAATGTGGAAAATGGTCCGTTTTCAAATGTTTTATTTTTGAACGTCAGTTCACATTTGTAGGTGGATCATCAGTGTTAGAGCTAAAATTAGCATGTTTAAAGTGATTTTCATACTTCCAGGGGCCCAAAACACAAGATTTATGGAATGGTTAAAAGTGCATGAAAATGGCCAATTTACTCACTCTGAGTTCTCAAAAAGGGTTTCTTCACCCCGGGAAGTGAAATAAATACCATTTGGAGGCATTTAATGTTCGAGCAAAAACGGCTGATTTTCGACAAAAGAGATAACACCCCCCCATTACGTCATGCTTCAGAAATGTGGAAAATGGTCCGTTTTCAAATGTTTTATTTTTGAACGTCAGTTCACATTTGTAGGTGGATCATCAGTGTTAGAGCTAAAATTAGCATGTTTAAAGTGATTTTCATGCTTCCAGGGGCTCGGGAAGTGAATTAAATACCATTTGGAGGCATTTAATGTTCGAGCAAAAACGGCTGATTTTCGACAAAAGAGATAACACCCCCCCATTACGTCATGCTTCAGAAATGTGGAAAATGGTCCGTTTTCAAATGTTTTATTTTTGAACGTCAGTTCACATTTGTAGGTGGATCATCAGTGTTAGAGCTAAAATTAGCATGTTTAAAGTGATTTTCATGCTTCCAGGGGCTCGGGAAGTTAATTAAATACCATTTGGAGGCATTTAATGTTCGAGCAAAAACGGCTGATTTTCGACAAAAGAGATAACACCCCCCCATTACGTCATGCTTCAGAAATGTGGAAAATGGTCCGTTTTCAAATGTTTTATTTTTGAACGTCAGTTCACATTTGTAGGTGGATCATCAGTGTTAGAGCTAAAATTAGCATGTTTAAAGTGATTTTCATGCTTCCAGGGGCCCAAAACACAAGATTTATGGAATGGTTAAAAGTGCATGAAAATGGCCAATTTACTCACTCTGAGTTCTCAAAAAGGGATTCTTCACCCCGGGAAGTTAATTAAATACCATTTGGAGGCATTTAATGTTCGAGCAAAAAGGGCTGATTTTCGACAAAAGAGATAACACCCCCCCATTACGTCATGCTTCAGAAATGTGGAAAATGGTCCGTTTTCAAATGTTTTATTTTTGAACGTCAGTTCACATTTGTAGGTGGATCATCAGTGTTAGAGCTAAAATTAGCATGTTTAAAGTGATTTTCATGCTTCCAGGGGCTCGGGAAGTTAATTAAATACCATTTGGAGGCATTTAATGTTCGAGCAAAAACGGCTGATTTTCGACAAAAGAGATAACACCCCCCCATTACGTCATGCTTCAGAAATGTGGAAAATGGTCCGTTTTCAAATGTTTTATTTTTGAACGTCAGTTCACATTTGTAGGTGGATCATCAGTGTTAGAGCTAAAATTAGCATGTTTAAAGTGATTTTCATGCTTCCAGGGGCTCAGGAAGTTAATTAAATACCATTTGGAGGCATTTAATGTTCGAGCAAAAACGGCTGATTTTCGACAAAAGAGATAACACCCCCCCATTACGTCATGCTTCAGAAATGTGGAAAATGGTCCGTTTTCAAATGTTTTATTTTTGAACGTCAGTTCACATTTGTAGGTGGATCATCAGTGTTAGAGCTAAAATTAGCATGTTTAAAGTGATTTTCATGCTTCCAGGGGCCCAAAACACAAGATTTATGGAATGGTTAAAAGTGCATGAAAATGGCTAATTTACTCACTCTGAGTTCTCAAAAAGGGTTTCTTCACCCCGGGAAGTTAATTAAATACCATTTGGAGGCATTTAATGTTCGAGCAAAAACGGCTGATTTTCGACAAAAGAGATAACACCCCCCCATTACGTCATGCTTCAGAAATGTGGAAAATGGTCCGTTTTCAAATGTTTTATTTTTGAACGTCAGTTCACATTTGTAGGTGGATCATCAGTGTTAGAGCTAAAATTAGCATGTTTAAAGTGATTTTCATGCTTCCAGGGGCTCGGGAAGTTAATTAAATACCATTTGGAGGCATTTAATGTTCGAGCAAAAACGGCTGATTTTCGACAAAAGAGATAACACCCCCCCATTACGTCATGCTTCAGAAATGTGGAAAATGGTCCGTTTTCAAATGTTTTATTTTTGAACGTCAGTTCACATTTGTAGGTGGATCATCAGTGTTAGAGCTAAAATTAGAATGTTTAAAGTGATTTTCATGCTTCCAGGGGCTCGGGAAGTTAATTAAATACCATTTGGAGGCATTTAATGTTCGAGCAAAAACGGCTGATTTTCGACAAAAGAGATAACACCCCCCCATTACGTCATGCTTCAGAAATGTGGAAAATGGTCCGTTTTCAAATGTTTTATTTTTGAACGTCAGTTCACATTTGTAGGTGGATCATCAGTGTTAGAGCTAAAATTAGCATGTTTAAAGTGATTTTCATGCTTCCAGGGGCCCAAAACACAAGATTTATGGAATGGTTAAAAGTGCATGAAAATGGCCAATTTACTCACTCTGAGTTCTCAAAAAGGGTTTCTTCACCCCGGGAAGTTAATTAAATACCATTTGGAGGCATTTAATGTTCGAGCAAAAACGGCTGATTTTCGACAAAAGAGATCATTACGTCATGCTTCAGAAATGTGGAAAATGGTCCGTTTTCAAATGTTTTATTTTTGAACGTCAGTTCACATTTGTAGGTGGATCATCAGTGTTAGAGCTAAAATTAGCATGTTTAAAGTGATTTTCATGCTTCCAGGGGCCCAAAACACAAAATTTATGGAATGGTTAAAAGTGCATGAAAACGGCCAATTTACTCACTCTGAGTTCTCAAAAAGGGTTTCTTCACCCAGCGAAGTTAATTAAATACCATTTGGAGGCATTTAATGTTCGAGCAAAAACGGCTGATTTTCGACAAAAGAGATAACACCCCCCCATTCCGTCATGCTTCAGAAATGTGGAAAATGGTCCGTTTTCAAATGTTTTATTTTTGAACGTCAGTTCACATTTGTAGGTGGATCATCAGTGTTAGAGCTAAAACTAGCATGTTTAAAGTGATTTTCATGCTTCCAGGGGCTCGGGAAGTTAATTAAATACCATTTGGAGGCATTTAATGTTCGAGCAAAAACGGCTGATTTTCGACAAAAGAGATAACACCCCCCATTACGTCATGCTTCAGAAATGTGGAAAATGGTCCGTTTTCAAATGTTTTATTTTTGAACGTCAGTTCACATTTGTAGGTGGATCATCCGTGTTAGAGCTAAAATTAGCATGTTTAAAGTGATTTTCATGCTTCCAGGGGCCCAAAACACAAGATTTATGGAATGGTTAAAAGTGCATGAAAATGGCCAATTTACTCACTCTGAGTTCTCAAAAAGGGTTTCTTCACCCCGGGAAGTTAATTAAATACCATTTGGAGGCATTTAATGTTCGAGCAAAAACGGCTGATTTTCGACAAAAGAGATAACACCCCCCCATTACGTCATGCTTCAGAAATGTGGAAAATGGTCCGTTTTCAAATGTTTTATTTTTGAACGTCAGTTCACATTTGTAGGTGGATCATCAGTGTTAGAGCTAAAATTAGCATGTTTAAAGTGATTTTCATGCTTCCAGGGGCTCGGGAAGTTAATTAAATACCATTTGGAGGCATTTAATGTTCGAGCAAAAACGGCTGATTTTCGACAAAAGAGATAACACCCCCCCATTACGTCATGCTTCAGAAATGTGGAAAATGGTCCGTTTTCAAATGTTTTATTTTTGAACGTCAGTTCACATTTGTAGGTGGATCATCAGTGTTAGAGCTAAAATTAGCATGTTTAAAGTGATTTTCATGCTTCCAGGGGCTCGGGAAGTTAATTAAATACCATTTGGAGGCATTTAATGTTCGAGCAAAAACGGCTGATTTTCGACAAAAGAGATAACACCCCCCATTACGTCATGCTTCAGAAATGTGGAAAATGGTCCGTTTTCAAATGTTTTATTTTTGAACGTCAGTTCACATTTGTAGGTGGATCATCAGTGTTAGAGCTAAAATTAGCATGTTTAAAGTGATTTTCATGCTTCCAGGGGCCCAAAACACAAGATTAATGGAATGGTTAAAAGTGCATGAAAATGGCCAATTTACTCACTCTGAGTTCTCAAAAAGGGTTTCTTCACCCCGGGAAGTGAAATAAATACCATTTGGAGGCATTTAATGTTCGAGCAAAAACGGCTGATTTTCGACAAAAGAGATAACACCCCCCCATTACGTCATGCTTCAGAAATGTGGAAAATGGTCCGTTTTCAAATGTTTTATTTTTGAACGTCAGTTCCCATTTGTAGGTGGATCATCAGTGTTAGAGCTAAAATTAGCATGTTTAAAGTGATTTTCATGCTTCCAGGGGCCCAAAACACAAGATTTATGGAATGGTTAAAAGTGCATGAAAATGGCCAATTTACTCACTCTGAGTTCTCAAAAAGGGTTTCTTCACCCCGGGAAGTTAATTAAATACCATTTGGAGGCATTTAATGTTCAAGCAAAAACAGCTGATTTTCGACAAAAGAGATAACACCCCCCCATTACGTCATGCTTAAGAAATGTGGAAAATGGTCCGTTTTGAAATGTTTTATTTTTGAACGTCAGTTCACATTTGTAGGTGGATCATCAGTGTTAGAGCTAAAATTAGCATGTTAAAAGTGATTTTCATGCTTCCAGGGGCTCGGGAAGTTAATTAAATACCATTTGGAGGCATTTAATGTTCGAGCAAAAACGGCTGATTTTCGACAAAAGAGATAACACCCCCCCATTACGTCATGCTTCAGAAATGTGGAAAATGGTCCGTTTTCAAATGTTTTATTTTTGAACGTCAGTTCACATTTGTAGGTGGATCATCAGTGTTAGAGCTAAAATTAGCATGTTTAAAGTGATTTTCATGCTTCCAGGGGCTCGGGAAGTTAATTAAATACCATTTGGAGGCATTTAATGTTCGAGCAAAAACGGCTGATTTTCGACAAAAGAGATAACACCCCCCCATTACGTCATGCTTCAGAAATGTGGAAAATGGTCCGTTTTCAAATGTTTTATTTTTGAACGTCAGTTCACATTTGTAGGTGGATCATCAGTGTTAGAGCTAAAATTAGCATGTTTAAAGTGATTTTCATGCTTCCAGGGGCCCAAAACACAAGATTTATGGAATGGTTAAAAGTGCATGAAAATGGCCAATTTACTCACTCTGAGTTCTCAAAAAGGGTTTCTTCACCCCGGGAAGTTAATTAAATACCATTTGGAGGCATTTAATGTTCGAGCAAAAACGGCTGATTTTCGACAAAAGAGATCATTACGTCATGCTTCAGAAATGTGGAAAATGGTCCGTTTTCAAATGTTTTATTTTTGAACGTCAGTTCACATTTGTAGGTGGATCATCAGTGTTAGAGCTAAAATTAGCATGTTTAAAGTGATTTTCATGCTTCCAGGGGCCCAAAACACAAAATTTATGGAATGGTTAAAAGTGCATGAAAACGGCCAATTTACTCACTCTGAGTTCTCAAAAAGGGTTTCTTCACCCAGCGAAGTTAATTAAATACCATTTGGAGGCATTTAATGTTCGAGCAAAAACGGCTGATTTTCGACAAAAGAGATAACACCCCCCCATTCCGTCATGCTTCAGAAATGTGGAAAATGGTCCGTTTTCAAATGTTTTATTTTTGAACGTCAGTTCACATTTGTAGGTGGATCATCAGTGTTAGAGCTAAAACTAGCATGTTTAAAGTGATTTTCATGCTTCCAGGGGCTCGGGAAGTTAATTAAATACCATTTGGAGGCATTTAATGTTCGAGCAAAAACGGCTGATTTTCGACAAAAGAGATAACACCCCCCATTACGTCATGCTTCAGAAATGTGGAAAATGGTCCGTTTTCAAATGTTTTATTTTTGAACGTCAGTTCCCATTTGTAGGTGGATCATCAGTGTTAGAGCTAAAATTAGCATGTTTAAAGTGATTTTCATGCTTCCAGGGGCCCAAAACACAAGATTTATGGAATGGTTAAAAGTGCATGAAAATGGCCAATTTACTCACTCTGAGTTCTCAAAAAGGGTTTCTTCACCCCGGGAAGTTAATTAAATACCATTTGGAGGCATTTAATGTTCAAGCAAAAAGGGCTGATTTTCGACAAAAGAGATAACACCCCCCCATTACGTCATGCTTCAGAAATGTGGAAAATGGTCCGTTTTCAAATGTTTTATTTTTGAACGTCAGTTCACATTTGTAGGTGGATCATCAGTGTTAGAGCTAAAATTAGCATGTTTAAAGTGATTTTCATGCTTCCAGGGGCTCGGGAAGTTAATTAAATACCATTTGGAGGCATTTAATGTTCGAGCAAAAACGGCTGATTTTCGACAAAAGAGATAACACCCCCCCATTACGTCATGCTTCAGAAATGTGGAAAATGGTCCGTTTTCAAATGTTTTATTTTTGAACGTCAGTTCACATTTGTAGGTGGATCATCAGTGTTAGAGCTAAAATTAGCATGTTTAAAGTGATTTTCATGCTTCCAGGGGCCCAAAACACAAGATTTATGGAATGGTTAAAAGTGCATGAAAATGGCCAATTTACTCACTCTGAGTTCTCAAAAAGGGTTTCTTCACCCCGGGAAGTGAAATAAATACCATTTGGAGGCATTTAATGTTCGAGCAAAAACGGCTGATTTTCGACAAAAGAGATAACACCCCCCCATTACGTCATGCTTCAGAAATGTGGAAAATGGTCCGTTTTCAAATGTTTTATTTTTGAACGTCAGTTCACATTTGTAGGTGGATCATCAGTGTTAGAGCTAAAATTAGCATGTTTAAAGTGATTTTCATGCTTCCAGGGGCTCAGGAAGTTAATTAAATACCATTTGGAGGCATTTAATGTTCGAGCAAAAACGGCTGATTTTCGACAAAAGAGATAACACCCCCCCATTACGTCATGCTTCAGAAATGTGGAAAATGGTCCGTTTTCAAATGTTTTATTTTTGAACGTCAGTTCACATTTGTAGGTGGATCATCAGTGTTAGAGCTAAAATTAGCATGTTTAAAGTGATTTTCATGCTTCCAGGGGCCCAAAACACAAGATTTATGGAATGGTTAAAAGTGCATGAAAATGGCTAATTTACTCACTCTGAGTTCTCAAAAAGGGTTTCTTCACCCCGGGAAGTTAATTAAATACCATTTGGAGGCATTTAATGTTCGAGCAAAAACGGCTGATTTTCGACAAAAGAGATAACACCCCCCCATTACGTCATGCTTCAGAAATGTGGAAAATGGTCCGTTTTCAAATGTTTTATTTTTGAACGTCAGTTCACATTTGTAGGTGGATCATCAGTGTTAGAGCTAAAATTAGCATGTTTAAAGTGATTTTCATGCTTCCAGGGGCTCGGGAAGTTAATTAAATACCATTTGGAGGCATTTAATGTTCGAGCAAAAACGGCTGATTTTCGACAAAAGAGATAACACCCCCCCATTACGTCATGCTTCAGAAATGTGGAAAATGGTCCGTTTTCAAATGTTTTATTTTTGAACGTCAGTTCACATTTGTAGGTGGATCATCAGTGTTAGAGCTAAAATTAGCATGTTTAAAGTGATTTTCATGCTTCCAGGGGCTCGGGAAGTGAAATAAATACCATTTGGAGGCATTTAATGTTCGAGCAAAAACGGCTGATTTTCGACAAAAGAGATAACACCCCCCCATTACGTCATGCTTCAGAAATGTGGAAAATGGTCCGTTTTCAAATGTTTTATTTTTGAACGTCAGTTCACATTTGTAGGTGGATCATCAGTGTTAGAGCTAAAATTAGCATGTTTAAAGTGATTTTCATGCTTCCAGGGGCCCAAAACACAAGATTTATGGAATGGTTAAAAGTGTATGAAAATGGCCAATTTACTCACTCTGAGTTCTCAAAAAGGGTTTCTTCACCCCGGGAAGTTAATTAAATACCATTTGGAGGCATTTAATGTTCGAGCAAAAACGGCTGATTTTCGACAAAAGAGATAACACCCCCCCATTACGTCATGCTTCAGAAATGTGGAAAATGGTCCGTTTTCAAATGTTTTATTTTTGAACGTCAGTTCACATTTGTAGGTGGATCATCAGTGTTAGAGCTAAAATTAGCATGTTTAAAGTGATTTTCATGCTTCCAGGGGCCCAAAACACAAGATTTATGGAATGGTTAAAAGTGCATGAAAATGGCCAATTTACTCAATCTGAGTTCTCAAAAAGGGTTTCTTCACCCCGGGAAGTTAATTAAATACTATTTGGAGGCATTTAATGTTCGAGCAAAAACGGCTGATTTTCGACAAAAGAGATAACACCCCCCCATTACGTCATGCTTCAGAAATGTGGAAAATGGTCCGTTTTCAAATGTTTTATTTTTGAACGTCAGTTCACATTTGTAGGTGGATCATCAGTGTTAGAGCTCAAATTAGCATGTTTAAAGTGATTTTCATGCTTCCAGGGGCTCGGGAAGTTAATTAAATACCATTTGGAGGCATTTAATGTTCGAGCAAAAACGGCTGATTTTCGACAAAAGAGATAACACCCCCCCATTACGTCATGCTTCAGAAATGTGGAAAATGGTCCGTTTTCAAATGTTTTATTTTTGAACGTCAGTTCACATTTGTAGGTGGATCATCAGTGTTAGAGCTAAAATTAGCATGTTTAAAGTGATTTTCATGCTTCCAGGGGCTCGGGAAGTGAAATAAATACCATTTGGAGGCATTTAATGTTCGAGCAAAAACGGCTGATTTTCGACAAAAGAGATAACACCCCCCCATTACGTCATGCTTCAGAAATGTGGAAAATGGTCCGTTTTCAAATGTTTTATTTTTGAACGTCAGTTCCCATTTGTAGGTGGATCATCAGTGTTAGAGCTAAAATTAGCATGTTTAAAGTGATTTTCCTGCTTCCAGGGGCCCAAAACACAAGATTTATGGAATGGTTAAAAGTGCATGAAAATGGCCAATTTACTCACTCTGAGTTCTCAAAAAGGGTTTCTTCACCCCGGGAAGTTAATTAAATACCATTTGGAGGCATTTAATGTTCAAGCAAAAACAGCTGATTTTCGACAAAAGAGATAACACCCCCCCATTACGTCATGCTTCAGAAATGTGGAAAATGGTCCGTTTTCAAATGTTTTATTTTTGAACGTCAGTTCACATTTGTAGGTGGATCATCAGTGTTAGAGCTAAAATTAGCATGTTTAAAGTGATTTTCATGCTTCCAGGGGCTCGGGAAGTTAATTAAATACCATTTGGAGGCATTTAATGTTCGAGCAAAAACGGCTGATTTTCGACAAAAGAGATAACACCCCCCCATTACGTCATGCTTCAGAAATGTGGAAAATGGTCCGTTTTCAAATGTTTTATTTTTGAACGTCAGTTCACATTTGTAGGTGGATCATCAGTGTTAGAGCTAAAATTAGCATGTTTAAAGTGATTTTCATGCTTCCAGGGGCTCGGGAAGTTAATTAAATACCATTTGGAGGCATTTAATGTTCGAGCAAAAACGGCTGATTTTCGACAAAAGAGATAACACCCCCCCATTACGTCATGCTTCAGAAATGTGGAAAATGGTCCGTTTTCAAATGTTTTATTTTTGAACGTCAGTTCACATTTGTAGGTGGATCATCAGTGTTAGAGCTAAAATTAGCATGTTTAAAGTGATTTTCATGCTTCCAGGGGCCCAAAACACAAGATTTATGGAATGGTTAAAAGTGCATGAAAATGGCCAATTTACTCACTCTGAGTTCTCAAAAAGGGTTTCTTCACCCCGGGAAGTTAATTAAATACCATTTGGAGGCATTTAATGTTCGAGCAAAAACGGCTGATTTTCGACAAAAGAGATAACACCCCCCCATTACGTCATGCTTCAGAAATGTGGAAAATGGTCCGTTTTCAAATGTTTTATTTTTGAACGTCAGTTCACATTTGTAGGTGGATCATCAGTGTTAGAGCTAATATTAGCATGTTTAAAGTGATTTTCATGCTTCCAGGGGCCCAAAACACAAGATTTATGGAATGGTTAAAAGTGCATGAAAATGGCCAATTTACTCAATCTGAGTTCTCAAAAAGGGTTTCTTCACCCCGGGAAGTTAATTAAATACCATTTGGAGGCATTTAATGTTCGAGCAAAAACGGCTGATTTTCGACAAAAGAGATAACACCCCCCATTACGTCATGCTTCAGAAATGTGGAAAATGGTCCGTTTTCAAATGTTTTATTTTTGAACGTCAGTTCACATTTGTAGGTGGATCATCAGTGTTAGAGCTCAAATTAGCATGTTTAAAGTGATTTTCATGCTTCCAGGGGCTCGGGAAGTTAATTAAATACCATTTGGAGGCATTTAATGTTCGAGCAAAAACGGCTGATTTTCGACAAAAGAGATAACACCCCCCCATTACGTCATGCTTCAGAAATGTGGAAAATGGTCCGTTTTCAAATGTTTTATTTTTGAACGTCAGTTCACATTTGTAGGTGGATCATCAGTGTTAGAGCTAAAATTAGCATGTTTAAAGTGATTTTCATGCTTCCAGGGGCTCGGGAAGTGAAATAAATACCATTTGGAGGCATTTAATGTTCGAGCAAAAACGGCTGATTTTCGACAAAAGAGATAACACCCCCCCATTACGTCATGCTTCAGAAATGTGGAAAATGGTCCGTTTTCAAATGTTTTATTTTTGAACGTCAGTTCCCATTTGTAGGTGGATCATCAGTGTTAGAGCTAAAATTAGCATGTTTAAAGTGATTTTCATGCTTCCAGGGGCCCAAAACACAAGATTTATGGAATGGTTAAAAGTGCATGAAAATGGCCAATTTACTCACTCTGAGTTCTCAAAAAGGGTTTCTTCACCCCGGGAAGTTAATTAAATACCATTTGGAGGCATTTAATGTTCAAGCAAAAACAGCTGATTTTCGACAAAAGAGATAACACCCCCCCATTACGTCATGCTTCAGAAATGTGGAAAATGGTCCGTTTTCAAATGTTTTATTTTTGAACGTCAGTTCACATATGTAGGTGGATCATCAGTGTTAGAGCTAAAATTAGCATGTTTAAAGTGATTTTCATGCTTCCAGGGGCTCGGGAAGTTAATTAAATACCATTTGGAGGCATTTAATGTTCGAGCAAAAACGGCTGATTTTCGACAAGAGAGATAACACCCCCCATTACGTCATGCTTCAGAAATGTGGAAAATGGTCCGTTTTCAAATGTTTTATTTTTGAACGTCAGTTCACATTTGTAGGTGGATCATCAGTGTTAGAGCTAAAATTAGCATGTTTAAAGTGATTTTCATGCTTCCAGGGGCTCGGGAAGTGAAATAAATACCATTTGGAGGCATTTAATGTTCGAGCAAAAACGGCTGATTTTCGACAAAAGAGATAACACCCCCCCATTACGTCATGCTTCAGAAATGTGGAAAATGGTCCGTTTTCAAATGTTTTATTTTTGAACGTCAGTTCACATTTGTAGGTGGATCATCAGTGTTAGAGCTAAAATTAGCATGTTTAAAGTGATTTTCATACTTCCAGGGGCCCAAAACACAAGATTTATGGAATGGTTAAAAGTGCATGAAAATGGCCAATTTACTCACTCTGAGTTCTCAAAAAGGGATTCTTCACCCCGGGAAGTTAATTAAATACCATTTGGAGGCATTTAATGTTCGAGCAAAAAGGGCTGATTTTCGACAAAAGAGATAACACCCCCCCATTACGTCATGCTTCAGAAATGTGGAAAATGGTCCGTTTTCAAATGTTTTATTTTTGAACGTCAGTTCACATTTGTAGGTGGATCATCAGTGTTAGAGCTAAAATTAGCATGTTTAAAGTGATTTTCATGCTTCCAGGGGCTCGGGAAGTTAATTAAATACCATTTGGAGGCATTTAATGTTCGAGCAAAAACGGCTGATTTTCGACAAAAGAGATAACACCCCCCCATTACGTCATGCTTCAGAAATGTGGAAAATGGTCCGTTTTCAAATGTTTTATTTTTGAACGTCAGTTCACATTTGTAGGTGGATCATCAGTGTTAGAGCTAAAATTAGCATGTTTAAAGTGATTTTCATGCTTCCAGGGGCCCAAAACACAAGATTTATGGAATGGTTAAAAGTGCATGAAAATGGCCAATTTACTCACTCTGAGTTCTCAAAAAGGGTTTCTTCACCCCGGGAAGTGAAATAAATACCATTTGGAGGCATTTAATGTTCGAGCAAAAATGGCTGATTTTCGACAAAAGAGATAACACCCCCCCATTACGTCATGCTTCAGAAATGTGGAAAATGGTCCGTTTTCAAATGTTTTATTTTTGAACGTCAGTTCACATTTGTAGGTGGATCATCAGTGTTAGAGCTAAAATTAGCATGTTTAAAGTGATTTTCATGCTTCCAGGGGCTCAGGAAGTTAATTAAATACCATTTGGAGGCATTTAATGTTCGAGCAAAAACGGCTGATTTTCGACAAAAGAGATAACACCCCCCCATTACGTCATGCTTCAGAAATGTGGAAAATGGTCCGTTTTCAAATGTTTTATTTTTGAACGTCAGTTCACATTTGTAGGTGGATCATCAGTGTTAGAGCTAAAATTAGCATGTTTAAAGTGATTTTCATGCTTCCAGGGGCCCAAAACACAAGATTTATGGAATGGTTAAAAGTGCATGAAAATGGCTAATTTACTCACTCTGAGTTCTCAAAAAGGGTTTCTTCACCCCGGGAAGTTAATTAAATACCATTTGGAGGCATTTAATGTTCGAGCAAAAACGGCTGATTTTCGACAAAAGAGATAACACCCCCCCATTACGTCATGCTTCAGAAATGTGGAAAATGGTCCGTTTTCAAATGTTTTATTTTTGAACGTCAGTTCACATTTGTAGGTGGATCATCAGTGTTAGAGCTAAAATTAGCATGTTTAAAGTGATTTTCATGCTTCCAGGGGCTCGGGAAGTTAATTAAATACCATTTGGAGGCATTTAATGTTCGAGCAAAAACGGCTGATTTTCGACAAAAGAGATAACACCCCCCCATTACGTCATGCTTCAGAAATGTGGAAAATGGTCCGTTTTCAAATGTTTTATTTTTGAACGTCAGTTCACATTTGTAGGTGGATCATCAGTGTTAGAGCTAAAATTAGAATGTTTAAAGTGATTTTCATGCTTCCAGGGGCTCGGGAAGTTAATTAAATACCATTTGGAGGCATTTAATGTTCGAGCAAAAACGGCTGATTTTCGACAAAAGAGATAACACCCCCCCATTACGTCATGCTTCAGAAATGTGGAAAATGGTCCGTTTTCAAATGTTTTATTTTTGAACGTCAGTTCACATTTGTAGGTGGATCATCAGTGTTAGAGCTAAAATTAGCATGTTTAAAGTGATTTTCATGCTTCCAGGGGCCCAAAACACAAGATTTATGGAATGGTTAAAAGTGCATGAAAATGGCCAATTTACTCACTCTGAGTTCTCAAAAAGGGTTTCTTCACCCCGGGAAGTTAATTAAATACCATTTGGAGGCATTTAATGTTCGAGCAAAAACGGCTGATTTTCGACAAAAGAGATCATTACGTCATGCTTCAGAAATGTGGAAAATGGTCCGTTTTCAAATGTTTTATTTTTGAACGTCAGTTCACATTTGTAGGTGGATCATCAGTGTTAGAGCTAAAATTAGCATGTTTAAAGTGATTTTCATGCTTCCAGGGGCCCAAAACACAAAATTTATGGAATGGTTAAAAGTGCATGAAAACGGCCAATTTACTCACTCTGAGTTCTCAAAAAGGGTTTCTTCACCCAGCGAAGTTAATTAAATACCATTTGGAGGCATTTAATGTTCGAGCAAAAACGGCTGATTTTCGACAAAAGAGATAACACCCCCCCATTCCGTCATGCTTCAGAAATGTGGAAAATGGTCCGTTTTCAAATGTTTTATTTTTGAACGTCAGTTCACATTTGTAGGTGGATCATCAGTGTTAGAGCTAAAACTAGCATGTTTAAAGTGATTTTCATGCTTCCAGGGGCTCGGGAAGTTAATTAAATACCATTTGGAGGCATTTAATGTTCGAGCAAAAACGGCTGATTTTCGACAAAAGAGATAACACCCCCCATTACGTCATGCTTCAGAAATGTGGAAAATGGTCCGTTTTCAAATGTTTTATTTTTGAACGTCAGTTCACATTTGTAGGTGGATCATCCGTGTTAGAGCTAAAATTAGCATGTTTAAAGTGATTTTCATGCTTCCAGGGGCCCAAAACACAAGATTTATGGAATGGTTAAAAGTGCATGAAAATGGCCAATTTACTCACTCTGAGTTCTCAAAAAGGGTTTCTTCACCCCGGGAAGTTAATTAAATACCATTTGGAGGCATTTAATGTTCGAGCAAAAACGGCTGATTTTCGACAAAAGAGATAACACCCCCCCATTACGTCATGCTTCAGAAATGTGGAAAATGGTCCGTTTTCAAATGTTTTATTTTTGAACGTCAGTTCACATTTGTAGGTGGATCATCAGTGTTAGAGCTAAAATTAGCATGTTTAAAGTGATTTTCATGCTTCCAGGGGCTCGGGAAGTTAATTAAATACCATTTGGAGGCATTTAATGTTCGAGCAAAAACGGCTGATTTTCGACAAAAGAGATAACACCCCCCCATTACGTCATGCTTCAGAAATGTGGAAAATGGTCCGTTTTCAAATGTTTTATTTTTGAACGTCAGTTCACATTTGTAGGTGGATCATCAGTGTTAGAGCTAAAATTAGCATGTTTAAAGTGATTTTCATGCTTCCAGGGGCTCGGGAAGTTAATTAAATACCATTTGGAGGCATTTAATGTTCGAGCAAAAACGGCTGATTTTCGACAAAAGAGATAACACCCCCCATTACGTCATGCTTCAGAAATGTGGAAAATGGTCCGTTTTCAAATGTTTTATTTTTGAACGTCAGTTCACATTTGTAGGTGGATCATCAGTGTTAGAGCTAAAATTAGCATGTTTAAAGTGATTTTCATGCTTCCAGGGGCCCAAAACACAAGATTAATGGAATGGTTAAAAGTGCATGAAAATGGCCAATTTACTCACTCTGAGTTCTCAAAAAGGGTTTCTTCACCCCGGGAAGTGAAATAAATACCATTTGGAGGCATTTAATGTTCGAGCAAAAACGGCTGATTTTCGACAAAAGAGATAACACCCCCCCATTACGTCATGCTTCAGAAATGTGGAAAATGGTCCGTTTTCAAATGTTTTATTTTTGAACGTCAGTTCCCATTTGTAGGTGGATCATCAGTGTTAGAGCTAAAATTAGCATGTTTAAAGTGATTTTCATGCTTCCAGGGGCCCAAAACACAAGATTTATGGAATGGTTAAAAGTGCATGAAAATGGCCAATTTACTCACTCTGAGTTCTCAAAAAGGGTTTCTTCACCCCGGGAAGTTAATTAAATACCATTTGGAGGCATTTAATGTTCAAGCAAAAACAGCTGATTTTCGACAAAAGAGATAACACCCCCCCATTACGTCATGCTTAAGAAATGTGGAAAATGGTCCGTTTTGAAATGTTTTATTTTTGAACGTCAGTTCACATTTGTAGGTGGATCATCAGTGTTAGAGCTAAAATTAGCATGTTAAAAGTGATTTTCATGCTTCCAGGGGCTCGGGAAGTTAATTAAATACCATTTGGAGGCATTTAATGTTCGAGCAAAAACGGCTGATTTTCGACAAAAGAGAAAACACCCCCCCATTACGTCATGCTTCAGAAATGTGGAAAATGGTCCGTTTTCAAATGTTTTATTTTTGAACGTCAGTTCACATTTGTAGGTGGATCATCAGTGTTAGAGCTAAAATTAGCATGTTTAAAGTGATTTTCATGCTTCCAGGGGCTCGGGAAGTTAATTAAATACCATTTGGAGGCATTTAATGTTCGAGCAAAAACGGCTGATTTTCGACAAAAGAGATAACACCCCCCCATTACGTCATGCTTCAGAAATGTGGAAAATGGTCCGTTTTCAAATGTTTTATTTTTGAACGTCAGTTCACATTTGTAGGTGGATCATCAGTGTTAGAGCTAAAATTAGCATGTTTAAAGTGATTTTCATGCTTCCAGGGGCCCAAAACACAAGATTTATGGAATGGTTAAAAGTGCATGAAAATGGCCAATTTACTCACTCTGAGTTCTCAAAAAGGGTTTCTTCACCCCGGGAAGTTAATTAAATACCATTTGGAGGCATTTAATGTTCGAGCAAAAACGGCTGATTTTCGACAAAAGAGATCATTACGTCATGCTTCAGAAATGTGGAAAATGGTCCGTTTTCAAATGTTTTATTTTTGAACGTCAGTTCACATTTGTAGGTGGATCATCAGTGTTAGAGCTAAAATTAGCATGTTTAAAGTGATTTTCATGCTTCCAGGGGCCCAAAACACAAAATTTATGGAATGGTTAAAAGTGCATGAAAACGGCCAATTTACTCACTCTGAGTTCTCAAAAAGGGTTTCTTCACCCAGCGAAGTTAATTAAATACCATTTGGAGGCATTTAATGTTCGAGCAAAAACGGCTGATTTTCGACAAAAGAGATAACACCCCCCCATTCCGTCATGCTTCAGAAATGTGGAAAATGGTCCGTTTTCAAATGTTTTATTTTTGAACGTCAGTTCACATTTGTAGGTGGATCATCAGTGTTAGAGCTAAAACTAGCATGTTTAAAGTGATTTTCATGCTTCCAGGGGCTCGGGAAGTTAATTAAATACCATTTGGAGGCATTTAATGTTCGAGCAAAAACGGCTGATTTTCGACAAAAGAGATAACACCCCCCATTACGTCATGCTTCAGAAATGTGGAAAATGGTCCGTTTTCAAATGTTTTATTTTTGAACGTCAGTTCCCATTTGTAGGTGGATCATCAGTGTTAGAGCTAAAATTAGCATGTTTAAAGTGATTTTCATGCTTCCAGGGGCCCAAAACACAAGATTTATGGAATGGTTAAAAGTGCATGAAAATGGCCAATTTACTCACTCTGAGTTCTCAAAAAGGGTTTCTTCACCCCGGGAAGTTAATTAAATACCATTTGGAGGCATTTAATGTTCAAGCAAAAACAGCTGATTTTCGACAAAAGAGATAACACCCCCCCATTACGTCATGCTTAAGAAATGTGGAAAATGGTCCGTTTTGAAATGTTTTATTTTTGAACGTCAGTTCACATTTGTAGGTGGATCATCAGTGTTAGAGCTAAAATTAGCATGTTAAAAGTGATTTTCATGCTTCCAGGGGCTCGGGAAGTGAAATAAATACCATTTGGAGGCATTTAATGTTCGAGCAAAAACGGCTGATTTTCGACAAAAGAGATAACACCCCCCCATTACGTCATGCTTCAGAAATGTGGAAAATGGTCCGTTTTCAAATGTTTTATTTTTGAACGTCAGTTCACATTTGTAGGTGGATCATCAGTGTTAGAGCTAAAATTAGCATGTTTAAAGTGATTTTCATGCTTCCAGGGGCTCGGGAAGTTAATTAAATACCATTTGGAGGCATTTAATGTTCGAGCAAAAACGGCTGATTTTCGACAAAAGAGATAACACCCCCCCATTACGTCATGCTTCAGAAATGTGGAAAATGGTCCGTTTTCAAATGTTTTATTTTTGAACGTCAGTTCACATTTGTAGGTGGATCATCAGTGTTAGAGCTAAAATTAGCATGTTTAAAGTGATTTCCATGCTTCCAGGGGCTCGGGAAGTTAATTAAATACCATTTGGAGGCATTTAATGTTCGAGCAAAAACGGCTGATTTTCGACAAAAGAGATAACACCCCCCCATTACGTCATGCTTCAGAAATGTGGAAAATGGTCCGCTTTCAAATGTTTTATTTTTGAACGTCAGTTCACATTTGTAGGTGGATCATCAGTGTTAGAGCTAAAATTAGCATGTTTAAAGTGATTTTCATGCTTCCAGGGGCTCGGGAAGTGAAATAAATACCATTTGGAGGCATTTAATGTTCGAGCAAAAACGGCTGATTTTCGACAAAAGAGATAACACCCCCCCATTACGTCATGCTTCAGAAATGTGGAAAATGGTCCGTTTTCAAATGTTTTATTTTTGAACGTCAGTTCACATTTGTAGGTGGATCATCAGTGTTAGAGCTAAAATTAGCATGTTTAAAGTGATTTTCATGCTTCCAGGGGCCCAAAACACAAGATTTATGGAATGGTTAAAAGTGCATGAAAATGGCCAATTTACTCACTCTGAGTTCTCAAAAAGGGTTTCTTCACCCCGGGAAGTTAATTAAATACCATTTGGAGGCATTTAATGTTCGAGCAAAAACGGCTGATTTTCGACAAAAGAGATAACACCCCCCCATTACGTCATGCTTCAGAAATGTGGAAAATGGTCCGTTTTCAAATGTTTTATTTTTGAACGTCAGTTCACATTTGTAGGTGGATCATCAGTGTTAGAGCTAAAATTAGCATGTTTAAAGTGATTTTCATGCTTCCAGGGGCTCGGGAAGTTAATTAAATACCATTTGGAGGCATTTAATGTTCGAGCAAAAACGGCTGATTTTCGACAAAAGAGATAACACCCCCCCATTACGTCATGCTTCAGAAATGTGGAAAATGGTCCGTTTTCAAATGTTTTATTTTTGAACGTCAGTTCACATTTGTAGGTGGATCATCAGTGTTAGAGCTAAAATTAGCATGTTTAAAGTGATTTTCATGCTTCCAGGGGCCCAAAACACAAGATTAATGGAATGGTTAAAAGTGCATGAAAATGGCCAATTTACTCACTCTGAGTTCTCAAAAAGGGTTTCTTCACCCCGGGAAGTGAAATAAATACCATTTGGAGGCATTTAATGTTCGAGCAAAAACGGCTGATTTTCGACAAAAGAGATAACACCCCCCCATTACGTCATGCTTCAGAAATGTGGAAAATGGTCCGTTTTCAAATGTTTTATTTTTGAACGTCAGTTCACATTTGTAGGTGGATCATCAGTGTTAGAGCTAAAATTAGCATGTTTAAAGTGATTTTCATGCTTCCAGGGGCTCGGGAAGTTAATTAAATACCATTTGGAGGCATTTAATGTTCGAGCAAAAACGGCTGATTTTCGACAAAAGAGATAACACCCCCCCATTACGTCATGCTTCAGAAATGTGGAAAATGGTCCGTTTTCAAATGTTTTATTTTTGAACGTCAGTTCACATTTGTAGGTGGATCATCAGTGTTAGAGCTAAAATTAGCATGTTTAAAGTGATTTTCATGCTTCCAGGGGCCCAAAACACAAGATTTATGGAATGGTTAAAAGTGCATGAAAATGGCCAATTTACTCACTCTGAGTTCTCAAAAAGGGTTTCTTCACCCCGGGAAGTTAATTAAATACCATTTGGAGGCATTTAATGTTCGAGCAAAAATGGCTGATTTTCGACAAAAGAGATAACACCCCCCATTACGTCATGCTTCAGAAATGTGGAAAATGGTCCGTTTTCAAATGTTTTATTTTTGAACGTCAGTTCACATTTGTAGGTGGATCATCAGTGTTAGAGCTAAAATTAGCATGTTTAAAGTGATTTTCATGCTTCCAGGGGCTCGGGAAGTTAATTAAATACCATTTGGAGGCATTTAATGTTCGAGCAAAAACGGCTGATTTTCGACAAAAGAGATAACACCCCCCCAGTACGTCATGCTTCAGAAATGTGGAAAATGGTCCGTTTTCAAATGTTTTATTTTTGAACGTCAGTTCACATTTGTAGGTGGATCATCAGTGTTAGAGCTAAAATTAGCATGTTTAAAGTGATTTTCATGCTTCCAGGGGCTCGGGAAGTGAAATAAATACCATTTGGAGGCATTTAATGTTCGAGCAAAAACGGCTGATTTTCGACAAAAGAGATAACACCCCCCCATTACGTCATGCTTCAGAAATGTGGAAAATGGTCCGTTTTCAAATGTTTTATTTTTGAACGTCAGTTCACATTTGTAGGTGGATCATCAGTGTTAGAGCTAAAATTAGCATGTTTAAAGTGATTTTCATGCTTCCAGGGGCCCAAAACACAAGATTTATGGAATGGTTAAAAGTGCATGAAAATGGCCAATTTACTCTCTCTGAGTTCTCAAAAAGGGTTTCTTCACCCCGGGAAGTTAATTAAATACCATTTGGAGGCATTTAATGTTCAAGCAAAAACAGCTGATTTTCGACAAAAGAGATAACACCCCCCCATTACGTCATGCTTCAGAAATGTGGAAAATGGTCCGTTTTCAAATGTTTTATTTTTGAACGTCAGTTCACATTTGTAGGTGGATCATCAGTGTTAGAGCTAAAATTAGCATGTTTAAAGTGATTTTCATGCTTCCAGGGGCTCGGGAAGTTAATTAAATACCATTTGGAGGCATTTAATGTTCGAGCAAAAACGGCTGATTTTCGACAAAAGAGATTACACCCCCCCATTACGTCATGCTTCAGAAATGTGGAAAATGGTCCGTTTTCAAATGTTTTATTTTTGAACGTCAGTTCACATTTGTGGGTGGATCATCAGTGTTAGAGCTAAAATTAGCATGTTTAAAGTGATTTTCATGCTTCCAGGGGCTCGGGAAGTGAAATAAATACCATTTGGAGGCATTTAATGTTCGAGCAAAAACGGCTGATTTTCGACAAAAGAGATAACACCCCCCCATTACGTCATGCTTCAGAAATGTGGAAAATGGTCCGTTTTCAAATGTTTTATTTTTGAACGTCAGTTCACATTTGTAGGTGGATCATCAGTGTTAGAGCTAAAATTAGCATGTTTAAAGTGATTTTCATGCTTCCAGGGGCCCAAAACACAAGATTTATGGAATGGTTAAAAGTGCATGAAAATGGCCAATTTACTCACTCTGAGTTCTCAAAAAGGGTTTCTTCACCCCGGGAAGTTAATTAAATACCATTTGGAGGCATTTAATGTTCGAGCAAAAACGGCTGATTTTCGACAAAAGAGATAACACCCCCCCATTACGTCATGCTTCAGAAATGTGGAAAATGGTCCGTTTTCAAATGTTTTATTTTTGAACGTCAGTTCACATTTGTAGGTGGATCATCAGTGTTAGAGCTAAAATTAGCATGTTTAAAGTGATTTTCATGCTTCCAGGGGCTCGGGAAGTTAATTAAATACCATTTGGAGGCATTTAATGTTCGAGCAAAAACGGCTGATTTTCGACAAAAGAGATAACACCCCCCCAGTACGTCATGCTTCAGAAATGTGGAAAATGGTCCGTTTTCAAATGTTTTATTTTTGAACGTCAGTTCACATTTGTAGGTGGATCATCAGTGTTAGAGCTAAAATTAGCATGTTTAAAGTGATTTTCATGCTTCCAGGGGCTCGGGAAGTGAAATAAATACCATTTGGAGGCATTTAATGTTCGAGCAAAAACGGCTGATTTTCGACAAAAGAGATAACACCCCCCCATTACGTCATGCTTCAGAAATGTGGAAAATGGTCCGTTTTCAAATGTTTTATTTTTGAACGTCAGTTCACATTTGTAGGTGGATCATCAGTGTTAGAGCTAAAATTAGCATGTTTAAAGTGATTTTCATGCTTCCAGGGGCCCAAAACACAAGATTTATGGAATGGTTAAAAGTGCATGAAAATGGCCAATTTACTCACTCTGAGTTCTCAAAAAGGGTTTCTTCACCCCGGGAAGTTAATTAAATACCATTTGGAGGCATTTAATGTTCAAGCAAAAACAGCTGATTTTCGACAAAAGAGATAACACCCCCCCATTACGTCATGCTTCAGAAATGTGGAAAATGGTCCGTTTTCAAATGTTTTATTTTTGAACGTCAGTTCACATTTGTAGGTGGATCATCAGTGTTAGAGCTAAAATTAGCATGTTTAAAGTGATTTTCATGCTTCCAGGGGCTCGGGAAGTTAATTAAATACCATTTGGAGGCATTTAATGTTCGAGCAAAAACGGCTGATTTTCGACAAAAGAGATTACACCCCCCCATTACGTCATGCTTCAGAAATGTGGAAAATGGTCCGTTTTCAAATGTTTTATTTTTGAACGTCAGTTCACATTTGTGGGTGGATCATCAGTGTTAGAGCTAAAATTAGCATGTTTAAAGTGATTTTCATGCTTCCAGGGGCTCGGGAAGTGAAATAAATACCATTTGGAGGCATTTAATGTTCGAGCAAAAACGGCTGATTTTCGACAAAAGAGATAACACCCCCCCATTACGTCATGCTTCAGAAATGTGGAAAATGGTCCGTTTTCAAATGTTTTATTTTTGAACGTCAGTTCACATTTGTAGGTGGATCATCAGTGTTAGAGCTAAAATTAGCATGTTTAAAGTGATTTTCATGCTTCCAGGGGCCCAAAACACAAGATTTATGGAATGGTTAAAAGTGCATGAAAATGGCCAATTTACTCACTCTGAGTTCTCAAAAAGGGTTTCTTCACCCCGGGAAGTTAATTAAATACCATTTGGAGGCATTTAATGTTCAAGCAAAAACAGCTGATTTTCGACAAAAGAGATAACACCCCCCCATTACGTCATGCTTCAGAAATGTGGAAAATGGTCCGTTTTCAAATGTTTTATTTTTGAACGTCAGTTCACATTTGTAGGTGGATCATCAGTGTTAGAGCTAAAATTAGCATGTTTAAAGTGATTTTCATGCTTCCAGGGGCTCGGGAAGTTAATTAAATACCATTTGGAGGCATTTAATGTTCGAGCAAAAACGGCTGATTTTCGACAAAAGAGATTACACCCCCCCATTACGTCATGCTTCAGAAATGTGGAAAATGGTCCGTTTTCAAATGTTTTATTTTTGAACGTCAGTTCACATTTGTGGGTGGATCATCAGTGTTAGAGCTAAAATTAGCATGTTTAAAGTGATTTTCATGCTTCCAGGGGCTCGGGAAGTGAAATAAATACCATTTGGAGGCATTTAATGTTCGAGCAAAAACGGCTGATTTTCGACAAAAGAGATAACACCCCCCCATTACGTCATGCTTCAGAAATGTGGAAAATGGTCCGTTTTCAAATGTTTTATTTTTGAACGTCAGTTCACATTTGTAGGTGGATCATCAGTGTTAGAGCTAAAATTAGCATGTTTAAAGTGATTTTCATGCTTCCAGGGGCCCAAAACACAAGATTTATGGAATGGTTAAAAGTGCATGAAAATGGCCAATTTACTCACTCTGAGTTCTCAAAAAGGGTTTCTTCACCCCGGGAAGTTAATTAAATACCATTTGGAGGCATTTAATGTTCGAGCAAAAACGGCTGATTTTCGACAAAAGAGATAACACCCCCCCATTACGTCATGCTTCAGAAATGTGGAAAATGGTCCGTTTTCAAATGTTTTATTTTTAAACGTCAGTTCACATTTGTAGGTGGATCATCAGTGTTAGAGCTAAAATTAGCATGTTTAAAGTGATTTTCATGCTTCCAGGGGCTCGGGAAGTTAATTAAATACCATTTGGAGGCATTTAATGTTCGAGCAAAAACGGCTGATTTTCGACAAAAGAGATAACACCCCCCCAGTACGTCATGCTTCAGAAATGTGGAAAATGGTCCGTTTTCAAATGTTTTATTTTTGAACGTCAGTTCACATTTGTAGGTGGATCATCAGTGTTAGAGCTAAAATTAGCATGTTTAAAGTGATTTTCATGCTTCCAGGGGCTCGGGAAGTGAAATAAATACCATTTGGAGGCATTTAATGTTCGAGCAAAAACGGCTGATTTTCGACAAAAGAGATAACACCCCCCCATTACGTCATGCTTCAGAAATGTGGAAAATGGTCCGTTTTCAAATGTTTTATTTTTGAACGTCAGTTCACATTTGTAGGTGGATCATCAGTGTTAGAGCTAAAATTAGCATGTTTAAAGTGATTTTCATGCTTCCAGGGGCTCGGGAAGTTAATTAAATACCATTTGGAGGCATTTAATGTTCGAGCAAAAACGGCTGATTTTCGACAAAAGAGATAACACCCCCCCATTACGTCATGCTTCAGAAATGTGGAAAATGGTCCGTTTTCAAATGTTTTATTTTTGAACGTCAGTTCACATTTGTAGGTGGATCATCAGTGTTAGAGCTAAAATTAGCATGTTTAAAGTGATTTTCATGCTTCCAGGGGCTCGGGAAGTTAATTAAATACCATTTGGAGGCATTTAATGTTCGAGCAAAAACGGCTGATTTTCGACAAAAGAGATAACACCCCCCCATTACGTCATGCTTCAGAAATGTGGAAAATGGTCCGTTTTCAAATGTTTTATTTTTGAACGTCAGTTCACATTTGTAGGTGGATCATCAGTGTTAGAGCTAAAATTAGCATGTTTAAAGTGATTTTCATGCTTCCAGGGGCCCAAAACACAAGATTTATGGAATGGTTAAAAGTGCATGAAAATGGCCAATTTACTCACTCTGAGTTCTCAAAAAGGGTTTCTTCACCCCGGGAAGTGAAATAAATACCATTTGGAGGCATTTAATGTTCGAGCAAAAACGGCTGATTTTCGACAAAAGAGATAACACCCCCCCATTACGTCATGCTTCAGAAATGTGGAAAATGGTCCGTTTTCAAATGTTTTATTTTTGAACGTCAGTTCACATTTGTAGGTGGATCATCAGTGTTAGAGCTAAAATTAGCATGTTTAAAGTGATTTTCATGCTTCCAGGGGCTCGGGAAGTTAATTAAATACCATTTGGAGGCATTTAATGTTCGAGCAAAAACGGCTGATTTTCGACAAAAGAGATAACACCCCCCCATTACGTCATGCTTCAGAAATGTGGAAAATGGTCCGTTTTCAAATGTTTTATTTTTGAACGTCAGTTCACATTTGTAGGTGGATCATCAGTGTTAGAGCTAAAATTAGCATGTTTAAAGTGGTTTTCATGCTTCCAGGGGCCCAAAACACAAGATTAATGGAATGGTTAAAAGTGCATGAAAATGGCCAATTTACTCACTCTGAGTTCTCAAAAAGGGTTTCTTCACCCCGGGAAGTGAAATAAATACCATTTGGAGGCATTTAATGTTCGAGCAAAAACGGCTGATTTTCGACAAAAGAGATAACACCCCCCCATTACGTCATGCTTCAGAAATGTGGAAAATGGTCCGTTTTCAAATGTTTTATTTTTGAACGTCAGTTCACATTTGTAGGTGGATCATCAGTGTTAGAGCTAAAATTAGCATGTTTAAAGTGATTTTCATGCTTCCAGGGGCTCGGGAAGTTAATTAAATACCATTTGGAGGCATTTAATGTTCGAGCAAAAACGGCTGATTTTCGACAAAAGAGATAACACCCCCCCATTACGTCATGCTTCAGAAATGTGGAAAATGGTCCGTTTTCAAATGTTTTATTTTTGAACGTCAGTTCACATTTGTAGGTGGATCATCAGTGTTAGAGCTAAAATTAGCATGTTTAAAGTGATTTTCATGCTTCCAGGGGCTCGGGAAGTTAATTAAATACCATTTGGAGGCATTTAATGTTCGAGCAAAAACGGCTGATTTTCGACAAAAGAGATAACACCCCCCCATTACGTCATGCTTCAGAAATGTGGAAAATGGTCCGTTTTCAAATGTTTTATTTTTGAACGTCAGTTCACATTTGTAGGTGGATCATCAGTGTTAGAGCTAAAATTAGCATGTTTAAAGTGATTTTCATGCTTCCAGGGGCCCAAAACACAAGATTAATGGAATGGTTAAAAGTGCATGAAAATGGCCAATTTACTCACTCTGAGTTCTCAAAAAGGGTTTCTTCACCCCGGGAAGTGAAATAAATACCATTTGGAGGCATTTAATGTTCGAGCAAAAACGGCTGATTTTCGACAAAAGAGATAACACCCCCCCATTACGTCATGCTTCAGAAATGTGGAAAATGGTCCGATTTCAAATGTTTTATTTTTGAACGTCAGTTCACATTTGTAGGTGGATCATCAGTGTTAGAGCTAAAATTAGCATGTTTAAAGTGATTTTCATGCTTCCAGGGGCTCGGGAAGTTAATTAAATACCATTTGGAGGCATTTAATGTTCGAGCAAAAACCGCTGATTTTCGACAAAAGAGATAACACCCCCCCATTACGTCATGCTTCAGAAATGTGGAAAATGGTCCGTTTTCAAACGTTTTATTTTTGAACGTCAGTTCACATTTGTAGGTGGATCATCAGTGTTAGAGCTAAAATTAGCATGTTTAAAGTGATTTTCATGCTTCCAGGGGCCCAAAACACAAGATTTATGGAATGGTTAAAAGTGCATGAAAATGGCCAATTTACTCACTCTGAGTTCTCAAAAAGGGTTTCTTCACCCCGGGAAGTTAATTAAATACCATTTGGAGGCATTTAATGTTCGAGCAAAAACGGCTGATTTTCGACAAAAGAGATAACACCCCCCCATTACGTCATGCTTCAGAAATGTGGAAAATGGTCCGTTTTCAAATGTTTTATTTTTGAACGTCAGTTCACATTTGTAGGTGGATCATCAGTGTTAGAGCTAAAATTAGCATATTTAAAGTGATTTTCATGCTTCCAGGGGCTCGGGAAGTGAAATAAATACCATTTGGAGGCATTTAATGTTCGAGCAAAAACGGCTGATTTTCGACAAAAGAGATAACACCCCCCCATTACGTCATGCTTCAGAAATGTGGAAAATGGTCCGTTTTCAAATGTTTTATTTTTGAACGTCAGTTCACATTTGTAGGTGGATCATCAGTGTTAGAGCTAAAATTAGCATGTTTAAAGTGATTTTCATGCTTCCAGGGGCTCGGGAAGTTAATTAAATACCATTTGGAGGCATTTAATGTTCGAGCAAAAACGGCTGATTTTCGACAAAAGAGATAACACCCCCCCATTACGTCATGCTTCAGAAATGTGGAAAATGGTCCGTTTTCAAAGGTTTTATTTTTGAACGTCAGTTCACATTTGTAGGTGGATCATCAGTGTTGGAGCTAAAATTAGCATGTTTAAAGTGATTTTCATGCTTCCAGGGGCCCAAAACACAAGATTTATGGAATGGTTAAAAGTGCATGAAAATGGCCAATTTACTCACTCTGAGTTCTCAAAAAGGGTTTCTTCACCCCGGGAAGTGAAATAAATACCATTTGGAGGCATTTAATGTTCGAGCAAAAACGGCTGATTTTCGACAAAAGAGATAACACCCCCCCATTACGTCATGCTTCAGAAATGTGGAAAATGGTCCGTTTTCAAATGTTTTATTTTTGAACGTCAGTTCACATTTGTAGGTGGATCATCAGTGTTAGAGCTAAAATTAGCATGTTTAAAGTGATTTTCATGCTTCCAGGGGCTCGGGAAGTTAATTAAATACCATTTGGAGGCATTTAATGTTCGAGCAAAAACGGCTGATTTTCGACAAAAGAGATAACACCCCCCCATTACGTCATGCTTCAGAAATGTGGAAAATGGTCCGTTTTCAAATGTTTTATTTTTGAACGTCAGTTCACATTTGTAGGTGGATCATCAGTGTTAGAGCTAAAATTAGCATGTTTAAAGTGATTTTCATGCTTCCAGGGGCCCAAAACACAAGATTAATGGAATGGTTAAAAGTGCATGAAAATGGCCAATTTACTCACTCTGAGTTCTCAAAAAGGGTTTCTTCACCCCGGGAAGTGAAATAAATACCATTTGGAGGCATTTAATGTTCGAGCAAAAACGGCTGATTTTCGACAAAAGAGATAACACCCCCCCATTACGTCATGCTTCAGAAATGTGGAAAATGGTCCGTTTTCAAATGTTTTATTTTTGAACGTCAGTTCACATTTGTAGGTGGATCATCAGTGTTAGAGCTAAAATTAGCATGTTTAAAGTGATTTTCATGCTTCCAGGGGCTCGGGAAGTTAAATAAATACCATTTGGAGGCATTTAATGTTCGAGCAAAAACGGCTGATTTTCGACAAAAGAGATAACACCCCCCCCGTTACGTCATGCTTCAGAAATGTGGAAAATGGTCCGTTTTCAAATGTTTTATTTTTGAACGTCAGTTCACATTTGTAGGTGGATCATCAGTGTTAAAGCTAAAATTAGCATGTTTAAAGTGATTTTCATGCTTCCAGGGGCCCAAAACACAAGATTAATGGAATGGTTAAAAGTGCATGAAAATGGCCAATTTACTCACTCTGAGTTCTCAAAAAGGGTTTCTTCACCCCGGGAAGTGAAATAAATACCATTTGGAGGCATTTAATGTTCGAGCAAAAACGGCTGATTTTCGACAAAAGAGATAACACCCCCCCATTACGTCATGCTTCAGAAATGTGGAAAATGGTCCGTTTTCAAATGTTTTATTTTTGAACGTCAGTTCACATTTGTAGGTGGATCATCAGTGTTAGAGCTAAAATTAGCATGTTTAAAGTGATTTTTATGCTTCCAGGGGCCCAAAACACAAGATTTATGGAATGGTTAAAAGTGCATGAAAATGGCCAATTTACTCACTCTGAGTTCTCAAAAAGGGTTTCTTCACCCCGGGAAGTTAATTAAATACCATTTGGAGGCATTTAATGTTCGCGCAAAAACGGCTGATTTTCGACAAAAGAGATAACACCCCCCCATTACGTCATGCTTCAGAAATGTGGAAAATGGTCCGTTTTCAAATGTTTTATTTTTGAACGTCAGTTCACATTTGTAGGTGGATCATCAGTGTTAGAGCTAAAATTAGCATGTTTAAAGTGATTTTCATGCTTCCAGGGGCTCGGGAAGTTAATTAAATACCATTTGGAGGCATTTAATGTTCGAGCAAAAACGGCTGATTTTCGACAAAAGAGATAACACCCCCCGTTACGTCATGCTTCAGAAATGTGGAAAATGGTCCGTTTTCAAATGTTTTATTTTTGAACGTCAGTTCACATTTGTAGGTGGATCATCAGTGTTAGAGCTAAAATTAGCATGTTTAAAGTGATTTTCATGCTTCCAGGGGCCCAAAACACAAGATTAATGGAATGGTTAAAAGTGCATGAAAATGGCCAATTTACTCACTCTGAGTTCTCAAAAAGGGTTTCTTCACCCCGGGAAGTGAAATAAATACCATTTGGAGGCATTTAATGTTCGAGCAAAAACGGCTGATTTTCGACAAAAGAGATAACACCCCCCCATTACGTCATGCTTCAGAAATGTGGAAAATGGTCCGATTTCAAATGTTTTATTTTTGAACGTCAGTTCACATTTGTAGGTGGATCATCAGTGTTAGAGCTAAAATTAGCATGTTTAAAGTGATTTTCATGCTTCCAGGGGCTCGGGAAGTTAATTAAATACCATTTGGAGGCATTTAATGTTCGAGCAAAAACGGCTGATTTTCGACAAAAGAGATAACACCCCCCCATTACGTCATGCTTCAGAAATGTGGAAAATGGTCCGTTTTCAAATGTTTTATTTTTGAACGTCAGTTCACATTTGTAGGTGGATCATCAGTGTTAGAGCTAAAATTAGCATGTTTAAAGTGATTTTCATGCTTCCAGGGGCCCAAAACACAAGATTTATGGAATGGTTAAAAGTGCATGAAAATGGCCAATTTACTCACTCTGAGTTCTCAAAAAGGGTTTCTTCACCCCGGGAAGTTAATTAAATACCATTTGGAGGCATTTAATGTTCGAGCAAAAACGGCTGATTTTCGACAAAAGAGATAACACCCCCCCATTACGTCATGCTTCAGAAATGTGGAAAATGGTCCGTTTTCAAATGTTTTATTTTTGAACGTCAGTTCACATTTGTAGGTGGATCATCAGTGTTAGAGCTAAAATTAGCATGTTTAAAGTGATTTTCATGCTTCCAGGGGCTCGGGAAGTGAAATAAATACCATTTGGAGGCATTTAATGTTCGAGCAAAAACGGCTGATTTTCGACAAAAGAGATAACACCCCCCCATTACGTCATGCTTCAGAAATGTGGAAAATGGTCCGTTTTCAAATGTTTTATTTTTGAACGTCAGTTCACATTTGTAGGTGGATCATCAGTGTTAGAGCTAAAATTAGCATGTTTAAAGTGATTTTCATGCTTCCCGGGGCTCGGGAAGTTAATTAAATACCATTTGGAGGCATTTAATGTTCGAGCAAAAACGGCTGATTTTCGACAAAAGAGATAACACCCCCCCATTACGTCATGCTTCAGAAATGTGGAAAATGGTCCGTTTTCAAATGTTTTATTTTTGAACGTCAGTTCACATTTGTAGGTGGATCATCAGTGTTAGAGCTAAAATTAGCATGTTTAAAGTGATTTTCATGCTTCCAGGGGCCCAAAACACAAGATTTATGGAATGGTTAAAAGTGCATGAAAATGGCCAATTTACTCACTCTGAGTTCTCAAAAAGGGTTTCTTCACCCCGGGAAGTGAAATAAATACCATTTGGAGGCATTTAATGTTCGAGCAAAAACGGCTGATTTTCGACAAAAGAGATAACACCCCCCCATTACGTCATGCTTCAGAAATGTGGAAAATGGTCCGTTTTCAAATGTTTTATTTTTGAACGTCAGTTCACATTTGTAGGTGGATCATCAGTGTTAGAGCTAAAATTAGCATGTTTAAAGTGATTTTCATGCTTCCAGGGGCTCGGGAAGTTAATTAAATACCATTTGGAGGCATTTAATGTTCGAGCAAAAACGGCTGATTTTCGACAAAAGAGATAACACCCCCCCATTACGTCATGCTTCAGAAATGTGGAAAATGGTCCGTTTTCAAATGTTTTATTTTTGAACGTCAGTTCACATTTGTAGGTGGATCATCAGTGTTAGAGCTAAAATTAGCATGTTTAAAGTGATTTTCATGCTTCCAGGGGCCCAAAACACAAGATTAATGGAATGGTTAAAAGTGCATGAAAATGGCCAATTTACTCACTCTGAGTTCTCAAAAAGGGTTTCTTCACCCCGGGAAGTTAATTAAATACCATTTGGAGGCATTTAATGTTCGAGCAAAAACGGCTGATTTTCGACAAAAGAGATAACACCCCCCCATTACGTCATGCTTCAGAAATGTGGAAAATGGTCCGTTTTCAAATGTTTTATTTTTGAACGTCAGTTCACATTTGTAGGTGGATCATCAGTGTTAGAGCTAAAATTAGCATGTTTAAAGTGATTTTCATGCTTCCAGGGGCTCGGGAAGTGAAATAAATACCATTTGGAGGCATTTAATGTTCGAGCAAAAACGGCTGATTTTCGACAAAAGAGATAACACCCCCCCATTACGTCATGCTTCAGAAATGTGGAAAATGGTCCGTTTTCAAATGTTTTATTTTTGAACGTCAGTTCACATTTGTAGGTGGATCATCAGTGTTAGCGCTAAAATTAGCATGTTTAAAGTGATTTTCATGCTTCCAGGGGCCCAAAACACAAGATTTATGGAATGGTTAAAAGTGCATGAAAATGGCCAATTTACTCACTCTGAGTTCTCAAAAAGAGTTTCTTCACCCCGGGAAGTTAATTAAATACCATTTGGAGGCATTTAATGTTCGAGCAAAAACGGCTGATTTTCGACAAAAGAGATAACACCCCCCCATTACGTCATGCTTCAGAAATGTGGAAAATGGTCCGTTTTCAAATGTTTTATTTTTGAACGTCAGTTCACATTTGTAGGTGGATCATCAGTGTTAGAGCTAAAATTAGCATGTTTAAAGTGATTTTCATGCTTCCAGGGGCTCGGGAAGTTAATTAAATACCATTTGGAGGCATTTAATGTTCGAGCAAAAACGGCTGATTTTCGACAAAAGAGATAACACCCCCCCATTACGTCATGCTTCAGAAATGTGGAAAATGGTCCGTTTTCAAATGTTTTATTTTTGAACGTCAGTTCACATTTGTAGTTGGATCATCAGTGTTAGAGCTAAAATTAGCATGTTTAAAGTGATTTTCATGCTTCCAGGGGCCCAAAACACAAGATTTATGGAATGGTTAAAAGTGCATGAAAATGGCCAATTTACTCACTCTGAGTTCTCAAAAAGGGTGTAGTGTAGTTCCTAGTTTCCCACTAGGCCCTGCGCATTGGAATAACATAAACAGTAGTATCGACGTGGAACTGCGGATATTCCAGGCCTCCACTGACTATGCTAAACTTAATTGGGTTGTGTTACCAACTAGCTCAGAGGTCACTGGAAACTTTCTTCTCTGCATAGGAAGTGATCAGCTTCCTTGGCACAGACAAGAAGGGATTCAGTTTTCCAACAACCGTGCAACATGACAACTTTGCTCCTCAGATCAAGAGTCGATCTCTAGGGTCGTGTGAAACAATAGACATAGATTTCACTCAGTCAGTCTAGTGCAGTTTACTTTCACAGTATGTAGAGAATAGAGAGACGGGCGTGTATCAATAAAGGGTTAACATTTATTGAACAGTCTTTCTTCTCGTACAAGAGAAATGTATTGCCACAATTGCAATAATTGTTATTATAAAAAGTACGTACAGTAAGATAAGTATTGCGAAATAGAACTGTAAAAGCATTGATATGGTTTCTTAGCCATACAATGGTTTAAAAGTAATAAAACATATATACAGTCATATATACATTAGGCTAACATACTCAACTGGTGCTTCTAACTAAGCCTACCCCAGTGTGCCTGACCTAAGCCTAACACGTGGAAGGGGGAGTAAGTAAGTAGCTTAAGTTAAGTTGGTTTTGCCAAGGTTTGTTTCAAGAATTCTCGTCTAAGGGTTTAGTCAACACCATACCTCTGAATAGAATGATGGAGGATTGGTATCTCCTTCAGGGGTCTCTCTCGATATCCCAGTCACCTGCGAGGGTAAACCGGAAGCGCCGGGACTGGATTTCTCTGCACGATAAATGCAGCGGCTCTCTTCAGCGCGTCGAGGAAGGAGGGGTGACAGCGTCCGCGGGCAGCTGGAATCGGCTGGATGTCTTCGCAGAGGACGGCTGCTCGGCTCCTTAAGCGTACTGCACCATAGTTCGCGCTGTAGCGGCGATAATGGTAATCAGCAGCTTCACCACCACAGGATAGCAGGCTGCAGCGACAGAGTGCTAGTTTTTACCAACACAGGGTCATGCAGGCAGCTGGCATCAGCAACAGGCAACGAACTCACAGCTCGTATCTCACATTGCTTAAGGCAACGTTGGTAATATTTATACCTGACAGGTGCCGGGTTTGACGCAAGTTTGCTGGACATAAGACGTCAATTAAAGATGTCACTAGGAAGTGACAGTTATCAGTTGCTCATTAGAGTTCCATTACTAATCAAAACATAGCAAGCGGGGATTTCCAGGTTTGCTAAGTTTTTATCTTGTTGAAGAACTCGGAGTGTTATCTAGGAATATCAGATAGTGACTGCTGCACTGTCATTGCACTAATTGGTCGCAAAGGAAGTAGCAGAGAGTCATGCTGGAATGTGGCTCTGTTCGTGTGAGGCCAGAGATGACTTCTCAGAAAATCGCACTTGAACGGTTATGCCAATATAGGGAATAAATGGATTTATAGCCGAATAGGGGCATAAGGTCACAGTATCGATCAGGAACCTAGATAAGCACGCAACACCCACTCCACGTTTTCATGTCCATCAAAATTACTAAAACTAAGCAATAAGATGCATGTGTAACATTGCCCACCCCAAAATACATAAATGCATTCGAAATAGGCGTACTTGTAATACATGGAATTTAGGTACTGTACGTTTTTTAAAGCATATTAATCATTCAAAAATTATTGCATATGAAGTCAATGAACGATTATGCAAAAGGAATTACACATGAAGTATCTCTGACAGAAGAAAGGCGAGATAAATCATCACATAAAAATGCATTGTAATAACATGTGTGCTAGAGGCTGGTGTTATGTGTTTATGTCTCTAGATGTGTTTAGAAATAGAAGTGTGAAGCTTCTGTTCTCTAAGAATAGTTTTTACGTTAGGCAAAGAATTGTTCGTGCCAAAAAGGGTCAATATTAAAAAAATTGTCCAATTCAAAGAAAATAGATTTCCAAAGCTCCTGGCAGTTTTTGTTGATCAAAACTGAAGGCCGAATTCAGAGTTCATGGGAACGCTGTGTGTCGGAAAGCTTTTCAAAAGTTATTGTTTCTCTATGGGTGAGAACATCGTATCAGACAGGCTCGCAAAGAATTGGTCTACAAAATCAGGTGATAGTTCAACCAAATTAGATAGCGCTGTAACTTGGCAGGTGTGAGAATGATTGCTGTCATCGAAGGCAGGACCAGCAATGCTCACAGAACGTTGTACCTGGATGATGTTGCTTTTGTCACTCGCTCCACTGTTACCACTTGGCTGTAGCACAGGAGTCTCCACGAATGCCGTCATCAGGATTGGTAGCCGCTGGGGACAACACAATGCGTGAGCCGTTATTGGACTGAGCAGAGTATCGACGTCCATTGGTACTGCTGATGGAAGTGAAAGACAGATGTCCAACACGCATTCATCGCCGCAAAGCATACACCGTAGCACAGGTAAAATGCAATTTTGCCATATCGGTCTGAATGAAAGGAACCAGGTCATGTTTAGATCTCTCAGCCTGGCCAATCCGAGGACGTTAGTTATCCTGTCCCTGTAGCGCATTGCTAGGATTGTCTCTTCCATTCCCATGGGAGCTATGTCTGAGCCGAGGCTTGCCATAACGTAGCAGGATGGTCAAAAATAGAATCCCTGCAACGAGTCCCAAAAATAGTGGAATGCCGCCAAAAATGGAGTGCACAAAATTAGGAAAGATTCCCAAAATTGCCTGGAAGGGTGTTAGTAGTCCCGTAAAGACTGTCTTAAATATGCCTGGGATGCTTGTTGCACTAGACATGTTAAGGAGTTGGCTGAACATTTCTACGAAATGCACGGGGCAATTTGTTGATAAAAGGTCATGGACTTCAGTAGCCGTCCTTGCGACTAGAAGATCATACGTCTCTTTAGATGATGTTATAGGCACTGTTGTCTGTAAAAGTACAGATTTCATTTTGCTTAATGTATCAATTCGTATAGAATAGAGATTCAGACGAGGCCAGAGAGGAGTCACTATGTCTGGAGGCCCGCTCGGGAACAATGCTTGCATACAACATTTGACCATGGACGTTACTTGTACTAGATAACTTTTCCCTGGCGCGAGGCCACAACACCTGTGATCCGTTCTAAGAATGTAACTCCCGTTTGCGAGTTGCATAAAGAAGGGCTCTATCTGAGTTGCAGGTGTGACTAGCTGGTGGCATGAAAGGTTGTTTGAATTTCCATCACATGCTCCGTGTAAATTAATACCCTGACACAAAAGTATACCGCTTAGTGAGTGTTTACAGTTGTTACCACTAAGAAATACATTTTTGTCGCTGTCACTATAGCAAGAATGAGTGTATGGTAATTTCCATTCGGATTTTACATATCCCTTACCCAATTGTTCATATTGGCCAGCAGGTATGTACTCAAGGCATTTATGAAATCGGAAAGTTGTTATCGGAATTGTGATAATTCCGTGTATTATCCATTCAATGACAGGACTCTCTGACATTGTCAATGGTAATCTCTCGAGTTTTTCGATGCTCAGGATTGTATAGTCTGCTCCTTTCTGTGCCAAACTGATCTGTTTATCAGTAAGGTTAAAACTGGAAAATAATGACGTTGTGTTGATTAAACGCCAAGGCACATAGCCTGAACGAAGATTTTGCAGCGTCCAGCCTAATTCTATAATAGAGCGCAATAGAGACTGGCCATGTTGTAACATTAGCAAATCTCTGTCTATCACATCAAAGGCAGAGGATACAATATTGTCCAAAGAATATATTCTGGAAGACAGAGTCGTTAACCCATTGTCTACCACAGAAAGTGATTTCTCCAAATTAATACGATCAATTTCTCGTATTTTTTCAGCAGTTTCAATTTGCTTTACTTTCCAAGCCTCGTTGTAAGCAGCATAGATACTGGTCGCTATGAAACGCTTTTGACGCTGTTTGCGTGGTCCAAGAATGAAATCGCGCAAATCAGCACCATCTTTTAGTAAAGACAAGTGTTGCTTAATTTCAGCCAGTGTGGATGTAGTTAGCCATTCTAGGCAGAGTTTCCCTACACTGTATGTTGTTATAATCCCTGGATGTTGTCTCTGGGAATATCTAGGGTCTAATCTGGTCATTTTTAACCCCTGTGTTTTATTCAGGAACCTATCTTGACAGCTATTTGTGTCTGTAGGCCAGATTAACCACTTTTTCCAATCAGGATGTGTTCTGTTGAAATGTAAAATTTGTGACACGTCTAACTCAATATCAGCTGTTGTATTTTCAGGTATTGGCTTTGGTATAGACAGTGTTTTAAGGTCTTTGTTCTTAGCTAGGCCAAGACAAGATGTTTGGTGTACAGTGTCATTTAAAAATAACATTTGTTCTGGTATCATGCAGGTTCTAAATAGTGCTTCTATGCCTTGCACCTGCCAATCTTTTGTACCCCAAATTGTTTTCGTTTCAATATTATTTTTCCAATAATCAAAACCAAATGTCATCATTTTGTCATAAAATGCTTCTGAATATATCAATTTAGAATTTGTCAGCATTGTTTTCATTCCTGTTTTATCTAACAGTTTGTAATAAAACGTTTCTGCATCACTGGTGTTAAACCCTGAGAAGTATTTGAATTTCTCAAAAAATGCTTTAGAACTGCTTTTAGGTGGTGTAGAACAATGTTCCCATTGATTATACATAAAAACATTTCTAGGCTGTGCAGATTTATGCAAGTAATGATCCCCATAATGGGTGTAACAGAATAACTGCTCATAACTAGATAAACCTTGTAAATAATCATGATCTGTGAATCTAGCAGACATTACTAAATCAGACATCATGTCATTAATACTGTTAAAGTCCCAATCATCAGAGAATGTACTTGGAGTCACAAAGTCACTTAAGGAAACCTTTAGTTGATGAGGATACTTCAGGATTTCGACCGGACCATAGATCTCATAGTCTGTTTTCTCCCATACTACCCCACCAGGTATTGGAATTGCTGTGACATTTACTGTTGACAGTTCTCTTTTCTTCACGTGGGATGATCTGTGTGGTTTCAGGACTAGGTTGATGTTCTGACTTGCTGTGTCCATTGTAATATATTTTCCTTCAATTAATTTTCCCAAACATAGTACCATGATGAGCCAAAGCAGGAGGAAAAATACACCTAGACCGAACCAGAACTCTAGCCAAGGGGAAATTAAGTAGATTTCCTTCAGTTGATGAAAGAGTTCCGTTGCTTTTTCTTTAAAAGACTTTTTTGTTTCTGGCATAACTTCGGGGTCACTTAAATCTTCAGAGAAGTTGTCGAAGTTGATGAAATAACCAGAGGCAGTTCTGTCAATTGATGGGATTGTTCTTTCAATCTGTCTCTCGGTAGCACTTTCTGATGCCACATCATTGTAGACTGGTGTTGTTTCTTGACGAACTGTTTCAATCTGTGTTTCAAGAGGCACGAGTTCCATGGCATTATTGCATAGTCCTTCATTGTGCACTGCAGGCTGATCGAATGTGATGAGTCTTTCAGTTTGAACCTCTTGGATTGTTGCAAGTTTGGGTATTCTGTTGTTTCTTGGGAGTCCACTGGGCCTACTGTTGATTATAGGCCACATGCTTGTGGTTTTACCAGATCGATGGACACGACTCTGTTCTCCTTTTTACCAGCAAGGGGCGGTAGCACAACTGATCTTGTTCCGGTGACTGCCAAGACAGGTACTGCTTTTCTGTAAGAAGGCCCAAATTCCTTCTTCACCGCGATCTTTTCTCTGACTAGATCCCCAATCTTTGGAATCCAGACAGGCCTTGCTGGGGCTGTTGCGGGTGGTGCCTCGTCAGTGGTACTTGGCTGTTGCTTTAACTTTATGTTGCTTAATGATTTTCTTGTTTCATTCAGTTCCTGTAAAACAGCCAAACGGTCTTTTACATCAAACTGCGTTGTTTCTTCTTGTACCACTGACATCTGACTATCGAGGTCCTGAACGTTCATTCTAATTCCGAACAATAGTTCGTATGGGCTGAAACCTTTTAGAGAATTTCTTGGCATGTTGTTAAGACTAGTCTGGACACTTATTAAATGTTTGACCCACCCAGCGCCTGAACCTAATACCTTCGCTGTTATAGATTGCTTTATGTCACGGTTTTTTCTTTCTACCACACTATTCCCTTCGGGGTGCGACGGACAAGAATACCGCAACCCAATTCCCATGCTGGCCATGGCCTCCCTATAGGCTCGAGAGCTGAAAGCAGGACCCTGGTCAGAATGGAACGTGGTAATTGCGTATGTGCCGATAAAGACTCGCAAATCTTTTATAACCGTTCTAGCGTCAGCCGAGCGCTGGGGGCCTCATTTTTTTAAGTGCTTTTCGTCTTAACTGTGTACACTGGGACGCGCTTCTCTTCTTTGATTGCGCAGATAGACCGCCTTATGCTGTCTAGAAGGGATCCTGAAACTATTCTGGCCTGTTCATTTCTGCGATCTCGGTTGCAGTTTTCACAATTTTGAGCAAAACATTGAATATCTATACTCATTCCTGGCCACCAGTACTCTGATTGTAATTCTTTCAGAGAGGCTTTGATTGTTTGGTGTCTCAGACCCAATCCCATGTGTGCTTCCAGTAAGAGGAAGCCCCTCCTGCTCCTGTTTGGAATTACTCTGTCCCCCACTCCAGGGATTCGAGCAAAAGGAACGGAGTTTGCATCGATTATGTATGCATAATTGAGTGGATAGTTTACGGGTAGTGCTGCACAGTCGCCTTTTACGGTCGTTTTTACTGCCAGCATGGTTTCCCCGTCTATGTATTTATCTGTACGCTTTTTTGTGGCTACGGAAGCCGGTTTAGTTGCTTCCGCGGTGGCTGTATTAGCCAATGAATTCCCTGCAACGTGAACGCCATCACGTTGAAGACTCTGTGCGTGAATCACGTGAGTCTTTTGTAGTTCTTTGTGTAAAAGAGCTACCTCGTTCCAGAGCAATTTATGCTTTATTGTGGCACCTGTGTCATCTTTGTAGTCGTTTTCGATCCAACTCTGCAGTTTATTGTTGTAAGAGTTGACGCAAAAATGAGAATCGCACACTATAAGTGTCGGGAATTCGCGTTCTGCATTTTCGAGCGCCATCTTTAAAGATCTGATTTCAGTTCTTTGAACCGAACAGTTTCTTACAGATTCAGTTTTTGTTACTTTCGGTCTGAATTTACCGCACAGCCAACGACCTTTAATGATCGCACATGCTGCATCGTAGGATTTTCTCTCTACGTTGAAATGCTGTACAAAGCTATCTGTATAGATTATACAGGCATATTGTGGGAGAGGCAGGATTTCGATTGGCAGAGGATATTCTTCTTCATATTCCAAATCATTCAGTTCTTCAAATTGCGGGGCGAAATAGTATTTCACGTCTTCCGCTCCTAGAGAATCTATGCACTGTATCCATTTCGGATCCAGTGACACTGTAGGCAGGTTTACTGGGCTGAATAGCGCCTCGAAGGCGGATTCCGCTGTAAGGATATTAATCCGTTTGCCGTGTGCTAGTTCTCGTTCATTTGCTAATGCGATTTGCACTGCGTTCACAGTTCTTTCTGTGCGACTGAATGCTTTTTCTGCTTGTGTGTACAAGTGAGATTTAATTGAAATTGGTACCTTTTCTCCCTCATTAGAGGTTAGGTACGTGAATCCACATCTTCCTGGGATGACTCGGATTACAAGATCGATCGTGTTGTCACGTGTATCTAATTTTGTTTTTGCTAACATGTCTGTTTGCAGTGATCTCAAAATTTCTGTGTGTTTTTGAGTCCAATTGATTTGTTTTAAATCAGGTTTTATTAGTTCGTAGAGAGGTTTAACCCTCTCTGCGTAATTTAGTATGTAAGTTCTTCCGAAATTCAGAAAACCTAGTATTGATTGTAAATTCTTCAGCGTTTTTGGAGCTTGGAGTACAGCGCACTTCTCTAAGAAGTTGTCCGCTAGGCTTTTCCCTTCACTTGATAATTCGTACCCTAAGAACAGTACTGTCAGATGGGCAATTCGGGACTTTTTAAAGTTGAATTTGTAACCCTCTGCTGCGAACCCAAGTATAATGGTGTTCACTCTTTTCAAGTGAGTATCCAAGTCGTCGTCTGTGAGATAAATATCATCTACGTAAGACAATGCTTCATCATCCTAGATTTGTAGTAACTCTGTTACCCTAGCTGAGAATAGTCCTGGGCTGTTCTTGAACCCCTGTGGGAGTCGACAGAATTTTTTCTGTGACCCAAATGCGGAGAAAGCGGTCAAATATCTGCTTTCTGGTGCAATGTTTTGACAAAAGAAACCATTAGAAATGTCTAATGTCGTTTTGTATTTTTTCCTAACTATGTTATTCATTAGGGCTGCACTATGCGAGTTTTGTACTGCAAAAGTTTTGCAACATGTATTAAGATGTCTGTAGTCCAAAACTAGACGATATGAATTGTCTGGCTTGGAGACAGGAAACAAAGGATTGTTCATTTGAGAGGTGCATGTTTCAATCACCCCCTGGTACTCAAGTTGATCTAAGATCTCCCTGACCTGTTTTTTAGCTTCTTGCTTTATGGGATACTGCCGTTGGGCAGTTGGTTCACTTTTTAATTGGATTTTGTGAGGCGGTGAATCCTCATCCCATCCTACATGATTTTTATATAATGCAGGTGCCTGGGCTACTGCCCATTTCCTTGCATATGTATATTTTTTGTGAATCGGAATGTGATTCGAGAAGGCAGGCATAATCACTTCTTCGCCACGAGGGCACTCCCTGACAAACTCCGGGGGCCAATCTTTTTCAGCTAACAGAATATCATAGCCTTTTGAGAGCTTATCCCAAAATAGACCCTTAATTTTCCTAGTCTTATCACCCTCTATACGCAATGTTATTTCGTATATTTTAGGGGACTCGCTAAGTCTGGCGTCGGCAGTTTCAACCTAAATGTATTCATTCGTGTCCACTGTCTCCAGATGACTCATCAAGATCTTGCGCGCTATACTGATTTCTGCTGCACTGTCCAACATTGTCAATGCCCACTCCCCGTTTTTCAACTGTGTCCTCAGTATTCTCGGCATGGTTGATTACTCTAATACTGGCTACCTTCTTTTTCTGAAATTGAGATTTCTTATTTTGAGCAGGTTCCTTGTCTTTGGACTTGGTGTGCTCTCCTGGGTCTGACCGTCCTCTTCTTTCCGAATTCTGTGGAAGAGATCGAGAGGGACGTGTATCAATACTTTGATATCTATCAGGTTTTTTTAGATTATCCCTATTTCTAAGGTTATATCTTTTCTCAGAGGGCTCCCGTTGGGGAGACTGGCGTTCTCGAGTCGGAGTTCTTTCCCTCCGTCGAGGAGACCTTCCTCTGGACTGGAAAACTTTTTCCTTGGGAGTGGATTGTTTATTTCCATCCCAGCTCTTTTTAGGAGTGTTTGAATTATTTTTAATAAATAATTTTTCAGGATTTTCGAGCAGTTGGGGCTTAACTGGTTTCCCACCCAAGCTGTCTCTACCTAATTCTTCATAGCATTTCTCTATGATTTTTGCTAGCTCAACAGGATCTTTTATATCTGTTTCCTTCAACTTCTGGCGAATCGCCACAGATGCTGCTTCTCCCTTTACGTTGGCTAATAATATAGCCGTGACCTGCTTGAAGTCTTTCAGTAATTTCATACCTAGATTTAAAGCGGGCTCTGGACCGAATTCATTTTGAATCTGTTTTAGCACTTCTGGTATTACCGCCATAGACGGAACACCGTGTGTTTTTGTGTAAATGGAAGCAAAGACTGTACCCCAAGTGTCACAGTCCTCCACGTGTGGTGCGATTCCCATAGGAAGGCAGATGGTCAAGATTCTGTGTTTCTCAATAGGGGTAGTATCAGGAAATACTGCCTCTATTTGAGTGATTTTCTGGGCTAACCAGAAAGGAATTTGTTCCCGTTTTATGGGTGTTTTACCAAGACATGACTGTATGTTCTGTGGTGTAATTTTATTTGTGTTCCCCTGGTGAGGGGTCAGCTGGTGTGAATTAACAGCTGGCTGGACTGTTGCAGTCCGCATTACATATTGGACTAATTGCCTATGTATTTTTATTAATGTGTTTAGCTGTACTAACAGCTCTTCCTTAGACATTTTTGCAATGTCAGGATGTGGTGTGTAGCTGGCTAGAACCGGCCACGTGGCTCCTGGTCTACCTAGTGGACCGAGCCTGGTTATGTGATCATTATGTTTTAGGGCGCCATTAAACCAGAGCAGGTGCTCTTGAAATTTAAGTGGAATTTCAGTCTCCTCGAAAGGAGCGTACTCTTCCGGAGGTTTCTCTATTTTGTAATAGTGAAACTCTTGTGTTATAGCGTTTACCGCTGGAAAGTTTATCCATGAATAGAATACCTCTGTCTGCCGATACTCGTGAGCCTCTATCACGAAAATTACTGTACCACCTTGAGGTGTCAGTCCGTTTTCTATAAGTTTTAAAGTTATAGATCTTCTTAACTGGACCGGGATGATAATAGCATCCGGGTCTGTGTATTCGGGACCTTGCTGAGTCGCATCTGCTGCGCCCCCAGTGGTTCCGTTATTCTCTACTGACATTGTATAAATGCAGGTTTTGCAGAGTAGGTCTCCAAGGAGACAAAGATTAGGTGCACAATATTTTGGAACACTGTATCCTTCAACGTTGAATAAACCAGAGCTTTACATAGGAATCTCTTCCTACTAAGGTCGGGCGGATTTTAACCTTTCACCCACTCCAGACGTCTATTGGAGTATTTACGGGAGAAAAGGGGTGTGAAATATGCACGACTGAGTTACTCTACAAATCTTGCGTTAGTTTATCGCCTTACCAAACGTTAGGGCGCCATGTAGTGTAGTTCCTAGTTTCCCACTAGGCCCTGCGCATTGGAATAACATAAACAGTAGTATCGACGTGGAACTGCGGATATTCCAGGCCTCCACTGACTATGCTAAACTTAATTGGGTTGTGTTACCAACTAGCTCAGAGGTCACTGGAAACTTTCTTCTCTGCATAGGAAGTGATCAGCTTCCTTGGCACAGACAAGAAGGGATTCAGTTTTCCAACAACCGTGCAACATGACAACTTTGCTCCTCAGATCAAGAGTCGATCTCTAGGGTCGTGTGAAACAATAGACATAGATTTCACTCAGTCAGTCTAGTGCAGTTTACTTTCACAGTATGTAGAGAATAGAGAGACGGGCGTGTATCAATAAAGGGTTAACATTTATTGAACAGTCTTTCTTCTCGTACAAGAGAAATGTATTGCCACAATTGCAATAATTGTTATTATAAAAAGTACGTACAGTAAGATAAGTATTGCGAAATAGAACTGTAAAAGCATTGATATGGTTTCTTAGCCATACAATGGTTTAAAAGTAATAAAACATATATACAGTCATATATACATTAGGCTAACATACTCAACTGGTGCTTCTAACTAAGCCTACCCCAGTGTGCCTGACCTAAGCCTAACACGTGGAAGGGGGAGTAAGTAAGTAGCTTAAGTTCAGTTGGTTTTGCCAAGGTTTGTTTCAAGAATTCTCGTCTAAGGGTTTAGTCAACACCATACCTCTGAATAGAATGATGGAGGATTGGTATCTCCTTCAGGGGTCTCTCTCGATATCCCAGTCACCCGCGAGGGTAAACCGGAAGCGCCGGGACTGGATTTCTCTGCACGAGAAATGCAGCGGCTCTCTTCAGCGCGTCGAGGAAGGAGGGGTGACAGCGTCCGCGGGCAGCTGGAATCGGCTGGATGTCTTCGCAGAGGACGGCTGCTCGGCTCCTTAAGCGTACTGCACCATAGTTCGCGCTGTAGCGGCGATAATGGTAATCAGCAGCTTCACCACCACAGGATAGCAGGCTGCAGCGACAGAGTGCTAGTTTTTACCAACACAGGGTCATGCAGGTAGCTGGCATCAGCAACAGGCAACGAACTCACAGCTTGTATCTCACATTGCTTAAGGCAACGTTGGTAATATTTATACCTGACAGGTGCCGGGTTTGACGCAAGTTTGCTGGACATAAGACGTCAATTAAAGATGTCACTAGGAAGTGACAGTTATCAGTTGCTCATTAGAGTTCCATTACTAATCAAAACATAGCAAGCGGGGATTTCCAGGTTTGCTAAGTTTTTATCTTGTTGAAGAACTCGGAGTGTTATCTAGGAATATCAGATAGTGACTGCTGCACTGTCATTGCACTAATTGGTCGCAAAGGAAGTAGCAGAGAGTCATGCTGGAATGTGGCTCTGTTCGTGTGAGGCCAGAGATGACTTCTCAGAAAATCGCACTTGAACGGTTATGCCAATATAGGGAATAAATGGATTTATAGCCGAATAGGGGCATAAGGTCACAGTATCGATCAGGAACCTAGATAAGCACGCAACAAGGGTTTCTTCACCCCGGGAAGTTAATTAAATACCATTTGGAGGCATTTAATGTTCGAGCAAAAACGGCTGATTTTCGACAAAAGAGATAACACCCCCCCATTACGTCATGCTTCAGAAATGTGGAAAATGGTCCGTTTTCAAATGTTTTATTTTTGAACGTCAGTTCACATTTGTAGGTGGATCATCAGTGTTAGAGCTAAAATTAGCATGTTTAAAGTGATTTTCATGCTTCCAGGGGCTCGGGAAGTTAATTAAATACCATTTGGAGGCATTTAATGTTCGAGCAAAAACGGCTGATTTTCGACAAAAGAGATAACACCCCCCCATTACGTCATGCTTCAGAAATGTGGAAAATGGTCCGTTTTCAAATGTTTTATTTTTGAACGTCAGTTCACATTTGTAGGTGGATCATCAGTGTTAGAGCTAAAATTAGCATGTTTAAAGTGATTTTCATGCTTCCAGGGGCCCAAAACACACGATTTATGGAATGGTTAAAAGTGCATGAAAATGGCCAATTTACTCACTCTGAGTTCTCAAAAAGGGTTTCTTCACCCCGGGAAGTTAATTAAATACCATTTGGAGGCATTTAATGTTCGAGCAAAAACGGCTGATTTTCGACAAAAGAGATAACACCCCCCCATTACGTCATGCTTCAGAAATGTGGAAAATGGTCCGTTTTTCAAATGTTTTATTTTTGAACGTCAGTTCACATTTGTAGGTGGATCATGGAAAGGGCTGACCATTCGGTCCCCCCGAACGTATGGCGGAGTACCACAATCCCCCCGGGAAGCCATCTTGGGCGGGAGGCGAGTCTCGGCTGGTATGCCCGAAGCGGCGTAGCCGGGGCGCGCTTTTTCCCGCCCTGGAGGGGGCTGGCCTAGACACTGACGCGGCCGGCCACGCCCTTTGGGGCAGGCAGGGGCGGGTTTACGCCCGCCCTGAAGACGGATAAAAGGAGCAACAAGCCAAGAAAGCATCCTCTTGTTCCTGTGCTCTGAAGCTGCACCCCCTCGCTGCACGTGAGCTCGAGACGGAACGAAGAGCCAATTTTGAACGTGGTAATCTTTCTTTTTGTCTTGCAGATACTCTGTCTGAGAATGCCTAAGAAAGTCGGAAAGCGAGTTACTACCGACCAGATGCTCCGTATGCTGATGAAGGAGGTAACCGATCTAAAGAGGCAGATGGCGGCTAGAGACGGGGAAGGGGGACCGAAACGGCCGTTGGCAGGAGCCGCTCCAGAAGGGAAGGGCAAGAGGCCCAGACGGGGGGCAGCAGGGGGAGACACCCCGGTTCCCGATACCCCACTCGAAAGGCCGACTCCGGTGCCGACAGAAGGGAACCCGATTCCCGTGGTGGTCACCCCCGTGTCCGGGGAGGATATGCCGCCCGAGTTGGCAGCACAATTGGCAGCGTGGTTGGGGAAAGATGGCGAGGGCGCCACGGCTGACGACGCACGGGTGTTGATGAAGCAACTGCGTGAAAATAGGGAGGCGGTGAAAGCACCATCGCCAGTTATCACGCCGTCTCCGGCGGGTGGGAAATCGACAGGAGCAGGTCCAGCGGCAGACGCAGCTTCTGGTTCAGGTAAGCGGCCATTGCCGATTGCGAGGGACGAGTCTGCACCCTCACGAAGGGAAAAGTTGGGTCAGCATGTTCCGTTGGCTATTAAAGAAAAGATGTGGGCAGATGAGTATGTAAACATGTTCTCGTTGCTTACTGATCATTATGAGATGGAGCATGTTAAGAGCCAAAAGGAGCTCATGCATCCGAGTGTTTGGCGCGCAAAGATGGCCGCCTTTAAGGTTGACGAAAACATTGGCAATTGGGGCAGGGCATGGGGAATTTTTACTGCCATCATGGGTGAACGTAGGCCCGAGTTACTGTCTGAATTGCCTATTTATCAGTCACGGATCATGGAATATTCTGTATCGTATGGGGGCAACCAGTGGTTTTGTTACGACAATATTTTTAGAAAAGCAAAAGAACACGACAAAAACTTGACTTGGGATTGTTATGATTCTGTTTCATGGTCAAAAATGGAGAGTACTGGTATGTTGAAGTTACCATTGGTAGGGAGCAGCGGGGGGGAATCCTCCCGCCAATATGCTGGGACACCCTTTCGATCGAGTACAGGTAATGACTACCACTCGAAGCCGAACGGCAACACAGGTAAACGGGGGATTTGTTGGAACTTTAACAGGGGTAAATGTACGAGGCCCCAGGGGTCATGCAAGTTTAGACATGAATGCGGAGGGTGTGGGCAGCCATCCCATCCTGAGTCCATGTGCAGAGCCAAAACAGGTGATAACAGTGGTAGGGGAGGCGCCAAGCAGGTCTGAAATAGTCCGAGGGGCGCCTTTACCTACTCCGATTGATACCATGGCAATGATTCCTTGGCTCAGCGAGTACCCGGATCATGTCTCCGCTGGGGTGTTGCGGAACGGGTTTTCATATGGTTTCCGCATCCCAGTGGGGGATTTTCAGGGTTTAGCAAAATGTAAAAACCAACTGTCGGTCTTGCAACATACAACCGTGGTACAGGAGAAGATTGGGAAGGAGGTTACTCGAGGTCGAGTCGCCGGTCCATTTGATGAGCCACCATGTGCTAATTTTGTTTGTTCCCCTTTGGGGGTGGTCCCTAAGAAGGACCCGGGTGAGTTTAGGTTGATACATAATTTATCAGCCCCACGTGGTCTTTCCGTGAATGATGCGATAGACCCGGATGTGTGTTCGGTGCGGTACGCATCCTTCGATGAGGCCGTCGCCATGTTGAATCGCCTAGGGCCCGGGGCGCTGATGGCTAAATCAGACATTGAGTCAGCGTTCCGGTTGCTCCCGGTACACCCAGACGATCAGCGTCTCCTTGGTTTCATGTTTCAGGGTCACTATTACATGGATAGATGTATGCCGATGGGATGCTCTATATCTTGTGCCTATTTTGAAAAGTTCAGTTGTTTTCTGCAATGGGTCTTCACAAAGAGGACGGGTTTCCAGCATGTCATCCATTATCTCGATGACTTTTTGTTTCTGGGGGCGGCTGGGGATCTAGAATGTGGACAGGCTTTGAATGAATTTTGTGTCTTAATGAAGCATTTTGGTGTGCCACTGGCACCAGGTAAGACTGTGGGTCCCTCGACTTGCCTCGAGTTCCTGGGGATCGAGCTCGATTCAGGGGAAGGTTGTTTTCGATTACCGAGTGAAAAGGTGTTAAGATTCAGGGCTACCCTGGAAAAGTGTATTAGTGAGTCTAAAGTCAGACTGCATCAATTACAACAATTAGTGGGCCAGCTGAATTTTGCCCTGAGAGTAATGCCGATGGCCCGCCCCTTTTCCCGCTCGATCGCTCAGGCCATGGTCGGCCTGAAGGAGGGTCATCATCGCACGAGACTATCGGCAGAGGTTCGCCAGGACATGCGCATTTGGTTGGCATTTCTGGCGGAGTTCAATGGTCGAATTGTCTGGAATAAACCGGCAGTGTCCTCCGAAGAGCTGGGGCTGTGGACAGATTCGGCTGGGAGCATTGGTTTTGGTGCCATATTCGGCACACAATGGTCGGCCCAGAAATGGCCGTTATGGTGGCATGAGTGTGGGCTGACAAGTAACATTGCCTTTCTTGAACTTTTTCCCATTCTGGTGGCCCTGAAAACTTGGCCTGAGGGACTCAGAGATCACTCTGTGGTTTTTTGGTCTGATAACATGACCGTGGTTGAGTGTATCAATAGCCAGGCAGCACGATGCAAATGGATTCTGAGATTGCTCAAAGAAATTGTGTTATTATGTATGCAATTGAACGTGCTATTTAGGGCAAGACATGTGCCGGGGGTGATGAACCAAGCGGCTGATGCGCTTTCTCGTTTTCGTATGCAGGCCTTCTGGGGTTTTCTGCCCACAGCGGAACCGGTGGCGGCACCCTTTCCCGAAGCTCTCTGGTCTCTCGGTGCCCCGAACTACAGAACCTCGTGGGAGAGAGTTTAGCACCCAGGACGAGGAAGGCATATGAAGGGGCGTTCCGATCCTATTGGGCCTTTTTGGGGACTGCTAGGGGAGAGCTTTGGGGTCAGGAAGAGCTAGTGGTAAAATTTCTGCTGTCCTTACATCAGGCAGGCAAATCAGTGGCTACGGCCCAGAGGCATCGGGCCGCCATCTCATTTATGGCAAGGGCTCATGGGATCCAAGACCCGACCGCGTCTTTCGTGGTGCAAAAAGCGCTACGTGGGTGGCAACGCCTTGAGGGTCGCAGAGTAGACGAAAGGCGCCCGATAGGTTTGGATAGGTTGGCTCTGTTGTTATCGGTACTTCCTGCAACGTGTTCATCCCAGTATGAATTAGTGTTATTCCGAGCCGCTTTTGTGCTAGCATTCCATGGGGCTATGCGAATAAGCGAATTAGTAGCAAGGAACAAGCAGGATACCGTGGGGGGACTGTGCCGAGAGCACGTTCAGGTCAGGGGGGAGACAATGACTGTCTCGTTTGTCAGGTCCAAGACCGATCAGGGTGCGATTGGGGACTGCATAATCATACGAAGGATTCCCGGGTCGCCCATGTGCCCTGTGGTGTGCGTGGAGGAATATTTAGCACAAAGGGTGGCATCATGGGGGGGGACCCTGTTGAGACACGCTGACGCCACCCCACTGACGAGGTTTCAGTTTCAGCGGGTGCTTGCGATGTCAGTTTCGGCCGCGGGCTTGAACCCCGGCGAGTTTGGGACCCATTCCTTTCGGATAGGGGCTGCTACAGAGGCTACAGCCATGGGTCTGAATGTTGAACAAGTAAAACGTGTGGGGCGTTGGTCCTCGAACTGTTATAAGAGGTATGTGCGGTTGCACATGTTGTGAAGCTGTAATGATGTACTCACGCTTCTTGTTTTTGTTTTGTTTTCAGTTGCGCAAGCCTACGAGGCGGGGCGGACTGTGCAGTCGACCCGACACCAGGGGGCCAGCGGTCAGACATCACCGACTGTGAAAAAGGAGGTGTGGGTCGTGGGCCACTCATACGTGAGGCGTGCCGCGGACGTATTCAAAGCAGGTGACATGATTCACGTGGCTGGGGAATACGGGTACAGTGTGTCCTTCTACGGAAAGGGCGGGCTCTGTATTGACCAGTTTCGATCATTTTTTGAGGGTTTGTTAGGGCGGACGAGGTCACCGCCGTCTGTAGTCATAGTACATCTTGGGGGCAATGATTTGGTGACCACTGGTAGACGACTTCTTCTTGAGGCAATGCTTTCCACGGTAAGTTGGTTGGCGAGAAGAGTTCCAGGGTGCACAATTGCATGGTCCCATATGATCCCACGGAAAGTGTGGCGGGGGGCTATTTCGGTTTCTGCTCTGAATCATTCAGTAAGAAAAATTAATAATAAAATGAGTAGATTGTTCCGTTCAAGTACACTGCATTCTATTCCGCATGGTTGTATTAAAGGGGATAGTATGTATTTGGGGGATGGTGTTCATTTGTCCCGGATGGGGAACGAGTTACTCATAGGAGACCTGATAGCTTGGCTGAAGACGTTGTGACATGACCTTTAGGCAGGAGTGTTGTGGGGGGTCCGGATAGCCGGTCAACTATCCGGCCTGTGGCGGTAAGGTCATGATCGGTGAGCAGTAATTGGAAGATCCCTAGGGGTGGGCGTCACCCATTACGGATGGGAGCGCTCGAGGGAGGTGGCCATTGGCCCCTCAACGGGGAGGCGGTCCCTTCTAAGGATGGGCCGCCGAAAGGAAAGGAAAGGCGGTCAAGGCCCCTTCCTGGGTAGGAGGGGTTACAGCCCCCTCCTGGGGAATTTCCCGGGGCCGGGACATCTGCGACGGCAGATGTGGTAAGTTGTGTGGGGTTTGGGAGGGGGTCTACGCTACCTTCTAGATACCTCACACGAGTCCTCGGACGACCTTTAAATGGCGTCGAGTTTATTGGGGCCCCCGTCAAGTCAAGGGAAATTGGTAAATGCACTTGAGGTATGCCTCTGTGCGGTCGCCCCTCACAAGTGAGGGGGATATGTCTGGTTTAGGGATCTTGACACCGGTTACGACCTTGCCGTTGGCCCTTAAACGTTAGGATGTACAATTTCAAGTTAAACGTTTTGTAGGATGTTAGTTCGGCTAGGAGAACCTTTGTATTAGAGAATATGTTAAGGTTAGCCAAACATCGCAATGTGGAAATGAAATTGTACATTAATATGAAACTGTTATTTTAATGTTTTAATTTTGTTTCATATTTTAATAAATACGGCCGGGAGGGTCACTCCGTCCCGTCTTCCAAAAGTTCAGAACCGTTTCCGGTTTCCCATTCTTGGGGAATGTGTTGAGAGGGGGTGGCGGGTATCTCAGCCATATCAGTGTTAGGGCTAAAATTAGCATGTTTAAAGTGATTTTCATGCTTCCAGGGGCTCGGGAAGTTAATTAAATACCATTTGGAGGCATTTAATGTTCGAGCAAAAACGGCTGATTTTCGACAAAAGAGATAACACCCCCCCATTACGTCATGCTTCAGAAATGTGGAAAATGGTCCGTTTTCAAATGTTTTATTTTTGAACGTCAGTTCACATTTGTAGGTGGATCATCAGTGTTAGAGCTAAAATTAGCATGTTTAAAGTGATTTTCATGCTTCCAGGGGCCCAAAACACAAGATTTATGGAATGGTTAAAAGTGCATGAAAATGGCCAATTTACTCACTCTGAGTTCTCAAAAAGGGTTTCTTCACCCCGGGAAGTTAATTAAATACCATTTGGAGGCATTTAATGTTCGAGCAAAAACGGCTGATTTTCGACAAAAGAGATAACACCCCCCCATTACGTCATGCTTCAGAAATGTGGAAAATGGTCCGTTTTCAAATGTTTTATTTTTGAACGTCAGTTCACATTTGTAGGTGGATCATCAGTGTTAGAGCTAAAATTAGCATGTTTAAAGTGATTTTCATGCTTCCAGGGGCTCGGGAAGTTAATTAAATACCATTTGGAGGCATTTAAAGTTCGAGCAAAAACGGCTGATTTTCGACAAAAGAGATAACACCCCCCCATTACGTCATGCTTCAGAAATGTGGAAAATGGCCCGTTTTCAAATGTTTTGTTTTTGAACGTCAGTTCACATTTGTAGGTGGATCATCAGTGTTAGAGCTAAAATTAGCATGTTTAAAGTGATTTTCATGCTTCCAGGGGCTCGGGAAGTGAAATAAATACCATTTGGAGGCATTTAATGTTCGAGCAAAAACGGCTGATTTTCGACAAAAGAGATAACACCCCCCCATTACGTCATGCTTCAGAAATGTGGAAAATGGTCCGTTTTCAAATGTTTTATTTTTGAACGTCAGTTCACATTTGTAGGTGGATCATCAGTGTTAGAGCTAAAATTAGCATGTTTAAAGTGATTTTCATGCTTCCAGGGGCCCAAAACACAAGATTTATGGAATGGTTAAATGTGCATGAAAATGGCCAATTTACTCACTCTGAGTTCTCAAAAAGGGTTTCTTCACCCCGGGAATTTAATTAAATACCATTTGGAGGCATTTAATGTTCGAGCAAAAACGGCTAATTTTCGACAAAAGAGATACCACCCCCCCATTACGTCATGCTTCAGAAATGTGGAAAATGGTCCGTTTTCAAATGTTTTATTTTTGAACGTCAGTTCACATTTGTAGGTGGATCATCAGTGTTAGAGCTAAAATTAGCATGTTTAAAGTGATTTTCATGCTTCCAGGGGCTCGGGAAGTTAATTAAATACCATTTGGAGGCATTTAATGTTCGAGCAAAAACGGCTGATTTTCGACAAAAGAGATAACACCCCCCGTCATGCTTCAGAAATGTGGAAAATGGTCCGTTTTCAAATGTTTTATTTTTGAACGTCAGTTCACATTTGTAGGTGGATCATCAGTGTTAGAGCTAAAATTAGCATGTTTAAAGTGATTTTCATGCTTCCAGGGGCTCGGGAAGTTAATTAAATACCATTTGGAGGCATTTAATGTTCGAGCAAAAACGGCTGATTTTCGACAAAAGAGATAACACCCCCCCATTACGTCATGCTTCAGAAATGTGGAAAATGGTCCGTTTTCAAATGTTTTATTTTTGAACGTCAGTTCACATTTGTAGGTGGATCATCAGTGTTAGAGCTAAAATGAGCATGTTTAAAGTGATTTTCATGCTTCCAGGGGCTCGGGAAGTTAATTAAATACCATTTGGAGGCATTTAATGTTCGAGCAAAAACGGCTGATTTTCGACAAAAGAGATAACACCCCCCCATTACGTCATGCTTCAGAAATGTGGAAAATGGTCCGTTTTCAAATGTTTTATTTTTGAACGTCAGTTCACATTTGTAGGTGGATCATCAGTGTTAGAGCTAAAATTAGCATATTTAAAGTGATTTTCATGCTTCCAGGGGCCCAAAACACAAGATTTATGGAATGGTTAAAAGTGCATGAAAATGGCCAATTTACTCACTCTGAGTTCTCAAAAAGGGTTTCTTCACCCCGGGAAGTTAATTAAATACCATTTGGAGGCATTTAATGTTCGAGCAAAAACGGCTGATTTTCGACAAAAGAGATAACACCCCCCCATTACGTCATGCTTCAGAAATGTGGAAAATGGTCCGTTTTCAAATGTTTTATTTTTGAACGTCAGTTCACATCTGTAGGTGGATCATCAGTGTTAGAGCTAAAATTAGCATGTTTAAAGTGATTTTCATGCTTCCAGGGGCTCAGGAAGTTAATTAAATACCATTTGGAGGCATTTAATGTTCGAGCAAAAACGGCTGATTTTCGACAAAAGAGATAACACCCCCCCATTACGTCATGCTTCAGAAATGTGGAAAATGGTCCGTTTTCAAATGTTTTATTTTTGAACGTCAGTTCACATTTGTAGGTGGATCATCAGTGTTAGAGCTAAAATTAGCATGTTTAAAGTGATTTTCATGCTTCCAGGGGCTCGGGAAGTGAAATAAATACCATTTGGAGGCATTTAATGTTCGAGCAAAAACGGCTGATTTTCAACAAAAGAGATAACACCCCCCCATTAAGTCATGCTTCAGAAATGTGGAAAATGGTCCGTTTTCAAATGTTTTATTTTTGAACGTCAGTTCACATTTGTAGGTGGATCATCAGTGTTAGAGCTAAAATTAGCATGTTTAAAGTGATTTTCATGCTTCCAGGGGCCCAAAACACAAGATTTATGGAATGGTTAAAAGTGCATGAAAATGGCCAATTTACTCACTCTGAGTTCTCAAAAAGGGTTTCTTCACCCCGGGAAGTTAATTAAATACCATTTGGAGGCATTTAATGTTCGAGCAAAAACGGCTGATTTTCGACAAAAGAGATAACACCCCCCCATTACGTCATGCTTCAGAAATGTGGAAAATGGTCCGTTTTCAAATGTTTTATTTTTGAACGTCAGTTCACATTTGTAGGTGGATCATCAGTGTTAGAGCTAAAATTAGCATGTTTAAAGTGATTTTCATGCTTCCAGGGGCTCGGGAAGTTAATTAAATACCATTTGGAGGCATTTAAAGTTCGAGCAAAAACGGCTGATTTTCGACAAAAGAGATAACACCCCCCCATTACGTCATGCTTCAGAAATGTGGAAAATGGCCCGTTTTCAAATGTTTTGTTTTTGAACGTCAGTTCACATTTGTAGGTGGATCATCAGTGTTAGAGCTAAAATTAGCATGTTTAAAGTGATTTTCATGCTTCCAGGGGCTCGGGAAGTGAAATAAATACCATTTGGAGGCATTTAATGTTCGAGCAAAAACGGCTGATTTTCGACAAAAGAGATAACACCCCCCCATTACGTCATGCTTCAGAAATGTGGAAAATGGTCCGTTTTCAAATGTTTTATTTTTGAACGTCAGTTCACATTTGTAGGTGGATCATCAGTGTTAGAGCTAAAATTAGCATGTTTAAAGTGATTTTCATGCTTCCAGGGGCCCAAAACACAAGATTTATGGAATGGTTAAATGTGCATGAAAATGGCCAATTTACTCACTCTGAGTTCTCAAAAAGGGTTTCTTCACCCCGGGAATTTAATTAAATACCATTTGGAGGCATTTAATGTTCGAGCAAAAACGGCTGATTTTCGACAAAAGAGATAACACCCCCCCATTACGTCATGCTTCAGAAATGTGGAAAATGGTCCGTTTTCAAATGTTTTATTTTTGAACGTCAGTTCACATTTGTAGGTGGATCATCAGTGTTAGAGCTAAAATGAGCATGTTTAAAGTGATTTTCATGCTTCCAGGGGCTCGGGAAGTTAATTAAATACCATTTGGAGGCATTTAATGTTCGAGCAAAAACGGCTGATTTTCGACAAAAGAGATAACACCCCCCCATTACGTCATGCTTCAGAAATGTGGAAAATGGTCCGTTTTCAAATGTTTTATTTTTGAACGTCAGTTCACATTTGTAGGTGGATCATCAGTGTTAGAGCTAAAATTAGCATATTTAAAGTGATTTTCATGCTTCCAGGGGCCCAAAACACAAGATTTATGGAATGGTTAAAAGTGCATGAAAATGGCCAATTACTCACTCTGAGTTCCCAAAAAGGGTTTCTTCACCCCGGGAAGTGAAATAAATACCATTTGGAGGCATTTAATGTTCGAGCAAAAACGGCTGATTTTCGACAAAAGAGATAACACCCCCCCCATTACGTCATGCTTCAGAAATGTGGAAAATGGTCCGTTTTCAAATGTTTTATTTTTGAACGTCAGTTCACATCTGTAGGTGGATCATCAGTGTTAGAGCTAAAATTAGCATGTTTAAAGTGATTTTCATGCTTCCAGGGGCTCAGGAAGTTAATTAAATACCATTTGGAGGCATTTAATGTTCGAGCAAAAACGGCTGATTTTCGACAAAAGAGATAACACCCCCCCATTACGTCATGCTTCAGAAATGTGGAAAATGGTCCGTTTTCAAATGTTTTATTTTTGAACGTCAGTTCACATTTGTAGGTGGATCATCAGTGTTAGAGCTAAAATTAGCATGTTTAAAGTGATTTTCATGCTTCCAGGGGCTCGGGAAGTGAAATAAATACCATTTGGAGGCATTTAATGTTCGAGCAAAAACGGCTGATTTTCAACAAAAGAGATAACACCCCCCCATTACGTCATGCTTCAGAAATGTGGAAAATGGTCCGTTTTCAAATGTTTTATTTTTGAACGTCAGTTCACATTTGTAGGTGGATCATCAGTGTTAGAGCTAAAATTAGCATGTTTAAAGTGATTTTCATGCTTCCAGGGGCCCAAAACACAAGATTTATGGAATGGTTAAAAGTGCATGAAAATGGCCAATTTACTCACTCTGAGTTCTCAAAAAGGGTTTCTTCACCCCGGGAAGTTAATTAAATACCATTTGGAGGCATTTAATGTTCGAGCAAAAACGGCTGATTTTCGACAAAAGAGATAACACCCCCCCATTACGTCATGCTTCAGAAATGTGGAAAATGGTCCGTTTTCAAATGTTTTATTTTTGAACGTCAGTTCACATTTGTAGGTGGATCATCAGTGTTAGAGCTAAAATTAGCATGTTTTAAGTGATTTTCATGCTTCCAGGGGCTCGGGAAGTTAATTAAATACCATTTGGAGGCATTTAATGTTCGAGCAAAAACGGCTGATTTTCGACAAAAGAGATAACACCCCCCCATTACGTCATGCTTCAGAAATGTGGAAAATGGTCCGTTTTCAAATGTTTTATTTTTGAACGTCAGTTCACATTTGTAGGTGGATCATCAGTGTTAAAGCTAAAATTAGCATGTTTAAAGTGATTTTCATGCTTCCAGGGGCTTGGGAAGTGAAATAAATACCATTTGGAGGCATTTAATGTTCGAGCAAAAACGGCTGATTTTCGACAAAAGAGATAACACCCCCCCATTACGTCATGCTTCAGAAATCTGGAAAATGGTCCGTTTTCAAATGTTTTATTTTTGAACGTCAGTTCACATTTGTAGGTGGATCATCAGTGTTAGAGCTAAAATTAGCATGTTTAAAGTGATTTTCATGCTTCCAGGGGCCCAAAACACAAGATTTATGGAATGGTTAAAAGTGCATGAAAATGGCCAATTTACTCACTCTGAGTTCTCAAAAAGGGTTTCTTCACCCCGGGAAGTTAATTAAATACCATTTGGAGGCATTTAATGTTCGAGCAAAAACGGCTGTTTTTCGACAAAAGAGATAACACCCCCCCATTACGTCATGCTTCAGAAATGTGGAAAATGGTCAGTTTTCAAATGTTTTATTTTTGAACGTCAGTTCACATTTGTAGGTGGATCATCAGTGTTAGAGCTAAAATTAGCATGTTTAAAGTGATTTTCATGCTTCCAGGGGCTCGGGAAGTTAATTAAATACCATTTGGAGGCATTTAATGTTCGAGCAAAAACGGCTGATTTTCGACAAAAGAGATACCACCCCCCCATTACGTCATGCTTCAGAAATGTGGAAAATGGTCCGTTTTCAAATGTTTTATTTTTGAACGTCAGTTCACATTTGTAGGTGGATCATCAGTGTTAGAGCTAAAATTAGCATGTTTAAAGTGATTTTCATGCTTCCAGGGGCTCGGGAAGTTAATTAAATACCATTTGGAGGCATTTAATGTTCGAGCAAAAACGGCTGATTTTCGACAAAAGAGATAACACCCCCCGTCATGCTTCAGAAATGTGGAAAATGGTCCGTTTTCAAATGTTTTATTTTTGAACGTCAGTTCACATTTGTAGGTGGATCATCAGTGTTAGAGCTAAAATTAGCATGTTTAAAGTGATTTTCATGCTTCCAGGGGCTCGGGAAGTTAATTAAATACCATTTGGAGGCATTTAATGTTCGAGCAAAAACGGCTGATTTTCGACAAAAGAGATAACACCCCCCCATTACGTCATGCTTCAGAAATGTGGAAAATGGTCCGTTTTCAAATGTTTTATTTTTGAACGTCAGTTCACATTTGTAGGTGGATCATCAGTGTTAGAGCTAAAATTAGCATGTTTAAAGTGATTTTCATGCTTCCAGGGGCTCGGGAAGTTAATTAAATACCATTTGGAGGCATTTAATGTTCGAGCAAAAACGGCTGATTTTCGACAAAAGAGATAACACCCCCCCATTACGTCATGCTTCAGAAATGTGGAAAATGGTCCGTTTTCAAATGTTTTATTTTTGAACGTCAGTTCACATTTGTAGGTGGATCATCAGTGTTAGAGCTAAAATTAGCATGTTTAAAGTGATTTTCATGCTTCCAGGGGCCCAAAACACAAGATTTATGGAATGGTTAAAAGTGCATGAAAATGGCCAATTTACTCACTCTGAGTTCTCAAAAAGGGTTTCTTCACCCCGGGAAGTTAATTAAATACCATTTGGAGGCATTTAATGTTCGAGCAAAAACGGCTGATTTTCGACAAAAGAGATAACACCCCCCCATTACGTCATGCTTCAGAAATGTGGAAAATGGTCCGTTTTCAAATGTTTTATTTTTGAACGTCAGTTCACATTTGTAGGTGGATCATCAGTGTTAGAGCTAAAATTAGCATGTTTAAAGTGATTTTCATGCTTCCAGGGGCTCGGGAAGTTAATTAAATACCATTTGGAGGCATTTAATGTTCGAGCAAAAACGGCTGATTTTCGACAAAAGAGATAACACCCCCCCATTACGTCATGCTTCAGAAATGTGGAAAATGGTCCGTTTTCAAATGTTTTATTTTTGAACGTCAGTTCACATTTGTAGGTGGATCATCAGTGTTAGAGCTAAAATTAGCATGTTTAAAGTGATTTTCATGCTTCCAGGGGCCCAAAACACAAGATTTATGGAATTGTTAAAAGTGCATGAAAATGGCCAATTTACTCACTCTGAGTTCTCAAAAAGGGTTTCTTCACCCCGGGAAGTTAATTAAATACCATTTGGAGGCATTTAATGTTCGAGCAAAAACGGCTGATTTTCGACAAAAGAGATAACACCCCCCCATTACGTCATGCTTCAGAAATGTGGAAAATGGTCCGTTTTCAAATGTTTTATTTTTGAACGTCAGTTCACATTTGTAGGTGGATCATCAGTGTTAGAGCTAAAATTAGCATGTTTAAAGTGATTTTCATGCTTCCAGGGGCCCAAAACACAAGATTTATGGAATGGTTAAAAGTGCATGAAAATGGCCAATTTACTCACTCTGAGTTCTCAAAAAGGGTTTCTTCACCCCGGGAAGTTAATTAAATACCATTTGGAGGCATTTAATGTTCGAGCAAAAACGGTTGATTTTCGACAAAAGAGATAACACCCCCCCATTACGTCATGCTTCAGAAATGTGGAAAATGGTCCGTTTTCAAATGTTTTATTTTTGAACGTCAGTTCACATTTGTAGGTGGATCATCAGTGTTAGAGCTAAAATTAGCATGTTTAAAGTGATTTTCATGCTTCCAGGGGCTCGGGAAGTTAATTAAATACCATTTGGAGGCATTTAATGTTCGAGCAAAAACGGCTGATTTTCGACAAAAGAGATAACACCCCCCCATTACGTCATGCTTCAGAAATGTGGAAAATGGTCCGTTTTCAAATGTTTTATTTTTGAACGTCAGTTCACATTTGTAGGTGGATCATCAGTGTTAGAGCTAAAATTAGCATGTTTAAAGTGATTTTCATGCTTCCAGGGGCTCGGGAAGTTAATTAAATACCATTTGGAGGCATTTAATGTTCGAGCAAAAACGGCTGATTTTCGACAAAAGAGATAACACCCCCCCATTACGTCATGCTTCAGAAATGTGGAAAATGGTCCGTTTTCAAATGTTTTATTTTTGAACGTCAGTTCACATTTGTAGGTGGATCATCAGTGTTAGAGCTAAAATTAGCATGTTTAAAGTGATTTTCATGCTTCCAGGGGCCCAAAACACAAGATTTATGGAATGGTTAAAAGTGTATGAAAATGGCCAATTTACTCACTCTGAGTTCTCAAAAAGGGTTTCTTCACCCCGGGAAGTTAATTAAATACCATTTGGAGGCATTTAATGTTCGAGCAAAAACGGCTGATTTTCGACAAAAGAGATAACACCCCCCCATTACGTCATGCTTCAGAAATGTGGAAAATGGTCCGTTTTCAAATGTTTTATTTTTGAACGTCAGTTCACATTTGTAGGTGGATCATCAGTGTTAGAGCTAAAATTAGCATGTTTAAAGTGATTTTCATGCTTCCAGGGGCTCGGGAAGTTAATTAAATACCATTTGGAGGCATTTAATGTTCGAGCAAAAACGGCTGATTTTCGACAAAAGAGATAACACCCCCCCATTACGTCATGCTTCAGAAATGTGGAAAATGGTCCGTTTTCAAATGTTTTATTTTTGAACGTCAGTTCACATTTGTAGGTGGATCATCAGTGTTAGAGCTAAAATTAGCATGTTTAAAGTGATTTTCATGCTTCCAGGGGCTCGGGAAGTGAAATAAATACCATTTGGAGGCATTTAATGTTCGAGCAAAAACGGCTGATTTTCGACAAAAGAGATAACACCCCCCCATTACGTCATGCTTCAGAAATCTGGAAAATGGTCCGTTTTCAAATGTTTTATTTTTGAACCTCAGTTCACATTTGTAGGTGGATCATCAGTGTTAGAGCTAAAATTAGCATGTTTAAAGTGATTTTCATGCTTCCAGGGGCCCAAAACACAAGATTTATGGAATGGTTAAAAGTGCATGAAAATGGCCAATTTACTCACTCTGAGTTCTCAAAAAGGGTTTCTTCACCCCGGGAAGTTAATTAAATACCATTTGGAGGTATTTAATGTTCGAGCAAAAACGGCTGATTTTCGACAAAAGAGATAACACCCCCCCATTACGTCATGCTTCAGAAATGTGGAAAATGGTCAGTTTTCAAATGTTTTATTTTTGAACGTCAGTTCACATTTGTAGGTGGATCATCAGTGTTAGAGCTAAAATTAGCATGTTTAAAGTGATTTTCATGCTTCCAGGGGCTCGGGAAGTTAATTAAATACCATTTGGAGGCCTTTAATGTTCGAGCAAAAACGGCTGATTTTCGACAAAAGAGATAACACCCCCCCATTACGTCATGCTTCAGAAATGTGGAAAATGGTCCGTTTTCAAATGTTTTATTTTTGAACGTCAGTTCACATTTGTAGGTGGATCATCAGTGTTAGAGCTAAAATTAGCATGTTTAAAGTGATTTTCATGCTTCCAGGGGCCCAAAACACAAGATTTATGGAATGGTTAAAAGTGCATGAAAATGGCCAATTTACTCACTCTGAGTTCTCAAAAAGGGTTTCTTCACCCCGGGAAGTGAAATAAATACCATTTGGAGGCATTTAATGTTCGAGCAAAAACGGCTGATTTTCGACAAAAGAGATAACACCCCCCCATTACGTCATGCTTCAGAAATGTGGAAAATGGTCCGTTTTCAAATGTTTTATTTTTGAACGTCAGTTCACATTTGTAGGTGGATCATCAGTGTTAGAGCTAAATTAGCATGTTTAAAGTGATTTTCATGCTTCCAGGGGCTCGGGAAGTTAATTAAATACCATTTGGAGGCATTTAATGTTCGAGCAAAAACGGCTGATTTTCGACAAAAGAGATAACACCCCCCGTCATGCTTCAGAAATGTGGAAAATGGTCCGTTTTCAAATGTTTTATTTTTGAACGTCAGTTCACATTTGTAGGTGGATCATCAGTGTTAGAGCTAAAATTAGCATGTTTAAAGTGATTTTCATGCTTCCAGGGGCTCGGGAAGTTAATTAAATACCATTTGGAGGCATTTAATGTTCGAGCAAAAACGGCTGATTTTCGACAAAAGAGATAACACCCCCCCATTACGTCATGCTTCAGAAATGTGGAAAATGGTCCGTTTTCAAATGTTTTATTTTTGAACGTCAGTTCACATTTGTAGGTGGATCATCAGTGTTAGAGCTAAAATTAGCATGTTTAAAGTGATTTTCATGCTTCCAGGGGCTCGGGAAGTTAATTAAATACCATTTGGAGGCATTTAATGTTCGAGCAAAAACGGCTGATTTTCGACAAAAGAGATAACACCCCCCCATTACGTCATGCTTCAGAAATGTGGAAAATGGTCCGTTTTCAAATGTTTTATTTTTGAACGTCAGTTCACATTTGTAGGTGGATCATCAGTGTTAGAGCTAAAATTAGCATGTTTAAAGTGATTTTCATGCTTCCAGGGGCCCAAAACACAAGATTTATGGAATGGTTAAAAGTGCATGAAAATGGCCAATTTACTCACTCTGAGTTCTCAAAAAGGGTTTCTTCACCCCGGGAAGTTAATTAAATACCATTTGGAGGCATTTAATGTTCGAGCAAAAACGGCTGATTTTCGACAAAAGAGATAACACCCCCCCATTACGTCATGCTTCAGAAATGTGGAAAATGGTCCGTTTTCAAATGTTTTATTTTTGAACATCAGTTCACATTTGTAGGTGGATCATCAGTGTTAGAGCTAAAATTAGCATGTTTAAAGTGATTTTCATGCTTCCAGGGGCTCGGGAAGTTAATTAAATACCATTTGGAGGCATTTAATGTTCGAGCAAAAACGGCTGATTTTCGACAAAAGAGATAACACCCCCCCATTACGTCATGCTTCAGAAATGTGGAAAATGGTCCGTTTTCAAATGTTTTATTTTTGAACGTCAGTTCACATTTGTAGGTGGATCATCAGTGTTAGAGCTAAAATTAGCATGTTTAAAGTGATTTTCATGCTTCCAGGGGCTCGGGAAGTTAATTAAATACCATTTGGAGGCATTTAATGTTCGAGCAAAAACGGCTGATTTTCGACAAAAGAGATAACACCCCCCCATTACGTCATGCTTCAGAAATCTGGAAAATGGTCCGTTTTCAAATGTTTTATTTTTGAACGTCAGTTCACATTTGTAGGTGGCTCATCAGTGTTAGAGCTAAAATTAGCATGTTTAAAGTGATTTTCATGCTTCCAGGGGCCCAAAACACAAGATTTATGGAATGGTTAAAAGTGCATGAAAATGGCCAATTTACTCACTCTGAGTTCTCAAAAAGGGTTTCTTCACCCCGGGAAGTTAATTAAATACCATTTGGAGGCATTTAATGTTCGAGCAAAAACGGCTGATTTTCGACAAAAGAGATAACACCCCCCCATTACGTCATGCTTCAGAAATGTTGAAAATGGTCAGTTTTCAAATGTTTTATGTTTGAACGTCAGTTCACATTTGTAGGTGGATCATCAGTGTTAGAGCTAAAATTAGCATGTTTAAAGTGATTTCCATGCTTCCAGGGGCTCGGGAAGTTAATTAAATACCATTTGGAGGCATTTAATGTTCGAGCAAAAACGGCTGATTTTCGACAAAAGAGATACCACCCCCCCATTACGTCATGCTTCAGAAATGTGGAAAATGGTCCGTTTTCAAATGTTTTATTTTTGAACGTCAGTTCACATTTGTAGGTGGATCATCAGTGTTAGAGCTAAAATTAGCATGTTTAAAGTGATTTTCATGCTTCCAGGGGCCCAAAACACAAGATTTATGGAATGGTTAAAAGTGCATGAAAATGGCCAATTTACTCACTCTGAGTTCTCGAAAAGGGTTTCTTCACCCCGGGAAGTGAAATAAATACCATTTGGAGGCATTTAATGTTCGAGCAAAAACGGCTGATTTTCGACAAAAGAGATAACACCCCCCCATTACGTCATGCTTCAGAAATGTGGAAAATGGTCCGTTTTCAAATGTTTTATTTTTGAACGTCAGTTCACATTTGTAGGTGGATCATCAGTGTTAGAGCTAAAATTAGCATGTTTAAAGTGATTTTCATGCTTCCAGGGGCTCGGGAAGTTAATTAAATACCATTTGGAGGCATTTAATGTTCGAGCAAAAACGGCTGATTTTCGACAAAAGAGATAACACCCCCCGTCATGCTTCAGAAATGTGGAAAATGGTCCGTTTTCAAATGTTTTATTTTTGAACGTCAGTTCACATTTGTAGGTGGATCATCAGTGTTAGAGCTAAAATTAGCATGTTTAAAGTGATTTTCATGCTTCCAGGGGCTCGGGAAGTTAATTAAATACAATTTGGAGGCATTTAATGTTCGAGCAAAAACGGCTGATTTTCGACAAAAGAGATAACACCCACCCATTACGTCATGCTTCAGAAATGTGGAAAATGGTCCGTTTTCAAATGTTTTATTTTTGAACGTCAGTTCACATTTGTAGGTGGATCATCAGTGTTAGAGCTAAAATTAGCATGTTTAAAGTGATTTTCATGCTTCCAGGGGCTCGGGAAGTTAATTAAATACCATTTGGAGGCATTTAATGTTCGAGCAAAAACGGCTGAGTTTCGACAAAAGAGATAACACCCCCCCATTACGTCATGCTTCAGAAATGTGGAAAATGGTCCGTTTTCAAATGTTTTATTTTTGAACGTCAGTTCACATTTGTAGGTGGATCATCAGTGTTAGAGCTAAAATTAGCATGTTTAAAGTGATTTTCATGCTTCCAGGGGCCCAAAACACAAGATTTATGGAATGGTTAAAAGTGCATGAAAATGGCCAATTTACTCACTCTGAGTTCTCAAAAAGGGTTTCTTCACCCCGGGAAGTTAATTAAATACCATTTGGAGGCATTTAATGTTCGAGCAAAAACGGCTGATTTTCGACAAAAGAGATAACACCCCCCCATTACGTCATGCTTCAGAAATGTGGAAAATGGTCCGTTTTCAAATGTTTTATTTTTGAACGTCAGTTCACATTTGTAGGTGGATCATCAGTGTTAGAGCTAAAATTAGCATGTTTAAAGTGATTTTCATGCTTCCAGGGGCTCCGGAAGTTAATTAAATACCATTTGGAGGCATTTAATGTTCGAGCAAAAACGGCTGATTTTCGACAAAAGAGATAACACCCCCCCATTACGTCATGCTTCAGAAATGTGGAAAATGGTCCGTTTTCAAATGTTTTATTTTTGAACGTCAGTTCACATTTGTAGGTGGATCATCAGTGATAGAGCTAAAATTAGCATGTTTAAAGTGATTTTCATGCTTCCAGGGGCCCAAAACACAAGATTTATGGAATGGTTAAAAGTGCATGAAAATGGCCAATTTACTCACTCTGAGTTCTCAAAAAGGGTTTCTTCACCCCGGGAAGTTAATTAAATACCATTTGGAGGCATTTAATGTTTGAGCAAAAACGGCTGATTTTCGACAAAAGAGATAACACCCCCCCATTACGTCATGCTTCAGAAATGTGGAAAATGGTCCGTTTTCAAATGTTTTATTTTTGAACGTCAGTTCACATTTGTAGGTGGATCATCAGTGTTAGAGCTAAAATTAGCATGTTTAAAGTGATTTTCATGCTTCCAGGGGCTCGGGAAGTTAATTAAATACCATTTGGAGGCATTTAATGTTCGAGCAAAAACGGCTGATTTTCGACAAAAGAGATAACACCCCCCCATTACGTCATGCTTCAGAAATGTGGAAAATGGTCCGTTTTCAAATGTTTTATTTTTGAACGTCAGTTCACATTTGTAGGTGGATCATCAGTGTTAGAGCTAAAATTAGCATGTTTAAAGTGATTTTCATGCTTCCAGGGGCCCAAAACACAAGATTTATGGAATGGTTAAAAGTGCATGAAAATGGCCAATTTACTCACTCTGAGTTCTCAAAAAGGGTTTCTTCACCCCGGGAAGTTAATTAAATACCATTTGGAGGCATTTAATGTTCGAGCAAAAACGGCTGATTTTCGACAAAAGAGATAACACCCCCCCATTACGTCATGCTTCAGAAATGTGGAAAATGGTCCGTTTTCAAATGTTTTATTTTTGAACGTCAGTTCACATTTGTAGGTGGATCATCAGTGTTAGAGCTAAAATTAGCATGTTTAAAGTGATTTTCATGCTTCCAGGGGCCCAAAACACAAGATTTATGGAATGGTTAAAAGTGCATGAAAATGGCCAATTTACTCACTCTGAGTTCTCAAAAAGGGTTTCTTCACCCCGGGAAGTTAATTAAATACCATTTGGAGGCATTTAATGTTCGAGCAAAAACGGCTGATTTTCGACAAAAGAGATAACACCCCCCCATTACGTCATGCTTCAGAAATGTGGAAAATGGTCCGTTTTCAAATGTTTTATTTTTGAACGTCAGTTCACATTTGTAGGTGGATCATCAGTGTTAGAGCTAAAATTAGCATGTTTAAAGTGATTTTCATGCTTCCAGGGGCCCAAAACACAAGATTTATGGAATGGTTAAAAGTGCATGAAAATGGCCAATTTACTCACTCTGAGTTCTCAAAAAGGGTTTCTTCACCCCGGGAAGTTAATTAAATACCATTTGGAGGCATTTAATGTTCGAGCAAAAACGGCTGATTTTCGACAAAAGAGATAACACCCCCCCATTACGTCATGCTTCAGAAATGTGGAAAATGGTCCGTTTTCAAATGTTTTATTTTTGAACGTCAGTTCACATTTGTAGGTGGATCATCAGTGTTAGAGCTAAAATTAGCATGTTTAAAGTGATTTTCATGCTTCCAGGGGCTCGGGAAGTTAATTAAATACCATTTGGAGGCATTTAATGTTCGAGCAAAAACGGCTGATTTTCGACAAAAGAGATAACACCCCCCCATTACGTCATGCTTCAGAAATGTGGAAAATGGTCCGTTTTCAAATGTTTTATTTTTGAACGTCAGTTCACATTTGTAGGTGGATCATCAGTGTTAGAGCTAAAATTAGCATGTTTAAAGTGATTTTCATGCTTCCAAGGGCCCAAAACACAAGATTTATGGAATGGTTAAAAGTGTATGAAAATGGCCAATTTACTCACTCTGAGTTCTCAAAAAGGGTTTCTTCACCCCGGGAAGTTAATTAAATACCATTTGGAGGCATTTAATGTTCGAGCAAAAACGGCTGATTTTCGACAAAAGAGATAACACCCCCCCATTACGTCATGCTTCAGAAATGTGGAAAATGGTCCGTTTTCAAATGTTTTATTTTTGAACGTCAGTTCACATTTGTAGGTGGATCATCAGTGTTAGAGCTAAAATTAGCATGTTTAAAGTGATTTTCATGCTTCCAGGGGCTCGGGAAGTTAATTAAATACCATTTGGAGGCATTTAATGTTCGAGCAAAAACGGCTGATTTTCGACAAAAGAGATAACACCCCCCCATTACGTCATGCTTCAGAAATGTGGAAAATGGTCCGTTTTCAAATGTTTTATTTTTGAACGTCAGTTCACATTTGTAGGTGAATCATCAGTGTTAGAGCTAAAATTAGCATGTTTAAAGTGATTTTCATGCTTCCAGGGGCTCGGGAAATGAAATAAATACCATTTGGAGGCATTTAATGTTCGAGCAAAAACGGCTGATTTTCGACAAAAGAGATAACACCCCCCCATTACGTCATGCTTCAGAAATCTGGAAAATGGTCCGTTTTCAAATGTTTTATTTTTGAACCTCAGTTCACATTTGTAGGTGGATCATCAGTGTTAGAGCTAAAATTAGCATGTTTAAAGTGATTTTCATGCTTCCAGGGGCCCAAAACACAAGATTTATGGAATGGTTAAAAGTGCATGAAAATGGCCAATTTACTCACTCTGAGTTCTCAAAAAGGGTTTCTTCACCCCGGGAAGTTAATTAAATACCATTTGGAGGCATTTAATGTTCGAGCAAAAACGGCTGATTTTCGACAAAAGAGATAACACCCCCCCCATTACGTCATGCTTCAGAAATGTGGAAAATGGTCAGTTTTCAAATGTTTTATTTTTGAACGTCAGTTCACATTTGTAGGTGGATCATCAGTGTTAGAGCTAAAATTAGCATGTTTAAAGTGATTTTCATGCTTCCAGGGGCTCGGGAAGTTAATTAAATACCATTTGGAGGCATTTAATGTTCGAGCAAAAACGGCTGATTTTCGACAAAAGAGATAACACCCCCCCATTACGTCATGCTTCAGAAATGTGGAAAATGGTCCGTTTTCAAATGTTTTATTTTTGAACGTCAGTTCACATTTGTAGGTGGATCATCAGTGGTAGAGCTAAAATTAGCATGTTTAAAGTGATTTTCATGCTTCCAGGGGCCCAAAACACAAGATTTATGGAATGGTTAAAAGTGCATGAAAATGGCCAATTTACTCACTCTGAGTTCTCAAAAAGGGTTTCTTCACCCCGGGAAGTGAAATAAATACCATTTGGAGGCATTTAATGTTCGAGCAAAAACGTCTGATTTTCGACAAAAGAGATAACACCCCCCCATTACGTCATGCTTCAGAAATGTGGAAAATGGTCCGTTTTCAAATGTTTTATTTTTGAACGTCAGTTCACATTTGTAGGTATATCATCAGTGTTAGAGCTAAATTAGCATGTTTAAAGTGATTTTCATGCTTCCAGGGGCTCGGGAAGTTAATTAAATACCATTTGGAGGCATTTAATGTTCGAGCAAAAACGGCTGATTTTCGACAAAAGAGATAACACCCCCACAAAAGAGATAACACCCCCCCATTACGTCATGCTTCAGAAATGTGGAAAATGGTCCGTTTTCAAATGTTTTATTTTTGAACGTCAGTTCACATTTGTAGGTGGATCATCAGTGTTAGAGCTAAAATTAGCATGTTTAAAGTGATTTTCATGCTTCCAGGGGCTCGGGAAGTTAATTAAATACCATTTGGAGGCATTTAATGTTCGAGCAAAAACGGCTGATTTTCGACAAAAGAGATAACACCCCCCCATTACGTCATGCTTCAGAAATGTGGAAAATGGTCCATTTTCAAAAGTTTTATTTTTGAACGTCAGTTCACATTTGTAGGTGGATCATCAGTGTTAGAGCTAAAATTAGCATGTTTAAAGTGATTTTCATGCTTCCAGGGGCTCGGGAAGTTAATTAAATACCATTTGGAGGCATTTAATGTTCGAGCAAAAACGGCTGATTTTCGACAAAAGAGATAACACCCCCCCATTACGTCATGCTTCAGAAATGTGGAAAATGGTCCGTTTTCAAATGTTTTATTTTTGAACGTCAGTTCACATTTGTAGGTGGATCATCAGTGTTAGAGCTAAAATTAGCATGTTTAAAGTGATTTTCATGCTTCCAGGGGCCCAAAACACAAGATTTATGGAATGGTTAAAAGTGCATGAAAATGGCCAATTTACTCACTCTGAGTTCTCAAAAAGGGTTTCTTCACCCCGGGAAGTTAATTAAATACCATTTGGAGGCATTTAATGTTCGAGCAAAAACGGCTGATTTTCGACAAAAGAGATAACACCCCCCCATTACGTCATGCTTCAGAAATGTGGAAAATGGTCCGTTTTCAAATGTTTTATTTTTGAACATCAGTTCACATTTGTAGGTGGATCATCAGTGTTAGAGCTAAAATTAGCATGTTTAAAGTGATTTTCATGCTTCCAGGGGCTCTAGAAGTTAATTAAATACCATTTGGAGGCATTTAATGTTCGAGCAAAAACGGCTAATTTTCGACAAAAGAGATAACACCCCCCCATTACGTCATGCTTCAGAAATGTGGAAAATGGTCCGTTTTCAAATGTTTTATTTTTGAACGTCAGTTCACATTTGTAGGTGGATCATCAGTGTTAGAGCTAAAATTAGCATGTTTAAAGTGATTTTCATGCTTCCAGGGGCTCGGGAAGTTAATTAAATACCATTTGGAGGCATTTAATGTTCGAGCAAAAACGGCTGATTTTCGACAAAAGAGATAACACCCCCCCATTACGTCATGCTTCAGAAATCTGGAAAATGGTCCGTTTTCAAATGTTTTATTTTTGAACGTCAGTTCACATTTGTAGGTGGCTCATCAGTGTTAGAGCTAAAATTAGCATGTTTAAAGTGATTTTCATGCTTCCAGGGGCCCAAAACACAAGATTTATGGAATGGTTAAAAGTGCATGAAAATGGCCAATTTACTCACTCTGAGTTCTCAAAAAGGGTTTCTTCACCCCGGGAAGTTAATTAAATACCATTTGGAGGCATTTAATGTTCGAGCAAAAACGGCTGATTTTCGACAAAAGAGATAACACCCCCCCATTACGTCATGCTTCAGAAATGTGGAAAATGGTCAGTTTTCAAATGTTTTATTTTTGAACGTCAGTTCACATTTGTAGGTGGATCATCAGTGTTAGAGCTAAAATTAGCATGTTTAAAGTGATTTTCATGCTTCCAGGGGCTCGGGAAGTTAATTAAATACCATTTGGAGGCATTTAATGTTCGAGCAAAAACTGCTGATTTTCGACAAAAGAGATAACACCCCCCCATTACGTCATGCTTCAGAAATGTGGAAAATGGTCCGTTTTCAAATGTTTTATTTTTGAACGTCAGTTCACATTTGTAGGTGGATCATCAGTGTTAGAGCTAAAATTAGCATGTTTAAAGTGATTTTCATGCTTCCAGGGGCCCAAAACACAAGATTTATGGAATGGTTAAAAGTGCATGAAAATGGCCAATTTACTCACTCTGAGTTCTCAAAAAGGGTTTCTTCACCCCGGGAAGTGAAATAAATACCATTTGGAGGCATTTAATGTTCGAGCAAAAACGGCTGATTTTCGACAAAAGAGATAACACCCCCCATTACGTCATGCTTCAGAAATGTGGAAAATGGTCCGTTTTCAAATGTTTTATTTTTGAACGTCAGTTCACATTTGTAGGTGGATCATCAGTGTTAGAGCTAAAATTAGCATGTTTAAAGTGATTTTCATGCTTCCAGGGGCTCGGGAAGTTAATTAAATACCATTTGGAGGCATTTAATGTTCGAGCAAAAACGGCTGATTTTCGACAAAAGAGATAACACCCCCCGTCATGCTTCAGAAATGTGCAAAATGGTCCGTTTTCAAATGTTTTATTTTTGAACGTCAGTTCACATTTGTAGGTGGATCATCAGTGTTAGAGCTAAAATTAGCATGTTTAAAGTGATTTACAGCTTCCAGGGGCTCGGGAAGTTAATTAAATACCATTTGGAGGCATTTAATGTTCGAGCAAAAACGGCTGATTTTCGACAAAAGAGATAACACCCCCCCCATTACGTCATGCTTCAGAAATGTGGAAAATGGTCCGTTTTCAAATGTTTTATTTTTGAACGTCAGTTCACATTTGTAGGTGGATCATCAGTGTTAGAGCTAAAATTAGCATGTTTAAAGTGATTTTCATGCTTCCAGGGGCTCGGGAAGTTAATTAAATACCATTTGGAGGCATTTAATGTTCGAGCAAAAACGGCTGATTTTCGACAAAAGAGATAACACCCCCCCATTACGTCATGCTTCAGAAATGTGGAAAATGGTCCGTTTTCAAATGTTTTATTTTTGAACGTCAGTTCACATTTGTAGGTGGATCATCAGTGTTAGAGCTAAAATTAGCATGTTTAAAGTGATTTTCATGCTTCCAGGGGCCCAAAACACAAGATTTATGGAATGGTTAAAAGTGCATGAAAATGGCCAATTTACTCACTCTGAGTTCTCAAAAAGGGTTTCTTCACCCCGGGAAGTTAATTAAATACCATTTGGAGGCATTTAATGTTCGAGCAAAAACGGCTGATTTTCGACAAAAGAGATAACACCCCCCCATTACGTCATGCTTCAGAAATGTGGAAAATGGTCCGTTTTCAAATGTTTTATTTTTGAACGTCAGTTCACATTTGTAGGTGGATCATCAGTGTTAGAGCTAAAATTAGCATGTTTAAAGTGATTTTCATGCTTCCAGGGGCTCGGGAAGTTAATTAAATACCATTTGGAGGCATTTAATGTTCGAGCAAAAACGGCTGATTTTCGACAAAAGAGATAACACCCCCCCATTACGTCATGCTTCAGAAATGTGGAAAATGGTCCGTTTTCAAATGTTTTATTTTTGAACGTCAGTTCACATTTGTAGGTGGATCATCAGTGTTAGAGCTAAAATTAGCATGTTTAAAGTGATTTTCATGCTTCCAGGGGCTCGGGAAGTGAAATAAATACCATTTGGAGGCATTTAATGTTCGAGCAAAAACGGCTGATTTTCGACAAAAGAGATAACACCCCCCCATTACGTCATGCTTCAGAAATGTGGAAAATGGTCCGTTTTCAAATGTTTTATTTTTGAACGTCAGTTCACATTTGTAGGTGGATCATCAGTGTTAGAGCTAAAATTAGCATGTTTAAAGTGATTTTCATGCTTCCAGGGGCTCGGGAAGTTAATTAAATACCATTTGGAGGCATTTAATGTTCGAGCAAAAACGGCTGATTTTCGACAAAAGAGATAACACCCCCCCATTACGTCATGCTTCAGAAATGTGGAAAATGGTCCGTTTTCAAATGTTTTATTTTTGAACGTCAGTTCACATTTGTAGGTGGATCATCAGTGTTAGAGCTAAAATTAGCATGTTTAAAGTGATTTTCATGCTTCCAGGGGCCCAAAACACAAGATTTATGGAATGGTTAAAAGTGCATGAAAATGGCCAATTTACTCACTCTGAGTTCTCAAAAAGGGTTTCTTCACCCCGGGAAGTTAATTAAATACCATTTGGAGGCATTTAATGTTCGAGCAAAAACGGCTGATTTTTGACAAAAGAGATAACACCCCCCATTACGTCATGCTTCAGAAATGTGGAAAATGGTCCGTTTTCAAATGTTTTATTTTTGAACGTCAGTTCACATTTGTAGGTGGATCATCAGTGTTAGAGCTAAAATTAGCATGTTTAAAGTGATTTTCATGCTTCCAGGGGCTCGGGAAGTTAAGTAAATACCATTTGGAGGCATTTAATGTTCGAGCAAAAACGGCTGATTTTCGACAAAAGAGATAACACCCCCCCATTACGTCATGCTTCAGAAATGTGGAAAATGGTCCGTTTTCAAATGTTTTATTTTTGAACGTCAGTTCACATTTGTAGGTGGATCATCAGTGTTAGAGCTAAAATTAGCATGTTTAAAGTGATTTTCATGCTTCCAGGGGCTCGGGAAGTTAATTAAATACCATTTGGAGGCATTTAATGTTCGAGCAAAAACGGCTGATTTTCGACAAAAGAGAGAACACCCCCCCATTACGTCATGCTTCAGAAATGTGGAAAATGGTCCGTTTTCAAATGTTTTATTTTTGAACGTCAGTTCACATTTGTAGGTGGATCATCAGTGTTAGAGCTAAAATTAGCATGTTTAAAGTGATTTTCATGCTTCCAGGGGCCCAAAACACAAGATTTATGGAATGGTTAAAAGTGCATGAAAATGGCCAATTTACTCACTCTGAGTTCTCAAAAAGGGTTTCTTCACCCCGGGAAGTTAATTAAATACCATTTGGAGGCATTTAATGTTCGAGCAAAAACGGCTGATTTTCGACAAAAGAGACCCCCCCATTACATCATGCTTCAGAAATGTGGAAAATGGTCCGTTTTCAAATGTTTTATTTTTGAACGTCAGTTCACATTTGTAGGTGGATCATCAGTGTTAGAGTTAAAATTAGCATGTTTAAAGTGATTTTCATGCTTCCAGGGGCTCGGGAAGTTAATTAAATACCATTTGGAGGCATTTAATGTTCGAGCAAAAACGGCTGATTTTCGACAAAAGAGATAACACCCCCCCATTACGTCATGCTTCAGAAATGTGGAAAATGGTCCGTTTTCAAATGTTTTATTTTTGAACGTCAGTTCACATTTGTAGGTGGATCATCAGTGTTAGAGCTAAAATTAGCATGTTTAAAGTGATTTTCATGCTTCCAGGGGCCCAAAACACAAGATTTATGGAATGGTTAAAAGTGCATGAAAATGGCCAATTTACTCACTCTGAGTTCTCAAAAAGGGTTTCTTCACCCCGGGAAGTTAATTAAATAACATTTGGAGGCATTTAATGTTCGAGCAAAAACGGCTGATTTTCGACAAAAGAGATAACACCCCCCCATTACGTCATGCTTCAGAAATGTGGAAAATGGTCCGTTTTCAAATGTTTTATTTTTGAACGTCAGTTCACATTTGTAGGTGGATCATCAGTGTTAGAGCTAAAATTAGCATGTTTAAAGTGATTTTCATGCTTCCAGGGGCTCGGGAAGTTAATTAAATACCATTTGGAGGCATTTAATGTTCGAGCAAAAACGGCTGATTTTCGACAAAAGAGATAACACCCCCCCATTACGTCATGCTTCTGAAATGTGGAAAATGGTCCGTTTTCAAATGTTTTATTTTTGAACGTCAGTTCACATTTGTAGGTGGATCATCAGTGTTAGAGCTAAAATTAGCATGTTTAAAGTGATTTTCATGCTTCCAGGGGCCCAAAACACAAGATTTATGGAATGGTTAAAAGTGCATGAAAATGGCCAATTTACTCACTCTGAGTTCTCAAAAAGGGTTTCTTCACCCCGGGAAGTTAATTAAATACCATTTGGAGGCATTTAATGTTCGAGCAAAAACGGCTGATTTTCGACAAAAGAGATAACACCCCCCCATTACGTCATGCTTCAAAAATGTGGAAAATGGTCCGTTTTCAAATGTTTTATTTTTGAACGTCAGTTCACATTTGTAGGTGGATCATCAGTGTTAGAGCTAAAATTAGCATGTTTAAAGTGATTTTCATGCTTCCAGGGGCTCGGGAAGTGAAATAAATACCATTTGGAGGCATTTAATGTTCGAGCAAAAACGGCTGATTTTCGACAAAAGAGATAACACCCCCCCATTACGTCATGCTTCAGAAATGTGGAAAATGGTCCGTTTTCAAATGTTTTATTTTTGAACGTCAGTTCACATTTGTAGGTGGATCATCAGTGTTAGAGCTAAAATTAGCATGTTTAAAGTGATTTTCATGCTTCCAGGGGCTCGGGAAGTTAATTAAATACCATTTGGAGGCATTTAATGTTCGAGCAAAAACGGCTGATTTTCGACAAAAGAGATAACACCCCCCCCATTACGTCATGCTTCAGAAATGTGGAAAATGGTCCGTTTTCAAATGTTTTATTTTTGAACGTCAGTTCACATTTGTAGGTGGATCATCAGTGTTAGAGCTAAAATTAGCATGTTTAAAGTGATTTTCATGCTTCCAGGGGCCCAAAACACAAGATTTATGGAATGGTTAAAAGTGCATGAAAATGGCCAATTTACTCACTCTGAGTTCTCAAAAAGGGTTTCTTCACCCCGGGAAGGTAATTAAATACCATTTGGAGGCATTTAATGTTCGAGCAAAAACGGCTGATTTTCGACAAAAGAGATAACACCCCCCCATTACGTCATGCTTCAGAAATGTGGAAAATGGTCCGTTTTCAAATGTTTTATTTTTGAACGTCAGTTCACATTTGTAGGTGGATCATCAGTGTTAGAGCTAAAATTAGCATGTTTAAAGTGATTTTCATGCTTCCAGGGGCCCAAAACACAAGATTTATGGAATGGTTAAAAGTGCATGAAAATGGCCAATTTACTCACTCTGAGTTCTCAAAAAGGGTTTCTTCACCCCGGGAAGTTAATTAAATACCTATTGGAGGCATTTAATGTTCGAGCAAAAACGGCTGATTTTCGACAAAAGAGATAACACCCCCCCATTACGTCATGCTTCAGAAATGTGGAAAATGGTCCGTTTTCAAATGTTTTATTTTTGAACGTCAGTTCACATTTGTAGGTGGATCATCAGTGTTAGAGCTAAAATTAGCATGTTTAAAGTGATTTTCATGCTTCCAGGGGCTCGGGAAGTTAATTAAATACCATTTGGAGGCATTTAATGTTCGAGCAAAAACGGCTGATTTTCGACAAAAGAGATAACACCCCCCCATTACGTCATGCTTCAGAAATGTGGAAAATGGTCCGTTTTCAAATGTTTTATTTTTGAACGTCAGTTCACATTTGTAGGTGGATCATCAGTGTTAGAGCTAAAATTAGCATGTTTAAAGTGATTTTCATGCTTCCAGGGGCCCAAAACACAAGACTTATGGAATGGTTAAAAGTGCATGAAAATGGCCAATTTACTCACTCTGAGTTCTCAAAAAGGGTTTCTTCACCCCGGGAAGTTAATTAAATACGATTTGGAGGCATTTAATGTTCGAGCAAAAACGGCTGATTTTCGACAAAAGAGATAACACCCCCCCATTACGTCATGCTTCAGAAATGTGGAAAATGGTCAGTTTTCAAATGTTTTATTTTTGAACGTCAGTTCACATTTGTAGGTGGATCATCAGTGTTAGAGCTAAAATTAGCATGTTTAAAGTGATTTTCATGCTTCCAGGGGCTCGGGAAGTTAATTAAATACCATTTGGAGGCATTTAATGTTCGAGCAAAAACGGCTGATTTTCGACAAAAGAGATAACACCCCCCCATTACGTCATGCTTCAGAAATGTGGAAAATGGTCCGTTTTCAAATGTTTTATTTTTGAACGTCAGTTCACATTTGTAGGTGGATCATCAGTGTTAGAGCTAAAATTAGCATGTTTAAAGTGATTTTCATGCTTCCAGGGGCCCAAAACACAAGATTTATGGAATGGTTAAAAGTGCATGAAAATGCCCAATTTACTCACTCTGAGTTCTCAAAAAGGGTTTCTTCACCCCGGGAAGTTAATTAAATACCATTTGGAGGCATTTAATGTTCGAGCAAAAACGGCTGATTTTCGACAAAAGAGATAACACCCCCCCATTACGTCATGCTTCAGAAATGTGGAAAATGGTCCGTTTTCAAATGTTTTATTTTTGAACGTCAGTTCACATTTGTAGGTGGATCATCAGTGTTAGAGCTAAAATTAGCATGTTTAAAGTGATTTTCATGCTTCCAGGGGCCCAAAACACAAGATTTATGGAATGGTTAAAAGTGCATGAAAATGGCCAATTTACTCACTCTGAGTTCTCAAAAAGGGTTTCTTCACCCCGGGAAGTTAATTAAATACCATTTGGAGGCATTTAATGTTCGAGCAAAAACGGCTGATTTTCGACAAAAGAGATAACACCCCCCCCATTACGTCATGCTTCAGAAATGTGGAAAATGGTCCGTTTTCAAATGTTTTTTTGAACGTCAGTTCACATTTGTAGGTGGATCATCAGTGTTAGAGCTAAAATTAGCATGTTTAAAGTGATTTTCATGCTTCCAGGGGCTCGGGAAGTTAATTAAATACCATTTGGAGGCATTTAATGTTCGAGCAAAAACGGCTGATTTTCGACAAAAGAGATAACACCCCCCCATTACGTCATGCTTCAGAAATGTGGAAAATGGTCCGTTTTCAAATGTTTTATTTTTGAACGTCAGTTCACATTTGTAGGTGGATCATCAGTGTTAGAGCTAAAATTAGCATGTTTAAAGTGATTTTCATGCTTCCAGGGGCCCAAAACACAAGATTTATGGAATGGTTAAAAGTGCATGAAAATGGCCAATTTACTCACTCTGAGTTCTCAAAAAGGGTTTCTTCACCCCGGGAAGTTAATTAAATACCATTTGGAGGCATTTAATGTTCGAGAAAAAATGGCTGATTTTCGACAAAAGAGATAACACCCCCCGATTACGTCATGCTTCAGAAATGTGGAAAATGGTCCGTTTTCAAATGTTTTATTTTTGAACGTCAGTTCACATTTGTAGGTGGATCATCAGTGTTAGAGCTAAAATTAGCATGTTTAAAGTGATTTTCATGCTTCCAGGGGCCCAAAACACAAGATTTATGGAATGGTTAAAAGTGCATGAAAATGGCCAATTTACTCACTCTGAGTTCTCAAAAAGGGTTTCTTCACCCCGGGAAGTTAATTAAATACCATTTGGAGGCATTTAATGTTCGAGAAAAAATGGCTGATTTTCGACAAAAGAGATAACACCCCCCGATTACGTCATGCTTCAGAAATGTGGAAAATGGTCCGTTTTCAAATGTTTTATTTTTGAACGTCAGTTCACATTTGTAGGTGGATCATCAGTGTTAGAGCTAAAATTAGCATGTTTAAAGTGATTTTCATGCTTCCAGGGGCCCAAAACACAAGATTTATGGAATGGTTAAAAGTGCATGAAAATGGCCAATTTACTCACTCTGAGTTCTCAAAAAGGGTTTCTTCACCCCGGGAAGTTAATTAAATACCATTTGGAGGCATTTAATGTTCGAGCAAAAACGGCTGATTTTCGACAAAAGAGATAACACACCCCCATTACGTCATGCTTCAGAAATGTGGAAAATGGTCCGTTTTCAAATGTTTTATTTTTGAACGTCAGTTCACATTTGTAGGTGGATCATCAGTGTTAGAGCTAAAATTAGCATGTTTAAAGTGATTTTCATGCTTCCAGGGGCTCGGGAAGTTAATTAAATACCATTTGGAGGCATTTAATGTTCGAGCAAAAACGGCTGATTTTCGACAAAAGAGATAACACCCCCCCATTACGTCATGCTTCAGAAATGTGGAAAATGGTCCGTTTTCAAATGTTTTATTTTTGAACGTCAGTTCACATTTGTAGGTGGATCATCAGTGTTAGAGCTAAAATTAGCATGTTTAAAGTGATTTTCATGCTTCCAGGGGCTCGGGAAGTGAAATAAATACCATTTGGAGGCATTTAATGTTCGAGCAAAAACGGCTGATTTTCGACAAAAGAGATAACACCCCCCCATTACATCATGCTTTAGAAATGTGGAAAATGGTCCGTTTTCAAATGTTTTATTTTTGAACGTCAGTTCACATTTGTAGGTGGATCATCAGTGTTAGAGCTAAAATTAGCATGTTTAAAGTGATTTTCATGCTTCCAGGGGCCCAAAACACAAGATTTATGGAATGGTTAAAAGTGCATGAAAATGCCCAATTTACTCACTCTGAGTTCTCAAAAAGGGTTTCTTCACCCCGGGAAGTTAATTAAATACCATTTGGAGGCATTTAATGTTCGAGCAAAAACGGCTGATTTTCGACAAAAGAGATAACACCCCCCCATTACGTCATGCTTCAGAAATGTGGAAAATGGTCCGTTTTCAAATGTTTTATTTTTGAACGTCAGTTCACATTTGTAGGTGGATCATCAGTGTTAGAGCTAAAATTAGCATGTTTAAAGTGATTTTCATGCTTCCAGGGGCCCAAAACACAAGATTTATGGAATGGTTAAAAGTGCATGAAAATGGCCAATTTACTCACTCTGAGTTCTCAAAAAGGGTTTCTTCACCCCGGGAAGTTAATTAAATACCATTTGGAGGCATTTAATGTTCGAGCAAAAACGGCTGATTTTCGACAAAAGAGATAACACCCCCCCATTACGTCATGCTTCAGAAATGTGGAAAATGGTCCGTTTTCAAATGTTTTATTTTTGAACGTCAGTTCACATTTGTAGGTGGATCATCAGTGTTAGAGCTAAAATTAGCATGTTTAAAGTGATTTTCATGCTTCCAGGGGCCCAAAACACAAGATTTATGGAATGGTTAAAAGTGCATGAAAATGGCCAATTTACTCACTCTGAGTTCTCAAAAAGGGTTTCTTCACCCCGGGAAGTTAATTAAATACCATTTGGAGGCATTTAATGTTCGAGGAAAAACGGCTGATTTTCGACAAAAGAGATAACACCCCCCCATTACGTCATGCTTCAGAAATGTGGAAAATGGTCCGTTTTCAAATGTTTTATTTTTGAACGTCAGTTCACATTTGTAGGTGGATCATCAGTGTTAGAGCTAAAATTAGCATGTTTAAAGTGATTTTCATGCTTCCAGGGGCTCGGGAAGTCAATTAAATACCATTTGGAGGCATTTAATGTTCGAGCAAAAACGGCTGATTTTCGACAAAAGAGATAACACCCCCCCATTACGTCATGCTTCAGAAATGTGGAAAATGGTCCGTTTTCAAATGTTTTATTTTTGAACGTCAGTTCACATTTGTAGGTGGATCATCAGTGTTAGAGCTAAAATTAGCATGTTTAAAGTGATTTTCATGCTTCCAGGGGCTCGGGAAGTTAATTAAATACCATTTGGAGGCATTTAATGTTCGAGCAAAAACGGCTGATTTTCGACAAAAGAGATAACACCCCCCCATTACGTCATGCTTCAGAAATGTGGAAAATGGTCCGTTTTCAAATGTTTTATTTTTGAACGTCAGTTCACATTTGTAGGTGGATCATCAGTGTTAGAGCTAAAATTAGCATGTTTAAAGTGATTTTCATGCTTCCAGGGGCCCAAAACACAAGATTTATGGAATGGTTAAAAGTGCATGAAAATGGCCAATTTACTCACTCTGAGTTCTCAAAAAGGGTTTCTTCACCCCGGGAAGTTAATTAAATACCATTTGGAGGCATTTAATGTTCGAGCAAAAACGGCTGATTTTCGACAAAAGAGATAACACCCCCCCATTACGTCATGCTTCAGAAATGTGGAAAATGGTCCGTTTTCAAATGTTTTATTTTTGAACATCAGTTCACATTTGTAGGTGGATCATCAGTGTTAGAGCTAAAATTAGCATGTTTAAAGTGATTTTCATGCTTCCAGGGGCTCGGGAAGTTAATTAAATACCATTTGGAGGCATTTAATGTTCGAGCAAAAACGGCTGATTTTCGACAAAAGAGATAACACCCCCCCATTACGTCATGCTTCAGAAATGTGGAAAATGGTCCGTTTTCAAATGTTTTATTTTTGAACGTCAGTTCACATTTGTAGGTGGATCATCAGTGTTAGAGCTAAAATTAGCATGTTTAAAGTGATTTTCATGCTTCCAGGGGCTCGGGAAGTTAATTAAATACCATTTGGAGGCATTTAATGTTCGAGCAAAAACGGCTGATTTTCAACAAAAGAGATAACACCCCCCCATTACGTCATGCTTCAGAAATCTGGAAAATGGTCCGTTTTCAAATGTTTTATTTTTGAACGTCAGTTCACATTTGTAGGTGGATCATCAGTGTTAGAGCTAAAATTAGCATGTTTAAAGTGATTTTCATGCTTCCAGGGGCCCAAAACACAAGATTTATGGAATGGTTAAAAGTGCATGAAAATGGCCAATTTACTCACTCTGAGTTCTCAAAAAGGGTTTCTTCACCCCGGGAAGTTAATTAAATACCATTTGGAGGCATTTAATGTTCGAGCAAAAACGGCTGATTTTCGACAAAAGAGATAACACCCCCCCATTACGTCATGCTTCAAAAATGTGGAAAATGGTCCGTTTTCAAATGTTTTATTTTTGAACGTCAGTTCACATTTGTAGGTGGATCATCAGTGTTAGAGCTAAAATTAGCATGTTTAAAGTGATTTTCATGCTTCCAGGGGCTCGGGAAGTGAAATAAATACCATTTGGAGGCATTTAATGTTCGAGCAAAAACGGCTGATTTTCGACAAAAGAGATAACACCCCCCCATTACGTCATGCTTCAGAAATGTGGAAAATGGTCCGTTTTCAAATGTTTTATTTTTGAACGTCAGTTCACATTTGTAGGTGGATCATCAGTGTTAGAGCTAAAATTAGCATGTTTAAAGTGATTTTCATGCTTCCAGGGGCTCGGGAAGTTAATTAAATACCATTTGGAGGCATTTAATGTTCGAGCAAAAACGGCTGATTTTCGACAAAAGAGATAACACCCCCCCCATTACGTCATGCTTCAGAAATGTGGAAAATGGTCCGTTTTCAAATGTTTTATTTTTGAACGTCAGTTCACATTTGTAGGTGGATCATCAGTGTTAGAGCTAAAATTAGCATGTTTAAAGTGATTTTCATGCTTCCAGGGGCCCAAAACACAAGATTTATGGAATGGTTAAAAGTGCATGAAAATGGCCAATTTACTCACTCTGAGTTCTCAAAAAGGGTTTCTTCACCCCGGGAAGTTAATTAAATACCATTTGGAGGCATTTAATGTTCGAGCAAAAACGGCTGATTTTCGACAAAAGAGATAACACCCCCCCATTACGTCATGCTTCAGAAATGTGGAAAATGGTCCGTTTTCAAATGTTTTATTTTTGAACGTCAGTTCACATTTGTAGGTGGATCATCAGTGTTAGAGCTAAAATTAGCATGTTTAAAGTGATTTTCATGCTTCCAGGGGCCCAAAACACAAGATTTATGGAATGGTTAAAAGTGCATGAAAATGGCCAATTTACTCACTCTGAGTTCTCAAAAAGGGTTTCTTCACCCCGGGAAGTTAATTAAATACCTATTGGAGGCATTTAATGTTCGAGCAAAAACGGCTGATTTTCGACAAAAGAGATAACACCCCCCCATTACGTCATGCTTCAGAAATGTGGAAAATGGTCCGTTTTCAAATGTTTTATTTTTGAACGTCAGTTCACATTTGTAGGTGGATCATCAGTGTTAGAGCTAAAATTAGCATGTTTAAAGTGATTTTCATGCTTCCAGGGGCTCGGGAAGTTAATTAAATACCATTTGGAGGCATTTAATGTTCGAGCAAAAACGGCTGATTTTCGACAAAAGAGATAACACCCCCCCATTACGTCATGCTTCAGAAATGTGGAAAATGGTCCGTTTTCAAATGTTTTATTTTTGAACGTCAGTTCACATTTGTAGGTGGATCATCAGTGTTAGAGCTAAAATTAGCATGTTTAAAGTGATTTTCATGCTTCCAGGGGCCCAAAACACAAGACTTATGGAATGGTTAAAAGTGCATGAAAATGGCCAATTTACTCACTCTGAGTTCTCAAAAAGGGTTTCTTCACCCCGGGAAGTTAATTAAATACGATTTGGAGGCATTTAATGTTCGAGCAAAAACGGCTGATTTTCGACAAAAGAGATAACACCCCCCCATTACGTCATGCTTCAGAAATGTGGAAAATGGTCAGTTTTCAAATGTTTTATTTTTGAACGTCAGTTCACATTTGTAGGTGGATCATCAGTGTTAGAGCTAAAATTAGCATGTTTAAAGTGATTTTCATGCTTCCAGGGGCTCGGGAAGTTAATTAAATACCATTTGGAGGCATTTAATGTTCGAGCAAAAACGGCTGATTTTCGACAAAAGAGATAACACCCCCCCATTACGTCATGCTTCAGAAATGTGGAAAATGGTCCGTTTTCAAATGTTTTATTTTTGAACGTCAGTTCACATTTGTAGGTGGATCATCAGTGTTAGAGCTAAAATTAGCATGTTTAAAGTGATTTTCATGCTTCCAGGGGCCCAAAACACAAGATTTATGGAATGGTTAAAAGTGCATGAAAATGCCCAATTTACTCACTCTGAGTTCTCAAAAAGGGTTTCTTCACCCCGGGAAGTTAATTAAATACCATTTGGAGGCATTTAATGTTCGAGCAAAAACGGCTGATTTTCGACAAAAGAGATAACACCCCCCCATTACGTCATGCTTCAGAAATGTGGAAAATGGTCCGTTTTCAAATGTTTTATTTTTGAACGTCAGTTCACATTTGTAGGTGGATCATCAGTGTTAGAGCTAAAATTAGCATGTTTAAAGTGATTTTCATGCTTCCAGGGGCCCAAAACACAAGATTTATGGAATGGTTAAAAGTGCATGAAAATGGCCAATTTACTCACTCTGAGTTCTCAAAAAGGGTTTCTTCACCCCGGGAAGTTAATTAAATACCATTTGGAGGCATTTAATGTTCGAGCAAAAACGGCTGATTTTCGACAAAAGAGATAACACCCCCCCCATTACGTCATGCTTCAGAAATGTGGAAAATGGTCCGTTTTCAAATGTTTTTTTGAACGTCAGTTCACATTTGTAGGTGGATCATCAGTGTTAGAGCTAAAATTAGCATGTTTAAAGTGATTTTCATGCTTCCAGGGGCTCGGGAAGTTAATTAAATACCATTTGGAGGCATTTAATGTTCGAGCAAAAACGGCTGATTTTCGACAAAAGAGATAACACCCCCCCATTACGTCATGCTTCAGAAATGTGGAAAATGGTCCGTTTTCAAATGTTTTATTTTTGAACGTCAGTTCACATTTGTAGGTGAATCATCAGTGTTAGAGCTAAAATTAGCATGTTTAAAGTGATTTTCATGCTTCCAGGGGCCCAAAACACAAGATTTATGGAATGGTTAAAAGTGCATGAAAATGGCCAATTTACTCACTCTGAGTTCTCAAAAAGGGTTTCTTCACCCCGGGAAGTTAATTAAATACCATTTGGAGGCATTTAATGTTCGAGAAAAAATGGCTGATTTTCGACAAAAGAGATAACACCCCCCGATTACGTCATGCTTCAGAAATGTGGAAAATGGTCCGTTTTCAAATGTTTTATTTTTGAACGTCAGTTCACATTTGTAGGTGGATCATCAGTGTTAGAGCTAAAATTAGCATGTTTAAAGTGATTTTCATGCTTCCAGGGGCCCAAAACACAAGATTTATGGAATGGTTAAAAGTGCATGAAAATGGCCAATTTACTCACTCTGAGTTCTCAAAAAGGGTTTCTTCACCCCGGGAAGTTAATTAAATACCATTTGGAGGCATTTAATGTTCGAGAAAAAATGGCTGATTTTCGACAAAAGAGATAACACCCCCCGATTACGTCATGCTTCAGAAATGTGGAAAATGGTCCGTTTTCAAATGTTTTATTTTTGAACGTCAGTTCACATTTGTAGGTGGATCATCAGTGTTAGAGCTAAAATTAGCATGTTTAAAGTGATTTTCATGCTTCCAGGGGCCCAAAACACAAGATTTATGGAATGGTTAAAAGTGCATGAAAATGGCCAATTTACTCACTCTGAGTTCTCAAAAAGGGTTTCTTCACCCCGGGAAGTTAATTAAATACCATTTGGAGGCATTTAATGTTCGAGCAAAAACGGCTGATTTTCGACAAAAGAGATAACACACCCCCATTACGTCATGCTTCAGAAATGTGGAAAATGGTCCGTTTTCAAATGTTTTATTTTTGAACGTCAGTTCACATTTGTAGGTGGATCATCAGTGTTAGAGCTAAAATTAGCATGTTTAAAGTGATTTTCATGCTTCCAGGGGCTCGGGAAGTTAATTAAATACCATTTGGAGGCATTTAATGTTCGAGCAAAAACGGCTGATTTTCGACAAAAGAGATAACACCCCCCCATTACGTCATGCTTCAGAAATGTGGAAAATGGTCCGTTTTCAAATGTTTTATTTTTGAACGTCAGTTCACATTTGTAGGTGGATCATCAGTGTTAGAGCTAAAATTAGCATGTTTAAAGTGATTTTCATGCTTCCAGGGGCTCGGGAAGTGAAATAAATACCATTTGGAGGCATTTAATGTTCGAGCAAAAACGGCTGATTTTCGACAAAAGAGATAACACCCCCCCATTACATCATGCTTTAGAAATGTGGAAAATGGTCCGTTTTCAAATGTTTTATTTTTGAACGTCAGTTCACATTTGTAGGTGGATCATCAGTGTTAGAGCTAAAATTAGCATGTTTAAAGTGATTTTCATGCTTCCAGGGGCCCAAAACACAAGATTTATGGAATGGTTAAAAGTGCATGAAAATGCCCAATTTACTCACTCTGAGTTCTCAAAAAGGGTTTCTTCACCCCGGGAAGTTAATTAAATACCATTTGGAGGCATTTAATGTTCGAGCAAAAACGGCTGATTTTCGACAAAAGAGATAACACCCCCCCATTACGTCATGCTTCAGAAATGTGGAAAATGGTCCGTTTTCAAATGTTTTATTTTTGAACGTCAGTTCACATTTGTAGGTGGATCATCAGTGTTAGAGCTAAAATTAGCATGTTTAAAGTGATTTTCATGCTTCCAGGGGCCCAAAACACAAGATTTATGGAATGGTTAAAAGTGCATGAAAATGGCCAATTTACTCACTCTGAGTTCTCAAAAAGGGTTTCTTCACCCCGGGAAGTTAATTAAATACCATTTGGAGGCATTTAATGTTCGAGCAAAAACGGCTGATTTTCGACAAAAGAGATAACACCCCCCCATTACGTCATGCTTCAGAAATGTGGAAAATGGTCCGTTTTCAAATGTTTTATTTTTGAACGTCAGTTCACATTTGTAGGTGGATCATCAGTGTTAGAGCTAAAATTAGCATGTTTAAAGTGATTTTCATGCTTCCAGGGGCCCAAAACACAAGATTTATGGAATGGTTAAAAGTGCATGAAAATGGCCAATTTACTCACTCTGAGTTCTCAAAAAGGGTTTCTTCACCCCGGGAAGTTAATTAAATACCATTTGGAGGCATTTAATGTTCGAGGAAAAACGGCTGATTTTCGACAAAAGAGATAACACCCCCCCATTACGTCATGCTTCAGAAATGTGGAAAATGGTCCGTTTTCAAATGTTTTATTTTTGAACGTCAGTTCACATTTGTAGGTGGATCATCAGTGTTAGAGCTAAAATTAGCATGTTTAAAGTGATTTTCATGCTTCCAGGGGCTCGGGAAGTCAATTAAATACCATTTGGAGGCATTTAATGTTCGAGCAAAAACGGCTGATTTTCGACAAAAGAGATAACACCCCCCCATTACGTCATGCTTCAGAAATGTGGAAAATGGTCCGTTTTCAAATGTTTTATTTTTGAACGTCAGTTCACATTTGTAGGTGGATCATCAGTGTTAGAGCTAAAATTAGCATGTTTAAAGTGATTTTCATGCTTCCAGGGGCTCGGGAAGTTAATTAAATACCATTTGGAGGCATTTAATGTTCGAGCAAAAACGGCTGATTTTCGACAAAAGAGATAACACCCCCCCATTACGTCATGCTTCAGAAATGTGGAAAATGGTCCGTTTTCAAATGTTTTATTTTTGAACGTCAGTTCACATTTGTAGGTGGATCATCAGTGTTAGAGCTAAAATTAGCATGTTTAAAGTGATTTTCATGCTTCCAGGGGCCCAAAACACAAGATTTATGGAATGGTTAAAAGTGCATGAAAATGGCCAATTTACTCACTCTGAGTTCTCAAAAAGGGTTTCTTCACCCCGGGAAGTTAATTAAATACCATTTGGAGGCATTTAATGTTCGAGCAAAAACGGCTGATTTTCGACAAAAGAGATAACACCCCCCCATTACGTCATGCTTCAGAAATGTGGAAAATGGTCCGTTTTCAAATGTTTTATTTTTGAACATCAGTTCACATTTGTAGGTGGATCATCAGTGTTAGAGCTAAAATTAGCATGTTTAAAGTGATTTTCATGCTTCCAGGGGCTCGGGAAGTTAATTAAATACCATTTGGAGGCATTTAATGTTCGAGCAAAAACGGCTGATTTTCGACAAAAGAGATAACACCCCCCCATTACGTCATGCTTCAGAAATGTGGAAAATGGTCCGTTTTCAAATGTTTTATTTTTGAACGTCAGTTCACATTTGTAGGTGGATCATCAGTGTTAGAGCTAAAATTAGCATGTTTAAAGTGATTTTCATGCTTCCAGGGGCTCGGGAAGTTAATTAAATACCATTTGGAGGCATTTAATGTTCGAGCAAAAACGGCTGATTTTCGACAAAAGAGATAACACCCCCTCATTACGTTATGCTTCAGAAATCTGGAAAATGGTCCGTTTTCAAATGTTTTATTTTTGAACGTCAGTTCACATTTGTAGGTGGCTCATCAGTGTTAGAGCTAAAATTAGCATGTTTAAAGTGATTTTCATGCTTCCAGGGGCCCAAAACACAAGATTTATGGAATGGTTAAAAGTGCATGAAAATGGCCAATTTACTCACTCTGAGTTCTCAAAAAGGGTTTCTTCACCCCGGGAAGTTAATTAAATACCATTTGGAGGCATTTAATGTTCGAGCAAAAACGGCTGATTTTCGACAAAAGAGATAACACCCCCCCATTATGTCATGCTTCAGAAATGTGGAAAATGGTCAGTTTTCAAATGTTTTATTTTTGAACGTCAGTTCACATTTGTAGGTGGATCATCAGTGTTAGAGCTAAAATTAGCATGTTTAAAGTGATTTTCATGCTTCCAGGGGCTCGGGAAGTTAATTAAATACCATTTGGAGGCATTTAATGTTCGAGCAAAAACGGCTGATTTTCGACAAAAGAGATAACACCCCCCCATTACGTCATGCTTCAGAAATGTGGAAAATGGTCCGTTTTCAAATGTTTTATTTTTGAACGTCAGTTCACATTTGTAGGTGGATCATCAGTGTTAGAGCTAAAATTAGCATGTTTAAAGTGATTTTCATGCTTCCAGGGGCCCAAAACACAAGATTTATGGAATGGTTAAAAGTGCATGAAAATGGCCAATTTACTCACTCTGAGTTCTCAAAAAGGGTTTCTTCACCCCGGGAAGTGAAATAAATACCATTTGGAGGCATTTAATGTTCGAGCAAAAATGGCTGATTTTCGACAAAAGAGATAACACCCCCCATTACGTCATGCTTCAGAAATGTGGAAAATGGTCCGTTTTCAAATGTTTTATTTTTGAACGTCAGTTCACATTTGTAGGTGGATCATCAGTGTTAGAGCTAAAATTAGCATGTTTAAAGTGATTTTCATGCTTCCAGGGGCTCGGGAAGTTAATTAAATACCATTTGGAGGCATTTAATGTTCGAGCAAAAACGGCTGATTTTCGACAAAAGAGATAACACCCCCCGTCATGCTTCAGAAATGTGGAAAATGGTCCGTTTTCAAATGTTTTATTTTTGAACGTCAGTTCACATTTGTAGGTGGATCATCAGTGTTAGAGCTAAAATTAGCATGTTTAAAGTGATTTTCATGCTTCCAGGGGCCCAAAACACAAGATTTATGGAATGGTTAAAAGTGCATGAAAATGGCCAATTTACTCACTCTGAGTTCTCAAAAAGGGTTTCTTCACCCCGGGAAGTTAATTAAATACCATTTGGAGGCATTTAATGTTCGAGCAAAAACGGCTGATTTTCGACAAAAGAGATAACACCCCCCCATTACGTCATGCTTCAGAAATGTGGAAAATGGTCCGTTTTCAAATGTTTTATTTTTGAACGTCAGTTCACATTTGTAGGTGGATCATCAGTGTTAGAGCTAAAATTAGCATGTTTAAAGTGATTTTCATGCTTCCAGGGGCTCGGGAAGTGAAATAAATACCATTTGGAGGCATTTAATGTTCGAGCAAAAACGGCTGATTTTCGACAAAAGAGATAACACCTCCCCATTACGTCATGCTTCAGAAATGTGGAAAATGGTCCGTTTTCAAATGTTTTATTTTTGAACGTCAGTTCACATTTGTAGGTGGATCATCAGTGTTAGAGCTAAAATTAGCATGTTTAAAGTGATTTTCATGCTTCCAGGGGCTCGGGAAGTTAATTAAATACCATTTGGAGGCATTTAATGTTCGAGCAAAAACGGCTGATTTTCGACAAAAGAGATAACACCCCCCCATTACGTCATGCTTCAGAAATGTGGAAAATGGTCCGTTTTCAAATGTTTTATTTTTGAACGTCAGTTCACATTTGTAGGTGGATCATCAGTGTTAGAGCTAAAATTAGCATGTTTAAAGTGATTTTCATGCTTCCAGGGGCCCAAAACACAAGATTTATGGAATGGTTAAAAGTGCATGAAAATGGCCAATTTACTCACTCTGAGTTCTCAAAAAGGGTTTCTTCACCCCGGGAAGTTAATTAAATACCATTTGGAGGCATTTAATGTTCGAGCAAAAACGGCTGATTTTCGACAAAAGAGATAACACCCCCCCATTACGTCATGCTTCAGAAATGTGGAAAATGGTCCGTTTTCAAATGTTTTATTTTTGAACGTCAGTTCACATTTGTAGGTGGATCATCAGTGTTAGAGCTAAAATTAGCATGTTTAAAGTGATTTTCATGCTTCCAGGGGCCCAAAACACAAGATTTATGGAATGGTTAAAAGTGCATGAAAATGGCCAATTTACTCACTCTGAGTTCTCAAAAAGGGTTTCTTCACCCCGGGAAGTTAATTAAATACCATTTGGAGGCATTTAATGTTCGAGAAAAAATGGCTGATTTTCGACAAAAGAGATAACACCCCCCGATTACGTCATGCTTCAGAAATGTGGAAAATGGTCCGTTTTCAAATGTTTTATTTTTGAACGTCAGTTCACATTTGTAGGTGGATCATCAGTGTTAGAGCTAAAATTAGCATGTTTAAAGTGATTTTCATGCTTCCAGGGGCCCAAAACACAAGATTTATGGAATGGTTAAAAGTGCATGAAAATGGCCAATTTACTCACTCTGAGTTCTCAAAAAGGGTTTCTTCACCCCGGGAAGTTAATTAAATACCATTTGGAGGCATTTAATGTTCGAGCAAAAACGGCTGATTTTCGACAAAAGAGATAACACCCCCCCATTACGTCATGCTTCAGAAATGTGGAAAATGGTCCGTTTTCAAATGTTTTATTTTTGAACGTCAGTTCACATTTGTAGGTGGATCATCAGTGTTAGAGCTAAAATTAGCATGTTTAAAGTGATTTTCATGCTTCCAGGGGCTCGGGAAGTTAATTAAATACCATTTGGAGGCATTTAATGTTCGAGCAAAAACGGCTGATTTTCGACAAAAGAGATAACACCCCCCCATTACGTCATGCTTCAGAAATGTGGAAAATGGTCCGTTTTCAAATGTTTTATTTTTGAACGTCAGTTCACATTTGTAGGTGGATCATCAGTGTTAGAGCTAAAATTAGCATGTTTAAAGTGATTTTCATGCTTCCAGGGGCTCGGGAAGTGAAATAAATACCATTTGGAGGCATTTAATGTTCGAGCAAAAACGGCTGATTTTCGACAAAAGAGATAACACCCCCCCATTACGTCATGCTTTAGAAATGTGGAAAATGGTCCGTTTTCAAATGTTTTATTTTTGAACGTCAGTTCACATTTGTAGGTGGATCATTAGTGTTAGAGCTAAAATTAGCATGTTTAAAGTGATTTTCATGCTTCCAGGGGCCCAAAACACAAGATTTATGGAATGGTTAAAAGTGCATGAAAATGGCCAAATTACTCACTCTGAGTTCTCAAAAAGGGTTTCTTCACCCCGGGAAGTTAATTAAATACCATTTGGAGGCATTTAATGTTCGAGGAAAAACGGCTGATTTTCGACAAAAGAGATAACACCCCCCCATTACGTCATGCTTCAGAAATGTGGAAAATGGTCCGTTTTCAAATGTTTTATTTTTGAACGTCAGTTCACATTTGTAGGTGGATCATCAGTGTTAGAGCTAAAATTAGCATGTTTAAAGTGATTTTCATGCTTCCAGGGGCTCGGGAAGTTAATTAAATACCATTTGGAGGCATTTAATGTTCGAGCAAAAACGGCTGATTTTCGACAAAAGAGATAACACCCCCCCATTACGTCATGCTTCAGAAATGTGGAAAATGGTCCGTTTTCAAATGTTTTATTTTTGAACGTCAGTTCACATTTGTAGGTGGATCATCAGTGTTAGAGCTAAAATTAGCATGTTTAAAGTGATTTTCATGCTTCCAGGGGCTCGGGAAGTTAATTAAATACCATTTGGAGGCATTTAATGTTCGAGCAAAAACGGCTGATTTTCGACAAAAGAGATAACACCCCCCCATTACGTCATGCTTCAGAAATGTGGAAAATGGTCCGTTTTCAAATGTTTTATTTTTGAACGTCAGTTCACATTTGTAGGTGGATCATCAGTGTTAGAGCTAAAATTAGCATGTTTAAAGTGATTTTCATGCTTCCAGGGGCCCAAAACACAAGATTTATGGAATGGTTAAAAGTGCATGAAAATGGCCAATTTACTCACTCTGAGTTCTCAAAAAGGGTTTCTTCACCCCGGGAAGTTAATTAAATACCATTTGGAGGCATTTAATGTTCGAGCAAAAACGGCTGATTTTCGACAAAAGAGATAACACCCCCCCATTACGTCATGCTTCAGAAATGTGGAAAATGGTCCGTTTTCAAATGTTTTATTTTTGAACATCAGTTTACATTTGTAGGTGGATCATCAGTGTTAGAGCTAAAATTAGCATGTTTAAAGTGATTTTCATGCTTCCAGGGGCTCGGGAAGTTAATTAAATACCATTTGGAGGCATTTAATGTTCGAGCAAAAACGGCTGATTTTCGACAAAAGAGATAACACCCCCCCATTACGTCATGCTTCAGAAATGTGGAAAATGGTCCGTTTTCAAATGTTTTATTTTTGAACGTCAGTTCACATTTGTAGGTGGATCATCAGTGTTAGAGCTAAAATTAGCATGTTTAAAGTGATTTTCATGCTTCCAGGGGCTCGGGAAGTTAATTAAATACCATTTGGAGGCATTTAATGTTCGAGCAAAAACGGCTGATTTTCGACAAAAGAGATAACACCCCCCCATTACGTTATGCTTCAGAAATCTGGAAAATGGTCCGTTTTCAAATGTTTTATTTTTGAACGTCAGTTCACATTTGTAGGTGGCTCATCAGTGTTAGAGCTAAAATTAGCATGTTTAAAGTGATTTTCATGCTTCCAGGGGCCCAAAACACAAGATTTATGGAATGGTTAAAAGTGCATGAAAATGGCCAATTTACTCACTCTGAGTTCTCAAAAAGGGTTTCTTCACCCCGGGAAGTTAATTAAATACCATTTGGAGGCATTTAATGTTCGAGCAAAAACGGCTGATTTTCGACAAAAGAGATAACACCCCCCCATTATGTCATGCTTCAGAAATGTGGAAAATGGTCAGTTTTCAAATGTTTTATTTTTGAACGTCAGTTCACATTTGTAGGTGGATCATCAGTGTTAGAGCTAAAATTAGCATGTTTAAAGTGATTTTCATGCTTCCAGGGGCTCGGGAAGTTAATTAAATACCATTTGGAGGCATTTAATGTTCGAGCAAAAACGGCTGATTTTCGACAAAAGAGATAACACCCCCCCATTACGTCATGCTTCAGAAATGTGGAAAATGGTCCGTTTTCAAATGTTTTATTTTTGAACGTCAGTTCACATTTGTAGGTGGATCATCAGTGTTAGAGCTAAAATTAGCATGTTTAAAGTGATTTTCATGCTTCCAGGGGCCCAAAACACAAGATTTATGGAATGGTTAAAAGTGCATGAAAATGGCCAATTTACTCACTCTGAGTTCTCAAAAAGGGTTTCTTCACCCCGGGAAGTTAATTAAATACCATTTGGAGGCATTTAATGTTCGAGCAAAAACGGCTGATTTTCGACAAAAGAGATAACACCCCCCCATTACGTCATGCTTCAGAAATGTGGAAAATGGTCCGTTTTCAAATGTTTTATTTTTGAACATCAGTTTACATTTGTAGGTGGATCATCAGTGTTAGAGCTAAAATTAGCATGTTTAAAGTGATTTTCATGCTTCCAGGGGCTCGGGAAGTTAATTAAATACCATTTGGAGGCATTTAATGTTCGAGCAAAAACGGCTGATTTTCGACAAAAGAGATAACACCCCCCCATTACGTCATGCTTCAGAAATGTGGAAAATGGTCTGTTTTCAAATGTTTTATTTTTGAACGTCAGTTCACATTTGTAGGTGGATCATCAGTGTTAGAGCTAAAATTAGCATGTTTAAAGTGATTTTCATGCTTCCAGGGGCTCGGGAAGTTAATTAAATACCATTTGGAGGCATTTAATGTTTGAGCAAAAACGGCTGATTTTCGACAAAAGAGATAACACCCCCTCATTACGTTATGCTTCAGAAATCTGGAAAATGGTCCGTTTTCAAATGTTTTATTTTTGAACGTCAGTTCACATTTGTAGGTGGCTCATCAGTGTTAGAGCTAAAATTAGCATGTTTAAAGTGATTTTCATGCTTCCAGGGGCCCAAAACACAAGATTTATGGAATGGTTAAAAGTGCATGAAAATGGCCAATTTACTCACTCTGAGTTCTCAAAAAGGGTTTCTTCACCCCGGGAAGTTAATTAAATACCATTTGGAGGCATTTAATGTTCGAGCAAAAACGGCTGATTTTCGACAAAAGAGATAACACCCCCCCATTATGTCATGCTTAAGAAATGTGGAAAATGGTCAGTTTTCAAATGTTTTATTTTTGAACGTCAGTTCACATTTGTAGGTGGATCATCAGTGTTAGAGCTAAAATTAGCATGTTTAAAGTGATTTTCATGCTTCCAGGGGCTCGGGAAGTTAATTAAATACCATTTGGAGGCATTTAATGTTCGAGCAAAAACGGCTGATTTTCGACAAAAGAGATAACACCCCCCCATTACGTCATGCTTCAGAAATGTGGAAAATGGTCCGTTTTCAAATGTTTTATTTTTGAACGTCAGTTCACATTTGTAGGTGGATCATCAGTGTTAGAGCTAAAATTAGCATGTTTAAAGTGATTTTCATGCTTCCAGGGGCCCAAAACACAAGATTTATGGAATGGTTAAAAGTGCATGAAAATGGCCAATTTACTCACTCTGAGTTCTCAAAAAGGGTTTCTTCACCCCGGGAAGTGAAATAAATACCATTTGGAGGCATTTAATGTTCGAGCAAAAATGGCTGATTTTCGACAAAAGAGATAACACCCCCCATTACGTCATGCTTCAGAAATGTGGAAAATGGTCCGTTTTCAAATGTTTTATTTTTGAACGTCAGTTCACATTTGTAGGTGGATCATCAGTGTTAGAGCTAAAATTAGCATGTTTAAAGTGATTTTCATGCTTCCAGGGGCTCGGGAAGTTAATTAAATACCATTTGGAGGCATTTAATGTTCGAGCAAAAACGGCTGATTTTCGACAAAAGAGATAACACCCCCCGTCATGCTTCAGAAATGTGGAAAATGGTCCGTTTTCAAATGTTTTATTTTTGAACGTCAGTTCACATTTGTAGGTGGATCATCAGTGTTAGAGCTAAAATTAGCATGTTTAAAGTGATTTTCATGCTTCCAGGGGCCCAAAACACAAGATTTATGGAATGGTTAAAAGTGCATGAAAATGGCCAATTTACTCACTCTGAGTTCTCAAAAAGGGTTTCTTCACCCCGGGAAGTTAATTAAATACCATTTGGAGGCATTTAATGTTCGAGCAAAAACGGCTGATTTTCGACAAAAGAGATAACACCCCCCCATTACGTCATGCTTCAGAAATGTGGAAAATGGTCCGTTTTCAAATGTTTTATTTTTGAACGTCAGTTCACATTTGTAGGTGGATCATCAGTGTTAGAGCTAAAATTAGCATGTTTAAAGTGATTTTCATGCTTCCAGGGGCTCGGGAAGTGAAATAAATACCATTTGGAGGCATTTAATGTTCGAGCAAAAACGGCTGATTTTCGACAAAAGAGATAACACCTCCCCATTACGTCATGCTTCAGAAATGTGGAAAATGGTCCGTTTTCAAATGTTTTATTTTTGAACGTCAGTTCACATTTGTAGGTGGATCATCAGTGTTAGAGCTAAAATTAGCATGTTTAAAGTGATTTTCATGCTTCCAGGGGCTCGGGAAGTTAATTAAATACCATTTGGAGGCATTTAATGTTCGAGCAAAAACGGCTGATTTTCGACAAAAGAGATAACACCCCCCCATTACGTCATGCTTCAGAAATGTGGAAAATGGTCCGTTTTCAAATGTTTTATTTTTGAACGTCAGTTCACATTTGTAGGTGGATCATCAGTGTTAGAGCTAAAATTAGCATGTTTAAAGTGATTTTCATGCTTCCAGGGGCCCAAAACACAAGATTTATGGAATGGTTAAAAGTGCATGAAAATGGCCAATTTACTCACTCTGAGTTCTCAAAAAGGGTTTCTTCACCCCGGGAAGTTAATTAAATACCATTTGGAGGCATTTAATGTTCGAGCAAAAACGGCTGATTTTCGACAAAAGAGATAACACCCCCCCATTACGTCATGCTTCAGAAATGTGGAAAATGGTCCGTTTTCAAATGTTTTATTTTTGAACGTCAGTTCACATTTGTAGGTGGATCATCAGTGTTAGAGCTAAAATTAGCATGTTTAAAGTGATTTTCATGCTTCCAGGGGCCCAAAACACAAGATTTATGGAATGGTTAAAAGTGCATGAAAATGGCCAATTTACTCACTCTGAGTTCTCAAAAAGGGTTTCTTCACCCCGGGAAGTTAATTAAATACCTATTGGAGGCATTTAATGTTCGAGCAAAAACGGCTGATTTTCGACAAAAGAGATAACACCCCCCCATTACGTCATGCTTCAGAAATGTGGAAAATGGTCCGTTTTCAAATGTTTTATTTTTGAACGTCAGTTCACATTTGTAGGTGGATCATCAGTGTTAGAGCTAAAATTAGCATGTTTAAAGTGATTTTCATGCTTCCAGGGGCTCGGGAAGTTAATTAAATACCATTTGGAGGCATTTAATGTTCGAGCAAAAACGGCTGATTTTCGACAAAAGAGATAACACCCCCCCATTACGTCATGCTTCAGAAATGTGGAAAATGGTCCGTTTTCAAATGTTTTATTTTTGAACGTCAGTTCACATTTGTAGGTGGATCATCAGTGTTAGAGCTAAAATTAGCATGTTTAAAGTGATTTTCATGCTTCCAGGGGCCCAAAACACAAGACTTATGGAATGGTTAAAAGTGCATGAAAATGGCCAATTTACTCACTCTGAGTTCTCAAAAAGGGTTTCTTCACCCCGGGAAGTTAATTAAATACGATTTGGAGGCATTTAATGTTCGAGCAAAAACGGCTGATTTTCGACAAAAGAGATAACACCCCCCCATTACGTCATGCTTCAGAAATGTGGAAAATGGTCAGTTTTCAAATGTTTTATTTTTGAACGTCAGTTCACATTTGTAGGTGGATCATCAGTGTTAGAGCTAAAATTAGCATGTTTAAAGTGATTTTCATGCTTCCAGGGGCTCGGGAAGTTAATTAAATACCATTTGGAGGCATTTAATGTTCGAGCAAAAACGGCTGATTTTCGACAAAAGAGATAACACCCCCCCATTACGTCATGCTTCAGAAATGTGGAAAATGGTCCGTTTTCAAATGTTTTATTTTTGAACGTCAGTTCACATTTGTAGGTGGATCATCAGTGTTAGAGCTAAAATTAGCATGTTTAAAGTGATTTTCATGCTTCCAGGGGCCCAAAACACAAGATTTATGGAATGGTTAAAAGTGCATGAAAATGCCCAATTTACTCACTCTGAGTTCTCAAAAAGGGTTTCTTCACCCCGGGAAGTTAATTAAATACCATTTGGAGGCATTTAATGTTCGAGCAAAAACGGCTGATTTTCGACAAAAGAGATAACACCCCCCCATTACGTCATGCTTCCGAAATGTGGAAAATGGTCCGTTTTCAAATGTTTTATTTTTGAACGTCAGTTCACATTTGTAGGTGGATCATCAGTGTTAGAGCTAAAATTAGCATGTTTAAAGTGATTTTCATGCTTCCAGGGGCCCAAAACACAAGATTTATGGAATGGTTAAAAGTGCATGAAAATGGCCAATTTACTCACTCTGAGTTCTCAAAAAGGGTTTCTTCACCCCGGGAAGTTAATTAAATACCATTTGGAGGCATTTAATGTTCGAGCAAAAACGGCTGATTTTCGACAAAAGAGATAACACCCCCCCATTACGTCATGCTTCAGAAATGTGGAAAATGGTCCGTTTTCAAATGTTTTATTTTTGAACGTCAGTTCACATTTGTAGGTGGATCATCAGTGTTAGAGCTAAAATTAGCATGTTTAAAGTGATTTTCATGCTTCCAGGGGCTCGGGAAGTGAAATAAATACCATTTGGAGGCATTTAATGTTCGAGCAAAAACGGCTGATTTTCGACAAAAGAGATAACACCTCCCCATTACGTCATGCTTCAGAAATGTGGAAAATGGTCCGTTTTCAAATGTTTTATTTTTGAACGTCAGTTCACATTTGTAGGTGGATCATCAGTGTTAGAGCTAAAATTAGCATGTTTAAAGTGATTTTCATGCTTCCAGGGGCTCGGGAAGTTAATTAAATACCATTTGGAGGCATTTAATGTTCGAGCAAAAACGGCTGATTTTCGACAAAAGAGATAACACCCCCCCATTACGTCATGCTTCAGAAATGTGGAAAATGGTCCGTTTTCAAATGTTTTATTTTTGAACGTCAGTTCACATTTGTAGGTGGATCATCAGTGTTAGAGCTAAAATTAGCATGTTTAAAGTGATTTTCATGCTTCCAGGGGCCCAAAACAGAAGATTTATGGAATGGTTAAAAGTGCATGAAAATGGCCAATTTACTCACTCTGAGTTCTCAAAAAGGGTTTCTTCACCCCGGGAAGTTAATTAAATACCATTTGGAGGCATTTAATGTTCGAGCAAAAACGGCTGATTTTCGACAAAAGAGATAACACCCCCCCATTACGTCATGCTTCAGAAATGTGGAAAATGGTCCGTTTTCAAATGTTTTATTTTTGAACGTCAGTTCACATTTGTAGGTGGATCATCAGTGTTAGAGCTAAAATTAGCATGTTTAAAGTGATTTTCATGCTTCCAGGGGCCCAAAACACAAGATTTATGGAATGGTTAAAAGTGCATGAAAATGGCCAATTTACTCACTCTGAGTTCTCAAAAAGGGTTTCTTCACCCCGGGAAGTTAATTAAATACCTATTGGAGGCATTTAATGTTCGAGCAAAAACGGCTGATTTTCGACAAAAGAGATAACACCCCCCCATTACGTCATGCTTCAGAAATGTGGAAAATGGTCCGTTTTCAAATGTTTTATTTTTGAACGTCAGTTCACATTTGTAGGTGGATCATCAGTGTTAGAGCTAAAATTAGCATGTTTAAAGTGATTTTCATGCTTCCAGGGGCTCGGGAAGTTAATTAAATACCATTTGGAGGCATTTAATGTTCGAGCAAAAACGGCTGATTTTCGACAAAAGAGATAACACCCCCCCATTACGTCATGCTTCAGAAATGTGGAAAATGGTCCGTTTTCAAATGTTTTATTTTTGAACGTCAGTTCACATTTGTAGGTGGATCATCAGTGTTAGAGCTAAAATTAGCATGTTTAAAGTGATTTTCATGCTTCCAGGGGCCCAAAACACAAGACTTATGGAATGGTTAAAAGTGCATGAAAATGGCCAATTTACTCACTCTGAGTTCTCAAAAAGGGTTTCTTCACCCCGGGAAGTTAATTAAATACGATTTGGAGGCATTTAATGTTCGAGCAAAAACGGCTGATTTTCGACAAAAGAGATAACACCCCCCCATTACGTCATGCTTCAGAAATGTGGAAAATGGTCAGTTTTCAAATGTTTTATTTTTGAACGTCAGTTCACATTTGTAGGTGGATCATCAGTGTTAGAGCTAAAATTAGCATGTTTAAAGTGATTTTCATGCTTCCAGGGGCTCGGGAAGTTAATTAAATACCATTTGGAGGCATTTAATGTTCGAGCAAAAACGGCTGATTTTCGACAAAAGAGATAACACCCCCCCATTACGTCATGCTTCAGAAATGTGGAAAATGGTCCGTTTTCAAATGTTTTATTTTTGAACGTCAGTTCACATTTGTAGGTGGATCATCAGTGTTAGAGCTAAAATTAGCATGTTTAAAGTGATTTTCATGCTTCCAGGGGCCCAAAACACAAGATTTATGGAATGGTTAAAAGTGCATGAAAATGCCCAATTTACTCACTCTGAGTTCTCAAAAAGGGTTTCTTCACCCCGGGAAGTTAATTAAATACCATTTGGAGGCATTTAATGTTCGAGCAAAAACGGCTGATTTTCGACAAAAGAGATAACACCCCCCCATTACGTCATGCTTCCGAAATGTGGAAAATGGTCCGTTTTCAAATGTTTTATTTTTGAACGTCAGTTCACATTTGTAGGTGGATCATCAGTGTTAGAGCTAAAATTAGCATGTTTAAAGTGATTTTCATGCTTCCAGGGGCCCAAAACACAAGATTTATGGAATGGTTAAAAGTGCATGAAAATGGCCAATTTACTCACTCTGAGTTCTCAAAAAGGGTTTCTTCACCCCGGGAAGTTAATTAAATACCATTTGGAGGCATTTAATGTTCGAGCAAAAACGGCTGATTTTCGACAAAAGAGATAACACCCCCCCCATTACGTCATGCTTCAGAAATGTGGAAAATGGTCCGTTTTCAAATGTTTTTTTGAACGTCAGTTCACATTTGTAGGTGGATCATCAGTGTTAGAGCTAAAATTAGCATGTTTAAAGTGATTTTCATGCTTCCAGGGGCTCGGGAAGTTAATTAAATACCATTTGGAGGCATTTAATGTTCGAGCAAAAACGGCTGATTTTCGACAAAAGAGATAACACCCCCCCATTACGTCATGCTTCAGAAATGTGGAAAATGGTCCGTTTTCAAATGTTTTATTTTTGAACGTCAGTTCACATTTGTAGGTGGATCATCAGTGTTAGAGCTAAAATTAGCATGTTTAAAGTGATTTTCATGCTTCCAGGGGCCCAAAACACAAGATTTATGGAATGGTTAAAAGTGCATGAAAATGGCCAATTTACTCACTCTGAGTTCTCAAAAAGGGTTTCTTCACCCCGGGAAGTTAATTAAATACCATTTGGAGGCATTTAATGTTCGAGAAAAAATGGCTGATTTTCGACAAAAGAGATAACACCCCCCGATTACGTCATGCTTCAGAAATGTGGAAAATGGTCCGTTTTCAAATGTTTTATTTTTGAACGTCAGTTCACATTTGTAGGTGGATCATCAGTGTTAGAGCTAAAATTAGCATGTTTAAAGTGATTTTCATGCTTCCAGGGGCCCAAAACACAAGATTTATGGAATGGTTAAAAGTGCATGAAAATGGCCAATTTACTCACTCTGAGTTCTCAAAAAGGGTTTCTTCACCCCGGGAAGTTAATTAAATACCATTTGGAGGCATTTAATGTTCGAGCAAAAACGGCTGATTTTCGACAAAAGAGATAACACCCCCCCATTACGTCATGCTTCAGAAATGTGGAAAATGGTCCGTTTTCAAATGTTTTATTTTTGAACGTCAGTTCACATTTGTAGGTGGATCATCAGTGTTAGAGCTAAAATTAGCATGTTTAAAGTGATTTTCATGCTTCCAGGGGCTCGGGAAGTTAATTAAATACCATTTGGAGGCATTTAATGTTCGAGCAAAAACGGCTGATTTTCGACAAAAGAGATAACACCCCCCCATTACGTCATGCTTCAGAAATGTGGAAAATGGTCCGTTTTCAAATGTTTTATTTTTGAACGTCAGTTCACATTTGTAGGTGGATCATCAGTGTTAGAGCTAAAATTAGCATGTTTAAAGTGATTTTCATGCTTCCAGGGGCTCGGGAAGTGAAATAAATACCATTTGGAGGCATTTAATGTTCGAGCAAAAACGGCTGATTTTCGACAAAAGAGATAACACCCCCCCATTACGTCATGCTTTAGAAATGTGGAAAATGGTCCGTTTTCAAATGTTTTATTTTTGAACGTCAGTTCACATTTGTAGGTGGATCATCAGTGTTAGAGCTAAAATTAGCATGTTTAAAGTGATTTTCATGCTTCCAGGGGCCCAAAACACAAGATTTATGGAATGGTTAAAAGTGCATGAAAATGGCCAATTTACTCACTCTGAGTTCTCAAAAAGGGTTTCTTCACCCCGGGAAGTTAATTAAATACCATTTGGAGGCATTTAATGTTCGAGGAAAAACGGCTGATTTTCGACAAAAGAGATAACACCCCCCCATTACGTCATGCTTCAGAAATGTGGAAAATGGTCCGTTTTCAAATGTTTTATTTTTGAACGTCAGTTCACATTTGTAGGTGGATCATCAGTGTTAGAGCTAAAATTAGCATGTTTAAAGTGATTTTCATGCTTCCAGGGGCTCGGGAAGTTAATTAAATACCATTTGGAGGCATTTAATGTTCGAGCAAAAACGGCTGATTTTCGACAAAAGAGATAACACCCCCCCATTACGTCATGCTTCAGAAATGTGGAAAATGGTCCGTTTTCAAATGTTTTATTTTTGAACGTCAGTTCACATTTGTAGGTGGATCATCAGTGTTAGAGCTAAAATTAGCATGTTTAAAGTGATTTTCATGCTTCCAGGGGCTCGGGAAGTTAATTAAATACCATTTGGAGGCATTTAATGTTCGAGCAAAAACGGCTGATTTTCGACAAAAGAGATAACACCCCCCCATTACGTCATGCTTCAGAAATGTGGAAAATGGTCCGTTTTCAAATGTTTTATTTTTGAACGTCAGTTCACATTTGTAGGTGGATCATCAGTGTTAGAGCTAAAATTAGCATGTTTAAAGTGATTTTCATGCTTCCAGGGGCCCAAAACACAAGATTTATGGAATGGTTAAAAGTGCATGAAAATGGCCAATTTACTCACTCTGAGTTCTCAAAAAGGGTTTCTTCACCCCGGGAAGTTAATTAAATACCATTTGGAGGCATTTAATGTTCGAGCAAAAACGGCTGATTTTCGACAAAAGAGATAACACCCCCCCATTACGTCATGCTTCAGAAATGTGGAAAATGGTCCGTTTTCAAATGTTTTATTTTTGAACGTCAGTTCACATTTGTAGGTGGATCATCAGTGTTAGAGCTAAAATTAGCATGTTTAAAGTGATTTTCATGCTTCCAGGGGCCCAAAACACAAGATTTATGGAATGGTTAAAAGTGCATGAAAATGGCCAATTTACTCACTCTGAGTTCTCAAAAAGGGTTTCTTCACCCCGGGAAGTTAATTAAATACCATTTGGAGGCATTTAATGTTCGAGCAAAAACGGCTGATTTTCGACAAAAGAGATAACACCCCCCCATTACGTCATGCTTCAGAAATGTGGAAAATGGTCCGTTTTCAAATGTTTTATTTTTGAACGTCAGTTCACATTTGTAGGTGGATAATCAGTGTTAGAGCTAAAATTAGCATGTTTAAAGTGATTTTCATGCTTCCAGGGGCCCAAAACACAAGATTTATGGAATGGTTAAAAGTGCATGAAAATGGCCAATTTACTCACTCTGAGTTCTCAAAAAGGGTTTCTTCACCCCGGGAAGTTAATTAAATACCATTTGGAGGCATTTAATGTTCGAGCAAAAACGGCTGATTTTCGACAAAAGAGATAACACCCCCCCATTACGTCATGCTTCAGAAATGTGGAAAATGGTCCGTTTTCAAATGTTTTATTTTTGAACGTCAGTTCACATTTGTAGGTGGATCATCAGTGTTAGAGCTAATATTAGCATGTTTAAAGTGATTTTCATGCTTCCAGGGGCTCGGGAAGTGAAATAAATACCATTTGGAGGCATTTAATGTTCGAGCAAAAACGGCTGATTTTCGACAAAAGAGATAACACCCCCCCATTACGTCATGCTTCAGAAATGTGGAAAATGGTCCGTTTTCAAATGTTTTATTTTTGAACGTCAGTTCACATTTGTAGGTGGATCATCAGTGTTAGAGCTAAAATTAGCATGTTTAAAGTGATTTTCATGCTTCCAGGGGCTCGGGAAGTTAATTAAATACCATTTGGAGGCATTTAATGTTCGAGCAAAAACGGCTGATTTTCGACAAAAGAGATAACACCCCCCCATTACGTCATGCTTCAGAAATGTGGAAAATGGTCCGTTTTCAAATGTTTTATTTTTGAACGTCAGTTCACATTTGTAGGTGGATCATCAGTGTTAGAGCTAAAATTAGCATGTTTAAAGTGATTTTCATGCTTCCAGGGGCCCAAAACACAAGATTTATGGAATGGTTAAAAGTGCATGAAAATGGCCAATTTACTCACTCTGAGTTCTCAAAAAGGGTTTCTTCACCCCGGGAAGTTAATTAAATACCATTTGGAGGCATTTAATGTTCGAGCAAAAACGGCTGATTTTCGACAAAAGAGATAACACCCCCCCATTACGTCATGCTTCAGAAATGTGGAAAATGGTCCGTTTTCAAATGTTTTATTTTTGAACGTCAGTTCACATTTGTAGGTGGATCATCAGTGTTAGAGCTAAAATTAGCATGTTTAAAGTGATTTTCATGCTTCCAGGGGCCCAAAACACAAGATTTATGGAATGGTTAAAAGTGCATGAAAATGGCCAATTTACTCACTCTGAGTTCTCAAAAAGGGTTTCTTCACCCCGGGAAGTTAATTAAATACCATTTGGAGGCATTTAATGTTCGAGCAAAAACGGCTGATTTTCGACAAAAGAGATAACACCCCCCCATTACGTCATGCTTCAGAAATGTGGAAAATGGTCCGTTTTCAAATGTTTTATTTTTGAACGTCAGTTCACATTTGTAGGTGGATCATCAGTGTTAGAGCTAAAATTAGCATGTTTAAAGTGATTTTCATGCTTCCAGGGGCTCGGGAAGTTAATTAAATACCATTTGGAGGCATTTAATGTTCGAGCAAAAACGGCTGATTTTCGACAAAAGAGATAACACCCCCCCATTACGTCATGCTTCAGAAATGTGGAAAATGGTCCGTTTTCAAATGTTTTATTTTTGAACGTCAGTTCACATTTGTAGGTGGATCATCAGTGTTAGAGCTAAAATTAGCATGTTTAAAGTGATTTTCATGCTTCCAGGGGCTCGGGAAGTGAAATAAATACCATTTGGAGGCATTTAATGTTCGAGCAAAAACGGCTGATTTTCGACAAAAGAGATAACACCCCCCCATTACGTCATGCTTTAGAAATGTGGAAAATGGTCCGTTTTCAAATGTTTTATTTTTGAACGTCAGTTCACATTTGTAGGTGGATCATCAGTGTTAGAGCTAAAATTAGCATGTTTAAAGTGATTTTCATGCTTCCAGGGGCCCAAAACACAAGATTTATGGAATGGTTAAAAGTGCATGAAAATGGCCAATTTACTCACTCTGAGTTCTCAAAAAGGGTTTCTTCACCCCGGGAAGTTAATTAAATACCATTTGGAGGCATTTAATGTTCGAGGAAAAACGGCTGATTTTCGACAAAAGAGATAACACCCCCCCATTACGTCATGCTTCAGAAATGTGGAAAATGGTCCGTTTTCAAATGTTTTATTTTTGAACGTCAGTTCACATTTGTAGGTGGATCATCAGTGTTAGAGCTAAAATTAGCATGTTTAAAGTGATTTTCATGCTTCCAGGGGCTCGGGAAGTTAATTAAATACCATTTGGAGGCATTTAATGTTCGAGCAAAAACGGCTGATTTTCGACAAAAGAGATAACACCCCCCCATTACGTCATGCTTCAGAAATGTGGAAAATGGTCCGTTTTCAAATGTTTTATTTTTGAACGTCAGTTCACATTTGTAGGTGGATCATCAGTGTTAGAGCTAAAATTAGCATGTTTAAAGTGATTTTCATGCTTCCAGGGGCTCGGGAAGTTAATTAAATACCATTTGGAGGCATTTAATGTTCGAGCAAAAACGGCTGATTTTCGACAAAAGAGATAACACCCCCCCATTACGTCATGCTTCAGAAATGTGGAAAATGGTCCGTTTTCAAATGTTTTATTTTTGAACGTCAGTTCACATTTGTAGGTGGATCATCAGTGTTAGAGCTAAAATTAGCATGTTTAAAGTGATTTTCATGCTTCCAGGGGCCCAAAACACAAGATTTATGGAATGGTTAAAAGTGCATGAAAATGGCCAATTTACTCACTCTGAGTTCTCAAAAAGGGTTTCTTCACCCCGGGAAGTTAATTAAATACCATTTGGAGGCATTTAATGTTCGAGCAAAAACGGCTGATTTTCGACAAAAGAGATAACACCCCCCCATTACGTCATGCTTCAGAAATGTGGAAAATGGTCCGTTTTCAAATGTTTTATTTTTGAACGTCAGTTCACATTTGTAGGTGGATCATCAGTGTTAGAGCTAAAATTAGCATGTTTAAAGTGATTTTCATGCTTCCAGGGGCCCAAAACACAAGATTTATGGAATGGTTAAAAGTGCATGAAAATGGCCAATTTACTCACTCTGAGTTCTCAAAAAGGGTTTCTTCACCCCGGGAAGTTAATTAAATACCATTTGGAGGCATTTAATGTTCGAGCAAAAACGGCTGATTTTCGACAAAAGAGATAACACCCCCCCATTACGTCATGCTTCAGAAATGTGGAAAATGGTCCGTTTTCAAATGTTTTATTTTTGAACGTCAGTTCACATTTGTAGGTGGATCATCAGTGTTAGACCTAAAATTAGCATGTTTAAAGTGATTTTCATGCTTCCAGGGGCCCAAAACACAAGATTTATGGAATGGTTAAAAGTGCATGAAAATGGCCAATTTACTCACTCTGAGTTCTCAAAAAGGGTTTCTTCACCCCGGGAAGTTAATTAAATACCATTTGGAGGCATTTAATGTTCGAGCAAAAACGGCTGATTTTCGACAAAAGAGATAACACCCCCCCATTACGTCATGCTTCAGAAATGTGGAAAATGGTCCGTTTTCAAATGTTTTATTTTTGAACGTCAGTTCACATTTGTAGGTGGATCATCAGTGTTAGAGCTAATATTAGCATGTTTAAAGTGATTTTCATGCTTCCAGGGGCTCGGGAAGTGAAATAAATACCATTTGGAGGCATTTAATGTTCGAGCAAAAACGGCTGATTTTCGACAAAAGAGATAACACCCCCCCATTACGTCATGCTTCAGAAATGTGGAAAATGGTCCGTTTTCAAATGTTTTATTTTTGAACGTCAGTTCACATTTGTAGGTGGATCATCAGTGTTAGAGCTAAAATTAGCATGTTTAAAGTGATTTTCATGCTTCCAGGGGCTCGGGAAGTTAATTAAATACCATTTGGAGGCATTTAATGTTCGAGCAAAAACGGCTGATTTTCGACAAAAGAGATAACACCCCCCCATTACGTCATGCTTCAGAAATGTGGAAAATGGTCCGTTTTCAAATGTTTTATTTTTGAACGTCAGTTCACATTTGTAGGTGGATCATCAGTGTTAGAGCTAAAATTAGCATGTTTAAAGTGATTTTCATGCTTCCAGGGGCCCAAAACACAAGATTTATGGAATGGTTAAAAGTGCATGAAAATGGCCAATTTACTCACTCTGAGTTCTCAAAAAGGGTTTCTTCACCCCGGGAAGTTAATTAAATACCATTTGGAGGCATTTAATGTTCGAGCAAAAACGGCTGATTTTCGACAAAAGAGATAACACCCCCCCATTACGTCATGCTTCAGAAATGTGGAAAATGGTCCGTTTTCAAATGTTTTATTTTTGAACGTCAGTTCACATTTGTAGGTGGATCATCAGTGTTAGAGCTAAAATTAGCATGTTTAAAGTGATTTTCATGCTTCCAGGGGCTCGGGAAGTTAATTAAATACCATTTGGAGGCATTTAATGTTCGAGCAAAAACGGCTGATTTTCGACAAAAGAGATAACACCCCCCCATTACGTCATGCTTCAGAAATGTGGAAAATGGTCCGTTTTCAAATGTTTTATTTTTGAACGTCAGTTCACATTTGTAGGTGGATCATCAGTGTTAGAGCTAAAATTAGCATGTTTAAAGTGATTTTCATGCTTCCAGGGGCCCAAAACACAAGACTTATGGAATGGTTAAAAGTGCATGAAAATGGCCAATTTACTCACTCTGAGTTCTCAAAAAGGGTTTCTTCACCCCGGGAAGTTAATTAAATACGATTTGGAGGCATTTAATGTTCGAGCAAAAACGGCTGATTTTCGACAAAAGAGATAACACCCCCCCATTACGTCATGCTTCAGAAATGTGGAAAATGGTCAGTTTTCAAATGTTTTATTTTTGAACGTCAGTTCACATTTGTAGGTGGATCATCAATGTTAGAGCTAAAATTAGCATGTTTAAAGTGATTTTCATGCTTCCAGGGGCTCGGGAAGTTAATTAAATACCATTTGGAGGCATTTAATGTTCGAGCAAAAACGGCTGATTTTCGACAAAAGAGATAACACCCCCCCATTACGTCATGCTTCAGAAATGTGGAAAATGGTCCGTTTTCAAATGTTTTATTTTTGAACGTCAGTTCACATTTGTAGGTGGATCATCAGTGTTAGAGCTAAAATTAGCATGTTTAAAGTGATTTTCATGCTTCCAGGGGCCCAAAACACAAGATTTATGGAATGGTTAAAAGTGCATGAAAATGCCCAATTTACTCACTCTGAGTTCTCAAAAAGGGTTTCTTCACCCCGGGAAGTTAATTAAATACCATTTGGAGGCATTTAATGTTCGAGCAAAAACAGCTGATTTTCGACAAAAGAGATAACACCCCCCCATTACGTCATGCTTCAGAAATGTGGAAAATGGTCCGTTTTCAAATGTTTTATTTTTGAACGTCAGTTCACATTTGTAGGTGGATCATCAGTGTTAGAGCTAAAATTAGCATGTTTAAAGTGATTTTCATGCTTCCAGGGGCCCAAAACACAAGATTTATGGAATGGTTAAAAGTGCATGAAAATGGCCAATTTACTCACTCTGAGTTCTCAAAAAGGGTTTCTTCACCCCGGGAAGTTAATTAAATACCATTTGGAGGCATTTAATGTTCGAGCAAAAACGGCTGATTTTCGACAAAAGAGATAACACCCCCCCCATTACGTCATGCTTCAGAAATGTGGAAAATGGTCCGTTTTCAAATGTTTTTTTGAACGTCAGTTCACATTTGTAGGTGGATCATCAGTGTTAGAGCTAAAATTAGCATGTTTAAAGTGATTTTCATGCTTCCAGGGGCTCGGGAAGTTAATTAAATACCATTTGGAGGCATTTAATGTTCGAGCAAAAACGGCTGATTTTCGACAAAAGAGATAACACCCCCCCCATTACGTCATGCTTCAGAAATGTGGAAAATGGTCCGTTTTCAAATGTTTTATTTTTGAACGTCAGTTCACATTTGTAGGTGGATCATCAGTGTTAGAGCTAAAATTAGCATGTTTAAAGTGATTTTCATGCTTCCAGGGGCCCAAAACACAAGATTTATGGAATGGTTAAAAGTGCATGAAAATGGCCAATTTACTCACTCTGAGTTCTCAAAAAGGGTTTCTTCACCCCGGGAAGTTAATTAAATACCATTTGGAGGCATTTAATGTTCGAGAAAAAATGGCTGATTTTCGACAAAAGAGATAACACCCCCCGATTACGTCATGCTTCAGAAATGTGGAAAATGGTCCGTTTTCAAATGTTTTATTTTTGAACGTCAGTTCACATTTGTAGGTGGATCATCAGTGTTAGAGCTAAAATTAGCATGTTTAAAGTGATTTTCATGCTTCCAGGGGCCCAAAACACAAGATTTATGGAATGGTTAAAAGTGCATGAAAATGGCCAATTTACTCACTCTGAGTTCTCAAAAAGGGTTTCTTCACCCCGGGAAGTTAATTAAATACCATTTGGAGGCATTTAATGTTCGAGCAAAAACGGCTGATTTTCGACAAAAGAGATAACACCCCCCCATTACGTCATGCTTCAGAAATGTGGAAAATGGTCCGTTTTCAAATGTTTTATTTTTGAACGTCAGTTCACATTTGTAGGTGGATCATCAGTGTTAGAGCTAAAATTAGCATGTTTAAAGTGATTTTCATGCTTCCAGGGGCTCGGGAAGTTAATTAAATACCATTTGGAGGCATTTAATGTTCGAGCAAAAACGGCTGATTTTCGACAAAAGAGATAACACCCCCCCATTACGTCATGCTTCAGAAATGTGGAAGATGGTCCGTTTTCAAATGTTTTATTTTTGAACGTCAGTTCACATTTGTAGGTGGATCATCAGTGTTAGAGCTAAAATTAGCATGTTTAAAGTGATTTTCATGCTTCCAGGGGCTCGGGAAGTGAAATAAATACCATTTGGAGGCATTTAATGTTCGAGCAAAAACGGCTGATTTTCGACAAAAGAGATAACACCCCCCCATTACGTCATGCTTTAGAAATGTGGAAAATGGTCCGTTTTCAAATGTTTTATTTTTGAACGTCAGTTCACATTTGTAGGTGGATCATCAGTGTTAGAGCTAAAATTAGCATGTTTAAAGTGATTTTCATGCTTCCAGGGGCCCAAAACACAAGATTTATGGAATGGTTAAAAGTGCATGAAAATGGCCAATTTACTCACTCTGAGTTCTCAAAAAGGGTTTCTTCACCCCGGGAAGTTAATTAAATACCATTTGGAGGCATTTAATGTTCGAGGAAAAACGGCTGATTTTCGACAAAAGAGATAACACCCCCCCCATTACGTCATGCTTCAGAAATGTGGAAAATGGTCCGTTTTCAAATGTTTTATTTTTGAACGTCAGTTCACATTTGTAGGTGGATCATCAGTGTTAGAGCTAAAATTAGCATGTTTAAAGTGATTTTCATGCTTCCAGGGGCTCGGGAAGGTAATTAAATACCATTTGGAGGCATTTAATGTTCGAGCAAAAACGGCTGATTTTCGACAAAAGAGATAACACCCCCCCATTACGTCATGCTTCAGAAATGTGGAAAATGGTCCGTTTTCAAATGTTTTATTTTTGAACGTCAGTTCACATTTGTAGGTGGATCATCAGTGTTAGAGCTAAAATTAGCATGTTTAAAGTGATTTTCATGCTTCCAGGGGCTCGGGAAGTTAATTAAATACCATTTGGAGGCATTTAATGTTCGAGCAAAAACGGCTGATTTTCGACAAAAGAGATAACACCCCCCCATTACGTCATGCTTCAGAAATGTGGAAAATGGTCCGTTTTCAAATGTTTTATTTTTGAACGTCAGTTCACATTTGTAGGTGGATCATCAGTGTTAGAGCTAAAATTAGCATGTTTAAAGTGATTTTCATGCTTCCAGGGGCCCAAAACACAAGATTTATGGAATGGTTAAAAGTGCATGAAAATGGCCAATTTACTCACTCTGAGTTCTCAAAAAGGGTTTCTTCACCCCGGGAAGTTAATTAAATACCATTTGGAGGCATTTAATGTTCGAGCAAAAACGGCTGATTTTCGACAAAAGAGATAACACCCCCCCATTACGTCATGCTTCAGAAATGTGGAAAATGGTCCGTTTTCAAATGTTTTATTTTTGAACATCAGTTCACATTTGTAGGTGGATCATCAGTGTTAGAGCTAAAATTAGCATGTTTAAAGTGATTTTCATGCTTCCAGGGGCTCGGGAAGTTAATTAAATACCATTTGGAGGCATTTAATGTTCGAGCAAAAACGGCTGATTTTCGACAAAAGAGATAACACCCCCCCATTACGTCATGCTTCAGAAATGTGGAAAATGGTCCGTTTTCAAATGTTTTATTTTTGAACGTCAGTTCACATTTGTAGGTGGATCATCAGTGTTAGAGCTAAAATTAGCATGTTTAAAGTGATTTTCATGCTTCCAGGGGCTCGGGAAGTTAATTAAATACCATTTGGAGGCATTTAATGTTCGAGCAAAAACGGCTGATTTTCGACAAAAGAGATAACACCCCCCCATTACGTCATGCTTCAGAAATCTGGAAAATGGTCCGTTTTCAAATGTTTTATTTTTGAACGTCAGTTCACATTTGTAGGTGGCTCATCAGTGTTAGAGCTAAAATTAGCATGTTTAAAGTGATTTTCATGCTTCCAGGGGCCCAAAACACAAGATTTATGGAATGGTTAAAAGTGCATGAAAATGGCCAATTTACTCACTCTGAGTTCTCAAAAAGGGTTTCTTCACCCCGGGAAGTTAATTAAATACCATTTGGAGGCATTTAATGTTCGAGCAAAAACGGCTGATTTTCGACAAAAGAGATAACACCCCCCCATTACGTCATGCTTCAGAAATGTGGAAAATGGTCAGTTTTCAAATGTTTTATTTTTGAACGTCAGTTCACATTTGTAGGTGGATCATCAGTGTTAGAGCTAAAATTAGCATGTTTAAAGTGATTTTCATGCTTCCAGGGGCTCGGGAAGTTAATTAAATACCATTTGGAGGCATTTAATGTTCGAGCAAAAACGGCTGATTTTCGACAAAAGAGATAACACCCCCCGTCATGCTTCAGAAATGTGGAAAATGGTCCGTTTTCAAATGTTTTATTTTTGAACGTCAGTTCACATTTGTAGGTGGATCATCAGTGTTAGAGCTAAAATTAGCATGTTTAAAGTGATTTTCATGCTTCCAGGGGCTCGGGAAGTTAATTAAATACCATTTGGAGGCATTTAATGTTCGAGCAAAAACGGCTGATTTTCGACAAAAGAGATAACACCCCCCGTCATGCTTCAGAAATGTGGAAAATGGTCCGTTTTCAAATGTTTTATTTTTGAACGTCAGTTCACATTTGTAGGTGGCTCATCAGTGTTAGAGCTAAAATTAGCATGTTTAAAGTGATTTTCATGCTTCCAGGGGCCCAAAACACAAGATTTATGGAATGGTTAAAAGTGCATGAAAATGGCCAATTTACTCACTCTGAGTTCTCAAAAAGGGTTTCTTCACCCCGGGAAGTTAATTAAATACCATTTGGAGGCATTTAATGTTCGAGCAAAAACGGCTGATTTTCGACAAAAGAGATAACACCCCCCCATTACGTCATGCTTCAGAAATGTGGAAAATGGTCAGTTTTCAAATGTTTTATTTTTGAACGTCAGTTCACATTTGTAGGTGGATCATCAGTGTTAGAGCTAAAATTAGCATGTTTAAAGTGATTTTCATGCTTCCAGGGGCTCGGGAAGTTAATTAAATACCATTTGGAGGCATTTAATGTTCGAGCAAAAACGGCTGATTTTCGACAAAAGAGATAACACCCCCCGTCATGCTTCAGAAATGTGGAAAATGGTCCGTTTTCAAATGTTTTATTTTTGAACGTCAGTTCACATTTGTAGGTGGATCATCAGTGTTAGAGCTAAAATTAGCATGTTTAAAGTGATTTTCATGCTTCCAGGGGCTCGGGAAGTTAATTAAATACCATTTGGAGGCATTTAATGTTCGAGCAAAAACGGCTGATTTTCGACAAAAGAGATAACACCCCCCCATTACGTCATGCTTCAGAAATGTGGAAAATGGTCCGTTTTCAAATGTTTTATTTTTGAACGTCAGTTCACATTTGTAGGTGGATCATCAGTGTTAGAGCTAAAATTAGCATGTTTAAAGTGATTTTCATGCTTCCAGGGGCCCAAAACACAAGATTTATGGAATGGTTAAAAGTGCATGAAAATGGCCAATTTACTCACTCTGAGTTCTCAAAAAGGGTTTCTTCACCCCGGGAAGTTAATTAAATACCATTTGGAGGCATTTAATGTTCGAGCAAAAACGGCTGATTTTCGACAAAACAGATAACACCCCCCCATTACGTCATGCTTCAGAAATGTGGAAAATGGTCCGTTTTCAAATGTTTTATTTTTGAACGTCAGTTCACATTTGTAGGTGGATCATCAGTGTTAGAGCTAAAATTAGCATGTTTAAAGTGATTTTCATGCTTCCAGGGGCTCGGGAAGTGAAATAAATACCATTTGGAGGCACTTAATGTTCGAGCAAAAACGGCTGATTTTCGACAAAAGAGATAACACCCCCCCATTACGTCATGCTTCAGAAATCTGGAAAATGGTCCGTTTTCAAATGTTTTATTTTTGAACGTCAGTTCACATTTGTAGGTGGCTCATCAGTGTTAGAGCTAAAATTAGCATGTTTAAAGTGATTTTCATGCTTCCAGGGGCCCAAAACACAAGATTTATGGAATGGTTAAAAGTGCATGAAAATGGCCAATTTACTCACTCTGAGTTCTCAAAAAGGGTTTCTTCACCCCGGGAAGTTAATTAAATACCATTTGGAGGCATTTAATGTTCGAGCAAAAACGGCTGATTTTCGACAAAAGAGATAACACCCCCCCATTACGTCATGCTTCAGAAATGTGGAAAATGGTCAGTTTTCAAATGTTTTATTTTTGAACGTCAGTTCACATTTGTAGGTGGATCATCAGTGTTAGAGCTAAAATTAGCATGTTTAAAGTGATTTTCATGCTTCCAGGGGCTCGGGAAGTTAATTAAATACCATTTGGAGGCATTTAATGTTCGAGCAAAAACGGCTGATTTTCGACAAAAGAGATAACACCCCCCGTCATGCTTCAGAAATGTGGAAAATGGTCCGTTTTCAAATGTTTTATTTTTGAACGTCAGTTCACATTTGTAGGTGGATCATCAGTGTTAGAGCTAAAATTAGCATGTTTAAAGTGATTTTCATGCTTCCAGGGGCCCAAAACACAAGATTTATGGAATGGTTAAAAGTGCATGAAAATGGCCAATTTACTCACTCTGAGTTCTCAAAAAGGGTTTCTTCACCCCGGGAAGTTAATTAAATACCATTTGGAGGCATTTAATGTTCGAGCAAAAACGGCTGATTTTCGACAAAACAGATAACACCCCCCCATTACGTCATGCTTCAGAAATGTGGAAAATGGTCCGTTTTCAAATGTTTTATTTTTGAACGTCAGTTCACATTTGTAGGTGGATCATCAGTGTTAGAGCTAAAATTAGCATGTTTAAAGTGATTTTCATGCTTCCAGGGGCTCGGGAAGTGAAATAAATACCATTTGGAGGCATTTAATGTTCGAGCAAAAACGGCTGATTTTCGACAAAAGAGATAACACCCCCCCATTACGTCATGCTTCAGAAATGTGGAAAATGGTCCGTTTTCAAATGTTTTATTTTTGAACGTCAGTTCACATTTGTAGGTGGATCATCAGTGTTAGAGCTAAAATTAGCATGTTTAAAGTGATTTTCATGCTTCCAGGGGCTCGGGAAGTTAATTAAATACCATTTGGAGGCATTTAATGTTCGAGCAAAAACGGCTGATTTTCGACAAAAGAGATAACACCCCCCCATTACGTCATGCTTCAGAAATGTGGAAAATGGTCCGTTTTCAAATGTTTTATTTTTGAACGTCAGTTCACATTTGTAGGTGGATCATCAGTGTTAGAGCTAAAATTAGCATGTTTAAAGTGATTTTCATGCTTCCAGGGGCCCAAAACACAAGATTTATGGAATGGTTAAAAGTGCATGAAAATGGCCAATTTACTCACTCTGAGTTCTCAAAAAGGGTTTCTTCACCCCGGGAAGTTAATTAAATACCATTTGGAGGCATTTAATGTTCGAGCAAAAACGGCTGATTTTCGACAAAAGAGATAACACCCCCCCATTACGTCATGCTTCAGAAACGTGGAAAATGGTCCGTTTTCAAATGTTTTATTTTTGAACGTCAGTTCACATTTGTAGGTGGATCATCAGTGTTAGAGCTAAAATTAGCATGTTTAAAGTGATTTTCATGCTTCCAGGGGCCCAAAACACAAGATTTATGGAATGGTTAAAAGTGCATGAAAATGGCCAATTTACTCACTCTGAGTTCTCAAAAAGGGTTTCTTCACCCCGGGAAGTTAATTAAATACCATTTGGAGGCATTTAATGTTCGAGCAAAAACGGCTGATTTTCGACAAAAGAGATAACACCCCCCCATTACGTCATGCTTCAGAAATGTGGAAAATGGTCCGTTTTCAAATGTTTTATTTTTGAACATCAGTTCACATTTGTAGGTGGATCATCAGTGTTAGAGCTAAAATTAGCATGTTTAAAGTGATTTTCATGCTTCCAGGGGCCCAAAACACAAGATTAATGGAATGGTTAAAAGTGCATGAAAATGGCCAATTTACTCACTCTGAGTTCTCAAAAAGGGTTTCTTCACCCCGGGAAGTGAAATAAATACCATTTGGAGGCATTTAATGTTCGAGCAAAAACGGCTGATTTTCGACAAAAGAGATAACACCCCCCCCATTACGTCATGCTTCAGAAATGTGGAAAATGGTCCGTTTTCAAATGTTTTATTTTTGAACGTCAGTTCACATTTGTAGGTGGATCATCAGTGTTAGAGCTAAAATTAGCATGTTTAAAGTGATTTTCATGCTTCCAGGGGCTCGGGAAGTTAATTAAATACCATTTGGAGGCATTTAATGTTCGAGCAAAAACGGCTGATTTTCGACAAAAGAGATAACACCCCCCCATTACGTCATGCTTCAGAAATGTGGAAAATGGTCCGTTTTCAAATGTTTTATTTTTGAACGTCAGTTCACATTTGTAGGTGGATCATCAGTGTTAGAGCTAAAATTAGCATGTTTAAAGTGATTTTCATGCTTCCAGGGGCCCAAAACACAAGATTTATGGAATGGTTAAAAGTGCATGAAAATGGCCAATTTACTCACTCTGAGTTCTCAAAAAGGGTTTCTTCACCCCGGGAAGTGAAATAAATACCATTTGGAGGCATTTAATGTTCGAGCAAAAATGGCTGATTTTCGACAAAAGAGATAACACCCCCCCATTACGTCATGCTTCAGAAATGTGGAAAATGGTCCGTTTTCAAATGTTTTATTTTTGAACGTCAGTTCACATTTGTAGGTGGATCATCAGTGTTAGAGCTAAAATTAGCATGTTTAAAGTGATTTTCATGCTTCCAGGGGCTCGGGAAGTTAATTAAATACCATTTGGAGGCATTTAATGTTCGAGCAAAAACGGCTGATTTTCGACAAAAGAGATAACACCCCCCCATTACGTCATGCTTCAGAAATGTGGAAAATGGTCCGTTTTCACATGTTTTATTTTTGAACGTCAGTTCACATTTGTAGGTGGATCATCAGTGTTAGAGCTAAAATTAGCATGTTTAAAGTGATTTTCATGCTTCCAGGGCCCAAAACACAAGATTTATGGAATGGTTAAAAGTGCATGAAAATTGCCAATTTACTCACTCTGAGTTCTCAAAAAGGGTTTCTTCACCCCGGGAAGTTAATTAAATACCATTTGGAGGCATTTAATGTTCAAGCAAAAACAGCTGATTTTCGACAAAAGAGATAACACCCCCCCATTACGTCATGCTTCAGAAATGTGGAAAATGGTCCGTTTTTAAATGTTTTATTTTTGAACGTCAGTTCACATTTGTAGGTGGATCATCAGTGTTAGAGCTAAAATTAGCATGTTTAAAGTGATTTTCATGCTTCCAGGGGCTCGGGAAGTTAATTAAATACCATTTGGAGGCATTTAATGTTCGAGCAAAAACGGCTGATTTTCGACAAAAGAGATAACACCCCCCCATTACGTCATGCTTCAGAAATGTGGAAAATGGTCCGTTTTCAAATGTTTTATTTTTGAACGTCAGTTCACATTTGTAGGTGGATCATCAGTGTTAGAGCTAAAATTTGCATGTTTAAAGTGATTTTCATGCTTCCAGGGGCTCGGGAAGTGAAATAAATACCATTTGGAGGCATTTAATGTTCGAGCAAAAACGGCTGATTTTCGACAAAAGAGATAACACCCCCCCATTACGTCATGCTTCAGAAATGTGGAAAATGGTCCGTTTTCAAATGTTTTATTTTTGAACGTCAGTTCACATTTGTAGGTGGATCATCAGTGTTAGAGCTAAAATTAGCATGTTTAAAGTGATTTTCATGCTTCCAGGGGCCCAAAACACAAGATTTATGGAATGGTTAAAAGTGCATGAAAATGGCCAATTTACTCACTCTGAGTTCTCAAAAAGGGTTTCTTCACCCCGGGAAGTGAAATAAATACCATTTGGAGGCATTTAATGTTCGAGCAAAAACGGCTGATTTTCTACAAAAGAGATAACACCCCCCCATTAAGTCATGCTTCAGAAATGTGGAAAATGGTCCGTTTTCAAATGTTTTATTTTTGAACGTCAGTTCACATTTGTAGGTGGATCATCAGTGTTAGAGCTAAAATTAGCATGTTTAAAGTGATTTTCATGCTTCCAGGGGCTCGGGAAGTTAATTAAATACCATTTGGAGGCATTTAATGTTCGAGCAAAAACGGCTGATTTTCGACAAAAGAGATAACACCCCCCCATTACGTCATGCTTCAGAAATGTGGAAAATGGTCCGTTTTCAAATGTTTTATTTTTGAACGTCAGTTCACATTTGTAGGTGGATCATCAGTGTTAGAGCTAAAATTAGCATGTTTAAAGTGATTTTCATGCTTCCAGGGGCCCAAAACACAAGATTTATGGAATGGTTAAAAGTGCATGAAAATGGCCAATTTACTCACTCTGAGTTCTCAAAAAGGGTTTCTTCACCCCGGGAAGTTAATTAAATACCATTTGGAGGCATTTAATGTTCAAGCAAAAACTGCTGATTTTCGACAAAAGAGATAACACCCCCCCATTACGTCATGCTTCAGAAATGTGGAAAATGGTCCGTTTTTAAATGTTTTATTTTTGAACGTCAGTTCACATTTGTAGGTGGATCATCAGTGTTAGAGCTAAAATTAGCATGTTTAAAGTGATTTTCATGCTTCCAGGGGCTCGGGAAGTTAATTAAATACCATTTGGAGGCATTTAATGTTCGAGCAAAAACGGCTGATTTTCGACAAAAGAGATAACACCCCCCCATTACGTCATGCTTCAGAAATGTGGAAAATGGTCCGTTTTCAAATGTTTTATTTTTGAACGTCAGTTCACATTTGTAGGTGGATCATCAGTGTTAGAGCTAAAATTAGCATGTTTAAAGTGATTTTCATGCTTCCAGGGGCCCAAAACACAAGATTTATGGAATGGTTAAAAGTGCATGAAAATGGCCAATTTACTCACTCTGAGTTCTCAAAAAGGGTTTCTTCACCCCGGGAAGTTAATTAAATACCATTTGGAGGCATTTAATGTTCGAGCAAAAACGGCTGATTTTCGACAAAAGAGATAACACCCCCCCATTACGTCATGCTTCAGAAATGTGGAAAATGGTCCGTTTTCAAATGTTTTATTTTTGAACGTCAGTTCACATTTGTAGGTGGATCATCAGTGTTAGAGCTAAAATTAGCATGTTTAAAGTGATTTTCATGCTTCCAGGGGCTCGGGAAGTTAATTAAATACCATTTGGAGGCATTTAATGTTCGAGCAAAAACGGCTGATTTTCGACAAAAGAGATAACACCCCCCCATTACGTCATGCTTCAGAAATGTGGAAAATGGTCCGTTTTCAAATGTTTTATTTTTGAACGTCAGTTCACATTTGTAGGTGGATCATCAGTGTTAGAGCTAAAATTAGCATGTTTAAAGTGATTTTCATGCTTCCAGGGGCTCGGGAAGTTAAATAAATACCATTTGGAGGCATTTAATGTTCGAGCAAAAAAGGCTGATTTTCGACGAAAGAGATAACACCCCCCCATTACGTCATGCTTCAGAAATGTGGAAAATGGTCCGTTTTTAAATGTTTTATTTTTGAACGTCAGTTCACATTTGTAGGTGGATCATCAGTGTTAGAGCTAAAATTAGCATGTTCAAAGTGATTTTCATGCTTCCAGGGGCCCAAAACACAAGATTTATGGAATGATTAAAAGTGCATGAAAATGGCCAATTTACTCACTCTGAGTTCTCAAAAAGGGTTTCTTCACCCCGGGAAGTTAATTAAATACCATTTGGAGGCATTTAATGTTCGAGCAAAAACGGCTGATTTTCGACAAAAGAGATAACACCCCCCCATTACGTCATGCTTCAGAAATGTGGAAAATGGTCCGTTTTCAAATGTTTTATTTTTGAACGTCAGTTCACATTTGTAGGTGGATAATCAGTGTTAGAGCTAAAATTAGCATGTTTAAAGTGATTTTCATGCTTCCAGGGGCTCGGGAAGTGAAATAAATACCATTTGGAGGCATTTAATGTTCGAGCAAAAACGGCTGATTTTCGACAAAAGAGATAACACCCCCCAATTACATCATGCTTCAGAAATGTGGAAAATGGTCCGTTTTCAAATGTTTTATTTTTGAACGTCAGTTCACATTTGTAGGTGGATCATCAGTGTTAGAGCTAAAATTAGCATGTTTAAAGTGATTTTCATGCTTCCAGGGGCCCAAAACACAAGATTTATGGAATGGTTAAAAGTGCATGAAAATGGCCAATTTACTCACTCTGAGTTCTCAAAAAGGGTTTCTTCACCCCGGGAAGTTAATTAAATACCATTTGGAGGCATTTAATGTTCGAGCAAAAACGGCTGATATTCGACAAAAGAGATAACACCCCCCCCATTACGTCATGCTTCAGAAATGTGGAAAATGGTCCGTTTTCAAATGTTTTATTTTTGAACGTCAGTTCACATTTGTAGGTGGATCATCAGTGTTAGAGCTAAAATTAGCATGTTTAAAGTGATTTTCATGCTTCCAGGGGCTCGGGAAGTTAAATAAATACCATTTGGAGGCATTTAATGTTCGAGCAAAAAAGGCTGATTTTCGACGAAAGAGATAACACCCCCCATTACGTCATGCTTCAGAAAGGTGGAAAATGGTCCGTTTTTAAATGTTTTATTTTTGAACGTCAGTTCACATTTGTAGGTGGATCATCAGTGTTAGAGCTAAAATTAGCATGTTCAAAGTGATTTTCATGCTTCCAGGGGCCCAAAACACAAGATTTATGGAATGGTTAAAAGTGCATGAAAATGGCCAATTTACTCACTCTGAGTTCTCAAAAAGGGTTTCTTCACCCCGGGAAGTTAATTAAATACCATTTGGAGGCATTTAATGTTCGAGCAAAAACGGCTGATTTTCGACAAAAGAGATAACACCCCCCCATTACGTCATGCTTCAGAAATGTGGAAAATGGTCCGTTTTCAAATGTTTTATTTTTGAACGTCAGTTCACATTTGTAGGTGGATCATCAGTGTTAGAGCTAAAATTAGCATGTTTAAAGTGATTTTCATGCTTCCAGGGGCTCGGGAAGTTAATTAAATACCATTTGGAGGCATTTAATGTTCGAGCAAAAACGGCTGATTTTCGACAAAAGAGATAACACCCCCCCATTACGTCATGCTTCAGAAATGTAGAAAATGGTCCGTTTTCAAATGTTTTATTTTTGAACGTCAGTTCACATTTGTAGGTGGATCATCAGTGTTAGAGCTAAAATTAGCATGTTTAAAGTGATTTTCATGCTTCCAGGGGCTCGGGAAGTTAATTAAATACCATTTGGAGGCATTTAATGTTCGAGCAAAAACGGCTGATTTTCGACAAAAGAGATAACACCCCCCCATTACGTCATGCTTCAGAAATGTGGAAAATGGTCCGTTTTCAAATGTTTTATTTTTGAACGTCAGTTCACATTTGTAGGTGGATCATCAGTGTTAGAGCTAAAATTAGCATGTTTAAAGTGATTTTCATGCTTCCAGGGGCTCGGGAAGTGAAATAAATACCATTTGGAGGCATTTAATGTTCGAGCAAAAACGGCTGATTTTCGACAAAAGAGATAACACCCCCCCCATTACGTCATGCTTCAGAAATGTGGAAAATGGTCAGTTTTCAAATGTTTTATTTTTGAACGTCAGTTCACATTTGTAGGTGGATCATCAGTGTTAGAGCTAAAATTAGCATGTTTAAAGTGATTTTCATGCTTCCAGGGGCCCAAAACACAAGATTTATGGAATGGTTAAAAGTGCATGAAAATTGCCAATTTACTCACTCTGAGTTCTCAAAAAGGGTTTCTTCACCCCGGGAAGTTAATTAAATACCATTTGGAGGCATTTAATGTTCGAGCAAAAACGGCTGATATTCGACAAAAGAGATAACACCCCCCCCATTACGTCATGCTTCAGAAATGTGGAAAATGGTCCGTTTTCAAATGTTTTATTTTTGAACGTCAGTTCACATTTGTAGGTGGATCATCAGTGTTAGAGCTAAAATTAGCATGTTTAAAGTGATTTTCATGCTTCCAGGGGCTCGGGAAGTTAAATAAATACCATTTGGAGGCATTTAATGTTCGAGCAAAAAAGGCTGATTTTCGACGAAAGAGATAACACCCCCCCATTACGTCATGCTTCAGAAATGTGGAAAATGGTCCGTTTTTAAATGTTTTATTTTTGAACGTCAGTTCACATTTGTAGGTGGATCATCAGTGTTAGAGCTAAAATTAGCATGTTCAAAGTGATTTTCATGCTTCCAGGGGCCCAAAACACAAGATTTATGGAATGGTTAAAAGTGCATGAAAATGGCCAATTTACTCACTCTGAGTTCTCAAAAAGGGTTTCTTCACCCCGGGAAGTTAATTAAATACCATTTGGAGGCATTTAATGTTCGAGCAAAAACGGCTGATTTTCGACAAAAGAGATAACACCCCCCCATTACGTCATGCTTCAGAAATGTGGAAAATGGTCCGTTTTCAAATGTTTTATTTTTGAACGTCAGTTCACATTTGTAGGTGGATCATCAGTGTTAGAGCTAAAATTAGCATGTTTAAAGTGATTTTCATGCTTCCAGGGGCTCGGGAAGTTAATTAAATACCATTTGGAGGCATTTAATGTTCGAGCAAAAACGGCTGATTTTCGACAAAAGAGATAACACCCCCCCATTAGGTCATGCTTCAGAAATGTAGAAAATGGTCCGTTTTCAAATGTTTTATTTTTGAACGTCAGTTCACATTTGTAGGTGGATCATCAGTGTTAGAGCTAAAATTAGCATGTTTAAAGTGATTTTCATGCTTCCAGGGGCTCGGGAAGTTAATTAAATACCATTTGGAGGCATTTAATGTTCGAGCAAAAACGGCTGATTTTCGACAAAAGAGATAACACCCCCCCATTACGTCATGCTTCAGAAATGTGGAAAATGGTCCGTTTTCAAATGTTTTATTTTTGAAAGTCAGTTCACATTTGTAGGTGGATCATCAGTGTTAGAGCTAAAATTAGCATGTTTAAAGTGATTTTCATGCTTCCAGGGGCTCGGGAAGTGAAATAAATACCATTTGGAGGCATTTAATGTTCGAGCAAAAACGGCTGATTTTCGACAAAAGAGATAACACCCCCCCATTACGTCATGCTTCAGAAATGTGGAAAATGGTCCGTTTTCAAATGTTTTATTTTTGAACGTCAGTTCACATTTGTAGGTGGATCATCAGTGTTAGAGCTAAAATTAGCATGTTTAAAGTGATTTTCATGCTTCCAGGGGCCCAAAACACAAGATTTATGGAATGGTTAAAAGTGCATGAAAATGGCCAATTTACTCACTCTGAGTTCTCAAAAAGGGTTTCTTCACCCCGGGAAGTTAATTAAATACCATTTGGAGGCATTTAATGTTCGAGCAAAAACGGCTGATTTTCGACAAAAGAGATAACACCCCCCCATTACGTCATGCTTCAGAAATGTGGAAAATGGTCCGTTTTCAAATGTTTTATTTTTGAACGTCAGTTCACATTTGTAGGTGGATCATCAGTGTTAGAGCTAAAATTAGCATGTTTAAAGTGATTTTCATGCTTCCAGGGGCTCGGGAAGTTAATTAAATACCATTTGGAGGCATTTAATGTTCGAGCAAAAACGGCTGATTTTCGACAAAAGAGATAACACCCCCCCATTACGTCATGCTTCAGAAATGTGGAAAATGGTCCGTTTTCAAATGTTTTATTTTTGAACGTCAGTTCACATTTGTAGGTGGATCATCAGTGTTAGAGCTAAAATTAGCATGTTTAAAGTGATTTTCATGCTTCCAGGGGCTCGGGAAGTTAATTAAATACCATTTGGAGGCATTTAATGTTCGAGCAAAAACGGCTGATTTTCGACAAAAGAGATAACACCCCCCCATTACGTCATGCTTCAGAAATGTGGAAAATGGTCCGTTTTCAAATGTTTTATTTTTGAACGTCAGTTCACATTTGTAGGTGGATCATCAGTGTTAGAGCTAAAATTAGCATGTTTAAAGTGATTTTCATGCTTCCAGGGGCTCGGGAAGTGAAATAAATACCATTTGGAGGCATTTAATGTTCGAGCAAAAACGGCTGATTTTCGACAAAAGAGATAACACCCCCCCATTACGTCATGCTTCAGAAATGTGGAAAATGGTCCGTTTTCAAATGTTTTATTTTTGAACGTCAGTTCACATTTGTAGGTGGATCATCAGTGTTAAAGCTAAAATTAGCATGTTTAAAGTGATTTTCATGCTTCCAGGGGCCCAAAACACAAGATTTATGGAATGGTTAAAAGTGCATGAAAATGGCCAATTTACTCACTCTGAGTTCTCAAAAAGGGTTTCTTCACCCCGGGAAGTTAATTAAATACCATTTGGAGGCATTTAATGTTCGAGCAAAAACGGCTGATTTTCGACAAAAGAGATAACACCCCCCCATTACGTCATGCTTCAGAAATGTGGAAAATGGTCCGTTTTCAAATGTTTTATTTTTGAACGTCAGTTCACATTTGTAGGTGGATCATCAGTGTTAGAGCTAAAATTAGCATGTTTAAAGTGATTTTCATGCTTCCAGGGGCCCAAAACACAAGATTTATGGAATGGTTAAAAGTGCATGAAAATGGCCAATTTACTCACTCTGAGTTCTCAAAAAGGGTTTCTTCACCCCGGGAAGTTAATTAAATACCATTTGGAGGCATTTAATGTTCGAGCAAAAACGGCTGATTTTCGACAAAAGAGATAACACCCCCCCATTACGTCATGCTTCAGAAATGTGGAAAATGGTCCGTTTTCAAATGTTTTATTTTTGAACGTCAGTTCACATTTGTAGGTGGATCATCAGTGTTAGAGCTAAAATTAGCATGTTTAAAGTGATTTTCATGCTTCCAGGGGCTCGGGAAGTTAATTAAATACCATTTGGAGGCATTTAATGTTCGAGCAAAAACGGCTGATTTTCGACAAAAGAGATAACACCCCCCCATTACGTCATGCTTCAGAAATGTGGAAAATGGTCCGTTTTCAAATGTTTTATTTTTGAATGTCAGTTCACATTTGTAGGTGGATCATCAGTGTTAGAGCTAAAATTAGCATGTTTAAAGTGATTTTCATGCTTCCAGGGGCCCAAAACACAAGATTTATGGAATGGTTAAAAGTGCATGAAAATGGCCAATTTACTCACTCTGAGTTCTCAAAAAGGGTTTCTTCACCCCGGGAAGTTAATTAAATACCATTTGGAGGCATTTAATGTTCGAGCAAAAACGGCTGATTTTCGACAAAAGAGATAACACCCCCCCATCACGTCATGCTTCAGAAATGTGGAAAATGGTCCGTTTTCAAATGTTTTATTTTTGAACGTCAGTTCACATTTGTAGGTGGATCATCAGTGTTAGAGCTAAAATTAGCATGTTTAAAGTGATTTTCATGCTTCCAGGGGCTCGGGAAGTTAATTAAATACCATTTGGAGGCATTTAATGTTCGAGCAAAAATGGCTGATTTTCGACAAAAGAGATAACACCTCCCCATTACGTCATGCTTCAGAAATGTGGAAAATGGTCCGTTTTCAAATGTTTTATTTTTGAACGTCAGTTCACATTTGTAGGTGGATCATCAGTGTTAGAGCTAAAATTAGCATGTTTAAAGTGATTTTCATGCTTCCAGGGGCTCGGGAAGTTAATTAAATACCATTTGGAGGCATTTAATGTTCGAGCAAAATCGGCTGATTTTCGACAAAAGAGATAACACCCCCCCATTACGTCATGCTTCAGAAATGTGGAAAATGGTCCGTTTTCAAATGTTTTATTTTTGAACGTCAGTTCACATTTGTAGGTGGATCATCAGTGTTAGAGCTAAAATTAGCATGTTTAAAGTGATTTTCATGCTTCCAGGGGCCCAAAACACAAGATTAATGGAATGGTTAAAAGTGCATGAAAATGGCCAATTTACTCACTCTGAGTTCTCAAAAAGGGTTTCTTCACCCCGGGAAGTGAAATAAATACCATTTGGAGGCATTTAATGTTCGAGCAAAAACGGCTGATTTTCGACAAAAGAGATAACACCCCCCCATTACGTCATGCTTCAGAAATGTGGAAAATGGTCCGTTTTCAAATGTTTTATTTTTGAACGTCAGTTCACATTTGTAGGTGGATCATCAGTGTTATAGCTAAAATTAGCATGTTTAAAGTGATTTTCATGCTTCCAGGGGCTCGGGAAGTTAATTAAATACCATTTGGAGGCATTTAATGTTCGAGCAAAAACGGCTGATTTTCGACAAAAGAGATAACACCCCCCCATTACGTCATGCTTCAGAAATGTGGAAAATGGTCCGTTTTCAAATGTTTTATTTTTGAACGTCAGTTCACATTTGTAGGTGGATCATCAGTGTTAGAGCTAAAATTAGCATGTTTAAAGTGATTTTCCTGCTTCCAGGGGCCCAAAACACAAGATTTATGGAATGGTTAAAAGTGCATGAAAATGGCCAATTTACTCACTCTGAGTTCTCAAAAAGGGTTTCTTCACCCCGGGATGTGAAATAAATACCATTTGGAGGCATTTAATGTTCGAGCAAAAACGGCTGATTTTCGACAAAAGAGATAACACCCCCCCATTACGTCATGCTTCAGAAATGTGGAAAATGGTCCGTTTTCAAATGTTTTATTTTTGAACGTCAGTTCACATTTGTAGGTGGATCATCAGTGTTAGAGCTAAAATTAGCATGTTTAAAGTGATTTTCATGCTTCCAGGGGCCCAAAACACAAGATTTATGGAATGGTTAAAAGTGCATGAAAATGGCCAATTTACTCACTCTGAGTTCTCAAAAAGGGTTTCCTCACCCCGGGAAGTTAATTAAATACCATTTGGAGGCATTTAATGTTCAAGCAAAAACAGCTGATTTTCGACAAAAGAGATAACACCCCCCCATTACGTCATGCTTCAGAAATGTGGAAAATGGTCCGTTTTTAAATGTTTTATTTTTGAACGTCAGTTCACATTTGTAGGTGGATCATCAGTGTTAGAGCTAAAATTAGCATGTTTAAAGTGATTTTCATGCTTCCAGGGGCTCGGGAAGTTAATTAAATACCATTTGGAGGCATTTAATGTTCGAGCAAAAACGGCTGATTTTCGACAAAAGAGATAACACCCCCCCATTACGTCATGCTTCAGAAATGTGGAAAATGGTCCGTTTTCAAATGTTTTATTTTTGAACGTCAGTTCACATTTGTAGGTGGATCATCAGTGTTAGAGCTAAAATTAGCATGTTTAAAGTGATTTTCATGCATCCAGGGGCTCGGGAAGTTAAATAAATACCATTTGGAGGCATTTAATGTTCGAGCAAAAAAGGCTGATTTTCGACGAAAGAGATAACACCCCCCCATTACGTCATGCTTCAGAAATGTGGAAAATGGTCCGTTTTCAAATGTTTTATTTTTGAACGTCAGTTCACATTTGTAGGTGGATCATCAGTGTTAGAGCTAAAATTAGCATGTTTAAAGTGATTTTCATGCTTCCAGGGGCCCAAAACACAAGATTTATGGAATGGTTAAAAGTGCATGAAAATGGCCAATTTACTCACTCTGAGTTCTCAAAAAGGGTTTCTTCACCCCGGGAAGTGAAATAAATACCATTTGGAGGCATTTAATGTTCGAGCAAAAACGGCTGATTTTCGACAAAAGAGATAACACCCCCCCATTACGTCATGCTTCAGAAATGTGGAAAATGGTCCGTTTTCAAATGTTTTATTTTTGAACGTCAGTTCACATTTGTAGGTGGATCATCAGTGTTAGAGCTAAAATTAGCATGTTTAAAGTGATTTTCATGCTTCCAGGGGCTCGGGAAGTGAAATAAATACCATTTGGAGGCATTTAATGTTCGAGCAAAAACGGCTGATTTTCGACAAAAGAGATAACACCCCCCCATTACGTCATGCTTCAGAAATGTGGAAAATGGTCCGTTTTCAAATGTTTTATTTTTGAACGTCAGTTCACATTTGTAGGTGGATCATCAGTGTTAGAGCTAAAATTAGCATGTTTAAAGTGATTTTCATGCTTCCAAGGGCCCAAAACACAAGATTTATGGAATGGTTAAAAGTGCATGAAAATGGCCAATTTACTCACTCTGAGTTCTCAAAAAGGGTTTCTTCACCCCGGGAAGTTAATTAAATACCATTTGGAGGCATTTAATGTTCGAGCAAAAACGGCTGATATTCGACAAAAGAGATAACACCCCCCCATTACGTCATGCTTCAGAAATGTGGAAAATGGTCCGTTTTCAAATGTTTTATTTTTTAAAGTCAGTTCACATTTGTAGGTGGATCATCAGTGTTACAGCTAAAATTAGCATGTTTTAAGTGATTTTCATGCATCCAGGGGCTCGGGAAGTTAAATAAATACCATTTGGAGGCATTTAATGTTCGAGCAAAAAAGGCTGATTTTCGACGAAAGAGATAACACCCCCCCATTACGTCATGCTTCAGAAATGTGGAAAATGGTCCGTTTTCAAATGTTTTATTTTTGAACGTCAGTTCACATTTGTAGGTGGATCATCAGTGTTAGAGCTAAAATTAGCATGTTTAAAGTGATTTTTATGCTTCCAGGGGCCCAAAACACAAGATTTATGGAATGGTTAAAAGTGCATGAAAATGGCCAATTTACTCACTCTGAGTTCTCAAAAAGGGTTTCTTCACCCCGGGAAGTGAAATAAATACCATTTGGAGGCATTTAATGTTCAAGCAAAAATGGCTGATTTTCGACAAAAGAGATAACACCCCCCCATTACGTCATGCTTCAGAAATGTGGAAAATGGTCCGTTTTCAAATGTTTTATTTTTGAACGTCAGTTCACATTTGTAGGTGGATCATCAGTGTTAGAGCTAAAATTAGCATGTTTAAAGTGATTTTCATGCTTCCAGGGGCTCGGGAAGTGAAATAAATACCATTTGGAGGCATTTAATGTTCGAGCAAAAACGGCTGATTTTCGACAAAAGAGATAACACCCCCCCCATTACGTCATGCTTCAGAAATGTGGAAAATGGTCAGTTTTCAAATGTTTTATTTTTGAACGTCAGTTCACATTTGTAGGTGGATCATCAGTGTTAGAGCTAAAATTAGCATGTTTAAAGTGATTTTCATGCTTCCAGGGGCCCAAAACACAAGATTTATGGAATGGTTAAAAGTGCATGAAAATTGCCAATTTACTCACTCTGAGTTCTCAAAAAGGGTTTCTTCACCCCGGGAAGTTAATTAAATACCATTTGGAGGCATTTAATGTTCGAGCAAAAACGGCTGATATTCGACAAAAGAGATAACACCCCCCCCATTACGTCATGCTTCAGAAATGTGGAAAATGGTCCGTTTTCAAATGTTTTATTTTTGAACGTCAGTTCACATTTGTAGGTGGATCATCAGTGTTAGAGCTAAAATTAGCATGTTTAAAGTGATTTTCATGCTTCCAGGGGCTCGGGAAGTTAAATAAATACCATTTGGAGGCATTTAATGTTCGAGCAAAAAAGGCTGATTTTCGACGAAAGAGATAACACCCCCCCATTACGTCATGCTTCAGAAATGTGGAAAATGGTCCGTTTTTAAATGTTTTATTTTTGAACGTCAGTTCACATTTGTAGGTGGATCATCAGTGTTAGAGCTAAAATTAGCATGTTCAAAGTGATTTTCATGCTTCCAGGGGCCCAAAACACAAGATTTATGGAATGGTTAAAAGTGCATGAAAATGGCCAATTTACTCACTCTGAGTTCTCAAAAAGGGTTTCTTCACCCCGGGAAGTTAATTAAATACCATTTGGAGGCATTTAATGTTCGAGCAAAAACGGCTGATTTTCGACAAAAGAGATAACACCCCCCCATTACGTCATGCTTCAGAAATGTGGAAAATGGTCCGTTTTCAAATGTTTTATTTTTGAACGTCAGTTCACATTTGTAGGTGGATCATCAGTGTTAGAGCTAAAATTAGCATGTTTAAAGTGATTTTCATGCTTCCAGGGGCTCGGGAAGTTAATTAAATACCATTTGGAGGCATTTAATGTTCGAGCAAAAACGGCTGATTTTCGACAAAAGAGATAACACCCCCCCATTAGGTCATGCTTCAGAAATGTAGAAAATGGTCCGTTTTCAAATGTTTTATTTTTGAACGTCAGTTCACATTTGTAGGTGGATCATCAGTGTTAGAGCTAAAATTAGCATGTTTAAAGTGATTTTCATGCTTCCAGGGGCTCGGGAAGTTAATTAAATACCATTTGGAGGCATTTAATGTTCGAGCAAAAACGGCTGATTTTCGACAAAAGAGATAACACCCCCCCATTACGTCATGCTTCAGAAATGTGGAAAATGGTCCGTTTTCAAATGTTTTATTTTTGAAAGTCAGTTCACATTTGTAGGTGGATCATCAGTGTTAGAGCTAAAATTAGCATGTTTAAAGTGATTTTCATGCTTCCAGGGGCTCGGGAAGTGAAATAAATACCATTTGGAGGCATTTAATGTTCGAGCAAAAACGGCTGATTTTCGACAAAAGAGATAACACCCCCCCATTACGTCATGCTTCAGAAATGTGGAAAATGGTCCGTTTTCAAATGTTTTATTTTTGAACGTCAGTTCACATTTGTAGGTGGATCATCAGTGTTAGAGCTAAAATTAGCATGTTTAAAGTGATTTTCATGCTTCCAGGGGCCCAAAACACAAGATTTATGGAATGGTTAAAAGTGCATGAAAATGGCCAATTTACTCACTCTGAGTTCTCAAAAAGGGTTTCTTCACCCCGGGAAGTTAATTAAATACCATTTGGAGGCATTTAATGTTCGAGCAAAAACGGCTGATTTTCGACAAAAGAGATAACACCCCCCCATTACGTCATGCTTCAGAAATGTGGAAAATGGTCCGTTTTCAAATGTTTTATTTTTGAACGTCAGTTCACATTTGTAGGTGGATCATCAGTGTTAGAGCTAAAATTAGCATGTTTAAAGTGATTTTCATGCTTCCAGGGGCTCGGGAAGTTAATTAAATACCATTTGGAGGCATTTAATGTTCGAGCAAAAACGGCTGATTTTCGACAAAAGAGATAACACCCCCCCATTACGTCATGCTTCAGAAATGTGGAAAATGGTCCGTTTTCAAATGTTTTATTTTTGAACGTCAGTTCACATTTGTAGGTGGATCATCAGTGTTAGAGCTAAAATTAGCATGTTTAAAGTGATTTTCATGCTTCCAGGGGCTCGGGAAGTTAATTAAATACCATTTGGAGGCATTTAATGTTCGAGCAAAAACGGCTGATTTTCGACAAAAGAGATAACACCCCCCCATTACGTCATGCTTCAGAAATGTGGAAAATGGTCCGTTTTCAAATGTTTTATTTTTGAACGTCAGTTCACATTTGTAGGTGGATCATCAGTGTTAGAGCTAAAATTAGCATGTTTAAAGTGATTTTCATGCTTCCAGGGGCTCGGGAAGTGAAATAAATACCATTTGGAGGCATTTAATGTTCGAGCAAAAACGGCTGATTTTCGACAAAAGAGATAACACCCCCCCATTACGTCATGCTTCAGAAATGTGGAAAATGGTCCGTTTTCAAATGTTTTATTTTTGAACGTCAGTTCACATTTGTAGGTGGATCATCAGTGTTAAAGCTAAAATTAGCATGTTTAAAGTGATTTTCATGCTTCCAGGGGCCCAAAACACAAGATTTATGGAATGGTTAAAAGTGCATGAAAATGGCCAATTTACTCACTCTGAGTTCTCAAAAAGGGTTTCTTCACCCCGGGAAGTTAATTAAATACCATTTGGAGGCATTTAATGTTCGAGCAAAAACGGCTGATTTTCGACAAAAGAGATAACACCCCCCCATTACGTCATGCTTCAGAAATGTGGAAAATGGTCCGTTTTCAAATGTTTTATTTTTGAACGTCAGTTCACATTTGTAGGTGGATCATCAGTGTTAGAGCTAAAATTAGCATGTTTAAAGTGATTTTCATGCTTCCAGGGGCCCAAAACACAAGATTTATGGAATGGTTAAAAGTGCATGAAAATGGCCAATTTACTCACTCTGAGTTCTCAAAAAGGGTTTCTTCACCCCGGGAAGTTAATTAAATACCATTTGGAGGCATTTAATGTTCGAGCAAAAACGGCTGATTTTCGACAAAAGAGATAACACCCCCCCATTACGTCATGCTTCAGAAATGTGGAAAATGGTCCGTTTTCAAATGTTTTATTTTTGAACGTCAGTTCACATTTGTAGGTGGATCATCAGTGTTAGAGCTAAAATTAGCATGTTTAAAGTGATTTTCATGCTTCCAGGGGCTCGGGAAGTTAATTAAATACCATTTGGAGGCATTTAATGTTCGAGCAAAAACGGCTGATTTTCGACAAAAGAGATAACACCCCCCCATTACGTCATGCTTCAGAAATGTGGAAAATGGTCCGTTTTCAAATGTTTTATTTTTGAATGTCAGTTCACATTTGTAGGTGGATCATCAGTGTTAGAGCTAAAATTAGCATGTTTAAAGTGATTTTCATGCTTCCAGGGGCCCAAAACACAAGATTTATGGAATGGTTAAAAGTGCATGAAAATGGCCAATTTACTCACTCTGAGTTCTCAAAAAGGGTTTCTTCACCCCGGGAAGTTAATTAAATACCATTTGGAGGCATTTAATGTTCGAGCAAAAACGGCTGATTTTCGACAAAAGAGATAACACCCCCCCATCACGTCATGCTTCAGAAATGTGGAAAATGGTCCGTTTTCAAATGTTTTATTTTTGAACGTCAGTTCACATTTGTAGGTGGATCATCAGTGTTAGAGCTAAAATTAGCATGTTTAAAGTGATTTTCATGCTTCCAGGGGCTCGGGAAGTTAATTAAATACCATTTGGAGGCATTTAATGTTCGAGCAAAAATGGCTGATTTTCGACAAAAGAGATAACACCTCCCCATTACGTCATGCTTCAGAAATGTGGAAAATGGTCCGTTTTCAAATGTTTTATTTTTGAACGTCAGTTCACATTTGTAGGTGGATCATCAGTGTTAGAGCTAAAATTAGCATGTTTAAAGTGATTTTCATGCTTCCAGGGGCTCGGGAAGTTAATTAAATACCATTTGGAGGCATTTAATGTTCGAGCAAAATCGGCTGATTTTCGACAAAAGAGATAACACCCCCCCATTACGTCATGCTTCAGAAATGTGGAAAATGGTCCGTTTTCAAATGTTTTATTTTTGAACGTCAGTTCACATTTGTAGGTGGATCATCAGTGTTAGAGCTAAAATTAGCATGTTTAAAGTGATTTTCATGCTTCCAGGGGCCCAAAACACAAGATTAATGGAATGGTTAAAAGTGCATGAAAATGGCCAATTTACTCACTCTGAGTTCTCAAAAAGGGTTTCTTCACCCCGGGAAGTGAAATAAATACCATTTGGAGGCATTTAATGTTCGAGCAAAAACGGCTGATTTTCGACAAAAGAGATAACACCCCCCCATTACGTCATGCTTCAGAAATGTGGAAAATGGTCCGTTTTCAAATGTTTTATTTTTGAACGTCAGTTCACATTTGTAGGTGGATCATCAGTGTTATAGCTAAAATTAGCATGTTTAAAGTGATTTTCATGCTTCCAGGGGCTCGGGAAGTTAATTAAATACCATTTGGAGGCATTTAATGTTCGAGCAAAAACGGCTGATTTTCGACAAAAGAGATAACACCCCCCCATTACGTCATGCTTCAGAAATGTGGAAAATGGTCCGTTTTCAAATGTTTTATTTTTGAACGTCAGTTCACATTTGTAGGTGGATCATCAGTGTTAGAGCTAAAATTAGCATGTTTAAAGTGATTTTCCTGCTTCCAGGGGCCCAAAACACAAGATTTATGGAATGGTTAAAAGTGCATGAAAATGGCCAATTTACTCACTCTGAGTTCTCAAAAAGGGTTTCTTCACCCCGGGATGTGAAATAAATACCATTTGGAGGCATTTAATGTTCGAGCAAAAACGGCTGATTTTCGACAAAAGAGATAACACCCCCCCATTACGTCATGCTTCAGAAATGTGGAAAATGGTCCGTTTTCAAATGTTTTATTTTTGAACGTCAGTTCACATTTGTAGGTGGATCATCAGTGTTAGAGCTAAAATTAGCATGTTTAAAGTGATTTTCATGCTTCCAGGGGCCCAAAACACAAGATTTATGGAATGGTTAAAAGTGCATGAAAATGGCCAATTTACTCACTCTGAGTTCTCAAAAAGGGTTTCCTCACCCCGGGAAGTTAATTAAATACCATTTGGAGGCATTTAATGTTCAAGCAAAAACAGCTGATTTTCGACAAAAGAGATAACACCCCCCCATTACGTCATGCTTCAGAAATGTGGAAAATGGTCCGTTTTTAAATGTTTTATTTTTGAACGTCAGTTCACATTTGTAGGTGGATCATCAGTGTTAGAGCTAAAATTAGCATGTTTAAAGTGATTTTCATGCTTCCAGGGGCTCGGGAAGTTAATTAAATACCATTTGGAGGCATTTAATGTTCGAGCAAAAACGGCTGATTTTCGACAAAAGAGATAACACCCCCCCATTACGTCATGCTTCAGAAATGTAGAAAATGGTCCGTTTTCAAATGTTTTATTTTTGAACGTCAGTTCACATTTGTAGGTGGATCATCAGTGTTAGAGCTAAAATTAGCATGTTTAAAGTGATTTTCATGCTTCCAGGGGCTCGGGAAGTTAATTAAATACCATTTGGAGGCATTTAATGTTCGAGCAAAAACGGCTGATTTTCGACAAAAGAGATAACACCCCCCCATTACGTCATGCTTCAGAAATGTGGAAAATGGTCCGTTTTCAAATGTTTTATTTTTGAACGTCAGTTCACATTTGTAGGTGGATCATCAGTGTTAGAGCTAAAATTAGCATGTTTAAAGTGATTTTCATGCTTCCAGGGGCTCGGGAAGTGAAATAAATACCATTTGGAGGCATTTAATGTTCGAGCAAAAACGGCTGATTTTCGACAAAAGAGATAACACCCCCCCCATTACGTCATGCTTCAGAAATGTGGAAAATGGTCAGTTTTCAAATGTTTTATTTTTGAACGTCAGTTCACATTTGTAGGTGGATCATCAGTGTTAGAGCTAAAATTAGCATGTTTAAAGTGATTTTCATGCTTCCAGGGGCCCAAAACACAAGATTTATGGAATGGTTAAAAGTGCATGAAAATTGCCAATTTACTCACTCTGAGTTCTCAAAAAGGGTTTCTTCACCCCGGGAAGTTAATTAAATACCATTTGGAGGCATTTAATGTTCGAGCAAAAACGGCTGATATTCGACAAAAGAGATAACACCCCCCCCATTACGTCATGCTTCAGAAATGTGGAAAATGGTCCGTTTTCAAATGTTTTATTTTTGAACGTCAGTTCACATTTGTAGGTGGATCATCAGTGTTAGAGCTAAAATTAGCATGTTTAAAGTGATTTTCATGCTTCCAGGGGCTCGGGAAGTTAAATAAATACCATTTGGAGGCATTTAATGTTCGAGCAAAAAAGGCTGATTTTCGACGAAAGAGATAACACCCCCCCATTACGTCATGCTTCAGAAATGTGGAAAATGGTCCGTTTTTAAATGTTTTATTTTTGAACGTCAGTTCACATTTGTAGGTGGATCATCAGTGTTAGAGCTAAAATTAGCATGTTCAAAGTGATTTTCATGCTTCCAGGGGCCCAAAACACAAGATTTATGGAATGGTTAAAAGTGCATGAAAATGGCCAATTTACTCACTCTGAGTTCTCAAAAAGGGTTTCTTCACCCCGGGAAGTTAATTAAATACCATTTGGAGGCATTTAATGTTCGAGCAAAAACGGCTGATTTTCGACAAAAGAGATAACACCCCCCCATTACGTCATGCTTCAGAAATGTGGAAAATGGTCCGTTTTCAAATGTTTTATTTTTGAACGTCAGTTCACATTTGTAGGTGGATCATCAGTGTTAGAGCTAAAATTAGCATGTTTAAAGTGATTTTCATGCTTCCAGGGGCTCGGGAAGTTAATTAAATACCATTTGGAGGCATTTAATGTTCGAGCAAAAACGGCTGATTTTCGACAAAAGAGATAACACCCCCCCATTAGGTCATGCTTCAGAAATGTAGAAAATGGTCCGTTTTCAAATGTTTTATTTTTGAACGTCAGTTCACATTTGTAGGTGGATCATCAGTGTTAGAGCTAAAATTAGCATGTTTAAAGTGATTTTCATGCTTCCAGGGGCTCGGGAAGTTAATTAAATACCATTTGGAGGCATTTAATGTTCGAGCAAAAACGGCTGATTTTCGACAAAAGAGATAACACCCCCCCATTACGTCATGCTTCAGAAATGTGGAAAATGGTCCGTTTTCAAATGTTTTATTTTTGAAAGTCAGTTCACATTTGTAGGTGGATCATCAGTGTTAGAGCTAAAATTAGCATGTTTAAAGTGATTTTCATGCTTCCAGGGGCTCGGGAAGTGAAATAAATACCATTTGGAGGCATTTAATGTTCGAGCAAAAACGGCTGATTTTCGACAAAAGAGATAACACCCCCCCATTACGTCATGCTTCAGAAATGTGGAAAATGGTCCGTTTTCAAATGTTTTATTTTTGAACGTCAGTTCACATTTGTAGGTGGATCATCAGTGTTAGAGCTAAAATTAGCATGTTTAAAGTGATTTTCATGCTTCCAGGGGCCCAAAACACAAGATTTATGGAATGGTTAAAAGTGCATGAAAATGGCCAATTTACTCACTCTGAGTTCTCAAAAAGGGTTTCTTCACCCCGGGAAGTTAATTAAATACCATTTGGAGGCATTTAATGTTCGAGCAAAAACGGCTGATTTTCGACAAAAGAGATAACACCCCCCCATTACGTCATGCTTCAGAAATGTGGAAAATGGTCCGTTTTCAAATGTTTTATTTTTGAACGTCAGTTCACATTTGTAGGTGGATCATCAGTGTTAGAGCTAAAATTAGCATGTTTAAAGTGATTTTCATGCTTCCAGGGGCTCGGGAAGTTAATTAAATACCATTTGGAGGCATTTAATGTTCGAGCAAAAACGGCTGATTTTCGACAAAAGAGATAACACCCCCCCATTACGTCATGCTTCAGAAATGTGGAAAATGGTCCGTTTTCAAATGTTTTATTTTTGAACGTCAGTTCACATTTGTAGGTGGATCATCAGTGTTAGAGCTAAAATTAGCATGTTTAAAGTGATTTTCATGCTTCCAGGGGCTCGGGAAGTTAATTAAATACCATTTGGAGGCATTTAATGTTCGAGCAAAAACGGCTGATTTTCGACAAAAGAGATAACACCCCCCCATTACGTCATGCTTCAGAAATGTGGAAAATGGTCCGTTTTCAAATGTTTTATTTTTGAACGTCAGTTCACATTTGTAGGTGGATCATCAGTGTTAGAGCTAAAATTAGCATGTTTAAAGTGATTTTCATGCTTCCAGGGGCTCGGGAAGTGAAATAAATACCATTTGGAGGCATTTAATGTTCGAGCAAAAACGGCTGATTTTCGACAAAAGAGATAACACCCCCCCATTACGTCATGCTTCAGAAATGTGGAAAATGGTCCGTTTTCAAATGTTTTATTTTTGAACGTCAGTTCACATTTGTAGGTGGATCATCAGTGTTAAAGCTAAAATTAGCATGTTTAAAGTGATTTTCATGCTTCCAGGGGCCCAAAACACAAGATTTATGGAATGGTTAAAAGTGCATGAAAATGGCCAATTTACTCACTCTGAGTTCTCAAAAAGGGTTTCTTCACCCCGGGAAGTTAATTAAATACCATTTGGAGGCATTTAATGTTCGAGCAAAAACGGCTGATTTTCGACAAAAGAGATAACACCCCCCCATTACGTCATGCTTCAGAAATGTGGAAAATGGTCCGTTTTCAAATGTTTTATTTTTGAACGTCAGTTCACATTTGTAGGTGGATCATCAGTGTTAGAGCTAAAATTAGCATGTTTAAAGTGATTTTCATGCTTCCAGGGGCCCAAAACACAAGATTTATGGAATGGTTAAAAGTGCATGAAAATGGCCAATTTACTCACTCTGAGTTCTCAAAAAGGGTTTCTTCACCCCGGGAAGTTAATTAAATACCATTTGGAGGCATTTAATGTTCGAGCAAAAACGGCTGATTTTCGACAAAAGAGATAACACCCCCCCATTACGTCATGCTTCAGAAATGTGGAAAATGGTCCGTTTTCAAATGTTTTATTTTTGAACGTCAGTTCACATTTGTAGGTGGATCATCAGTGTTAGAGCTAAAATTAGCATGTTTAAAGTGATTTTCATGCTTCCAGGGGCTCGGGAAGTTAATTAAATACCATTTGGAGGCATTTAATGTTCGAGCAAAAACGGCTGATTTTCGACAAAAGAGATAACACCCCCCCATTACGTCATGCTTCAGAAATGTGGAAAATGGTCCGTTTTCAAATGTTTTATTTTTGAATGTCAGTTCACATTTGTAGGTGGATCATCAGTGTTAGAGCTAAAATTAGCATGTTTAAAGTGATTTTCATGCTTCCAGGGGCCCAAAACACAAGATTTATGGAATGGTTAAAAGTGCATGAAAATGGCCAATTTACTCACTCTGAGTTCTCAAAAAGGGTTTCTTCACCCCGGGAAGTTAATTAAATACCATTTGGAGGCATTTAATGTTCGAGCAAAAACGGCTGATTTTCGACAAAAGAGATAACACCCCCCCATCACGTCATGCTTCAGAAATGTGGAAAATGGTCCGTTTTCAAATGTTTTATTTTTGAACGTCAGTTCACATTTGTAGGTGGATCATCAGTGTTAGAGCTAAAATTAGCATGTTTAAAGTGATTTTCATGCTTCCAGGGGCTCGGGAAGTTAATTAAATACCATTTGGAGGCATTTAATGTTCGAGCAAAAATGGCTGATTTTCGACAAAAGAGATAACACCTCCCCATTACGTCATGCTTCAGAAATGTGGAAAATGGTCCGTTTTCAAATGTTTTATTTTTGAACGTCAGTTCACATTTGTAGGTGGATCATCAGTGTTAGAGCTAAAATTAGCATGTTTAAAGTGATTTTCATGCTTCCAGGGGCTCGGGAAGTTAATTAAATACCATTTGGAGGCATTTAATGTTCGAGCAAAATCGGCTGATTTTCGACAAAAGAGATAACACCCCCCCATTACGTCATGCTTCAGAAATGTGGAAAATGGTCCGTTTTCAAATGTTTTATTTTTGAACGTCAGTTCACATTTGTAGGTGGATCATCAGTGTTAGAGCTAAAATTAGCATGTTTAAAGTGATTTTCATGCTTCCAGGGGCCCAAAACACAAGATTAATGGAATGGTTAAAAGTGCATGAAAATGGCCAATTTACTCACTCTGAGTTCTCAAAAAGGGTTTCTTCACCCCGGGAAGTGAAATAAATACCATTTGGAGGCATTTAATGTTCGAGCAAAAACGGCTGATTTTCGACAAAAGAGATAACACCCCCCCATTACGTCATGCTTCAGAAATGTGGAAAATGGTCCGTTTTCAAATGTTTTATTTTTGAACGTCAGTTCACATTTGTAGGTGGATCATCAGTGTTATAGCTAAAATTAGCATGTTTAAAGTGATTTTCATGCTTCCAGGGGCTCGGGAAGTTAATTAAATACCATTTGGAGGCATTTAATGTTCGAGCAAAAACGGCTGATTTTCGACAAAAGAGATAACACCCCCCCATTACGTCATGCTTCAGAAATGTGGAAAATGGTCCGTTTTCAAATGTTTTATTTTTGAACGTCAGTTCACATTTGTAGGTGGATCATCAGTGTTAGAGCTAAAATTAGCATGTTTAAAGTGATTTTCCTGCTTCCAGGGGCCCAAAACACAAGATTTATGGAATGGTTAAAAGTGCATGAAAATGGCCAATTTACTCACTCTGAGTTCTCAAAAAGGGTTTCTTCACCCCGGGATGTGAAATAAATACCATTTGGAGGCATTTAATGTTCGAGCAAAAACGGCTGATTTTCGACAAAAGAGATAACACCCCCCCATTACGTCATGCTTCAGAAATGTGGAAAATGGTCCGTTTTCAAATGTTTTATTTTTGAACGTCAGTTCACATTTGTAGGTGGATCATCAGTGTTAGAGCTAAAATTAGCATGTTTAAAGTGATTTTCATGCTTCCAGGGGCCCAAAACACAAGATTTATGGAATGGTTAAAAGTGCATGAAAATGGCCAATTTACTCACTCTGAGTTCTCAAAAAGGGTTTCCTCACCCCGGGAAGTTAATTAAATACCATTTGGAGGCATTTAATGTTCAAGCAAAAACAGCTGATTTTCGACAAAAGAGATAACACCCCCCCATTACGTCATGCTTCAGAAATGTGGAAAATGGTCCGTTTTTAAATGTTTTATTTTTGAACGTCAGTTCACATTTGTAGGTGGATCATCAGTGTTAGAGCTAAAATTAGCATGTTTAAAGTGATTTTCATGCTTCCAGGGGCTCGGGAAGTTAATTAAATACCATTTGGAGGCATTTAATGTTCGAGCAAAAACGGCTGATTTTCGACAAAAGAGATAACACCCCCCCATTACGTCATGCTTCAGAAATGTGGAAAATGGTCCGTTTTCAAATGTTTTATTTTTGAACGTCAGTTCACATTTGTAGGTGGATCATCAGTGTTAGAGCTAAAATTAGCATGTTTAAAGTGATTTTCATGCATCCAGGGGCTCGGGAAGTTAAATAAATACCATTTGGAGGCATTTAATGTTCGAGCAAAAAAGGCTGATTTTCGACGAAAGAGATAACACCCCCCCATTACGTCATGCTTCAGAAATGTGGAAAATGGTCCGTTTTCAAATGTTTTATTTTTGAACGTCAGTTCACATTTGTAGGTGGATCATCAGTGTTAGAGCTAAAATTAGCATGTTTAAAGTGATTTTCATGCTTCCAGGGGCCCAAAACACAAGATTTATGGAATGGTTAAAAGTGCATGAAAATGGCCAATTTACTCACTCTGAGTTCTCAAAAAGGGTTTCTTCACCCCGGGAAGTGAAATAAATACCATTTGGAGGCATTTAATGTTCGAGCAAAAACGGCTGATTTTCGACAAAAGAGATAACACCCCCCCATTACGTCATGCTTCAGAAATGTGGAAAATGGTCCGTTTTCAAATGTTTTATTTTTGAACGTCAGTTCACATTTGTAGGTGGATCATCAGTGTTAGAGCTAAAATTAGCATGTTTAAAGTGATTTTCATGCTTCCAGGGGCTCGGGAAGTGAAATAAATACCATTTGGAGGCATTTAATGTTCGAGCAAAAACGGCTGATTTTCGACAAAAGAGATAACACCCCCCCATTACGTCATGCTTCAGAAATGTGGAAAATGGTCCGTTTTCAAATGTTTTATTTTTGAACGTCAGTTCACATTTGTAGGTGGATCATCAGTGTTAGAGCTAAAATTAGCATGTTTAAAGTGATTTTCATGCTTCCAAGGGCCCAAAACACAAGATTTATGGAATGGTTAAAAGTGCATGAAAATGGCCAATTTACTCACTCTGAGTTCTCAAAAAGGGTTTCTTCACCCCGGGAAGTTAATTAAATACCATTTGGAGGCATTTAATGTTCGAGCAAAAACGGCTGATATTCGACAAAAGAGATAACACCCCCCCATTACGTCATGCTTCAGAAATGTGGAAAATGGTCCGTTTTCAAATGTTTTATTTTTTAAAGTCAGTTCACATTTGTAGGTGGATCATCAGTGTTACAGCTAAAATTAGCATGTTTTAAGTGATTTTCATGCATCCAGGGGCTCGGGAAGTTAAATAAATACCATTTGGAGGCATTTAATGTTCGAGCAAAAAAGGCTGATTTTCGACGAAAGAGATAACACCCCCCCATTACGTCATGCTTCAGAAATGTGGAAAATGGTCCGTTTTCAAATGTTTTATTTTTGAACGTCAGTTCACATTTGTAGGTGGATCATCAGTGTTAGAGCTAAAATTAGCATGTTTAAAGTGATTTTTATGCTTCCAGGGGCCCAAAACACAAGATTTATGGAATGGTTAAAAGTGCATGAAAATGGCCAATTTACTCACTCTGAGTTCTCAAAAAGGGTTTCTTCACCCCGGGAAGTGAAATAAATACCATTTGGAGGCATTTAATGTTCAAGCAAAAATGGCTGATTTTCGACAAAAGAGATAACACCCCCCCATTACGTCATGCTTCAGAAATGTGGAAAATGGTCCGTTTTCAAATGTTTTATTTTTGAACGTCAGTTCACATTTGTAGGTGGATCATCAGTGTTAGAGCTAAAATTAGCATGTTTAAAGTGATTTTCATGCTTCCAGGGGCTCGGGAAGTGAAATAAATACCATTTGGAGGCATTTAATGTTCGAGCAAAAACGGCTGATTTTCGACAAAAGAGATAACACCCCCCCCATTACGTCATGCTTCAGAAATGTGGAAAATGGTCAGTTTTCAAATGTTTTATTTTTGAACGTCAGTTCACATTTGTAGGTGGATCATCAGTGTTAGAGCTAAAATTAGCATGTTTAAAGTGATTTTCATGCTTCCAGGGGCCCAAAACACAAGATTTATGGAATGGTTAAAAGTGCATGAAAATTGCCAATTTACTCACTCTGAGTTCTCAAAAAGGGTTTCTTCACCCCGGGAAGTTAATTAAATACCATTTGGAGGCATTTAATGTTCGAGCAAAAACGGCTGATATTCGACAAAAGAGATAACACCCCCCCCATTACGTCATGCTTCAGAAATGTGGAAAATGGTCCGTTTTCAAATGTTTTATTTTTGAACGTCAGTTCACATTTGTAGGTGGATCATCAGTGTTAGAGCTAAAATTAGCATGTTTAAAGTGATTTTCATGCTTCCAGGGGCTCGGGAAGTTAAATAAATACCATTTGGAGGCATTTAATGTTCGAGCAAAAAAGGCTGATTTTCGACGAAAGAGATAACACCCCCCCATTACGTCATGCTTCAGAAATGTGGAAAATGGTCCGTTTTTAAATGTTTTATTTTTGAACGTCAGTTCACATTTGTAGGTGGATCATCAGTGTTAGAGCTAAAATTAGCATGTTCAAAGTGATTTTCATGCTTCCAGGGGCCCAAAACACAAGATTTATGGAATGGTTAAAAGTGCATGAAAATGGCCAATTTACTCACTCTGAGTTCTCAAAAAGGGTTTCTTCACCCCGGGAAGTTAATTAAATACCATTTGGAGGCATTTAATGTTCGAGCAAAAACGGCTGATTTTCGACAAAAGAGATAACACCCCCCCATTACGTCATGCTTCAGAAATGTGGAAAATGGTCCGTTTTCAAATGTTTTATTTTTGAACGTCAGTTCACATTTGTAGGTGGATCATCAGTGTTAGAGCTAAAATTAGCATGTTTAAAGTGATTTTCATGCTTCCAGGGGCTCGGGAAGTTAATTAAATACCATTTGGAGGCATTTAATGTTCGAGCAAAAACGGCTGATTTTCGACAAAAGAGATAACACCCCCCCATTAGGTCATGCTTCAGAAATGTAGAAAATGGTCCGTTTTCAAATGTTTTATTTTTGAACGTCAGTTCACATTTGTAGGTGGATCATCAGTGTTAGAGCTAAAATTAGCATGTTTAAAGTGATTTTCATGCTTCCAGGGGCTCGGGAAGTTAATTAAATACCATTTGGAGGCATTTAATGTTCGAGCAAAAACGGCTGATTTTCGACAAAAGAGATAACACCCCCCCATTACGTCATGCTTCAGAAATGTGGAAAATGGTCCGTTTTCAAATGTTTTATTTTTGAAAGTCAGTTCACATTTGTAGGTGGATCATCAGTGTTAGAGCTAAAATTAGCATGTTTAAAGTGATTTTCATGCTTCCAGGGGCTCGGGAAGTGAAATAAATACCATTTGGAGGCATTTAATGTTCGAGCAAAAACGGCTGATTTTCGACAAAAGAGATAACACCCCCCCATTACGTCATGCTTCAGAAATGTGGAAAATGGTCCGTTTTCAAATGTTTTATTTTTGAACGTCAGTTCACATTTGTAGGTGGATCATCAGTGTTAGAGCTAAAATTAGCATGTTTAAAGTGATTTTCATGCTTCCAGGGGCCCAAAACACAAGATTTATGGAATGGTTAAAAGTGCATGAAAATGGCCAATTTACTCACTCTGAGTTCTCAAAAAGGGTTTCTTCACCCCGGGAAGTTAATTAAATACCATTTGGAGGCATTTAATGTTCGAGCAAAAACGGCTGATTTTCGACAAAAGAGATAACACCCCCCCATTACGTCATGCTTCAGAAATGTGGAAAATGGTCCGTTTTCAAATGTTTTATTTTTGAACGTCAGTTCACATTTGTAGGTGGATCATCAGTGTTAGAGCTAAAATTAGCATGTTTAAAGTGATTTTCATGCTTCCAGGGGCTCGGGAAGTTAATTAAATACCATTTGGAGGCATTTAATGTTCGAGCAAAAACGGCTGATTTTCGACAAAAGAGATAACACCCCCCCATTACGTCATGCTTCAGAAATGTGGAAAATGGTCCGTTTTCAAATGTTTTATTTTTGAACGTCAGTTCACATTTGTAGGTGGATCATCAGTGTTAGAGCTAAAATTAGCATGTTTAAAGTGATTTTCATGCTTCCAGGGGCTCGGGAAGTTAATTAAATACCATTTGGAGGCATTTAATGTTCGAGCAAAAACGGCTGATTTTCGACAAAAGAGATAACACCCCCCCATTACGTCATGCTTCAGAAATGTGGAAAATGGTCCGTTTTCAAATGTTTTATTTTTGAACGTCAGTTCACATTTGTAGGTGGATCATCAGTGTTAGAGCTAAAATTAGCATGTTTAAAGTGATTTTCATGCTTCCAGGGGCTCGGGAAGTGAAATAAATACCATTTGGAGGCATTTAATGTTCGAGCAAAAACGGCTGATTTTCGACAAAAGAGATAACACCCCCCCATTACGTCATGCTTCAGAAATGTGGAAAATGGTCCGTTTTCAAATGTTTTATTTTTGAACGTCAGTTCACATTTGTAGGTGGATCATCAGTGTTAAAGCTAAAATTAGCATGTTTAAAGTGATTTTCATGCTTCCAGGGGCCCAAAACACAAGATTTATGGAATGGTTAAAAGTGCATGAAAATGGCCAATTTACTCACTCTGAGTTCTCAAAAAGGGTTTCTTCACCCCGGGAAGTTAATTAAATACCATTTGGAGGCATTTAATGTTCGAGCAAAAACGGCTGATTTTCGACAAAAGAGATAACACCCCCCCATTACGTCATGCTTCAGAAATGTGGAAAATGGTCCGTTTTCAAATGTTTTATTTTTGAACGTCAGTTCACATTTGTAGGTGGATCATCAGTGTTAGAGCTAAAATTAGCATGTTTAAAGTGATTTTCATGCTTCCAGGGGCCCAAAACACAAGATTTATGGAATGGTTAAAAGTGCATGAAAATGGCCAATTTACTCACTCTGAGTTCTCAAAAAGGGTTTCTTCACCCCGGGAAGTTAATTAAATACCATTTGGAGGCATTTAATGTTCGAGCAAAAACGGCTGATTTTCGACAAAAGAGATAACACCCCCCCATTACGTCATGCTTCAGAAATGTGGAAAATGGTCCGTTTTCAAATGTTTTATTTTTGAACGTCAGTTCACATTTGTAGGTGGATCATCAGTGTTAGAGCTAAAATTAGCATGTTTAAAGTGATTTTCATGCTTCCAGGGGCTCGGGAAGTTAATTAAATACCATTTGGAGGCATTTAATGTTCGAGCAAAAACGGCTGATTTTCGACAAAAGAGATAACACCCCCCCATTACGTCATGCTTCAGAAATGTGGAAAATGGTCCGTTTTCAAATGTTTTATTTTTGAATGTCAGTTCACATTTGTAGGTGGATCATCAGTGTTAGAGCTAAAATTAGCATGTTTAAAGTGATTTTCATGCTTCCAGGGGCCCAAAACACAAGATTTATGGAATGGTTAAAAGTGCATGAAAATGGCCAATTTACTCACTCTGAGTTCTCAAAAAGGGTTTCTTCACCCCGGGAAGTTAATTAAATACCATTTGGAGGCATTTAATGTTCGAGCAAAAACGGCTGATTTTCGACAAAAGAGATAACACCCCCCCATCACGTCATGCTTCAGAAATGTGGAAAATGGTCCGTTTTCAAATGTTTTATTTTTGAACGTCAGTTCACATTTGTAGGTGGATCATCAGTGTTAGAGCTAAAATTAGCATGTTTAAAGTGATTTTCATGCTTCCAGGGGCTCGGGAAGTTAATTAAATACCATTTGGAGGCATTTAATGTTCGAGCAAAAATGGCTGATTTTCGACAAAAGAGATAACACCTCCCCATTACGTCATGCTTCAGAAATGTGGAAAATGGTCCGTTTTCAAATGTTTTATTTTTGAACGTCAGTTCACATTTGTAGGTGGATCATCAGTGTTAGAGCTAAAATTAGCATGTTTAAAGTGATTTTCATGCTTCCAGGGGCTCGGGAAGTTAATTAAATACCATTTGGAGGCATTTAATGTTCGAGCAAAATCGGCTGATTTTCGACAAAAGAGATAACACCCCCCCATTACGTCATGCTTCAGAAATGTGGAAAATGGTCCGTTTTCAAATGTTTTATTTTTGAACGTCAGTTCACATTTGTAGGTGGATCATCAGTGTTAGAGCTAAAATTAGCATGTTTAAAGTGATTTTCATGCTTCCAGGGGCCCAAAACACAAGATTAATGGAATGGTTAAAAGTGCATGAAAATGGCCAATTTACTCACTCTGAGTTCTCAAAAAGGGTTTCTTCACCCCGGGAAGTGAAATAAATACCATTTGGAGGCATTTAATGTTCGAGCAAAAACGGCTGATTTTCGACAAAAGAGATAACACCCCCCCATTACGTCATGCTTCAGAAATGTGGAAAATGGTCCGTTTTCAAATGTTTTATTTTTGAACGTCAGTTCACATTTGTAGGTGGATCATCAGTGTTATAGCTAAAATTAGCATGTTTAAAGTGATTTTCATGCTTCCAGGGGCTCGGGAAGTTAATTAAATACCATTTGGAGGCATTTAATGTTCGAGCAAAAACGGCTGATTTTCGACAAAAGAGATAACACCCCCCCATTACGTCATGCTTCAGAAATGTGGAAAATGGTCCGTTTTCAAATGTTTTATTTTTGAACGTCAGTTCACATTTGTAGGTGGATCATCAGTGTTAGAGCTAAAATTAGCATGTTTAAAGTGATTTTCCTGCTTCCAGGGGCCCAAAACACAAGATTTATGGAATGGTTAAAAGTGCATGAAAATGGCCAATTTACTCACTCTGAGTTCTCAAAAAGGGTTTCTTCACCCCGGGATGTGAAATAAATACCATTTGGAGGCATTTAATGTTCGAGCAAAAACGGCTGATTTTCGACAAAAGAGATAACACCCCCCCATTACGTCATGCTTCAGAAATGTGGAAAATGGTCCGTTTTCAAATGTTTTATTTTTGAACGTCAGTTCACATTTGTAGGTGGATCATCAGTGTTAGAGCTAAAATTAGCATGTTTAAAGTGATTTTCATGCTTCCAGGGGCCCAAAACACAAGATTTATGGAATGGTTAAAAGTGCATGAAAATGGCCAATTTACTCACTCTGAGTTCTCAAAAAGGGTTTCCTCACCCCGGGAAGTTAATTAAATACCATTTGGAGGCATTTAATGTTCAAGCAAAAACAGCTGATTTTCGACAAAAGAGATAACACCCCCCCATTACGTCATGCTTCAGAAATGTGGAAAATGGTCCGTTTTTAAATGTTTTATTTTTGAACGTCAGTTCACATTTGTAGGTGGATCATCAGTGTTAGAGCTAAAATTAGCATGTTTAAAGTGATTTTCATGCTTCCAGGGGCTCGGGAAGTTAATTAAATACCATTTGGAGGCATTTAATGTTCGAGCAAAAACGGCTGATTTTCGACAAAAGAGATAACACCCCCCCATTACGTCATGCTTCAGAAATGTGGAAAATGGTCCGTTTTCAAATGTTTTATTTTTGAACGTCAGTTCACATTTGTAGGTGGATCATCAGTGTTAGAGCTAAAATTAGCATGTTTAAAGTGATTTTCATGCATCCAGGGGCTCGGGAAGTTAAATAAATACCATTTGGAGGCATTTAATGTTCGAGCAAAAAAGGCTGATTTTCGACGAAAGAGATAACACCCCCCCATTACGTCATGCTTCAGAAATGTGGAAAATGGTCCGTTTTCAAATGTTTTATTTTTGAACGTCAGTTCACATTTGTAGGTGGATCATCAGTGTTAGAGCTAAAATTAGCATGTTTAAAGTGATTTTCATGCTTCCAGGGGCCCAAAACACAAGATTTATGGAATGGTTAAAAGTGCATGAAAATGGCCAATTTACTCACTCTGAGTTCTCAAAAAGGGTTTCTTCACCCCGGGAAGTGAAATAAATACCATTTGGAGGCATTTAATGTTCGAGCAAAAACGGCTGATTTTCGACAAAAGAGATAACACCCCCCCATTACGTCATGCTTCAGAAATGTGGAAAATGGTCCGTTTTCAAATGTTTTATTTTTGAACGTCAGTTCACATTTGTAGGTGGATCATCAGTGTTAGAGCTAAAATTAGCATGTTTAAAGTGATTTTCATGCTTCCAGGGGCTCGGGAAGTGAAATAAATACCATTTGGAGGCATTTAATGTTCGAGCAAAAACGGCTGATTTTCGACAAAAGAGATAACACCCCCCCATTACGTCATGCTTCAGAAATGTGGAAAATGGTCCGTTTTCAAATGTTTTATTTTTGAACGTCAGTTCACATTTGTAGGTGGATCATCAGTGTTAGAGCTAAAATTAGCATGTTTAAAGTGATTTTCATGCTTCCAAGGGCCCAAAACACAAGATTTATGGAATGGTTAAAAGTGCATGAAAATGGCCAATTTACTCACTCTGAGTTCTCAAAAAGGGTTTCTTCACCCCGGGAAGTTAATTAAATACCATTTGGAGGCATTTAATGTTCGAGCAAAAACGGCTGATATTCGACAAAAGAGATAACACCCCCCCATTACGTCATGCTTCAGAAATGTGGAAAATGGTCCGTTTTCAAATGTTTTATTTTTTAAAGTCAGTTCACATTTGTAGGTGGATCATCAGTGTTACAGCTAAAATTAGCATGTTTTAAGTGATTTTCATGCATCCAGGGGCTCGGGAAGTTAAATAAATACCATTTGGAGGCATTTAATGTTCGAGCAAAAAAGGCTGATTTTCGACGAAAGAGATAACACCCCCCCATTACGTCATGCTTCAGAAATGTGGAAAATGGTCCGTTTTCAAATGTTTTATTTTTGAACGTCAGTTCACATTTGTAGGTGGATCATCAGTGTTAGAGCTAAAATTAGCATGTTTAAAGTGATTTTTATGCTTCCAGGGGCCCAAAACACAAGATTTATGGAATGGTTAAAAGTGCATGAAAATGGCCAATTTACTCACTCTGAGTTCTCAAAAAGGGTTTCTTCACCCCGGGAAGTGAAATAAATACCATTTGGAGGCATTTAATGTTCAAGCAAAAATGGCTGATTTTCGACAAAAGAGATAACACCCCCCCATTACGTCATGCTTCAGAAATGTGGAAAATGGTCCGTTTTCAAATGTTTTATTTTTGAACGTCAGTTCACATTTGTAGGTGGATCATCAGTGTTAGAGCTAAAATTAGCATGTTTAAAGTGATTTTCATGCTTCCAGGGGCTCGGGAAGTTAATTAAATACCATTTGGAGGCATTTAATGTTCGAGCAAAAACGGCTGATTTTGCGACAAAAGAGATAACACCCCCCCATTACGTCATGCTTCAGAAATGTGGAAAATGGTCCGTTTTCAAATGTTTTATTTTTGAACATCAGTTCACATTTGTAGGTGGATCATCAGTGTTAGAGCTAAAATTAGCATGTTTAAATTGATTTTCATGCTTCCAGGGGCCCAAAACACAAGATTTATGGAATGGTTAAAAGTGCATGAAAATGGCCAATTTACTCACTCTGAGTTCTCAAAAAGGGTTTCTTCACCCCGGGAAGTTAATTAAATACCATTTGGAGGCATTTAATGTTCGAGCAAAAACGGCTGATTTTCGACAAAAGAGATAACACCCCCCCATTACGTCATGCTTCAGAAATGTGGAAAATGGTCCGTTTTCAAATGTTTTATTTTTGAACGTCAGTTCACATTTGTAGGTGGATCATCAGTGTTAGAGCTAAAATTAGCATGTTTAAAGTGATTTTCATGCTTCCAGGGGCTCGGGAAGTTAATTAAATACCATTTGGAGGCATTTAATGTTCGAGCAAAAACGGCTGATTTTCGACAAAAGAGATAACACCCCCCCATTACGTCATGCTTCAGAAATGTGGAAAATGGTCCGTTTTCAAATGTTTTATTTTTGAACGTCAGTTCACATTTGTAGGTGGATCATCAGTGTTAGAGCTAAAATTAGCATGTTTAAAGTGATTTTCATGCTTCCAGGGGCCCAAAACACAAGATTTATGGAATGGTTAAAAGTGCATGAAAATGGCCAATTTACTCACTCTGAGTTCTCAAAAAGGGTTTCTTCACCCCGGGAAGTTAATTAAATACCATTTGGAGGCATTTAATGTTCGAGCAAAAACAGCTGATTTTCGACAAAAGAGATAACACCCCCCCATTACGTCATGCTTCAGAAATGTGGAAAATGGTCCGTTTTCAAATGTTTTATTTTTGAACGTCAGTTCACATTTGTAGGTGGATCATCAGTGTTAGAGCTAAAATTAGCATGTTTAAAGTGATTTTCATGCTTCCAGGGGCTCGGGAAGTTAATTAAATACCATTTGGAGGCATTTAATGTTCGAGCAAAAACGGCTGATTTTCGACAAAAGAGATAACACCCCCCCATTACGTCATGCTTCAGAAATGTGGAAAATGGTCCGTTTTCAAATGTTTTATTTTTGAACGTCAGATCACATTTGTAGGTGGATCATCAGTGTTAGAGCTAAAATTAGCATGTTTAAAGTGATTTTCATGCTTCCAGGGGCTCGGGAAGTTAATTAAATACCATTTGGAGGCATTTAATGTTCGAGCAAAAACGGCTGATTTTCGACAAAAGAGATAACACCCCCCCATTACGTCATGCTTCAGAAATGTGGAAAATGGTCCGTTTTCAAATGTTTTATTTTTGAACGTCAGTTCACATTTGTAGGTGGATCATCAGTGTTAGAGCTAAAATTAGCATGTTTAAAGTGATTTTCATGCTTCCAGGGGCTCGGGAAGTTAATTAAATACCATTTGGAGGCATTTAATGTTCGAGCAAAAACGGCTGATTTTCGACAAAAGAGATAACACCCCCCCATTACGTCATGCTTCAGAAATGTGGAAAATGGTCCGTTTTCAAATGTTTTATTTTTGAACGTCAGTTCACATTTGTAGGTGGATCATCAGTGTTAGAGCTAAAATTAGCATGTTTAAAGTGATTTTCATGCTTCCAGGGGCCCAAAACACAAGATTAATGGAATGGCTAAAAGTGCATGAAAATGGCCAATTTACTCACTCTGAGTTCTCAAAAAGGGTTTCTTCACCCCGGGAAGTGAAATAAATACCATTTGGAGGCATTTAATGTTCGAGCAAAAACGGCTGATTTTCGACAAAAGAGATAACACCCCCCCATTACGTCATGCTTCAGAAATGTGGAAAATGGTCCGTTTTCAAATGTTTTATTTTTGAACGTCAGTTCACATTTGTAGGTGGATCATCAGTGTTAGAGCTAAAATTAGCATGTTTAAAGTGATTTTCATGCTTCCAGCGGCTCGGGAAGTTAATTAAATACCATTTGGAGGCATTTAATGTTCGAGCAAAAACGGCTGATTTTCGACAAAAGAGATAACACCCCCCCATTACGTCATGCTTCAGAAATGTGGGAAATGGTCCGTTTTCAAATGTTTTTTTTTTGAACGTCATTTCACATTTGTAGGTGGATCATCAGTGTTAGAGCTAAAATTAGCATGTTTAAAGTGATTTTCATGCTTCCAGGGGCCCAAAACACAAGATTTATGGAATGGTTAAAAGTGCATGAAAATGGCCAATTTACTCACTCTGAGTTCTCAAAAAGGGTTTCTTCACCCCGGGAAGTTAATTAAATACCATTTGGAGGCATTTAATGTTCGAGCAAAAACGGCTGATTTTCGACAAAAGAGATAACACCCCCCCATTACGTCATGCTTCAGAAATGTGGAAAATGGTCCGTTTTCAAATGTTTTATTTTTGAACGTCAGTTCACATTTGTAGGTGGATCATCAGTGTTAGAGCTAAAATTAGCATGTTTAAAGTGATTTTCATGCTTCCAGGGGCCCAAAACACAAGATTTATGGAATGGTTAAAAGTGCATGAAAATGGCCAATTTACTCACTCTGAGTTCTCAAAAAGGGTTTCTTCACCCCGGGAAGTTAATTAAATACCATTTGGAGGCATTTAATGTTCGAGCAAAAACGGCTGATTTTCGACAAAAGAGATAACACCCCCCCATTACGTCATGCTTCAGAAATGTGGAAAATGGTCCGTTTTCAAATGTTTTATTTTTGAACGTCAGTTCACATTTGTAGGTGGATCATCAGTGTTAGAGCTAAAATTAGCATGTTTAAAGTGATTTTCATGCTTCCAGGGGCTCGGGAAGTTAATTAAATACCATTTGGAGGCATTTAATGTTCGAGCAAAAACGGCTGATTTTCGACAAAAGAGATAACACCCCCCCATTACGTCATGCTTCAGAAATGTGGAAAATGGTCCGTTTTCAAATGTTTTATTTTTGAATGTCAGTTCACATTTGTAGGTGGATCATCAGTGTTAGAGCTAAAATTAGCATGTTTAAAGTGATTTTCATGCTTCCAGGGGCCCAAAACACAAGATTTATGGAATGGTTAAAAGTGCATGAAAATGGCCAATTTACTCACTCTGAGTTCTCAAAAAGGGTTTCTTCACCCCGGGAAGTTAATTAAATACCATTTGGAGGCATTTAATGTTCGAGCAAAAACGGCTGATTTTCGACAAAAGAGATAACACCCCCCCATCACGTCATGCTTCAGAAATGTGGAAAATGGTCCGTTTTCAAATGTTTTATTTTTGAACGTCAGTTCACATTTGTAGGTGGATCATCAGTGTTAGAGCTAAAATTAGCATGTTTAAAGTGATTTTCATGCTTCCAGGGGCTCGGGAAGTTAATTAAATACCATTTGGAGGCATTTAATGTTCGAGCAAAAATGGCTGATTTTCGACAAAAGAGATAACACCTCCCCATTACGTCATGCTTCAGAAATGTGGAAAATGGTCCGTTTTCAAATGTTTTATTTTTGAACGTCAGTTCACATTTGTAGGTGGATCATCAGTGTTAGAGCTAAAATTAGCATGTTTAAAGTGATTTTCATGCTTCCAGGGGCTCGGGAAGTTAATTAAATACCATTTGGAGGCATTTAATGTTCGAGCAAAATCGGCTGATTTTCGACAAAAGAGATAACACCCCCCCATTACGTCATGCTTCAGAAATGTGGAAAATGGTCCGTTTTCAAATGTTTTATTTTTGAACGTCAGTTCACATTTGTAGGTGGATCATCAGTGTTAGAGCTAAAATTAGCATGTTTAAAGTGATTTTCATGCTTCCAGGGGCCCAAAACACAAGATTAATGGAATGGTTAAAAGTGCATGAAAATGGCCAATTTACTCACTCTGAGTTCTCAAAAAGGGTTTCTTCACCCCGGGAAGTGAAATAAATACCATTTGGAGGCATTTAATGTTCGAGCAAAAACGGCTGATTTTCGACAAAAGAGATAACACCCCCCCATTACGTCATGCTTCAGAAATGTGGAAAATGGTCCGTTTTCAAATGTTTTATTTTTGAACGTCAGTTCACATTTGTAGGTGGATCATCAGTGTTATAGCTAAAATTAGCATGTTTAAAGTGATTTTCATGCTTCCAGGGGCTCGGGAAGTTAATTAAATACCATTTGGAGGCATTTAATGTTCGAGCAAAAACGGCTGATTTTCGACAAAAGAGATAACACCCCCCCATTACGTCATGCTTCAGAAATGTGGAAAATGGTCCGTTTTCAAATGTTTTATTTTTGAACGTCAGTTCACATTTGTAGGTGGATCATCAGTGTTAGAGCTAAAATTAGCATGTTTAAAGTGATTTTCCTGCTTCCAGGGGCCCAAAACACAAGATTTATGGAATGGTTAAAAGTGCATGAAAATGGCCAATTTACTCACTCTGAGTTCTCAAAAAGGGTTTCTTCACCCCGGGATGTGAAATAAATACCATTTGGAGGCATTTAATGTTCGAGCAAAAACGGCTGATTTTCGACAAAAGAGATAACACCCCCCCATTACGTCATGCTTCAGAAATGTGGAAAATGGTCCGTTTTCAAATGTTTTATTTTTGAACGTCAGTTCACATTTGTAGGTGGATCATCAGTGTTAGAGCTAAAATTAGCATGTTTAAAGTGATTTTCATGCTTCCAGGGGCCCAAAACACAAGATTTATGGAATGGTTAAAAGTGCATGAAAATGGCCAATTTACTCACTCTGAGTTCTCAAAAAGGGTTTCCTCACCCCGGGAAGTTAATTAAATACCATTTGGAGGCATTTAATGTTCAAGCAAAAACAGCTGATTTTCGACAAAAGAGATAACACCCCCCCATTACGTCATGCTTCAGAAATGTGGAAAATGGTCCGTTTTTAAATGTTTTATTTTTGAACGTCAGTTCACATTTGTAGGTGGATCATCAGTGTTAGAGCTAAAATTAGCATGTTTAAAGTGATTTTCATGCTTCCAGGGGCTCGGGAAGTTAATTAAATACCATTTGGAGGCATTTAATGTTCGAGCAAAAACGGCTGATTTTCGACAAAAGAGATAACACCCCCCCATTACGTCATGCTTCAGAAATGTGGAAAATGGTCCGTTTTCAAATGTTTTATTTTTGAACGTCAGTTCACATTTGTAGGTGGATCATCAGTGTTAGAGCTAAAATTAGCATGTTTAAAGTGATTTTCATGCATCCAGGGGCTCGGGAAGTTAAATAAATACCATTTGGAGGCATTTAATGTTCGAGCAAAAAAGGCTGATTTTCGACGAAAGAGATAACACCCCCCCATTACGTCATGCTTCAGAAATGTGGAAAATGGTCCGTTTTCAAATGTTTTATTTTTGAACGTCAGTTCACATTTGTAGGTGGATCATCAGTGTTAGAGCTAAAATTAGCATGTTTAAAGTGATTTTCATGCTTCCAGGGGCCCAAAACACAAGATTTATGGAATGGTTAAAAGTGCATGAAAATGGCCAATTTACTCACTCTGAGTTCTCAAAAAGGGTTTCTTCACCCCGGGAAGTGAAATAAATACCATTTGGAGGCATTTAATGTTCGAGCAAAAACGGCTGATTTTCGACAAAAGAGATAACACCCCCCCATTACGTCATGCTTCAGAAATGTGGAAAATGGTCCGTTTTCAAATGTTTTATTTTTGAACGTCAGTTCACATTTGTAGGTGGATCATCAGTGTTAGAGCTAAAATTAGCATGTTTAAAGTGATTTTCATGCTTCCAGGGGCTCGGGAAGTGAAATAAATACCATTTGGAGGCATTTAATGTTCGAGCAAAAACGGCTGATTTTCGACAAAAGAGATAACACCCCCCCATTACGTCATGCTTCAGAAATGTGGAAAATGGTCCGTTTTCAAATGTTTTATTTTTGAACGTCAGTTCACATTTGTAGGTGGATCATCAGTGTTAGAGCTAAAATTAGCATGTTTAAAGTGATTTTCATGCTTCCAAGGGCCCAAAACACAAGATTTATGGAATGGTTAAAAGTGCATGAAAATGGCCAATTTACTCACTCTGAGTTCTCAAAAAGGGTTTCTTCACCCCGGGAAGTTAATTAAATACCATTTGGAGGCATTTAATGTTCGAGCAAAAACGGCTGATATTCGACAAAAGAGATAACACCCCCCCATTACGTCATGCTTCAGAAATGTGGAAAATGGTCCGTTTTCAAATGTTTTATTTTTTAAAGTCAGTTCACATTTGTAGGTGGATCATCAGTGTTACAGCTAAAATTAGCATGTTTTAAGTGATTTTCATGCATCCAGGGGCTCGGGAAGTTAAATAAATACCATTTGGAGGCATTTAATGTTCGAGCAAAAAAGGCTGATTTTCGACGAAAGAGATAACACCCCCCCATTACGTCATGCTTCAGAAATGTGGAAAATGGTCCGTTTTCAAATGTTTTATTTTTGAACGTCAGTTCACATTTGTAGGTGGATCATCAGTGTTAGAGCTAAAATTAGCATGTTTAAAGTGATTTTTATGCTTCCAGGGGCCCAAAACACAAGATTTATGGAATGGTTAAAAGTGCATGAAAATGGCCAATTTACTCACTCTGAGTTCTCAAAAAGGGTTTCTTCACCCCGGGAAGTGAAATAAATACCATTTGGAGGCATTTAATGTTCAAGCAAAAATGGCTGATTTTCGACAAAAGAGATAACACCCCCCCATTACGTCATGCTTCAGAAATGTGGAAAATGGTCCGTTTTCAAATGTTTTATTTTTGAACGTCAGTTCACATTTGTAGGTGGATCATCAGTGTTAGAGCTAAAATTAGCATGTTTAAAGTGATTTTCATGCTTCCAGGGGCTCGGGAAGTTAATTAAATACCATTTGGAGGCATTTAATGTTCGAGCAAAAACGGCTGATTTTGCGACAAAAGAGATAACACCCCCCCATTACGTCATGCTTCAGAAATGTGGAAAATGGTCCGTTTTCAAATGTTTTATTTTTGAACATCAGTTCACATTTGTAGGTGGATCATCAGTGTTAGAGCTAAAATTAGCATGTTTAAATTGATTTTCATGCTTCCAGGGGCCCAAAACACAAGATTTATGGAATGGTTAAAAGTGCATGAAAATGGCCAATTTACTCACTCTGAGTTCTCAAAAAGGGTTTCTTCACCCCGGGAAGTTAATTAAATACCATTTGGAGGCATTTAATGTTCGAGCAAAAACGGCTGATTTTCGACAAAAGAGATAACACCCCCCCATTACGTCATGCTTCAGAAATGTGGAAAATGGTCCGTTTTCAAATGTTTTATTTTTGAACGTCAGTTCACATTTGTAGGTGGATCATCAGTGTTAGAGCTAAAATTAGCATGTTTAAAGTGATTTTCATGCTTCCAGGGGCTCGGGAAGTTAATTAAATACCATTTGGAGGCATTTAATGTTCGAGCAAAAACGGCTGATTTTCGACAAAAGAGATAACACCCCCCCATTACGTCATGCTTCAGAAATGTGGAAAATGGTCCGTTTTCAAATGTTTTATTTTTGAACGTCAGTTCACATTTGTAGGTGGATCATCAGTGTTAGAGCTAAAATTAGCATGTTTAAAGTGATTTTCATGCTTCCAGGGGCCCAAAACACAAGATTAATGGAATGGTTAAAAGTGCATGAAAATGGCCAATTTACTCACTCTGAGTTCTCAAAAAGGGTTTCTTCACCCCGGGAAGTGAAATAAATACCATTTGGAGGCATTTAATGTTCGAGCAAAAACGGCTGATTTTCGACAAAAGAGATAACACCCCCCCATTACGTCATGCTCCAGAAATGTGGAAAATGGTCCGTTTTCAAATGTTTTATTTTTGAACGTCAGTTCACATTTGTAGGTGGATCATCAGTGTTAGAGCTAAAATTAGCATGTTTAAAGTGATTTTCATGCTTCCAGGGGCCCAAAACACAAGATTTATGGAATGGTTAAAAGTGCATGAAAATGGCCAATTTACTCACTCTGAGTTCTCAAAAAGGGTTTCTTCACCCCGGGAAGTTAATTAAATACCATTTGGAGGCATTTAATGTTCGAGCAAAAACGGCTGATTTTCGACAAAAGAGATAACACCCCCCCATTACGTCATGCTTCAGAAATGTGGAAAATGGTCCGTTTTCAAATGTTTTATTTTTGAATGTCAGTTCACATTTGTAGGTGGATCATCCGTGTTAGAGCTAAAATTAGCATGTTTAAAGTGATTTTCATGCTTCCAGGGGCTCGGGAAGTGAAATAAATACCATTTGGAGGCATTTAATGTTCGAGCAAAAACGGCTGATTTTCGACAAAAGAGATAACACCCCCCCATTACGTCATGCTTCAGAAATGTGGAAAATGGTCCGTTTTCAAATGTTTTATTTTTGAACGTCAATTCACATTTGTAGGTGGATCATCAGTGTTAGAGCTAAAATTAGCATGTTTAAAGTGATTTTCATGCTTCCAGGGGCTCGGGAAGTTACTTAAATACCATTTGGAGGCAGTTAATGTTCGAGCAAAAACGGCTGATTTTCGACAAAAGAGATAACACCCCCCCATTACGTCATGCTTCAGAAATGTGGAAAATGGTCCGTTTTCAAATGTTTTATTTTTGAACGTCAGTTCACATTTGTAGGTGGATCATCAGTGTTAGAGCTAAAATTAGCATGTTTAAAGTGATTTTCATGCTTCCAGGGGCCCAAAACACAAGATTTATGGAATGGTTAAAAGTGCATGAAAATGGCCAATTTACTCACTCTGAGTTCTCAAAAAGGGTTTCTTCACCCCGGGAAGTTAATTAAATACCATTTGGAGGCATTTAATGTTCGAGCAAAAACGGCTGATTTTCGACAAAAGAGATAACACCCCCCCATTACGTCATGCTTCAGAAATGTGGAAAATGGTCCGTTTTCAAATGTTTTATTTTTGAACGTCAGTTCACATTTGTAGGTGGATCATCAGTGTTAGAGCTAAAATTAGCATGTTTAAAGTGATTTTCATGCTTCCAGGGGCTCGGGAAGTTAATTAAATACCATTTGGAGGCATTTAATGTTCGAGCAAAAACGGCTGATTTTCGACAAAAGAGATAACACCCCCCCATTACGTCATGCTTCAGAAATGTGGAAAATGGTCCGTTTTCAAATGTTTTATTTTTGAACGTCAGTTCACATTTGTAGGTGGATCATCAGTGTTAGAGCTAAAATTAGCATGTTTAAAGTGATTTTCATGCTTCCAGGGGCTCGGGAAGTGAAATAAATACCATTTGGAGGCATTTAATGTTCGAGCAAAAACGGCTGATTTTCGACAAAAGAGATAACACCCCCCCATTACGTCATGCTTCAGAAATGTGGAAAATGGTCCGTTTTCAAATGTTTTATTTTTGAACGTCAGTTCACATTTGTAGGTGGATCAGTGTTAGAGCTAAAATTAGCATGTTTAAAGTGATTTTCATGCTTCCAGGGGCTCGGGAAGTTAATTAAATACCATTTGGAGGCATTTAATGTTCGAGCAAAAACGTCTGATTTTCGACAAAAGAGATAACACCCCCCCATTACGTCATGCTTCAGAAATGTGGAAAATGGTCTGTTTTCAAATGTTTTATTTTTGAACGTCAGTTCACATTTGTAGGTGGATCATCAGTGTTAGAGCTAAAATTAGCATGTTTAAAGTGATTTTCATGCTTCCAGGGGCCCAAAACACAAGATTTATGGAGTGGTTAAAAGTGCATGAAAATGGCCAATTTACTCACTCTGAGTTCTCAAAAAGGGTTTCTTCACCCCGGGAAGTTAATTAAATACCATTTGGAGGCATTTAATGTTCAAGCAAAAACGGCTGATTTGCGACAAAAGAGATAACACCCCCCCATTACGTCATGCTTCAGAAATGTGGAAAATGGTCCGTTTTCAAATGTTTTATTTTTGAACGTCAGTTCACATTTGTAGGTGGATCATCAGTGTTAGAGCTAAAATTAGCATGTTTAAAGTGATTTTCATGCTTTCAGGGGCTCGGGAAGTTAATTAAATACCATTTGGAGGCATTTAATGTTCGAGCAAAAACGGCTGATTTTCGACAAAAGAGATAACACCCCCCCATTACGTCATGCTTCAGAAATGTGGAAAATGGCCCGTTTTCAAATGTTTTATTTTTGAACGTCAGTTCACATTTGTAGGTGGATCATCAGTGTTAGAGCTAAAATTAGCATGTTTAAAGTGATTTTCATGCTTCCAGGGGCCCAAAACACAAGATTTATGGAATGGTTAAAAGTGCATGAAAATGGCCAATTTACTCACTCTGAGTTCTCAAAAAGGGTTTCTTCACCCCGGGAAGTTAATTAAATACCATTTGGAGGCATTTAATGTTCGAGCAAAAACGGCTGATTTTCGACAAAAGAGATAACACCCCCCCATTACGTCATGCTTCAGAAATGTGGAAAATGGTCCGTTTTCAAATGTTTTATTTTTGAACGTCAGTTCACATTTGTAGGTGGATCATCAGTGTTAGAGCTAAAATTAGCATGTTTAAAGTGATTTTCATGCTTCCAGGGGCTCGGGAAGTTAATTAAATACCATTTGGAGGCATTTAATGTTCGAGCAAAAACGGCTGATTTTCGACAAAAGAGATAACACCCCCCCACTACGTCATGCTTCAGAAATGTGGAAAATGGTCCGTTTTCAAATGTTTTATTTTTGAACGTCAGTTCACATTTGTAGGTGGATCATCAGTGTTAGAGCTAAAATTAGCATGTTTAAAGTGATTTTCATGCTTCCAGGGGCTCGGGAAGTGAAATAAATACCATTTGGAGGCATTTAATGTTCGAGCAAAAACGGCTGATTTTCGACAAAAGAGATAACACCCTCCCATTACGTCATGCTTCAGAAATGTGGAAAATGGTCCGTTTTCAAATGTTTTATTTTTGAACGTCAGTTCACATTTGTAGGTGGATCATCAGTGTTAGAGCTAAAATTAGCATGTTTAAAGTGATTTTCATGCTTCCAGGGGCCCAAAACACAAGATTTATGGAATGGTTAAAAGTGCATGAAAATGGCCAATTTACTCACTCTGAGTTCTCAAAAAGGGTTTCTTCACCCCGGGAAGTTAATTAAATACCATTTGGAGGCATTTAATGTTCGAGCAAAAACGTCTGATTTTCGACAAAAGAGATAACACCCCCCCATTACGTCATGCTTCAGAAATGTGGAAAATGGTCCGTTTTCAAATGTTTCATTTTTGAACGTCAATTCACATTTGTAGGTGGATCATCAGTGTTAGAGCTAAAATTAGCATGTTTAAAGTGATTTTCATGCTTCCAGGGGCTCGGGAAGTTAATTAAATACCATTTGGAGGCATTTAATGTTCGAGCAAAAACGGCTGATTTTCGACAAAAGAGATAACACCCCCCCATTACGTCATGCTTCAGAAATGTGGAAAATGGTCCGTTTTCAAATGTTTTATTTTTGAACGTCAGTTCACATTTGTAGGTGGATCATCAGTGTTAGAGCTAAAATTAGCATGTTTAAAGTGATTTTCATGCTTCCAGGGGCTCGGGAAGTTAATTAAATACCATTTGGAGGCATTTAATGTTCGAGCAAAAACGGCTGATTTTCGACAAAAGAGATAACACCCCCCCATTACGTCATGCTTCAGAAATGTGGAAAATGGTCCGTTTTCAAATGTTTTATTTTTGAACGTCAGTTCACATTTGTAGGTGGATAATCAGTGTTAGAGCTAAAATTAGCATGTTTAAAGTGATTTTCATGCTTCCAGGGGCCCAAAACACAAGATTTATGGAATGGTTAAAAGTGCATGAAAATGGCCAATTTACTCACTCTGAGTTCTCAAAAAGGGTTTCTTCACCCCGGGAAGTTAATTAAATACCATTTGGAGGCATTTAATGTTCGAGCAAAAACGGCTGATTTTCGACAAAAGAGATAACACCCCCCCATTACGTCATGCTTCAGAAATGTGGAAAATGGTCCGTTTTCAAATGTTTTATTTTTGAACGTCAGTTCACATTTGTAGGTGGATCATCAGTGTTAGAGCTAAAATTAGCATGTTTAAAGTGATTTTCATGCTTCCAGGGGCTCGGGAAGTTAATTAAATACCATTTGGAGGCATTTAATGTTCGAGCAAAAACGGCTGATTTTCGACAAAAGAGATAACACCCCCCCATTACGTCATGCTTCAGAAATGTGGAAAATGGTCCGTTTTCAAATGTTTTATTTTTGAACGTCAGTTCACATTTGTAGGTGGATCATCAGTGTTAGAGCTAAAATTAGCATGTTTAAAGTGATTTTCATGCTTCCAGGGGCCCAAAACACAAGATTTATGGAATGGTTAAAAGTGCATGAAAATGGCCAATTTACTCACTCTGAGTTCTCAAAAAGGGTTTCTTCACCCCAGGAAGTTAATTAAATACCATTTGGAGGCATTTAATGTTCGAGCAAAAACGGCTGATTTTCGACAAAAGAGATAACACCCCCCCATTACGTTATGCTTCAGAAATGTGGAAAATGGTCCGTTTTCAAATGTTTTATTTTTGAACGTCAGTTCACATTTGTAGGTGGATCATCAGTGTTAGAGCTAAAATTAGCATGTTTAAAGTGATTTTCATGCTTCCAGGGGCTCGGGAAGTGGAATAAATACCATTTGGAGGCATTTAATGTTCGAGCAAAAACGGCTGATTTTCGACAAAAGAGATAACACCCCCCCATTACGTCATGCTTCAGAAATGTGGAAAATGGTCCGTTTTCAAATGTTTTATTTTTGAACGTCAGTTCACATTTGTAGGTGGATCATCAGTGTTAGAGCTAAATTTAGCATGTTTAAAGTGATTTTCATGCTTCCAGGGGCTCGGGAAGTTAATTAAATACCATTTGGAGGCATTTAATGTTCGAGCAAAAACGGCTGATTTTCGACAAAAGAGATAACACCCCCCCATTACGTCATGCTTCAGAAATGTGGAAAATGGTCCGTTTTCAAATGTTTTATTTTTGAACGTCAGTTCACATTTGTAGGTGGATCATCAGTGTTAGAGCTAAAATTAGCATGTTTAAAGTGATTTTCATGCTTCCAGGGGCCCAAAACACAAGATTTATGGAATGGTTAAAAGTGCATGAAAATGGCCAATTTACTCACTCTGAGTTCTCAAATAGGGTTTCTTCACCCCGGGAAGTTAATTAAATACCATTTGGAGGCATTTAATGTTCGAGCAAAAACGGCTGATTTTCGACAAAAGAGATAACACCCCCCCATTACGTCATGCTTCAGAAATGTGGAAAATGGTCCGTTTTCAAATGTTTTATTTTTGAACGTCAGTTCACATTTGTAGGTGGATCATCAGTGTTAGAGCTAAAATTAGCATGTTTAAAGTGATTTTCATGCTTCCAGGGGCTCGGGAAGTGAAATAAATACCATTTGGAGACATTTAATGTTCGAGCAAAAACGGCTGATTTTCGACAAAAGAGATAACACCCCCCCATTACGTCATGCTTCAGAAATGTGGAAAATGGTCCGTTTTCAAATGTTTTATTTTTGAACGTCAGTTCACATTTGTAGGTGGATCATCAGTGTTAGAGCTAAAATTAGCATGTTTAAAGTGATTTTCATGCTTCCAGGGCCCAAAACACAAGATTTATGGAATGGTTAAAAGTGCATGAAAATGGCCAATTTACTCACTCTGAGTTCTCAAATAGGGTTTCTTCACCCCGGGAAGTGAAATAAATACCATTTGGAGGCATTTAATGTTCGAGCAAAAACGGCTGATTTCCGACAAAAGAGATAACACCCCCCCATTACGTCATGCTTCAGAAATGTGGAAAATGGTCCGTTTTCAAATGTTTTATTTTTGAACGTCAGTTCACATTTGTAGGTGGATCATCAGTGTTAGAGCTAAAATTAGCATGTTTAAAGTGATTTTCATGCTTCCAGGGGCTCGGGAAGTTAATTAAATACCATTTGGAGGCATTTAATGTTCGAGCAAAAACGGCTGATTTTCGACAAAAGAGATAACACCCCCCCATTACGTCATGCTTCAGAAATGTGGAAAATGGTCCGTTTTCAAATGTTTTATTTTTGAACGTCAGTTCACATTTGTAGGTGGATCATCAGTGTTAGAGCTAAAATTAGCATGTTTAAAGTGATTTTCATGCTTCCAGGGGCTCGGGAAGTTAATTAAATACCATTTGGAGGCATTTAATGTTCGAGCAAAAATGGCTGATTTTCGACAAAAGAGATAACACCCCCCCATTACGTCATGCTTCAGAAATGTGGAAAATGGTCCGTTTTCAAATGTTTTATTTTTGAACGTCAGTTCACATTTGTAGGTGGATCATCAGTGTTAGAGCTAAAATTAGCATGTTTAAAGTGATTTTCATGCTTCCAGGGGCCCAAAACAAAAGATTCATGGAATGGTTAAAAGTGCATGAAAATGGCCAATTTACTCACTCTGAGTTCTCAAAAAGGGTTTCTTCACCCCGGGAAGTTAATTAAATACCATTTGGAGGCATTTAATGTTCGAGCAAAAACGGCTGATTTTCGACAAAAGAGATAACACCCCCCCATTACGTCATGCTTCAGAAATGTGGAAAATGGTCCGTTTTCAAATGTTTTATTTTTGAACCTCAGTTCACATTTGTAGGTGGATCATCAGTGTTAGAGCTAAAATTAGCATGTTTAAAGTGATTTTCATGCTTCCAGGGGCTCGGGAAGTGAAATAAATACCATTTGGAGGCATTTAATGTTCGAGCAAAAACGGCTGATTTTCGACAAAAGAGATAACACCCCCCCATTACGTCATGCTTCAGAAATGTGGAAAATGGTCCGTTTTCAAATGTTTTATTTTTGAAAGTCAGTTCACATTTGTAGGTGGATCATCAGTGTTAGAGCTAAAATTAGCATGTTTAAAGTGATTTTCATGCTTCCAGGGGCTCGGGAAGTGAAATAAATACCATTTGGAGACATTTAATGTTCGAGCAAAAACGGCTGATTTTCGACAAAAGAGATAACACCCCCCCATTACGTCATGCTTCAGAAATGTGGAAAATGGTCCGTTTTCAAATGTTTTATTTTTGAACGTCAGTTCACATTTGTAGGTGGATCATCAGTGTTAGAGCTAAAATTAGCATGTTTAAAGTGATTTTCATGCTTCCAGGGGCCCAAAACACAAGATTTATGGAATGGTTAAAAGTGCATGAAAATGGCCAATTTACTCACTCTGAGTTCTCAAAAAGGGTTTCTTCACCCCGGGAAGTGAAATAAATACCATTTGGAGGCATTTAATGTTCGAGCAAAAACGGCTGATTTTCGACAAAAGAGATAACACCCCCCCATTACGTCATGCTTCAGAAATGTGGAAAATGGTCCGTTTTCAAATGTTTTATTTTTGAACGTCAGTTCACATTTGTAGGTGGATCATCAGTGTTAGAGCTAAAATTAGCATGTTTAAAGTGATTTTCATGCTTCCAGGGACTCGGGAAGTTAATTAAATACCATTTGGAGGCATTTAATGTTCGAGCAAAAACGGCTGATTTTCGACAAAAGAGATAACACCCCCCATTACGTCATGCTTCAGAAATGTGGAAAATGGTCCGTTTTCAAATGTTTTATTTTTGAACGTCAGTTCACATTTGTAGGTGGATCATCAGTGTTAGAGCTAAAATTAGCATGTTTAAAGTGATTTTCATGCTTCCAGGGGCTCGGGAAGTTAATTAAATACCATTTGGAGGCATTTAATGTTCGAGCAAAAACGGCTGATTTTCGACAAAAGAGATAACACCCCCCCATTACGTCATGCTTCAGAAATGTGGAAAATGGTCCGTTTTCAAATGTTTTATTTTTGAACGTCAGTTCACATTTGTAGGTGGATCATCAGTGTTAGAGCTAAAATTAGCATGTTTAAAGTGATTTTCATGCTTCCAGGGGCCCAAAACACAAGATTCATGGAATGGTTAAAAGTGCATGAAAATGGCCAATTTACTCACTCTGAGTTCTCAAAAAGGGTTTCTTCACCCCGGGAAGTTAATTAAATACCATTTGGAGGCATTTAATGTTCGAGCAAAAACGGCTGATTTTCGACAAAAGAGATAACACCCCCCCATTACGTCATGCTTCAGAAATGTGGTAAATGGTCCGTTTTCAAATGTTTTATTTTTGAACGTCAGTTCACATTTGTAGGTGGATCATCAGTGTTAGAGCTAAAATTAGCATGTTTAAAGTGATTTTCATGCTTCCAGGGGCTCGGGAAGTGAAATAAATACCATTTGGAGGCATTTAATGTTCGAGCAAAAACGGCTAATTTTCGACAAAAGAGATAACACCCCCCCATTACGTCATGCTTCAGAAATGTGGAAAATGGTCCGTTTTCAAATGTTTTATTTTTGAACGTCAGTTCACATTTGTAGGTGGATCATCAGTGTTAGAGCTAAAATTAGCATGTTTAAAGTGATTTTCATGCTTCCAGGGGCCCAAAACACAAGATTTATGGAATGGTTAAAAGTGCATGAAAATGGCCAATTTACTCACTCTGAGTTCTCAAAAAGGGTTTCTTCACCCCGGGAAGTGAAATAAATACCATTTGGAGGCATTTAATGTTTGAGCAAAAACGGCTGATTTTCGACAAAAGAGATAACACCCCCCATTACGTCATGCTTCAGAAATGTGGAAAATGGTCCGTTTTCAAATGTTTTATTTTTGAACGTCAGTTCACATTTGTAGGTGGATCATCAGTGTTAGAGCTAAAATTAGCATGTTTAAAGTGATTTTCATGCTTCCAGGGGCTCGGGAAGTTAATTAAATACCATTTAGAGGAATTTAATGTTCGAGCAAAAACGGCTGATTTTCGACAAAAGAGATAACACCCCCCCCTTACGTCATGCTTCAGAAATGTGGAAAATGGTCCGTTTTCAAATGTTTTATTTTTGAACGTCAGTTCACATTTGTAGGTGGATCATCAGTGTTAGAGCTAAAATTAGCATGTTTAAAGTGATTTTCATGCTTCCAGGGGCTCGGGAAGTTAATTAAATACCATTTGGAGGCATTTAATGTTCGAGCAAAAACGGCTGATTTTCGACAAAAGAGATAACACCCCCCCATTACGTCATGCTTCAGAAATGTGGAAAATGGTCCGTTTTCAAATGTTTTATTTTTGAACGTCAGTTCACATTTGTAGGTGGATCATCAGTGTTAGAGCTAAAATTAGCATGTTTAAAGTGATTTTCATGCTTCCAGGGGCTCGGGAAGTTAATTAAATACCATTTGGAGGCATTTAATGTTCGAGCAAAAACGGCTGATTTTCGACAAAAGAGATAACACCCCCCCATTACGTCATGCTTCAGAAATGTGGAAAATGGTCAGTTTTCAAATGTTTTATTTTTGAACGTCAGTTCACATTTGTAGGTGGATCATCAGTGTTAGAGCTAAAATTAGCATGTTTAAAGTGATTTTCATGCTTCCAGGGGCCCAAAACACAAGATTTATGGAATGGTTAAAAGTGCATGAAAATGGCCAATTTACTCACTCTGAGTTCTCAAAAAGGGTTTCTTCACCCCGGGAAGTTAATTAAATACCATTTGGAGGCATTTAATGTTCGAGCAAAAACGGCTGATTTTCGACAAAAGAGATAACACCCCCCCATTACGTCATGCTTCAGAAATGTGGAAAATGGTCCGTTTTCAAATGTTTTATTTTTGAACGTCAGTTCACATTTGTAGGTGGATCATCAGTGTTAGAGCTAAAATTAGCATGTTTAAAGTGATTTTCATGCTTCCAGGGGCTCGGGAAGTTAATTAAATACCATTTGGAGGCATTTAATGTTCGAGCAAAAACGGCTGATTTTCGACAAAAGAGATAACACCCCCCCATTACGTCATGCTTCAGAAATGTGGAAAATGGTCCGTTTTCAAATGTTTTATTTTTGAACGTCAGTTCACATTTGTAGGTGGATCATCAGTGTTAGAGCTAAAATTAGCATGTTTAAAGTGATTTTCATGCTTCCAGGGGCCCAAAACACAAGATTTATGGAATGGTTAAAAGTGCATGAAAATGGCCAATTTACTCACTCTGAGTTCTCAAAAAGGGTTTCTTCACCCCAGGAAGTTAATTAAATACCATTTGGAGGCATTTAATGTTCGAGCAAAAACGGCTGATTTTCGACAAAAGAGATAACACCCCCCCATTACGTTATGCTTCAGAAATGTGGAAAATGGTCCGTTTTCAAATGTTTTATTTTTGAACGTCAGTTCACATTTGTAGGTGGATCATCAGTGTTAGAGCTAAAATTAGCATGTTTAAAGTGATTTTCATGCTTCCAGGGGCTCGGGAAGTGAAATAAATACCATTTGGAGGCATTTAATGTTCGAGCAAAAACGGCTGATTTTCGACAAAAGAGATAACACCCCCCCATTACGTCATGCTTCAGAAATGTGGAAAATAGTCCGTTTTCAAATGTTTTATTTTTGAACGTCAGTTCACATTTGTAGGTGGATCATCAGTGTTAGAGCTAAAATTAGCATGTTTAAAGTGATTTTCATGCTTCCAGGGGCTCGGGAAGTTAATTAAATACCATTTGGAGGCATTTAATGTTCGAGCAAAAACGGCTGATTTTCGACAAAAGAGATAACACCCCCCCATTACGTCATGCTTCAGAAATGTGGAAAATGGTCCGTTTTCAAATGTTTTATTTTTGAACGTCAGTTCACATTTGTAGGTGGATCATCAGTGTTAGAGCTAAAATTAGCATGTTTAAAGTGATTTTCATGCTTCCAGGGGCCCAAAACACAAGATTTATGGAATGGTTAAAAGTGCATGAAAATGGCCAATTTACTCACTCTGAGTTCTCAAATAGGGTTTCTTCACCCCGGGAAGTTAATTAAATACCATTTGGAGGCATTTAATGTTCGAGCAAAAACGGCTGATTTTCGACAAAAGAGATAACACCCCCCCATTACGTCATGCTTCAGAAATGTGGAAAATGGTCCGTTTTCAAATGTTTTATTTTTGAACGTCAGTTCACATTTGTAGGTGGATCATCAGTGTTAGAGCTAAAATTAGCATGTTTAAAGTGATTTTCATGCTTCCAGGGGCTCGGGAAGTGAAATAAATACCATTTGGAGACATTTAATGTTCGAGCAAAAACGGCTGATTTTCGACAAAAGAGATAACACCCCCCCATTACGTCATGCTTCAGAAATGTGGAAAATGGTCCGTTTTCAAATGTTTTATTTTTGAACGTCAGTTCACATTTGTAGGTGGATCATCAGTGTTAGAGCTAAAATTAGCATGTTTAAAGTGATTTTCATGCTTCCAGGGGCCCAAAACACAAGATTTATGGAATGGTTAAAAGTGCATGAAAATGGCCAATTTACTCACTCTGAGTTCTCAAATAGGGTTTCTTCACCCCGGGAAGTGAAATAAATACCATTTGGAGGCATTTAATGTTCGAGCAAAAACGGCTGATTTCCGACAAAAGAGATAACACCCCCCCATTACGTCATGCTTCAGAAATGTGGAAAATGGTCCGTTTTCAAATGTTTTATTTTTGAACGTCAGTTCACATTTGTAGGTGGATCATCAGTGTTAGAGCTAAAATTAGCATGTTTAAAGTGATTTTCATGCTTCCAGGGGCTCGGGAAGTTAATTAAATACCATTTGGAGGCATTTAATGTTCGAGCAAAAACGGCTGATTTTCGACAAAAGAGATAACACCCCCCCATTACGTCATGCTTCAGAAATGTGGAAAATGGTCCGTTTTCAAATGTTTTATTTTTGAACGTCAGTTCACATTTGTAGGTGGATCATCAGTGTTAGAGCTAAAATTAGCATGTTTAAAGTGATTTTCATGCTTCCAGGGGCCCAAAACAAAAGATTCATGGAATGGTTAAAAGTGCATGAAAATGGCCAATTTACTCACTCTGAGTTCTCAAAAAGGGTTTCTTCACCCCGGGAAGTTAATTAAATACCATTTGGAGGCATTTAATGTTCGAGCAAAAACGGCTGATTTTCGACAAAAGAGATAACACCCCCCCATTACGTCATGCTTCAGAAATGTGGAAAATGGTCCGTTTTCAAATGTTTTATTTTTGAACCTCAGTTCACATTTGTAGGTGGATCATCAGTGTTAGAGCTAAAATTAGCATGTTTAAAGTGATTTTCATGCTTCCAGGGGCTCGGGAAGTGAAATAAATACCATTTGGAGGCATTTAATGTTCGAGCAAAAACGGCTGATTTTCGACAAAAGAGATAACACCCCCCCATTACGTCATGCTTCAGAAATGTGGAAAATAGTCCGTTTTCAAATGTTTTATTTTTGAACGTCAGTTCACATTTGTAGGTGGATCATCAGTGTTAGAGCTAAAATTAGCATGTTTAAAGTGATTTTCATGCTTCCAGGGGCTCGGGAAGTTAATTAAATACCATTTGGAGGCATTTAATGTTCGAGCAAAAACGGCTGATTTTCGACAAAAGAGATAACACCCCCCCATTACGTCATGCTTCAGAAATGTGGAAAATGGTCCGTTTTCAAATGTTTTATTTTTGAACGTCAGTTCACATTTGTAGGTGGATCATCAGTGTTAGAGCTAAAATTAGCATGTTTAAAGTGATTTTCATGCTTCCAGGGGCCCAAAACACAAGATTTATGGAATGGTTAAAAGTGCATGAAAATGGCCAATTTACTCACTCTGAGTTCTCAAATAGGGTTTCTTCACCCCGGGAAGTTAATTAAATACCATTTGGAGGCATTTAATGTTCGAGCAAAAACGGCTGATTTTCGACAAAAGAGATAACACCCCCCCATTACGTCATGCTTCAGAAATGTGGAAAATGGTCCGTTTTCAAATGTTTTATTTTTGAACGTCAGTTCACATTTGTAGGTGGATCATCAGTGTTAGAGCTAAAATTAGCATGTTTAAAGTGATTTTCATGCTTCCAGGGGCTCGGGAAGTGAAATAAATACCATTTGGAGACATTTAATGTTCGAGCAAAAACGGCTGATTTTCGACAAAAGAGATAACACCCCCCCATTACGTCATGCTTCAGAAATGTGGAAAATGGTCCGTTTTCAAATGTTTTATTTTTGAACGTCAGTTCACATTTGTAGGTGGATCATCAGTGTTAGAGCTAAAATTAGCATGTTTAAAGTGATTTTCATGCTTCCAGGGGCCCAAAACACAAGATTTATGGAATGGTTAAAAGTGCATGAAAATGGCCAATTTACTCACTCTGAGTTCTCAAATAGGGTTTCTTCACCCCGGGAAGTGAAATAAATACCATTTGGAGGCATTTAATGTTCGAGCAAAAACGGCTGATTTCCGACAAAAGAGATAACACCCCCCCATTACGTCATGCTTCAGAAATGTGGAAAATGGTCCGTTTTCAAATGTTTTATTTTTGAACGTCAGTTCACATTTGTAGGTGGATCATCAGTGTTAGAGCTAAAATTAGCATGTTTAAAGTGATTTTCATGCTTCCAGGGGCTCGGGAAGTTAATTAAATACCATTTGGAGGCATTTAATGTTCGAGCAAAAACGGCTGATTTTCGACAAAAGAGATAACACCCCCCCATTACGTCATGCTTCAGAAATGTGGAAAATGGTCCGTTTTCAAATGTTTTATTTTTGAACGTCAGTTCACATTTGTAGGTGGATCATCAGTGTTAGAGCTAAAATTAGCATGTTTAAAGTGATTTTCATGCTTCCAGGGGCTCGGGAAGTTAATTAAATACCATTTGGAGGCATTTAATGTTCGAGCAAAAATGGCTGATTTTCGACAAAAGAGATAACACCCCCCCATTACGTCATGCTTCAGAAATGTGGAAAATGGTCCGTTTTCAAATGTTTTATTTTTGAACGTCAGTTCACATTTGTAGGTGGATCATCAGTGTTAGAGCTAAAATTAGCATGTTTAAAGTGATTTTCATGCTTCCAGGGGCCCAAAACAAAAGATTCATGGAATGGTTAAAAGTGCATGAAAATGGCCAATTTACTCACTCTGAGTTCTCAAAAAGGGTTTCTTCACCCCGGGAAGTTAATTAAATACCATTTGGAGGCATTTAATGTTCGAGCAAAAACGGCTGATTTTCGACAAAAGAGATAACACCCCCCCATTACGTCATGCTTCAGAAATGTGGAAAATGGTCCGTTTTCAAATGTTTTATTTTTGAACCTCAGTTCACATTTGTAGGTGGATCATCAGTGTTAGAGCTAAAATTAGCATGTTTAAAGTGATTTTCATGCTTCCAGGGGCTCGGGAAGTGAAATAAATACCATTTGGAGGCATTTAATGTTCGAGCAAAAACGGCTGATTTTCGACAAAAGAGATAACACCCCCCCATTACGTCATGCTTCAGAAATGTGGAAAATGGTCCGTTTTCAAATGTTTTATTTTTGAAAGTCAGTTCACATTTGTAGGTGGATCATCAGTGTTAGAGCTAAAATTAGCATGTTTAAAGTGATTTTCATGCTTCCAGGGGCTCGGGAAGTGAAATAAATACCATTTGGAGACATTTAATGTTCGAGCAAAAACGGCTGATTTTCGACAAAAGAGATAACACCCCCCCATTACGTCATGCTTCAGAAATGTGGAAAATGGTCCGTTTTCAAATGTTTTATTTTTGAACGTCAGTTCACATTTGTAGGTGGATCATCAGTGTTAGAGCTAAAATTAGCATGTTTAAAGTGATTTTCATGCTTCCAGGGGCCCAAAACACAAGATTTATGGAATGGTTAAAAGTGCATGAAAATGGCCAATTTACTCACTCTGAGTTCTCAAAAAGGGTTTCTTCACCCCGGGAAGTGAAATAAATACCATTTGGAGGCATTTAATGTTCGAGCAAAAACGGCTGATTTTCGACAAAAGAGATAACACCCCCCCATTACGTCATGCTTCAGAAATGTGGAAAATGGTCCGTTTTCAAATGTTTTATTTTTGAACGTCAGTTCACATTTGTAGGTGGATCATCAGTGTTAGAGCTAAAATTAGCATGTTTAAAGTGATTTTCATGCTTCCAGGGACTCGGGAAGTTAATTAAATACCATTTGGAGGCATTTAATGTTCGAGCAAAAACGGCTGATTTTCGACAAAAGAGATAACACCCCCCATTACGTCATGCTTCAGAAATGTGGAAAATGGTCCGTTTTCAAATGTTTTATTTTTGAACGTCAGTTCACATTTGTAGGTGGATCATCAGTGTTAGAGCTAAAATTAGCATGTTTAAAGTGATTTTCATGCTTCCAGGGGCTCGGGAAGTTAATTAAATACCATTTGGAGGCATTTAATGTTCGAGCAAAAACGGCTGATTTTCGACAAAAGAGATAACACCCCCCCATTACGTCATGCTTCAGAAATGTGGAAAATGGTCCGTTTTCAAATGTTTTATTTTTGAACGTCAGTTCACATTTGTAGGTGGATCATCAGTGTTAGAGCTAAAATTAGCATGTTTAAAGTGATTTTCATGCTTCCAGGGGCCCAAAACACAAGATTCATGGAATGGTTAAAAGTGCATGAAAATGGCCAATTTACTCACTCTGAGTTCTCAAAAAGGGTTTCTTCACCCCGGGAAGTTAATTAAATACCATTTGGAGGCATTTAATGTTCGAGCAAAAACGGCTGATTTTCGACAAAAGAGATAACACCCCCCCATTACGTCATGCTTCAGAAATGTGGTAAATGGTCCGTTTTCAAATGTTTTATTTTTGAACGTCAGTTCACATTTGTAGGTGGATCATCAGTGTTAGAGCTAAAATTAGCATGTTTAAAGTGATTTTCATGCTTCCAGGGGCTCGGGAAGTTAATTAAATACCATTTGGAGGCATTTAATGTTCGAGCAAAAACGGCTGATTTTCAACAAAAGAGATAACACCCCCCCATTACGTCATGCTTCAGAAATGTGGAAAATGGTCCGTTTTCAAATGTTTTATTTTTGAACGTCAGTTCACATTTGTAGGTGGATCATCAGTGTTAGAGCTAAAATTAGCATGTTTAAAGTGATTTTCATGCTTCCAGGGGCCCAAAACACAAGATTTATGGAATGGTTAAAAGTGCATGAAAATGGCCAATTTACTCACTCTGAGTTCTCAAATAGGGTTTCTTCACCCCGGGAAGTTAATTAAATACCATTTGGAGGCATTTAATGTTCGAGCAAAAACGGCTGATTTTCGACAAAAGAGATAACACCCCCCCATTACGTCATGCTTCAGAAATGTGGAAAATGGTCCGTTTTCAAATGTTTTATTTTTGAACGTCAGTTCACATTTGTAGGTGGATCATCAGTGTTAGAGCTAAAATTAGCATGTTTAAAGTGATTTTCATGCTTCCAGGGGCTCGGGAAGTGAAATAAATACCATTTGGAGACATTTAATGTTCGAGCAAAAACGGCTGATTTTCGACAAAAGAGATAACACCCCCCCATTACGTCATGCTTCAGAAATGTGGAAAATGGTCCGTTTTCAAATGTTTTATTTTTGAACGTCAGTTCACATTTGTAGGTGGATCATCAGTGTTAGAGCTAAAATTAGCATGTTTAAAGTGATTTTCATGCTTCCAGGGGCCCAAAACACAAGATTTATGGAATGGTTAAAAGTGCATGAAAATGGCCAATTTACTCACTCTGAGTTCTCAAATAGGGTTTCTTCACCCCGGGAAGTGAAATAAATACCATTTGGAGGCATTTAATGTTCGAGCAAAAACGGCTGATTTCCGACAAAAGAGATAACACCCCCCCATTACGTCATGCTTCAGAAATGTGGAAAATGGTCCGTTTTCAAATGTTTTATTTTTGAACGTCAGTTCACATTTGTAGGTGGATCATCAGTGTTAGAGCTAAAATTAGCATGTTTAAAGTGATTTTCATGCTTCCAGGGGCTCGGGAAGTTAATTAAATACCATTTGGAGGCATTTAATGTTCGAGCAAAAACGGCTGATTTTCGACAAAAGAGATAACACCCCCCCATTACGTCATGCTTCAGAAATGTGGAAAATGGTCCGTTTTCAAATGTTTTATTTTTGAACGTCAGTTCACATTTGTAGGTGGATCATCAGTGTTAGAGCTAAAATTAGCATGTTTAAAGTGATTTTCATGCTTCCAGGGGCTCGGGAAGTTAATTAAATACCATTTGGAGGCATTTAATGTTCGAGCAAAAATGGCTGATTTTCGACAAAAGAGATAACACCCCCCCATTACGTCATGCTTCAGAAATGTGGAAAATGGTCCGTTTTCAAATGTTTTATTTTTGAACGTCAGTTCACATTTGTAGGTGGATCATCAGTGTTAGAGCTAAAATTAGCATGTTTAAAGTGATTTTCATGCTTCCAGGGGCCCAAAACAAAAGATTCATGGAATGGTTAAAAGTGCATGAAAATGGCCAATTTACTCACTCTGAGTTCTCAAAAAGGGTTTCTTCACCCCGGGAAGTTAATTAAATACCATTTGGAGGCATTTAATGTTCGAGCAAAAACGGCTGATTTTCGACAAAAGAGATAACACCCCCCCATTACGTCATGCTTCAGAAATGTGGAAAATGGTCCGTTTTCAAATGTTTTATTTTTGAACCTCAGTTCACATTTGTAGGTGGATCATCAGTGTTAGAGCTAAAATTAGCATGTTTAAAGTGATTTTCATGCTTCCAGGGGCTCGGGAAGTGAAATAAATACCATTTGGAGGCATTTAATGTTCGAGCAAAAACGGCTGATTTTCGACAAAAGAGATAACACCCCCCCATTACGTCATGCTTCAGAAATGTGGAAAATGGTCCGTTTTCAAATGTTTTATTTTTGAAAGTCAGTTCACATTTGTAGGTGGATCATCAGTGTTAGAGCTAAAATTAGCATGTTTAAAGTGATTTTCATGCTTCCAGGGGCTCGGGAAGTGAAATAAATACCATTTGGAGACATTTAATGTTCGAGCAAAAACGGCTGATTTTCGACAAAAGAGATAACACCCCCCCATTACGTCATGCTTCAGAAATGTGGAAAATGGTCCGTTTTCAAATGTTTTATTTTTGAACGTCAGTTCACATTTGTAGGTGGATCATCAGTGTTAGAGCTAAAATTAGCATGTTTAAAGTGATTTTCATGCTTCCAGGGGCCCAAAACACAAGATTTATGGAATGGTTAAAAGTGCATGAAAATGGCCAATTTACTCACTCTGAGTTCTCAAAAAGGGTTTCTTCACCCCGGGAAGTGAAATAAATACCATTTGGAGGCATTTAATGTTCGAGCAAAAACGGCTGATTTTCGACAAAAGAGATAACACCCCCCCATTACGTCATGCTTCAGAAATGTGGAAAATGGTCCGTTTTCAAATGTTTTATTTTTGAACGTCAGTTCACATTTGTAGGTGGATCATCAGTGTTAGAGCTAAAATTAGCATGTTTAAAGTGATTTTCATGCTTCCAGGGACTCGGGAAGTTAATTAAATACCATTTGGAGGCATTTAATGTTCGAGCAAAAACGGCTGATTTTCGACAAAAGAGATAACACCCCCCATTACGTCATGCTTCAGAAATGTGGAAAATGGTCCGTTTTCAAATGTTTTATTTTTGAACGTCAGTTCACATTTGTAGGTGGATCATCAGTGTTAGAGCTAAAATTAGCATGTTTAAAGTGATTTTCATGCTTCCAGGGGCTCGGGAAGTTAATTAAATACCATTTGGAGGCATTTAATGTTCGAGCAAAAACGGCTGATTTTCGACAAAAGAGATAACACCCCCCCATTACGTCATGCTTCAAATGTGGAAAATGGTCCGTTTTCAAATGTTTTATTTTTGAACGTCAGTTCACATTTGTAGGTGGATCATCAGTGTTAGAGCTAAAATTAGCATGTTTAAAGTGATTTTCATGCTTCCAGGGGCCCAAAACACAAGATTTATGGAATGGTTAAAAGTGCATGAAAATGGCCAATTTACTCACTCTGAGTTCTCAAAAAGGGTTTCTTCACCCCGGGAAGTTAATTAAATACCATTTGGAGGCATTTAATGTTCAGTGCAAAAACGGCTGATTTTCGACAAAAGAGATAACACCCCCCCATTACGTCATGCTTCAGAAATGTGGAAAATGGTCCGTTTTCAAATGTTTTATTTTTGAACGTCAGTTCACATTTGTAGGTGGATCATCAGTGTTAGAGCTAAAACTAGCATGTTTAAAGTGATTTTCATGCTTCCAGGGGCTCGGGAAGTTAATTAAATACCATTTGGAGGCATTTAATGTTCGAGCAAAAACGGCTGATTTTCGACAAAAGAGATAACATCCCCCCATTACGTCATGCTTCAGAAATGTGGAAAATGGTCCGTTTTCAAATGTTTTATTTTTGAACGTCAGTTCACATTTGTAGGTGGATCATCAGTGTTAGAGCTAAAATTAGCATGTTTAAAGTGATTTTCATGCTTCCAGGGGCCCAAAACACAAGATTTATGGAATGGTTAAAAGTGCATGAAAATGGCCAATTTACTCACTCTGAGTTCTCAAAAAGGGTTTCTTCACCCCGGGAAGTTAATTAAATACCATTTGGAGGCATTTAATGTTCGAGCAAAAACGGCTGATTTTCGACAAAAGAGATAACACCCCCCCATTACGTCATGCTTCAGAAATTTGGAAAATGGTCCGTTTTCAAATGTTTTATTTTTGAACGTCAGTTCACATTTGTAGGTGGATCATCAGTGTTAGAGCTAAAATTAGCATGTTTAAAGTGATTTTCATGCTTCCAGGGGCTCGGGAAGTTAATTAAATACCATTTAGAGGAATTTAATGTTCGAGCAAAAACGGCTGATTTTCGACAAAAGAGATAACACCCCCCCATTACGTCATGCTTCAGAAATGTGGAAAATGGTCCGTTTTCAAATGTTTTATTTTTGAACGTCAGTTCACATTTGTAGGTGGATCATCAGTGTTAGAGCTAAAATTAGCATGTTTAAAGTGATTTTCATGCTTCCAGGGGCTCGGGAAGTTAATTAAATACCATTTGGAGGCATTTAATGTTCGAGCAAAAACGGCTGATTTTCGACAAAAGAGATAACACCCCCCCATTACGTCATGCTTCAGAAATGTGGAAAATGGTCCGTTTTCAAATGTTTTATTTTTGAACGTCAGTTCACATTTGTAGGTGGATCATCAGTGTTAGAGCTAAAATTAGCATGTTTAAAGTGATTTTCATGCTTCCAGGGGCTCGGGAAGTTAATTAAATACCATTTGGAGGCATTTAATGTTCGAGCAAAAACGGCTGATTTTCGACAAAAGAGATAACACCCCCCCATTACGTCATGCTTCAGAAATGTGGAAAATGGTCAGTTTTCAAATGTTTTATTTTTGAACGTCAGTTCACATTTGTAGGTGGATCATCAGTGTTAGAGCTAAAATTAGCATGTTTAAAGTGATTTTCATGCTTCCAGGGGCCCAAAACACAAGATTTATGGAATGGTTAAAAGTGCATGAAAATGGCCAATTTACTCACTCTGAGTTCTCAAAAAGGGTTTCTTCACCCCGGGAAGTTAATTAAATACCATTTGGAGGCATTTAATGTTCGAGCAAAAACGGCTGATTTTCGACAAAAGAGATAACACCCCCCCATTACGTCATGCTTCAGAAATGTGGAAAATGGTCCGTTTTCAAATGTTTTATTTTTGAACGTCAGTTCACATTTGTAGGTGGATCATCAGTGTTAGAGCTAAAATTAGCATGTTTAAAGTGATTTTCATGCTTCCAGGGGCTCGGGAAGTTAATTAAATACCATTTGGAGGCATTTAATGTTCGAGCAAAAACGGCTGATTTTCGACAAAAGAGATAACACCCCCCCATTACGTCATGCTTCAGAAATGTGGAAAATGGTCCGTTTTCAAATGTTTTATTTTTGAACGTCAGTTCACATTTGTAGGTGGATCATCAGTGTTAGAGCTAAAATTAGCATGTTTAAAGTGATTTTCATGCTTCCAGGGGCTCGGGAAGTTAATTAAATACCATTTGGAGGCATTCAATGTTCGAGCAAAAACGGCAGATTTTCGACAAAAGAGATAACACCCCCCCATTACGTCATGCTTCAGAAATGTGGAAAATGGTCCGTTTTCAAATGTTTTATTTTTGAACGTCAGTTCACATTTGTAGGTGGATCATCAGTGTTAGAGCTAAAATTAGCATGTTTAAAGTGATTTTCATGCTTCCAGGGGCTCGGGAAGTGAAATAAATACCATTTGGAGGCATTTAATGTTCGAGCAAAAACGGCTGATTTTCGACAAAAGAGATAACACCCCCCCATTACGTCATGCTTCAGAAATGTGGAAAATGGTCCGTTTTCAAATGTTTTATTTTTGAACGTCAGTTCCCATTTGTAGGTGGATCATCAGTGTTAGAGCTAAAATTAGCATGTTTAAAGTGATTTTCATGCTTCCAGGGGCCCAAAACACAAGATTTATGGAATGGTTAAAAGTGCATGAAAATGGCCAATTTACTCACTCTGAGTTCTCAAAAAGGGTTTCTTCACCCCGGGAAGTGAAATAAATACCATTTGGAGGCATTTAATGTTCGAGCAAAAACAGCTGATTTTCGACAAAAGAGATAACACCCCCCCATTACGTCATGCTTCAGAAATGTGGAAAATGGTCCGTTTTCAAATGTTTTATTTTTGAACGTCAGTTCACATTTGTAGGTGGATCATCAGTGTTAGAGCTAAAATTAGCATGTTTAAAGTGATTTTCATGCTTCCAGGGGCTCGGGAAGTTAATTAAATACCATTTGGAGGCATTTAATGTTCGAGCAAAAACGGCTGATTTTCGACAAAAGAGATAACACCCCCCCATTACGTCATGCTTCAGAAATGTGGAAAATGGTCCGTTTTCAAATGTTTTATTTTTGAACGTCAGTTCACATTTGTAGGTGGATCATCAGTGTTAGAGCTAAAATTAGCATGTTTAAAGTGATTTTCATGCTTCCAGGGGCTCGGGAAGTGAAATAAATACCATTTGGAGGCATTTAATGTTCGAGCAAAAACGGCTGATTTTCGACAAAAGAGATAACACCCCCCCATTACGTCATGCTTCAGAAATGTGGAAAATGGTCCGTTTTCAAATGTTTTATTTTTGAACGTCAGTTCACATTTGTAGGTGGATCATCAGTGTTAGAGCTAAAATTAGCATGTTTAAAGTGATTTTCATGCTTACAGGGGCCCAAAACACAAGATTTATGGAATGGTTAAAAGTGCATGAAAATGGCCAATTTACTCACTCTGAGTTCTCAAAAAGGGTTTCTTCACCCCGGGAAGTTAATTAAATACCATTTGGAGGCATTTAATGTTCGAGCAAAAAGGGCTGATTTTCGACAAAAGAGATAACACCCCCCCATTACGTCATGCTTCAGAAATGTGGAAAATGGTCCGTTTTCAAATGTTTTATTTTTGAACGTCAGTTCACATTTGTAGGTGGATCATCAGTGTTAGAGCTAAAATTAGCATGTTTAAAGTGATTTTCATGCTTCCAGGGGCTCGGGAAGTTAATTAAACACCATTTGGAGGCATTTAATTTTCGAGCAAAAACGGCTGATTTTCGACAAAAGAGATAACACCCCCCCATTACGTCATGCTTCAGAAATGTGGAAAATGGTCCGTTTTCAAATGTTTTATTTTTGAACGTTAGTTCACATTTGTAGGTGGATCATCAGTGTTAGAGCTAAAATTAGCATGTTTAAAGTGATTTTCATGCTTCCAGGGGCCCAAAACACAAGATTTATGGAATGGTTAAAAGTGCATGAAAATGGCCAATTTACTCACTCTGAGTTCTCAAAAAGGGTTTCTTCACCCCGGGAAGTGAAATAAATACCATTTGGAGGCATTTAATGTTCGAGCAAAAACGGCTGATTTTCGACAAAAGAGATAACACCCCCCCATTACGTCATGCTTCAGAAATGTGGAAAATGGTCCGTTTTCAAATGTTTTATTTTTGAACGTCAGTTCACATTTGTAGGTGGATCATCAGTGTTAGAGCTAAAATTAGCATGTTTAAAGTGATTTTCATGCTTCCAGGGGCTCGGGAAGTGAATTAAATACCATTTGGAGGCATTTAATGTTCGAGCAAAAACGGCTGATTTTCGACAAAAGAGATAACACCCCCCCATTACGTCATGCTTCAGAAATGTGGAAAATGGTCCGTTTTCAAATGTTTTATTTTTGAACGTCAGTTCACATTTGTAGGTGGATCATCAGTGTTAGAGCTAAAATTAGCATGTTTAAAGTGATTTTCATGCTTCCAGGGGCCCAAAACACAAGATTTATGGAATGGTTAAAAGTGCATGAAAATGGCCAATTTACTCACTCTGAGTTCTCAAAAAGGGTTTCTTCACCCCGGGAAGTTAATTAAATACCATTTGGAGGCATTTAATGTTCGAGCAAAAACGGCTGATTTTCGACAAAAGAGATAACACCCCCCCATTACATCATGCTTCAGAAATGTGGAAAATGGTCCGTTTTCAAATGTTTTATTTTTGAACGTCAGTTCACATTTGTAGGTGGATCATCAGTGTTAGAGCTAAAATTAGCATGTTTAAAGTGATTTTCATGCTTCCAGGGGCTCGGGAAGTTAATTAAATACCATTTGGAGACATTTAATGTTCGAGCAAAAACGGCTGATTTTCGACAAAAGAGATAACACCCCCCCATTACGTCATGCTTCAGAAATGTGGAAAATGGTCCGTTTTCAAATGTTTTATTTTTGAACGTCAGTTCACATTTGTAGGTGGATCATCAGTGTTAGAGCTAAAATTAGCATGTTTAAAGTGATTTTCATGCTTCCAGGGGCTCGGGAAGTTAATTAAATACCATTTGGAGGCATTTAATGTTCGAGCAAAAACGGCTGATTTTCGACAAAAGAGATAACACCCCCCCATTACGTCATGCTTCAGAAATGTGGAAAATGGTCCGTTTTCAAATGTTTTATTTTTGAACGTCAGTTCACATTTGTAGGTGGATCATCAGTGTTAGAGCTAAAATTAGCATGTTTAAAGTGATTTTCATGCTTCCAGGGGCTCGGGAAGTGAAATAAATACCATTTGGAGGCATTTAATGTTCGAGCAAAAACGGCTGATTTTCGACAAAAGCGATAACACCCCCCCATTACGTCATGCTTCAGAAATGTGGAAAATGGTCCGTTTTCAAATGTTTTATTTTTGAACGTCAGTTCACATTTGTAGGTGGATCATCAGTGTTAGAGCTAAAATTAGCATGTTTAAAGTGATTTTCATGCTTCCAGGGGCCCAAAACACAAGATTTATGGAATGGTTAAAAGTGCATGAAAATGGCCAATTTACTCACTCTGAGTTCTCAAAAAGGGTTTCTTCACCCCGGGAAGTTAATTAAATACCATTTGGAGGCATTTAATGTTCGAGCAAAAACGGCTGATTTTCGACAAAAGAGATAACACCCCCCCATTACGTCATGCTTCAGAAATGTGGAAAATGGTCCGTTTTCAAATGTTTTATTTTTGAACGTCAGTTCACATTTGTAGGTGGATCATCAGTGTTAGAGCTAAAATTAGCATGTTTAAAGTGATTTTCATGCTTCCAGGGGCCCAAAACACAAGATTTATGGAATGGTTAAAAGTGCATGAAAATGGCCAATTTACTCACTCTGAGTTCTCAAAAAGGGTTTCTTCACCCCGGGAAGTTAATTAAATACCATTTGGAGGCATTTAATGTTCGAGCAAAAACGGCTGATTTTCGACAAAAGAGATAACACCCCCCCATTACGTCATGCTTCAGAAATGTGGAAAATGGTCCGTTTTCAAATGTTTTATTTTTGAACGTCAGTTCACATTTGTAGGTGGATCATCAGTGTTAGAGCTAAAACTAGCATGTTTAAAGTGATTTTCATGCTTCCAGGGGCTCGGGAAGTTAATTAAATACCATTTGGAGGCATTTAATGTTCGAGCAAAAACGGCTGATTTTCGACAAAAGAGATAACATCCCCCCATTACGTCATGCTTCAGAAATGTGGAAAATGGTCCGTTTTCAAATGTTTTATTTTTGAACGTCAGTTCACATTTGTAGGTGGATCATCAGTGTTAGAGCTAAAATTAGCATGTTTAAAGTGATTTTCATGCTTCCAGGGGCCCAAAACACAAGATTTATGGAATGGTTAAAAGTGCATGAAAATGGCCAATTTACTCACTCTGAGTTCTCAAAAAGGGTTTCTTCACCCCGGGAAGTTAATTAAATACCATTTGGAGGCATTTAATGTTCGAGCAAAAACGGCTGATTTTCGACAAAAGAGATAACACCCCCCCATTACGTCATGCTTCAGAAATGTGGAAAATGGTCCGTTTTCAAATGTTTTATTTTTGAACGTCAGTTCACATTTGTAGGTGGATCATCAGTGTTAGAGCTAAAATTAGCATGTTTAAAGTGATTTTCATGCTTCCAGGGGCTCGGGAAGTTAATTAAATACCATTTGGAGGCATTTAATGTTCGAGCAAAAACGGCTGATTTTCGACAAAAGAGATAACACCCCCCCATTACGTCATGCTTCAGAAATGTGGAAAATGGTCCGTTTTCAAATGTTTTATTTTTGAACGTCAGTTCACTTTTGTAGGTGGATCATCAGTGTTAGAGCTAAAATTCGCATGTTTAAAGTGATTTTCATGCTTCCAGGGGCTCGGGAAGTTAACTAAATACCATTTGGAGGCATTTAATGTTCGAGCAAAAACGGCTGATTTTCGACAAAAGAGATAACACCCCCCCATTACGTCATGCTTCAGAAATGTGGAAAATGGTCCGTTTTCAAATGTTTTATTTTTGAACGTCAGTTCACATTTGTAGGTGGATCATCAGTGTTAGAGCTAAAATTAGCATGTTTAAAGTGATTTTCATGCTTCCAGGGGCCCAAAACACAAGATTAATGGAATGGTTAAAAGTGCATGAAAATGGCCAATTTACTCACACTGAGTTCTCAAAAAGGGTTTCTTCACCCCGGGAAGTGAAATAAATACCATTTGGAGGCATTTAATGTTCGAGCAAAAACGGCTGAATTTCGACAAAAGAGATAACACCCCCCCATTACGTCATGCTTCAGAAATGTGGAAAATGGTCCGTTTTCAAATGTTTTATTTTTGAACGTCAGTTCACATTTGTAGGTGGATCATCAGTGTTAGAGCTAAAATTAGCATGTTTAAAGTGATTTTCATGCTTCCAGGGGCCCAAAACACAAGATTTATGGAATGGTTAAAAGTGCATGAAAATGGCCAATTTACTCACTCTGAGTTCTCAAAAAGGGTTTCTTCACCCCGGGAAGTTAATTAAATACCATTTGGAGGCATTTAATGTTCGAGCAAAAACGGCTGATTTTCGACAAAAGAGATAACACCCCCCCATTACGTCATGCTTCAGAAATGTGGAAAATGGTCCGTTTTCAAATGTTTTATTTTTGAACGTCAGTTCACATTTGTAGGTGGATCATCAGTGTTAGAGCTAAAATTAGCATGTTTAAAGTGATTTTCATGCTTCCAGGGGCTCGGGAAGTTAATTAAATACCATTTGGAGGCATTTAATGTTCGAGCAAAAACGGCTGATTTTCGACAAAAGAGATAACACCCCCCCATTACGTCATGCTTCAGAAATGTGGAAAATGGTCCGTTTTCAAATGTTTTATTTTTGAACGTCAGTTCACATTTGTAGGTGGATCATCAGTGTTAGAGCTAAAATTAGCATGTTTAAAGTGATTTTCATGCTTCCAGGGGCTCGGGAAGTGAAATAAATACCATTTGGAGGCATTTAATGTTCGAGCAAAAACGGCTGATTTTCGACAAAAGAGATAACACCCCCCCATTACGTCATGCTTCAGAAATGTGGAAAATGGTCCGTTTTCAAATGTTTTATTTTTGAACGTCAGTTCACATTTGTAGGTGGATCATCAGTGTTAGAGCTAAAATTAGCATGTTTAAAGTGATTTTCATGCTTCCAGGGGCCCAAAACACAAGATTTATGGAATCGTTAAAAGTGCATGAAAATGGCCAATTTACTCACTCTGAGTTCTCAAAAAGGGTTTCTTCACCCCGGGAAGTTAATTAAATACCATTTGGAGGCATTTAATGTTCGAGCAAAAAGGGCTGATTTTCGACAAAAGAGATAACACCCCCCCATTACGTCATGCTTCAGAAATGTGGAAAATGGTCCGTTTTCAAATGTTTTATTTTTGAACGTCAGTTCACATTTGTAGGTGGATCATCAGTGTTAGAGCTAAAATTAGCATGTTTAAAGTGATTTTCATGCTTCCAGGGGCTCGGGAAGTTAATTAAATACCATTTGGAGGCATTTAATGTTCGAGCAAAAACGGCTGATTTTCGACAAAAGAGATAACACCCCCCCATTACGTCATGCTTCAGAAATGTGGAAAATGGTCCGTTTTCAAATGTTTTATTTTTGAACGTCAGATCACATTTGTAGGTGGATCATCAGTGTTAGAGCTGAAATTAGCATGTTTAAAGTGATTTTCATGCTTCCAGGGGCCCAAAACACAAGATTTATGGAATGGTTAAAAGTGCATGAAAATGGCCAATTTACTCACTCTGAGTTCTCAAAAAGGGTTTCTTCACCCCGGGAAGTGAAATAAATACCATTTGGAGGCATTTAATGTTCGAGCAAAAACGGCTGATTTTCGACAAAAGAGATAACACCCCCCCATTACGTCATGCTTCAGAAATGTGGAAAATGGTCCGTTTTCAAATGTTTTATTTTTGAACGTCAGTTCACATTTGTAGGTGGATCATCAGTGTTAGAGCTAAAATTAGCATGTTTAAAGTGATTTTCATGCTTCCAGGGGCTCGGGAAGTGAAATAAATACCATTTGGAGGCATTTAATGTTCGAGCAAAAACGGCTGATTTTCGACAAAAGAGATAACACCCCCCCATTACGTCATGCTTCAGAAATGTGGAAAATGGTCCGTTTTCAAATGTTTTATTTTTGAACGTCAGTTCACATTTGTAGGTGGATCATCAGTGTTAGAGCTAAAATTAGCATGTTTAAAGTGATTTTCATGCTTCCAGGGGCCCAAAACACAAGATTTATGGAATGGTTAAAAGTGCATGAAAATGGCCAATTTACTCACTCTGAGTTCTCAAAAAGGGTTTCTTCACCGCGGGAAGTTAATTAAATACCATTTGGAGTCATTTAATGTTCGAGCAAAAACGGCTGATTTTCGACAAAAGAGATAACACCCCCCCATTACGTCATGCTTCAGAAATGTGGAAAATGGTCCGTTTTCAAATGTTTTATTTTTGAACGTCAGTTCACATTTGTAGGTGGATCATCAGTGTTAGAGCTAAAATTAGCATGTTTAAAGTGATTTTCATGCTTCCAGGGGCCCAAAACACAAGATTTATGGAATGGTTAAAAGTGCATGAAAATGGCCAATTTACTCACTCTGAGTTCTCAAAAAGGGTTTCTTCACCCCGGGAAGTTAATTAAATACCATTTGGAGGCATTTAATGTTCGAGCAAAAACGGCTGATTTTCGACAAAAGAGATAACACCCCCCCATTACGTCATGCTTTAGAAATGTGGAAAATGGTCCGTTTTCAAATGTTTTATTTTTGAACGTCAGTTCACATTTGTAGGTGGATCATCAGTGTTAGAGCTAAAATTAGCATGTTTAAAGTGATTTTCATGCTTCCAGGGGCTCGGGAAGTTAATTAAATACCATTTGGAGGCATTTAATGTTCGAGCAAAAACGGCTGATTTTCGACAAAAGAGATAACACCCCCCCATTACGTCATGCTTCAGAAATGTGGAAAATGGTCCGTTTTCAAATGTTTTATTTTTGAACGTCAGTTCACATTTGTAGGTGGATCATCAGTGTTAGAGCTAAAATTAGCATGTTTAAAGTGATTTTCATGCTTCCAGGGGCTCGGGAAGTGAAATAAATACCATTTGGAGGCATTTAATGTTCGAGCAAAAACGGCTGATTTTCGACAAAAGAGATAACACCCCCCCATTACGTCATGCTTCAGAAATGTGGAAAATGGTCCGTTTTCAAATGTTTTATTTTTGAACGTCAGTTCACATTTGTAGGTGGATCATCAGTGTTAGAGCTAAAATTAGCATGTTTAAAGTGATTTTCATGCTTCCAGGGGCCCAAAACACAAGATTTATGGAATGGTTAAAAGTGCATGAAAATGGCCAATTTACTCACTCTGAGTTCTCAAAAAGGGTTTCTTCACCCCGGGAAGTGAAATAAATACCATTTGGAGGCATTTAATGTTCGAGCAAAAACGGCTGATTTTCGACAAAAGAGATAACACCCCCCATTACGTCATGCTTCAGAAATGTGGAAAATGGTCCGTTTTCAAATGTTTTATTTTTGAACGTCAGTTCACATTTGTAGGTGGATCATCAGTGTTAGAGCTAAAATTAGCATGTTTAAAGTGATTTTCATGCTTCCAGGGGCTCGGGAAGTTAATTAAATACCATTTAGAGGAATTTAATGTTCGAGCAAAAACGGCTGATTTTCGACAAAAGAGATAACACCCCCCCATTACGTCATGCTTCAGAAATGTGGAAAATGGTCCGTTTTCAAATGTTTTATTTTTGAACGTCAGTTCACATTTGTAGGTGGACCATCAGTGTTAGAGCTAAAATTAGCATGTTTAAAGTGATTTTCATGCTTCCAGGGGCTCGGGAAGTTAATTAAATACCATTTGGAGGCATTTAATGTTCGAGCAAAAACGGCTGATTTTCGACAAAAGAGATAACACCCCCCCATTACGTCATGCTTCAGAAATGTGGAAAATGGTCCGTTTTCAAATGTTTTATTTTTGAACGTCAGTTCACATTTGTAGGTGGATCATCAGTGTTAGAGCTAAAATTAGCATGTTTAAAGTGATTTTCATGCTTCCAGGGGCTCGGGAAGTTAATTAAATACCATTTGGAGGCATTTAATGTTCGAGCAAAAACGGCTGATTTTCGACAAAAGAGATAACACCCCCCCCATTACGTCATGCTTCAGAAATGTGGAAAATGGTCCGTTTTCAAATGTTTTATTTTTGAACGTCAGTTCACATTTGTAGGTGGATCATCAGTGTTAGAGCTAAAATTAGCATGTTTAAAGTGATTTTCATGCTTCCAGGGGCCCAAAACACAAGATTTATGGAATGGTTAAAAGTGCATGAAAATGGCCAATTTACTCACTCTGAGTTCTCAAAAAGGGTTTCTTCACCCCGGGAAGTTAATTAAATACCATTTGGAGGCATTTAATGTTCGAGCAAAAACGGCTGATTTTCGACAAAAGAGATAACACCCCCCCATTACGTCATGCTTCAGAAATGTGGAAAATGGTCCGTTTTCAAATGTTTTATTTTTGAACGTCAGTTCACATTTGTAGGTGGATCATCAGTGTTAGAGCTAAAATTAGCATGTTTAAAGTGATTTTCATGCTTCCAGGGGCTCGGGAAGTTAATTAAATACCATTTGGAGGCATTTAATGTTCGAGCAAAAACGGCTGATTTTCGACAAAAGAGATAACACCCCCCCATTACGTCATGCTTCAGAAATGTGGAAAATGGTCCGTTTTCAAATGTTTTATTTTTGAACGTCAGTTCACAATTGTAGGTGGATCATCAGTGTTAGAGCTAAAATTAGCATGTTTAAAGTGATTTTCATGCTTCCAGGGGCTCGGAAAGTTAATTAAATACCATTTGGAGGCATTTAATGTTCGAGCAAAAACGGCAGATTTTCGACAAAAGAGATAACACCCCCCCATTACGTCATGCTTCAGAAATGTGGAAAATGGTCCGTTTTCAAATGTTTTATTTTTGAACGTCAGTTCACATTTGTAGGTGGATCATCAGTGTTAGAGCTAAAATTAGCATGTTTAAAGTGATTTTCATGCTTCCAGGGGCTCAGGAAGTTAATTAAATACCATTTGGAGGCATTTAATGTTCGAGCAAAAACGGATGATTTTCGACAAAAGAGATAACACCCCCCCATTACGTCATGCTTCAGAAATGTGGAAAATGGTCCGTTTTCAAATGTTTTATTTTTGAACGTCAGTTCACATTTGTAGGTGGATCATCAGTGTTAGAGCTAAAATTAGCATGTTTAAAGTGATTTTCATGCTTCCAGGGGCCCAAAACACAAGATTTATGGAATGGTTAAAAGTGCATGAAAATGGCCAATTTACTCACTCTGAGTTCTCAAAAAGGGTTTCTTCACCCCGGGAAGTTAATTAAATACCATTTGGAGGCATTTAATGTTCGAGCAAAAACGGCTGATTTTCGACAAAAGAGATAACACCCCCCCATTACGTCATGCTTCAGAAATGTGGAAAATGGTCCATTTTCAAATGTTTTATTTTTGAACGTCAGTTCACATTTGTAGGTGGATCATCAGTGTTAGAGCTAAAATTAGCATGTTTAAAGTGATTTTCATGCTTCCAGGGGCTCGGGAAGTTAATTAAATACCATTTGGAGGCATTTAATGTTCGAGCAAAAACGGCTGATTTTCGACAAAAGAGATAACACCCCCCCATTACGTCATGCTTCAGAAATGTGGAAAATGGTCCGTTTTCAAATGTTTTATTTTTGAACGTCAGTTCACATTTGTAGGTGGATCATCAGTGTTAGAGCTAAAATTAGCATGTTTAAAGTGATTTTCATGCTTCCAGGGGCTCGGGAAGTGAAATAAATACCATTTGGAGGCATTTAATGTTCGAGCAAAAACGGCTGATTTTCGACTAAAGAGATAACACCCCCCCATTACGTCATGCTTCAGAAATGTGGAAAATGGTCCGTTTTCAAATGTTTTATTTTTGAACGTCAGTTCCCATTTGTAGGTGGATCATCAGTGTTAGAGCTAAAATTAGCATGTTTAAAGTGATTTTCATGCTTCCAGGGGCCCAAAACACAAGATTTATGGAATGGTTAAAAGTGCATGAAAATGGCCAATTTACTCACTCTGAGTTCTCAAAAAGGGTTTCTTCACCCCGGGAAGTTAATTAAATACCATTTGGAGGCATTTAATGTTCAAGCAAAAACAGCTGATTTTCGACAAAAGAGATAACACCCCCCCATTACGTCATGCTTCAGAAATGTGGAAAATGGTCCGTTTTCAAATGTTTTATTTTTGAACGTCAGTTCACATTTGTAGGTGGATCATCAGTGTTAGAGCTAAAATTAGCATGTTTAAAGTGATTTTCATGCTTCCAGGGGCTCGGGAAGTTAATTAAATACCATTTGGAGGCATTTAATGTTCGAGCAAAAACGGCTGATTTTCGACAAAAGAGATAACACCCCCCCATTACGTCATGCTTCAGAAATGTGGAAAATGGTCCGTTTTCAAATGTTTTATTTTTGAACGTCAGTTCACATTTGTAGGTGGATCATCAGTGTTAGAGCTAAAATTAGCATGTTTAAAGTGATTTTCATGCTTCCAGGGGCTCGGGAAGTGAAATAAATACCATTTGGAGGCATTTAATGTTCGAGCAAAAACGGCTGATTTTCGACAAAAGAGATAACACCCCCCCATTACGTCATGCTTCAGAAATGTGGAAAATGGTCCGTTTTCAAATGTTTTATTTTTGAACGTCAGTTCACATTTGTAGGTGGATCATCAGTGTTAGAGCTAAAATTAGCATGTTTAAAGTGATTTTCATGCTTACAGGGGCCCAAAACACAAGATTTATGGAATGGTTAAAAGTGCATGAAAATGGCCAATTTACTCACTCTGAGTTCTCAAAAAGGGTTTCTTCACCCCGGGAAGTTAATTAAATACCATTTGGAGGCATTTAATGTTCGAGCAAAAAGGGCTGATTTTCGACAAAAGAGATAACACCCCCCCATTACGTCATGCTTCAGAAATGTGGAAAATGGTCCGTTTTCAAATGTTTTATTTTTGAACGTCAGTTCACATTTGTAGGTGGATCATCAGTGTTAGAGCTAAAATTAGCATGTTTAAAGTGATTTTCATGCTTCCAGGGGCTCGGGAAGTTAATTAAACACCATTTGGAGGCATTTAATTTTCGAGCAAAAACGGCTGATTTTCGACAAAAGAGATAACACCCCCCCATTACGTCATGCTTCAGAAATGTGGAAAATGGTCCGTTTTCAAATGTTTTATTTTTGAACGTTAGTTCACATTTGTAGGTGGATCATCAGTGTTAGAGCTAAAATTAGCATGTTTAAAGTGATTTTCATGCTTCCAGTGGCCCAAAACACAAGATTTATGGAATGGTTAAAAGTGCATGAAAATGGCCAATTTACTCACTCTGAGTTCTCAAAAAGGGTTTCTTCACCCCGGGAAGTGAAATAAATACCATTTGGAGGCATTTAATGTTCGAGCAAAAACGGCTGATTTTCGACAAAAGAGATAACACCCCCCCATTACGTCATGCTTCAGAAATGTGGAAAATGGTCCGTTTTCAAATGTTTTATTTTTGAACGTCAGTTCACATTTGTAGGTGGATCATCAGTGTTAGAGCTAAAATTAGCATGTTTAAAGTGATTTTCATGCTTCCAGGGGCTCGGGAAGTTAATTAAATACCATTTGGAGGCATTTAATGTTCGAGCAAAAACGGCTGATTTTCGACAAAAGAGATAACACCCCCCCATTACGTCATGCTTCAGAAATGTGGAAAATGGTCCGTTTTCAAATGTTTTATTTTTGAACGTCAGTTCACATTTGTAGGTGGATCATCAGTGTTAGAGCTAAAATTAGCATGTTTAAAGTGATTTTCATGCTTCCAGGGGCCCAAAACACAAGATTTATGGAATGGTTAAAAGTGCATGAAAATGGCCAATTTACTCACTCTGAGTTCTCAAAAAGGGTTTCTTCACCCCGGGAAGTTAATTAAATACCATTTGGAGGAATTTAATGTTCGAGCAAAAACGGCTGATTTTCGACAAAAGAGATAACACCCCCCCATTACGTCATGCTTCAGAAATGTGGAAAATGGTCCGTTTTCAAATGTTTTATTTTTGAACGTCAGTTCACATTTGTAGGTGGATCATCAGTGTTAGAGCTAAAATTAGCATGTTTAAAGTGATTTTCATGCTTCCAGGGGCTCGGGAAGTTAATTAAATACCATTTGGAGGCATTTAATGTTCGAGCAAAAACGGCTGATTTTCGACAAAAGAGATAACACCCCCCCATTACGTCATGCTTCAGAAATGTGGAAAATGGTCCGTTTTCAAGTGTTTTATTTTTGAACGTCAGTTCACATTTGTAGGTGGATCATCAGTGTTAGAGCTAAAATTAGCATGTTTAAAGTGATTTTCATGCTTCCAGGGGCTCGGGAAGTTAATTAAATACCATTTGGAGGCATTTAATGTTCGAGCAAAAACGGCTGATTTTCGACAAAAGAGATAACACCCCCCCATTACGTCATGCTTCAGAAATGTGGAAAATGGTCCGTTTTCAAATGTTTTATTTTTGAACGTCAGTTCACATTTGTAGGTGGATCATCAGTGTTAGAGCTAAAATTAGCATGTTTAAAGTGATTTTCATGCTTCCAGGGGCCCAAAACACAAGATTTATGGAATGGTTAAAAGTGCATGAAAATGGCCAATTTACTCACTCTGAGTTCTCAAAAAGGGTTTCTTCACCCCGGGAAGTTAATTAAATACCATTTGGAGGCATTTAATGTTCGAGCAAAAACGGCTGATTTTCGACAAAAGAGATAACACCCCCCCATTACGTCATGCTTCAGAAATGTGGAAAATGGTCCGTTTTCAAATGTTTTATTTTTGAACGTCAGTTCACATTTGTAGGTGGATCATCAGTGTTAGAGCTAAAATTAGCATGTTTAAAGTGATTTTCATGCTTCCAGGGGCTCGGGAAGTTAATTAAATACCATTTGGAGACATTTAATGTTCGAGCAAAAACGGCTGATTTTCGACAAAAGAGATAACACCCCCCCCATTACGTCATGCTTCAGAAATGTGGAAAATGGTCCGTTTTCAAATGTTTTATTTTTGAACGTCAGATCACATTTGTAGGTGGATCATCAGTGTTAGAGCTAAAATTAGCATGTTTAAAGTGATTTTCATGCTTCCAGGGGCCCAAAACACAAGATTTATGGAATGGTTAAAAGTGCATGAAAATGGCCAATTTACTCACTCTGAGTTCTCAAAAAGGGTTTCTTCACCCCGGGAAGTGAAATAAATACCATTTGGAGGCATTTAATGTTCGAGCAAAAACGGCTGATTTTCGACAAAAGAGATAACACCCCCCCATTACGTCATGCTTCAGAAATGTGGAAAATGGTCCGTTTTCAAATGTTTTATTTTTGAACGTCAGTTCACATTTGTAGGTGGATCATCAGTGTTAGAGCTAAAATTAGCATGTTTAAAGTGATTTTCATGCTTCCAGGGGCTCGGGAAGTTAATTAAATACCATTTGGAGGCATTTAATGTTCGAGCAAAAACGGCTGATTTTCGACAAAAGAGATAACACCCCCCCATTACGTCATGCTTCAGAAATGTGGAAAATGGTCCGTTTTCAAATGTTTTATTTTTGAACGTCAGTTCACATTTGTAGGTGGATCATCAGTGTTAGAGCTAAAATTAGCATGTTTAAAGTGATTTTCATGCTTACAGGGGCTCGGGAAGTTAATTAAATACCATTTGGAGGCATTTAATGTTCGAGCAAAAACGGCTGATTTTCGACAAAAGAGATAACACCCCCCCCCATTACGTCATGCTTCAGAAATGTGGAAAATGGTCCGTTTTCAAATGTTTTATTTTTGAACGTCAGTTCACATTTGTAGGTGGATCATCAGTGTTAGAGCTAAAATTTGCATGTTTAAAGTGATTTTCATGCTTCCAGGGGCTCGGGAAGTGAAATAAATACCATTTGGAGGCATTTAATGTTCGAGCAAAAACGGCTGATTTTCGACAAAAGAGATAACACCCCCCCATTACGTCATGCTTCAGAAATGTGGAAAATGGTCCGTTTTCAAATGTTTTATTTTTGAACGTCAGTTCACATTTGTAGGTGGATCATCAGTGTTAGAGCTAAAATTAGCATGTTTAAAGTGATTTTCATGCTTCCAGGGGCCCAAAACACAAGATTTATGGAATGGTTAAAAGTGCATGAAAATGGCCAATTTACTCACTCTGAGTTCTCAAAAAGGGTTTCTTCACCCCGGGAAGTTAATTAAATACCATTTGGAGTCATTTAATGTTCGAGCAAAAACGGCTGATTTTCGACAAAAGAGATAACACCCCCCCATTACGTCATGCTTCAGAAATGTGGAAAATGGTCCGTTTTCAAATGTTTTATTTTTGAACGTCAGTTCACATTTGTAGGTGGATCATCAGTGTTAGAGCTAAAATTAGCATGTTTAAAGTGATTTTCATGCTTCCAGGGGCCCAAAACACAAGATTTATGGAATGGTTAAAAGTGCATGAAAATGGCCAATTTACTCACTCTGAGTTCTCAAAAAGGGTTTCTTCACCCCGGGAAGTTAATTAAATACCATTTGGAGGCATTTAATGTTCGAGCAAAAACGGCTGATTTTCGACAAAAGAGATAACACCCCCCCATTACGTCATGCTTCAGAAATGTGGAAAATGGTCCGTTTTCAAATGTTTTATTTTTGAACGTCAGTTCACATTTGTAGGTGGATCATCAGTGTTAGAGCTAAAATTAGCATGTTTAAAGTGATTTTCATGCTTCCAGGGGCTCGGGAAGTTAATTAAATACCATTTGGAGGCATTTAATGTTCGAGCAAAAACGGCTGATTTTCGACAAAAGAGATAACACCCCCCCATTACGTCATGCTTCAGAAATGTGGAAAATGGTCCGTTTTCAAATGTTTTATTTTTGAACGTCAGTTCACATTTGTAGGTGGATCATCAGTGTTAGAGCTAAAATTAGCATGTTTAAAGTGATTTTCATGCTTCCAGGGGCCCAAAACACAAGATTCATGGAATGGTTAAAAGTGCATGAAAATGGCCAATTTACTCACTCTGAGTTCTCAAAAAGGGTTTCTTCACCCCGGGAAGTTAATTAAATACCATTTGGAGGCATTTAATGTTCGAGCAAAAACGGCTGATTTTCGACAAAAGAGATAACACCCCCCATTACGTCATGCTTCAGAAATGTGGAAAATGGTCCGTTTTCAAATGTTTTATTTTTGAACGTCAGTTCACATTTGTAGGTGGATCATCAGTGTTAGAGCTAAAATTAGCATGTTTAAAGTGATTTTCATGCTTCCAGGGGCTCAGGAAGTTAATTAAATACCATTTGGAGGCATTTAATGTTCGAGCAAAAACGGCTGATTTTCGACAAAAGAGATAACACCCCCCCATTACGTCATGCTTCAGAAATGTGGAAAATGGTCCGTTTTCAAATTTTTTATTTTTGAACGTCAGTTCACATTTGTAGGTGGATCATCAGTGTTAGAGCTAAAATTAGCATGTTTAAAGTGATTTTCATGCTTCCAGGGGCTCAGGAAGTTAATTAAATACCATTTGGAGGCATTTAATGTTCGAGCAAAAACGGCTGATTTTCGACAAAAGAGATAACACCCCCCCATTACGTCATGCTTCAGAAATGTGGAAAATGGTCTGTTTTCAAATTTTTTATTTTTGAACGTCAGTTCACATTTGTAGGTGGATCATCAGTGTTAGAGCTAAAATTAGCATGTTTAAAGTGATTTTCATGCTTCCAGGGGCCCAAAACACAAGATTTATGGAATGGTTAAAAGTGCATGAAAATGGCCAATTTACTCACTCTGAGTTCTCAAAAAGGGTTTCTTCACCCCGGGAAGTTAATTAAATACCATTTGGAGGCATTTAATGTTCGAGCAAAAACGGCTGATTTTCGACAAAAGAGATAACACCCCCCCATTACGTCATGCTTCAGAAATGTGGAAAATGGTCCATTTTCAAATGTTTTATTTTTGAACGTCAGTTCACATTTGTAGGTGGATCATCAGTGTTAGAGCTAAAATTAGCATGTTTAAAGTGATTTTCATGCTTCCAGGGGCTCGGGAAGTTAATTAAATACCATTTGGAGGCATTTAATGTTCGAGCAAAAACGGCTGATTTTCGACAAAAGAGATAACACCCCCCCATTACGTCATGCTTCAGAAATGTGGAAAATGGTCCGTTTTCAAATGTTTTATTTTTGAACGTCAGTTCACATTTGTAGGTGGATCATCAGTGTTAGAGCTAAAATTAGCATGTTTAAAGTGATTTTCATGCTTCCAGGGGCTCGGGAAGTGAAATAAATACCATTTGGAGGCATTTAATGTTCGAGCAAAAACGGCTGATTTTCGACAAAAGAGATAACACCCCCCCATTACGTCATGCTTCAGAAATGTGGAAAATGGTCCGTTTTCAAATGTTTTATTTTTGAACGTCAGTTCCCATTTGTAGGTGGATCATCAGTGTTAGAGCTAAAATTAGCATGTTTAAAGTGATTTTCATGCTTCCAGGGGCCCAAAACACAAGATTTATGGAATGGTTAAAAGTGCATGAAAATGGCCAATTTACTCACTCTGAGTTCTCAAAAAGGGTTTCTTCACCCCGGGAAGTTAATTAAATACCATTTGGAGGCATTTAATGTTCAAGCAAAAACAGCTGATTTTCGACAAAAGAGATAACACCCCCCCATTACGTCATGCTTCAGAAATGTGGAAAATGGTCTGTTTTCAAATGTTTTATTTTTGAACGTCAGTTCACATTTGTAGGTGGATCATCAGTGTTAGAGCTAAAATTAGCATGTTTAAAGTGATTTTCATGCTTCCAGGGGCTCGGGAAGTGAAATAAATACCATTTGGAGGCATTTAATGTTCGAGCAAAAACGGCTGATTTTCGACAAAAGAGATAACACCCCCCCATTACGTCATGCTTCAGAAATGTGGAAAATGGTCCGTTTTCAAATGTTTTATTTTTGAACGTCAGTTCACATTTGTAGGTGGATCATCAGTGTTAGAGCTAAAATTAGCATGTTTAAAGTGATTTTCATGCTTCCAGGGGCTCGGGAAGTGAAATAAATACCATTTGGAGGCATTTAATGTTCGAGCAAAAACGGCTGATTTTCGACAAAAGAGATAACACCCCCCCATTACGTCATGCTTCAGAAATCTGGAAAATGGTCCGTTTTCAAATGTTTTATTTTTGAACGTCAGTTCACATTTGTAGGTGGATCATCAGTGTTAGAGCTAAAATTAGCATGTTTAAAGTGATTTTCATGCTTCCAGGGGCCCAAAACACAAGATTTATGGAATGGTTAAAAGTGCATGAAAATGGCCAATTTACTCACTCTGAGTTCTCAAAAAGGGTTTCTTCACCCCGGGAAGTGAAATAAATACCATTTGGAGGCATTTAATGTTCGAGCAAAAACGGCTGATTTTCGACAAAAGAGATAACACCCCCCCATTACGTCATGCTTCAGAAATGTGGAAAATGGTCCGTTTTCAAATGTTTTATTTTTGAACGTCAGTTCACATTTGTAGGTGGATCATCAGTGTTAGAGCTGAAATTAGCATGTTTAAAGTGATTTTCATGCTTCCAGGGGCTCGGGAAGTTAATTAAATACCATTTGGAGGCATTTAATGTTTGAGCAAAAACGGCTGATTTTCGACAAAAGAGATAACACCCCCCCATTACGTCATGCTTCAGAAATGTGGAAAATGGTCCGTTTTCAAATGTTTTATTTTTGAACGTCAGTTCACATTTGTAGGTGGATCATCAGTGTTAGAGCTAAAATTAGCATGTTTAAAGTGATTTTCATGCTTACAGGGGCTCGGGAAGTTAATTAAATACCATTTGGAGGCATTTAATGTTCGAGCAAAAACGGCTGATTTTCGACAAAAGAGATAACACCCCCCCATTACGTCATGCTTCAGAAATGTGGAAAATGGTCCGTTTTCAAATGTTTTATTTTTGAACGTCAGTTCACATTTGTAGGTGGATCATCAGTGTTAGAGCTAAAATTAGCATGTTTAAAGTGATTTTCATGCTTCCAGGGGCTCGGAAAGTTAATTAAATACCATTTGGAGGCATTTAATGTTCGAGCAAAAACGGCAGATTTTCGACAAAAGAGATAACACCCCCCCATTACGTCATGCTTCAGAAATGTGGAAAATGGTCCGTTTTCAAATGTTTTATTTTTGAACGTCAGTTCACATTTGTAGGTGGATCATCAGTGTTAGAGCTAAAATTAGCATGTTTAAAGTGATTTTCATGCTTCCAGGGGCCCAAAACACAAGATTTATGGAATGGTTAAAAGTGCATGAAAATGGCCAATTTACTCACTCTGAGTTCTCAAAAAGGGTTTCTTCACCCCGGGAAGTGAAATAAATACCATTTGGAGGCATTTAATGTTCGAGCAAAAACGGCTGATTTTCGACAAAAGAGATAACACCCCCCCATTACGTCATGCTTCAGAAATGTGGAAAATGGTCCGTTTTCAAATGTTTTATTTTTGAACGTCAGTTCACATTTGTAGGTGGATCATCAGTGTTAGAGCTAAAATTAGCATGTTTAAAGTGATTTTCATGCTTCCAGGGGCTCGGGAAGTTAATTAAATACCATTTGGAGGCATTTAATGTTCGAGCAAAAACGGCTGATTTTCGACAAAAGAGATAACACCCCCCCATTACGTCATGCTTCAGAAATGTGGAAAATGGTCCGTTTTCAAATGTTTTATTTTTGAACGTCAGTTCACATTTGTAGGTGGATCATCAGTGTTAGAGCTAAAATTAGCATGTTTAAAGTGATTTTCATGCTTCCAGGGGCCCAAAACACAAGATTTATGGAATGGTTAAAAGTGCATGAAAATGGCCAATTTACTCACTCTGAGTTCTCAAAAAGGGTTTCTTCACCCCGGGAAGTTAATTAAATACCATTTGGAGGCATTTAATGTTCGAGCAAAAACGGCTGATTTTCGACAAAAGAGATAACACCCCCCCATTACGTCATGCTTCAGAAATGTGGAAAATGGTCCGTTTTCAAATGTTTTATTTTTGAACGTCAGTTCACATTTGTAGGTGGATCATCAGTGTTAGAGCTAAAATTAGCATGTTTAAAGTGATTTTCATGCTTCCAGGGGCTCGGGAAGTTAATTAAATACCATTTGGAGACATTTAATGTTCGAGCAAAAACGGCTGATTTTCGACAAAAGAGATAACACCCCCCCATTACGTCATGCTTCAGAAATGTGGAAAATGGTCCGTTTTCAAATGTTTTATTTTTGAACGTCAGTTCACATTTGTAGGTGGATCATCAGTGTTAGAGCTAAAATTAGCATGTTTAAAGTGATTTTCATGCTTCCAGGGGCTCGGGAAGTTAATTAAATACCATTTGGAGGCATTTAATGTTCGAGCAAAAACGGCTGATTTTCGACAAAAGAGATAACACCCCCCCATTACGTCATGCTTCAGAAATGTGGAAAATGGTCCGTTTTCAAATGTTTTATTTTTGAACGTCAGTTCACATTTGTAGGTGGATCATCAGTGTTAGAGCTAAAATTAGCATGTTTAAAGTGATTTTCATGCTTCCAGGGGCTCGGGAAGTGAAATAAATACCATTTGGAGGCATTTAATGTTCGAGCAAAAACGGCTGATTTTCGACAAAAGCGATAACACCCCCCCATTACGTCATGCTTCAGAAATGTGGAAAATGGTCCGTTTTCAAATGTTTTATTTTTGAACGTCAGTTCACATTTGTAGGTGGATCATCAGTGTTAGAGCTAAAATTAGCATGTTTAAAGTGATTTTCATGCTTCCAGGGGCCCAAAACACAAGATTTATGGAATGGTTAAAAGTGCATGAAAATGGCCAATTTACTCACTCTGAGTTCTCAAAAAGGGTTTCTTCACCCCGGGAAGTTAATTAAATACCATTTGGAGGCATTTAATGTTCGAGCAAAAACAGCTGATTTTCGACAAAAGAGATAACACCCCCCCATTACGTCATGCTTCAGAAATGTGGAAAATGGTCCGTTTTCAAATGTTTTATTTTTGAACGTCAGTTCACATTTGTAGGTGGATCATCAGTGTTAGAGCTAAAATTAGCATGTTTAAAGTGATTTTCATGCTTCCAGGGGCCCAAAACACAAGATTTATGGAATGGTTAAAAGTGCATGAAAATGGCCAATTTACTCACTCTGAGTTCTCAAAAAGGGTTTCTTCACCCCGGGAAGTTAATTAAATACCATTTGGAGGCATTTAATGTTCGAGCAAAAACGGCTGATTTTCGACAAAAGAGATAACACCCCCCCATTACGTCATGCTTCAGAAATGTGGAAAATGGTCCGTTTTCAAATGTTTTATTTTTGAACGTCAGTTCACATTTGTAGGTGGATCATCAGTGTTAGAGCTAAAACTAGCATGTTTAAAGTGATTTTCATGCTTCCAGGGGCTCGGGAAGTTAATTAAATACCATTTGGAGGCATTTAATGTTCGAGCAAAAACGGCTGATTTTCGACAAAAGAGATAACATCCCCCCATTACGTCATGCTTCAGAAATGTGGAAAATGGTCCGTTTTCAAATGTTTTATTTTTGAACGTCAGTTCACATTTGTAGGTGGATCATCAGTGTTAGAGCTAAAATTAGCATGTTTAAAGTGATTTTCATGCTTCCAGGGGCCCAAAACACAAGATTTATGGAATGGTTAAAAGTTCATGAAAATGGCCAATTTACTCACTCTGAGTTCTCAAAAAGGGTTTCTTCACCCCGGGAAGTTAATTAAATACCATTTGGAGGCATTTAATGTTCGAGCAAAAACGGCTGATTTTCGACAAAAGAGATAACACCCCCCCATTACGTCATGCTTCAGAAATGTGGAAAATGGTCCGTTTTCAAATGTTTTATTTTTGAACGTCAGTTCACATTTGTAGGTGGATCATCAGTGTTAGAGCTAAAATTAGCATGTTTAAAGTGATTTTCATGCTTCCAGGGGCTCGGGAAGTTAACTAAATACCATTTGGAGGCATTTAATGTTCGAGCAAAAACGGCTGATTTTCGACAAAAGAGATAACACCCCCCCATTACGTCATGCTTCAGAAATGTGGAAAATGGTCCGTTTTCAAATGTTTTATTTTTGAACGTCAGTTCACATTTGTAGGTGGATCATCAGTGTTAGAGCTAAAATTAGCATGTTTAAAGTGATTTTCATGCTTCCAGGGGCCCAAAACACAAGATTAATGGAATGGTTAAAAGTGCATGAAAATGGCCAATTTACTCACACTGAGTTCTCAAAAAGGGTTTCTTTACCCCGGGAAGTGAAATAAATACCATTTGGAGGCATTTAATGTTCGAGCAAAAACGGCTGAATTTCGACAAAAGAGATAACACCCCCCTATTACGTCATGCTTCAGAAATGTGGAAAATGGTCCGTTTTCAAATGTTTTATTTTTGAACGTCAGTTCACATTTGTAGGTGGATCATCAGTGTTAGAGCTAAAATTAGCATGTTTAAAGTGATTTTCATGCTTCCAGGGGCTCGGGAAGTTAATTAAATACCATTTGGAGGCATTTAATGTTCGAGCAAAAACGGCTGATTTTCGACAAAAGAGATAACACCCCCCCATTACGTCATGCTTCAGAAATGTGGAAAATGGTCCGTTTTCAAATGTTTTATTTTTGAACGTCAGTTCACATTTGTAGGTGGATCATCAGTGTTAGAGCTAAAATTAGCATGTTTAAAGTGATTTTCATGCTTCCAGGGGCTCGGGAAGTTAATTAAATACCATTTGGAGGCATTTAATGTTCGAGCAAAAACGGCTGATTTTCGACAAAAGAGATAACACCCCCCCATTGCGTCATGCTTCAGAAATGTGGAAAATGGTCCGTTTTCAAATGTTTTATTTTTGAACGTCAGTTCACATTTGTAGGTGGATCATCAGTGTTAGAGCTAAAATTAGCATGTTTAAAGTGATTTTCATGCTTCCAGGGGCTCGGGAAGTGAAATAAATACCATTTGGAGGCATTTAATGTTCGAGCAAAAACGGCTGATTTTCGACAAAAGAGATAACACCCCCCCATTACGTCATGCTTCAGAAATGTGGAAAATGGTCCGTTTTCAAATGTTTTATTTTTGAACGTCAGTTCACATTTGTAGGTGGATCATCAGTGTTAGAGCTAAAATTAGCATGTTTAAAGTGATTTTCATGCTTCCAGGGGCCCAAAACACAAGATTTATGGAATCGTTAAAAGTGCATGAAAATGGCCAATTTACTCACTCTGAGTTCTCAAAAAGGGTTTCTTCACCCTGGGAAGTTAATTAAATACCATTTGGAGGCATTTAATGTTCGAGCAAAAAGGGCTGATTTTCGACAAAAGAGATAACACCCCCCATTACGTCATGCTTCAGAAATGTGGAAAATGGTCCGTTTTCAAATGTTTTATTTTTGAACGTCAGTTCACATTTGTAGGTGGATCATCAGTGTTAGAGCTAAAATTAGCATGTTTAAAGTGATTTTCATGCTTCCAGGGGCTCGGGAAGTTAATTAAATACCATTTGGAGGCATTTAATGTTCGAGCAAAAACGGCTGATTTTCGACAAAAGAGATAACACCCCCCCATTACGTCATGCTTCAGAAATGTGGAAAATGGTCCTTTTTCAAATGTTTTATTTTTGAACGTCAGATCACATTTGTAGGTGGATCATCAGTGTTAGAGCTAAAATTAGCATGTTTAAAGTGATTTTCATGCTTCCAGGGGCCCAAAACACAAGATTTATGGAATGGTTAAAAGTGCATGAAAATGGCCAATTTACTCACTCTGAGTTCTCAAAAAGGGTTTCTTCACCCCGGGAAGTGAAATAAATACCATTTGGAGGCATTTAATGTTCGAGCAAAAACGGCTGATTTTCGACAAAAGAGATAACACCCCCCCATTACGTCATGCTTCAGAAATGTGGAAAATGGTCCGTTTTTAAATGTTTTATTTTTGAACGTCAGTTCACATTTGTAGGTGGATCATCAGTGTTAGAGCTAAAATTAGCATGTTTAAAGTGATTTTCATGCTTCCAGGGGCTCGGGAAGTTAATTAAATACCATTTGGAGGCATTTAATGTTCGAGCAAAAACGGCTGATTTTCGACAAAAGAGATAACACCCCCCCATTACGTCATGCTTCAGAAATGTGGAAAATGGTCCGTTTTCAAATGTTTTATTTTTGAACGTCAGTTTACATTTGTAGGTGGATCATCAGTGTTAGAGCTAAAATTAGCATGTTTAAAGTGATTTTCATGCTTACAGGGGCTCGGGAAGTTAATTAAATACCATTTGGAGGCATTTAATGTTCGAGCAAAAACGGCTGATTTTCGACAAAAGAGATAACACCCCCCCATTACGTCATGCTTCAGAAATGTGGAAAATGGTCCGTTTTCAAATGTTTTATTTTTGAACGTCAGTTCACATTTGTAGGTGGATCATCAGTGTTAGAGCTAAAATTAGCATGTTTAAAGTGATTTTCATGCTTCCAGGGGCTCGGGAAGTGAAATAAATACCATTTGGAGGCATTTAATGTTCGAGCAAAAACGGCTGATTTTCGACAAAAGAGATAACACCCCCCCATTACGTCATGCTTCAGAAATGTGGAAAATGGTCCGTTTTCAAATGTTTTATTTTTGAACGTCAGTTCCCATTTGTAGGTGGATCATCAGTGTTAGAGCTAAAATTAGCATGTTTAAAGTGATTTTCATGCTTCCAGGGGCCCAAAACACAAGATTTATGGAATGGTTAAAAGTGCATGAAAATGGCCAATTTACTCACTCTGAGTTCTCAAAAAGGGTTTCTTCACCCCGGGAAGTTAATTAAATACCATTTGGAGGCATTTAATGTTCAAGCAAAAACAGCTGATTTTCGACAAAAGAGATAACACCCCCCCATTACGTCATGCTTCAGAAATGTGGAAAATGGTCCGTTTTCAAATGTTTTATTTTTGAACGTCAGTTCACATTTGGAGGTGGATCATCAGTGTTAGAGCTAAAATTAGCATGTTTAAAGTGATTTTCATGCTTCCAGGGGCTCGGGAAGTTAATTAAATACCATTTGGAGGCATTTAATGTTCGAGCAAAAACGGCTGATTTTCGACAAAAGAGATAACACCCCCCCATTACGTCATGCTTCAGAAATGTGGAAAATGGTCCGTTTTCAAATGTTTTATTTTTGAACGTCAGTTCACATTTGTAGGTGGATCATCAGTGTTAGAGCTAAAATTAGCATGTTTAAAGTGATTTTCATGCTTCCAGGGGCTCGGGAAGTGAAATAAATACCATTTGGAGGCATTTAATGTTCGAGCAAAAACGGCTGATTTTCGACAAAAGAGATAACACCCCCCCATTACGTCATGCTTCAGAAATGTGGAAAATGGTCCGTTTTCAAATGTTTTATTTTTGAACGTCAGTTCACATTTGTAGGTGGATCATCAGTGTTAGAGCTAAAATTAGCATGTTTAAAGTGATTTTCATGCTTACAGGGGCCCAAAACACAAGATTTATGGAATGGTTAAAAGTGCATGAAAATGGCCAATTTACTCACTCTGAGTTCTCAAAAAGGGTTTCTTCACCCCGGGAAGTTAATTAAATACCATTTGGAGGCATTTAATGTTCGAGCAAAAAGGGCTGATTTTCGACAAAAGAGATAACACCCCCCCATTACGTCATGCTTCAGAAATGTGGAAAATGGTCCGTTTTCAAATGTTTTATTTTTGAACGTCAGTTCACATTTGTAGGTGGATCATCAGTGTTAGAGCTAAAATTAGCATGTTTAAAGTGATTTTCATGCTTCCAGGGGCTCGGGAAGTTAATTAAACACCATTTGGAGGCATTTAATTTTCGAGCAAAAACGGCTGATTTTCGACAAAAGAGATAACACCCCCCCATTACGTCATGCTTCAGAAATGTGGAAAATGGTCCGTTTTCAAATGTTTTATTTTTGAACGTTAGTTCACATTTGTAGGTGGATCATCAGTGTTAGAGCTAAAATTAGCATGTTTAAAGTGATTTTCATGCTTCCAGGGGCCCAAAACACAAGATTTATGGAATGGTTAAAAGTGCATGAAAATGGCCAATTTACTCACTCTGAGTTCTCAAAAAGGGTTTCTTCACCCCGGGAAGTGAAATAAATACCATTTGGAGGCATTTAATGTTCGAGCAAAAACGGCTGATTTTCGACAAAAGAGATAACACCCCCCCATTACGTCATGCTTCAGAAATGTGGAAAATGGTCCGTTTTCAAATGTTTTATTTTTGAACGTCAGTTCACATTTGTAGGTGGATCATCAGTGTTAGAGCTAAAATTAGCATGTTTAAAGTGATTTTCATGCTTCCAGGGGCTCGGGAAGTTAATTAAATACCATTTGGAGGCATTTAATGTTCGAGCAAAAACGGCTGATTTTCGACAAAAGTGATAACACCCCCCCATTACGTCATGCTTCAGAAATGTGGAAAATGGTCCGTTTTCAAATGTTTTATTTTTGAACGTCAATTCACATTTGTAGGTGGATCATCAGTGTTAGAGCTAAAATTAGCATGTTTAAAGTGATTTTCATGCTTCCAGGGGCCCAAAACACAAGATTTATGGAATGGTTAAAAGTGCATGAAAATGGCCAATTTACTCACTCTGAGTTCTCAAAAAGGGTTTCTTCACCCCGGGAAGTTAATTAAATACCATTTGGAGGCATTTAATGTTCGAGCAAAAACGGCTGATTTTCGACAAAAGAGATAACACCCCCCCATTACGTCATGCTTCAGAAATGTGGAAAATGGTCCGTTTTCAAATGTTTTATTTTTGAACGTCAGTTCACATTTGTAGGTGGATCATCAGTGTTAGAGCTAAAATTAGCATGTTTAAAGTGATTTTCATGCTTCCAGGGGCTCGGGAAGTTAATTAAATACCATTTGGAGACATTTAATGTTCGAGCAAAAACGGCTGATTTTCGACAAAAGAGATAACACCCCCCCTTTACGTCATGCTTCAGAAATGTGGAAAATGGTCCGTTTTCAAATGTTTTATTTTTGAACGTCAGTTCACATTTGTAGGTGGATCATCAGTGTTAGAGCTAAAATTAGCATGTTTAAAGTGATTTTCATGCTTCCAGGGGCTCGGGAAGTTAATTAAATACCATTTGGAGGCATTTAATGTTCGAGCAAAAACGGCTGATTTTCGACAAAAGAGATAACACCCCCCCATTACGTCATGCTTCAGAAATGTGGAAAATGGTCCGTTTTCAAATGTTTTATTTTTGAACGTCAGTTCACATTTGTAGGTGGATCATCAGTGTTAGAGCTAAAATTAGCATGTTTAAAGTGATTTTCATGCTTCCAGGGGCTCGGGAAGTGAAATAAATACCATTTGGAGGCATTTAATGTTCGAGCAAAAACGGCTGATTTTCGACAAAAGCGATAACACCCCCCCATTACGTCATGCTTCAGAAATGTGGAAAATGGTCCGTTTTCAAATGTTTTATTTTTGAACGTCAGTTCACATTTGTAGGTGGATCATCAGTGTTAGAGCTAAAATTAGCATGTTTAAAGTGATTTTCATGCTTCCAGGGGCCCAAAACACAAGATTTATGGAATGGTTAAAAGTGCATGAAAATGGCCAATTTATTCACTCTGAGTTCTCAAAAAGGGTTTCTTCACCCCGGGAAGTTAATTAAATACCATTTGGAGGCATTTAATGTTCGAGCAAAAACGGCTGATTTTCGACAAAAGAGATAACACCCCCCCATTACGTCATGCTTCAGAAATGTGGAAAATGGTCCGTTTTCAAATGTTTTATTTTTGAACGTCAGTTCACATTTGTAGGTGGATCATCAGTGTTAGAGCTAAAATTAGCATGTTTAAAGTGATTTTCATGCTTCCAGGGGCCCAAAACACAAGATTTATGGAATGGTTAAAAGTGCATGAAAATGGCCAATTTACTCACTCTGAGTTCTCAAAAAGGGTTTCTTCACCCCGGGAAGTTAATTAAATACCATTTGGAGGCATTTAATGTTCGAGCAAAAACGGCTGATTTTCGACAAAAGAGATAACACCCCCCCATTACGTCATGCTTCAGAAATGTGGAAAATGGTCCGTTTTCAAATGTTTTATTTTTGAACGTCAGTTCACATTTGTAGGTGGATCATCAGTGTTAGAGCTAAAACTAGCATGTTTAAAGTGATTTTCATGCTTCCAGGGGCTCGGGAAGTTAATTAAATACCATTTGGAGGCATTTAATGTTCGAGCAAAAACGGCTGATTTTCGACAAAAGAGATAACATCCCCCCATTACGTCATGCTTCAGAAATGTGGAAAATGGTCCGTTTTCAAATGTTTTATTTTTGAACGTCAGTTCACATTTGTAGGTGGATCATCAGTGTTAGAGCTAAAATTAGCATGTTTAAAGTGATTTTCATGCTTCCGGGGGCCCAAAACACAAGATTTATGGAATGGTTAAAAGTGCATGAAAATGGCCAATTTACTCACTCTGAGTTCTCAAAAAGGGTTTCTTCACCCCGGGAAGTTAATTAAATACCATTTGGAGGCATTTAATGTTCGAGCAAAAACGGCTGATTTTCGACAAAAGAGATAACACCCCCCATTACGTCATGCTTCAGAAATTTGGAAAATGGTCCGTTTTCAAATGTTTTATTTTTGAACGTCAGTTCACATTTGTAGGTGGATCATCAGTGCTAGAGCTAAAATTAGCATGTTTAAAGTGATTTTCATGCTTCCAGGGGCTCGGGAAGTTAATTAAATACCATTTGGAGGCATTTAATGTTCGAGCAAAAACGGCTGATTTTCGACAAAAGAGATAACACCCCCCCATTACGTCATGCTTCAGAAATGTGGAAAATGGTCCGTTTTCAAATGTTTTATTTTTGAACGTCAGTTCACATTTGTAGGTGGATCATCAGTGTTAGAGCTAAAATTAGCATGTTTAAAGTGATTTTCATGCTTCCAGGGGCTCGGGAAGTTAATTAAATACCATTTGGAGGCATTTAATGTTCGAGCAAAAACGGCTGAATTTCGACAAAAGAGATAACACCCCCCCATTACGTCATGCTTCAGAAATGTGGAAAATGGTCCGTTTTCAAATGTTTTATTTTTGAACGTCAGTTCACATTTGTAGGTGGATCATCAGTGTTAGAGCTAAAACTAGCATGTTTAAAGTGATTTTCATGCTTCCAGGGGCTCGGGAAGTTAATTAAATACCATTTGGAGGCATTTAATGTTCGAGCAAAAACGGCTGATTTTCGACAAAAGAGATAACATCCCCCCATTACGTCATGCTTCAGAAATGTGGAAAATGGTCCGTTTTCAAATGTTTTATTTTTGAACGTCAGTTCACATTTGTAGGTGGATCATCAGTGTTAGAGCTAAAATTAGCATGTTTAAAGTGATTTTCATGCTTCCGGGGGCCCAAAACACAAGATTTATGGAATGGTTAAAAGTGCATGAAAATGGCCAATTTACTCACTCTGAGTTCTCAAAAAGGGTTTCTTCACCCCGGGAAGTTAATTAAATACCATTTGGAGGCATTTAATGTTCGAGCAAAAACGGCTGATTTTCGACAAAAGAGATAACACCCCCCCATTACGTCATGCTTCAGAAATTTGGAAAATGGTCCGTTTTCAAATGTTTTATTTTTGAACGTCAGTTCACATTTGTAGGTGGATCATCAGTGTTAGAGCTAAAATTAGCATGTTTAAAGTGATTTTCATGCTTCCAGGGGCTCGGGAAGTTAATTAAACACCATTTGGAGGCATTTAATTTTCGAGCAAAAACGGCTGATTTTCGACAAAAGAGATAACACCCCCCCATTACGTCATGCTTCAGAAATGTGGAAAATGGTCCGTTTTCAAATGTTTTATTTTTGAACGTTAGTTCACATTTGTAGGTGGATCATCAGTGTTAGAGCTAAAATTAGCATGTTTAAAGTGATTTTCATGCTTCCAGGGGCCCAAAACACAAGATTTATGGAATGGTTAAAAGTGCATGAAAATGGCCAATTTACTCACTCTGAGTTCTCAAAAAGGGTTTCTTCACCCCGGGAAGTGAAATAAATACCATTTGGAGGCATTTAATGTTCGAGCAAAAACGGCTGATTTTCGACAAAAGAGATAACACCCCCCCATTACGTCATGCTTCAGAAATGTGGAAAATGGTCCGTTTTCAAATGTTTTATTTTTGAACGTCAGTTCACATTTGTAGGTGGATCATCAGTGTTAGAGCTAAAATTAGCATGTTTAAAGTGATTTTCATGCTTCCAGGGGCTCGGGAAGTTAATTAAATACCATTTGGAGGCATTTAATGTTCGAGCAAAAACGGCTGATTTTCGACAAAAGAGATAACACCCCCCCATTACGTCATGCTTCAGAAATGTGGAAAATGGTCCATTTTCAAATGTTTTATTTTTGAACGTTGGTTCACATTTGTAGGTGGATCATCAGTGTTAGAGCTAAAATTAGCATGTTTAAAGTGATTTTCATGCTTCCAGGGGCCCAAAACACAAGATTTATGGAATGGTTAAAAGTGCATGAAAATGGCCAATTTACTTACTCTGAGTTCTCAAAAAGGGTTTCTTCACCCCGGGAAGTTAATTAAATACCATTTGGAGGCATTTAATGTTCGAGCAAAAACGGCTGATTTTCGACAAAAGAGATAACACCCCCCCATTACGTCATGCTTCAGAAATGTGGAAAATGGTCCGTTTTCAAATGTTTTATTTTTGAACGTCAGTTCACATTTGTAGGTGGATCATCAGTGTTAGAGCTAAAATTAGCATGTTTAAAGTGATTTTCATGCTTCCAGGGGCTCGGGAAGTTAATTAAATACCATTTGGAGACATTTAATGTTCGAGCAAAAACGGCTGATTTTCGACAAAAGAGATAACACCCCCCCATTACGTCATGCTTCAGAAATGTGGAAAATGGTCCGTTTTCAAATGTTTTATTTTTGAACGTCAGTTCACATTTGTAGGTGGATCATCAGTGTTAGAGCTAAAATTAGCATGTTTAAAGTGATTTTCATGCTTCCAGGGGCTCGGGAAGTTAATTAAATACCATTTGGAGGCATTTAATGTTCGAGCAAAAACGGCTGATTTTCGACAAAAGAGATAACACCCCCCCATTACGTCATGCTTCAGAAATGTGGAAAATGGTCCGTTTTCAAATGTTTTATTTTTGAACGTCAGTTCACATTTGTAGGTGGATCATCAGTGTTAGAGCTAAAATTAGCATGTTTAAAGTGATTTTCATGCTTCCAGGGGCTCGGGAAGTGAAATAAATACCATTTGGAGGCATTTAATGTTCGAGCAAAAACGGCTGATTTTCGACAAAAGAGATAACATCCCCCCATTACGTCATGCTTCAGAAATGTGGAAAATGGTCCGTTTTCAAATGTTTTATTTTTGAACGTCAGTTCACATTTGTAGGTGGATCATCAGTGTTAGAGCTAAAATTAGCATGTTTAAAGTGATTTTCATGCTTCCAGGGGCCCAAAACACAAGATTTATGGAATGGTTAAAAGTGCATGAAAATGGCCAATTTACTCACTCTGAGTTCTCAAAAAGGGTTTCTTCACCCCGGGAAGTTAATTAAATACCATTTGGAGGCATTTAATGTTCGAGCAAAAACGGCTGATTTTCGACAAAAGAGATAACACCCCCCCATTACGTCATGCTTCAGAAATGTGGAAAATGGTCCGTTTTCAAATGTTTTATTTTTGAACGTCAGTTCACATTTGTAGGTGGATCATCAGTGTTAGAGCTAAAATTAGCATGTTTAAAGTGATTTTCATGCTTCCAGGGGCCCAAAACACAAGATTAATGGAATGGTTAAAAGTGCATGAAAATGGCCAATTTACTCACACTGAGTTCTCAAAAAGGGTTTCTTTACCCCGGGAAGTGAAATAAATACCATTTGGAGGCATTTAATGTTCGAGCAAAAACGGCTGAATTTCGACAAAAGAGATAACACCCCCCTATTACGTCATGCTTCAGAAATGTGGAAAATGGTCCGTTTTCAAATGTTTTATTTTTGAACGTCAGTTCACATTTGTAGGTGGATCATCAGTGTTAGAGCTAAAATTAGCATGTTTAAAGTGATTTTCATGCTTCCAGGGGCTCGGGAAGTTAATTAAATACCATTTGGAGGCATTTAATGTTCGAGCAAAAACGGCTGATTTTCGACAAAAGAGATAACACCCCCCCATTACGTCATGCTTCAGAAATGTGGAAAATGGTCCATTTTCAAATGTTTTATTTTTGAACGTCAGTTCACATTTGTAGGTGGATCATCAGTGTTAGAGCTAAAATTAGCATGTTTAAAGTGATTTTCATGCTTCCAGGGGCTCGGGAAGTTAATTAAATACCATTTGGAGGCATTTAATGTTCGAGCAAAAACGGCTGATTTTCGACAAAAGAGATAACACCCCCCCATTGCGTCATGCTTCAGAAATGTGGAAAATGGTCCGTTTTCAAATGTTTTATTTTTGAACGTCAGTTCACATTTGTAGGTGGATCATCAGTGTTAGAGCTAAAATTAGCATGTTTAAAGTGATTTTCATGCTTCCAGGGGCTCGGGAAGTGAAATAAATACCATTTGGAGGCATTTAATGTTCGAGCAAAAACGGCTGATTTTCGACAAAAGAGATAACACCCCCCCATTACGTCATGCTTCAGAAATGTGGAAAATGGTCCGTTTTCAAATGTTTTATTTTTGAACGTCAGTTCACATTTGTAGGTGGATCATCAGTGTTAGAGCTAAAATTAGCATGTTTAAAGTGATTTTCATGCTTCCAGGGGCCCAAAACACAAGATTTATGGAATCGTTAAAAGTGCATGAAAATGGCCAATTTACTCACTCTGAGTTCTCAAAAAGGGTTTCTTCACCCCGGGAAGTTAATTAAATACCATTTGGAGGCATTTAATGTTCGAGCAAAAAGGGCTGATTTTCGACAAAAGAGATAACACCCCCCCATTACGTCATGCTTCAGAAATGTGGAAAATGGTCTGTTTTCAAATGTTTTATTTTTGAACGTCAGTTCACATTTGTAGGTGGATCATCAGTGTTAGAGCTAAAATTAGCATGTTTAAAGTGATTTTCATGCTTCCAGGGGCTCGGGAAGTTAATTAAATACCATTTGGAGGCATTTAATGTTCGAGCAAAAACGGCTGATTTTCGACAAAAGAGATAACACCCCCCCATTACGTCATGCTTCAGAAATGTGGAAAATGGTCCGTTTTCAAATGTTTTATTTTTGAACGTCAGATCACATTTGTAGGTGGATCATCAGTGTTAGAGCTAAAATTAGCATGTTTAAAGTGATTTTCATGCTTCCAGGGGCCCAAAACACAAGATTTATGGAATGGTTAAAAGTGCATGAAAATGGCCAATTTACTCACTCTGAGTTCTCAAAAAGGGTTTCTTCACCCCGGGAAGTGAAATAAATACCATTTGGAGGCATTTAATGTTCGAGCAAAAACGGCTGATTTTCGACAAAAGAGATAACACCCCCCCATTACGTCATGCTTCAGAAATGTGGAAAATGGTCCGTTTTTAAATGTTTTATTTTTGAACGTCAGTTCACATTTGTAGGTGGATCATCAGTGTTAGAGCTAAAATTAGCATGTTTAAAGTGATTTTCATGCTTCCAGGGGCTCGGGAAGTTAATTAAATACCATTTGGAGGCATTTAATGTTCGAGCAAAAACGGCTGATTTTCGACAAAAGAGATAACACCCCCCCATTACGTCATGCTTCAGAAATGTGGAAAATGGTCCGTTTTCAAATGTTTTATTTTTGAACGTCAGTTTACATTTGTAGGTGGATCATCAGTGTTAGAGCTAAAATTAGCATGTTTAAAGTGATTTTCATGCTTACAGGGGCTCGGGAAGTTAATTAAATACCATTTGGAGGCATTTAATGTTCGAGCAAAAACGGCTGATTTTCGACAAAAGAGATAACACCCCCCCATTACGTCATGCTTCAGAAATGTGGAAAATGGTCCGTTTTCAAATGTTTTATTTTTGAACGTCAGTTCACATTTGTAGGTGGATCATCAGTGTTAGAGCTAAAATTAGCATGTTTAAAGTGATTTTCATGCTTCCAGGGGCTCGGGAAGTGAAATAAATACCATTTGGAGGCATTTAATGTTCGAGCAAAAACGGCTGATTTTCGACAAAAGAGATAACACCCCCCCATTACGTCATGCTTCAGAAATGTGGAAAATGGTCCGTTTTCAAATGTTTTATTTTTGAACGTCAGTTCCCATTTGTAGGTGGATCATCAGTGTTAGAGCTAAAATTAGCATGTTTAAAGTGATTTTCATGCTTCCAGGGGCCCAAAACACAAGATTTATGGAATGGTTAAAAGTGCATGAAAATGGCCAATTTACTCACTCTGAGTTCTCAAAAAGGGTTTCTTCACCCCGGGAAGTTAATTAAATACCATTTGGAGGCATTTAATGTTCAAGCAAAAACAGCTGATTTTCGACAAAAGAGATAACACCCCCCCATTACGTCATGCTTCAGAAATGTGGAAAATGGTCCGTTTTCAAATGTTTTATTTTTGAACGTCAGTTCACATTTGGAGGTGGATCATCAGTGTTAGAGCTAAAATTAGCATGTTTAAAGTGATTTTCATGCTTCCAGGGGCTCGGGAAGTTAATTAAATACCATTTGGAGGCATTTAATGTTCGAGCAAAAACGGCTGATTTTCGACAAAAGAGATAACACCCCCCCATTACGTCATGCTTCAGAAATGTGGAAAATGGTCCGTTTTCAAATGTTTTATTTTTGAACGTCAGTTCACATTTGTAGGTGGATCATCAGTGTTAGAGCTAAAATTAGCATGTTTAAAGTGATTTTCATGCTTCCAGGGGCTCGGGAAGTGAAATAAATACCATTTGGAGGCATTTAATGTTCGAGCAAAAACGGCTGATTTTCGACAAAAGAGATAACACCCCCCCATTACGTCATGCTTCAGAAATGTGGAAAATGGTCCGTTTTCAAATGTTTTATTTTTGAACGTCAGTTCACATTTGTAGGTGGATCATCAGTGTTAGAGCTAAAATTAGCATGTTTAAAGTGATTTTCATGCTTACAGGGGCCCAAAACACAAGATTTATGGAATGGTTAAAAGTGCATGAAAATGGCCAATTTACTCACTCTGAGTTCTCAAAAAGGGTTTCTTCACCCCGGGAAGTTAATTAAATACCATTTGGAGGCATTTAATGTTCGAGCAAAAAGGGCTGATTTTCGACAAAAGAGATAACACCCCCCCATTACGTCATGCTTCAGAAATGTGGAAAATGGTCCGTTTTCAAATGTTTTATTTTTGAACGTCAGTTCACATTTGTAGGTGGATCATCAGTGTTAGAGCTAAAATTAGCATGTTTAAAGTGATTTTCATGCTTCCAGGGGCTCGGGAAGTTAATTAAACACCATTTGGAGGCATTTAATTTTCGAGCAAAAACGGCTGATTTTCGACAAAAGAGATAACACCCCCCCATTACGTCATGCTTCAGAAATGTGGAAAATGGTCCGTTTTCAAATGTTTTATTTTTGAACGTTAGTTCACATTTGTAGGTGGATCATCAGTGTTAGAGCTAAAATTAGCATGTTTAAAGTGATTTTCATGCTTCCAGGGGCCCAAAACACAAGATTTATGGAATGGTTAAAAGTGCATGAAAATGGCCAATTTACTCACTCTGAGTTCTCAAAAAGGGTTTCTTCACCCCGGGAAGTGAAATAAATACCATTTGGAGGCATTTAATGTTCGAGCAAAAACGGCTGATTTTCGACAAAAGAGATAACACCCCCCCATTACGTCATGCTTCAGAAATGTGGAAAATGGTCCGTTTTCAAATGTTTTATTTTTGAACGTCAGTTCACATTTGTAGGTGGATCATCAGTGTTAGAGCTAAAATTAGCATGTTTAAAGTGATTTTCATGCTTCCAGGGGCTCGGGAAGTTAATTAAATACCATTTGGAGGCATTTAATGTTCGAGCAAAAACGGCTGATTTTCGACAAAAGTGATAACACCCCCCCATTACGTCATGCTTCAGAAATGTGGAAAATGGTCCGTTTTCAAATGTTTTATTTTTGAACGTCAATTCACATTTGTAGGTGGATCATCAGTGTTAGAGCTAAAATTAGCATGTTTAAAGTGATTTTCATGCTTCCAGGGGCTCGGGAAGTTAATTAAATACCATTTGGAGACATTTAATGTTCGAGCAAAAACGGCTGATTTTCGACAAAAGAGATAACACCCCCCCATTACGTCATGCTTCAGAAATGTGGAAAATGGTCCGTTTTCAAATGTTTTATTTTTGAACGTCAGTTCACATTTGTAGGTGGATCATCAGTGTTAGAGCTAAAATTAGCATGTTTAAAGTGATTTTCATGCTTCCAGGGGCTCGGGAAGTTAATTAAATACCATTTGGAGGCATTTAATGTTCGAGCAAAAACGGCTGATTTTCGACAAAAGAGATAACACCCCCCCATTACGTCATGCTTCAGAAATGTGGAAAATGGTCCGTTTTCAAATGTTTTATTTTTGAACGTCAGTTCACATTTGTAGGTGGATCATCAGTGTTAGAGCTAAAATTAGCATGTTTAAAGTGATTTTCATGCTTCCAGGGGCTCGGGAAGTGAAATAAATACCATTTGGAGGCATTTAATGTTCGAGCAAAAACGGCTGATTTTCGACAAAAGCGATAACACCCCCCCATTACGTCATGCTTCAGAAATGTGGAAAATGGTCCGTTTTCAAATGTTTTATTTTTGAACGTCAGTTCACATTTGTAGGTGGATCATCAGTGTTAGAGCTAAAATTAGCATGTTTAAAGTGATTTTCATGCTTCCAGGGGCCCAAAACACAAGATTTATGGAATGGTTAAAAGTGCATGAAAATGGCCAATTTACTCACTCTGAGTTCTCAAAAAGGGTTTCTTCACCCCGGGAAGTTAATTAAATACCATTTGGAGGCATTTAATGTTCGAGCAAAAACGGCTGATTTTCGACAAAAGAGATAACACCCCCCCATTACGTCATGCTTCAGAAATGTGGAAAATGGTCCGTTTTCAAATGTTTTATTTTTGAACGTCAGTTCACATTTGTAGGTGTATCATCAGTGTTAGAGCTTAAATTAGCATGTTTAAAGTGATTTTCATGCTTCCAGGGGCTCGGGAAGTGAAATAAATACCATTTGGAGGCATTTAATGTTCGAGCAAAAACGGCTGATTTTCGACAAAAGAGATAACACCCCCCCATTACGTCATGCTTCAGAAATGTGGAAAATGGTCCGTTTTCAAATGTTTTATTTTTGAACGTCAGTTCCCATTTGTAGGTGGATCATCAGTGTTAGAGCTAAAATTAGCATGTTTAAAGTGATTTTCATGCTTCCAGGGGCCCAAAACACAAGATTTATGGAATGGTTAAAAGTGCATGAAAATGGCCAATTTACTCACTCTGAGTTCTCAAAAAGGGTTTCTTCACCCCGGGAAGTTAATTAAATACCATTTGGAGGCATTTAATGTTCAAGCAAAAACAGCTGATTTTCGACAAAAGAGATAACACCCCCCCATTACGTCATGCTTCAGAAATGTGGAAAATGGTCCGTTTTCAAATGTTTTATTTTTGAACGTCAGTTCACATTTGGAGGTGGATCATCAGTGTTAGAGCTAAAATTAGCATGTTTAAAGTGATTTTCATGCTTCCAGGGGCTCGGGAAGTTAATTAAATACCATTTGGAGGCATTTAATGTTCGAGCAAAAACGGCTGATTTTCGACAAAAGAGATAACACCCCCCCATTACGTCATGCTTCAGAAATGTGGAAAATGGTCCGTTTTCAAATGTTTTATTTTTGAACGTCAGTTCACATTTGTAGGTGGATCATCAGTGTTAGAGCTAAAATTAGCATGTTTAAAGTGATTTTCATGCTTCCAGGGGCTCGGGAAGTGAAATAAATACCATTTGGAGGCATTTAATGTTCGAGCAAAAACGGCTGATTTTCGACAAAAGAGATAACACCCCCCCATTACGTCATGCTTCAGAAATGTGGAAAATGGTCCGTTTTCAAATGTTTTATTTTTGAACGTCAGTTCACATTTGTAGGTGGATCATCAGTGTTAGAGCTAAAATTAGCATGTTTAAAGTGATTTTCATGCTTACAGGGGCCCAAAACACAAGATTTATGGAATGGTTAAAAGTGCATGAAAATGGCCAATTTACTCACTCTGAGTTCTCAAAAAGGGTTTCTTCACCCCGGGAAGTTAATTAAATACCATTTGGAGGCATTTAATGTTCGAGCAAAAAGGGCTGATTTTCGACAAAAGAGATAACACCCCCCCATTACGTCATGCTTCAGAAATGTGGAAAATGGTCCGTTTTCAAATGTTTTATTTTTGAACGTCAGTTCACATTTGTAGGTGGATCATCAGTGTTAGAGCTAAAATTAGCATGTTTAAAGTGATTTTCATGCTTCCAGGGGCTCGGGAAGTTAATTAAACACCATTTGGAGGCATTTAATTTTCGAGCAAAAACGGCTGATTTTCGACAAAAGAGATAACACCCCCCCATTACGTCATGCTTCAGAAATGTGGAAAATGGTCCGTTTTCAAATGTTTTATTTTTGAACGTTAGTTCACATTTGTAGGTGGATCATCAGTGTTAGAGCTAAAATTAGCATGTTTAAAGTGATTTTCATGCTTCCAGGGGCCCAAAACACAAGATTTATGGAATGGTTAAAAGTGCATGAAAATGGCCAATTTACTCACTCTGAGTTCTCAAAAAGGGTTTCTTCACCCCGGGAAGTGAAATAAATACCATTTGGAGGCATTTAATGTTCGAGCAAAAACGGCTGATTTTCGACAAAAGAGATAACACCCCCCCATTACGTCATGCTTCAGAAATGTGGAAAATGGTCCGTTTTCAAATGTTTTATTTTTGAACGTCAGTTCACATTTGTAGGTGGATCATCAGTGTTAGAGCTAAAATTAGCATGTTTAAAGTGATTTTCATGCTTCCAGGGGCTCGGGAAGTTAATTAAATACCATTTGGAGGCATTTAATGTTCGAGCAAAAACGGCTGATTTTCGACAAAAGTGATAACACCCCCCCATTACGTCATGCTTCAGAAATGTGGAAAATGGTCCGTTTTCAAATGTTTTATTTTTGAACGTCAATTCACATTTGTAGGTGGATCATCAGTGTTAGAGCTAAAATTAGCATGTTTAAAGTGATTTTCATGCTTCCAGGGGCTCGGGAAGTTAATTAAATACCATTTGGAGACATTTAATGTTCGAGCAAAAACGGCTGATTTTCGACAAAAGAGATAACACCCCCCCATTACGTCATGCTTCAGAAATGTGGAAAATGGTCCGTTTTCAAATGTTTTATTTTTGAACGTCAGTTCACATTTGTAGGTGGATCATCAGTGTTAGAGCTAAAATTAGCATGTTTAAAGTGATTTTCATGCTTCCAGGGGCTCGGGAAGTTAATTAAATACCATTTGGAGGCATTTAATGTTCGAGCAAAAACGGCTGATTTTCGACAAAAGAGATAACACCCCCCCATTACGTCATGCTTCAGAAATGTGGAAAATGGTCCGTTTTCAAATGTTTTATTTTTGAACGTCAGTTCACATTTGTAGGTGGATCATCAGTGTTAGAGCTAAAATTAGCATGTTTAAAGTGATTTTCATGCTTCCAGGGGCTCGGGAAGTGAAATAAATACCATTTGGAGGCATTTAATGTTCGAGCAAAAACGGCTGATTTTCGACAAAAGCGATAATACCCCCCCATTACGTCATGCTTCAGAAATGTGGAAAATGGTCCGTTTTCAAATGTTTTATTTTTGAACGTCAGTTCACATTTGTAGGTGGATCATCAGTGTTAGAGCTAAAACTAGCATGTTTAAAGTGATTTTCATGCTTCCAGGGGCTCGGGAAGTTAATTAAATACCATTTGGAGGCATTTAATGTTCGAGCAAAAACGGCTGATTTTCGACAAAAGAGATAACATCCCCCCATTACGTCATGCTTCAGAAATGTGGAAAATGGTCCGTTTTCAAATGTTTTATTTTTGAACGTCAGTTCACATTTGTAGGTGGATCATCAGTGTTAGAGCTAAAATTAGCATGTTTAAAGTGATTTTCATGCTTCCGGGGGCCCAAAACACAAGATTTATGGAATGGTTAAAAGTGCATGAAAATGGCCAATTTACTCACTCTGAGTTCTCAAAAAGGGTTTCTTCACCCCGGGAAGTTAATTAAATACCATTTGGAGGCATTTAATGTTCGAGCAAAAACGGCTGATTTTCGACAAAAGAGATAACACCCCCCATTACGTCATGCTTCAGAAATTTGGAAAATGGTCCGTTTTCAAATGTTTTATTTTTGAACGTCAGTTCACATTTGTAGGTGGATCATCAGTGCTAGAGCTAAAATTAGCATGTTTAAAGTGATTTTCATGCTTCCAGGGGCTCGGGAAGTTAATTAAATACCATTTGGAGGCATTTAATGTTCGAGCAAAAACGGCTGATTTTCGACAAAAGAGATAACACCCCCCCATTACGTCATGCTTCAGAAATGTGGAAAATGGTCCGTTTTCAAATGTTTTATTTTTGAACGTCAGTTCACATTTGTAGGTGGATCATCAGTGTTAGAGCTAAAATTAGCATGTTTAAAGTGATTTTCATGCTTCCAGGGGCTCGGGAAGTTAATTAAATACCATTTGGAGGCATTTAATGTTCGAGCAAAAACGGCTGAATTTCGACAAAAGAGATAACACCCCCCCATTACGTCATGCTTCAGAAATGTGGAAAATGGTCCGTTTTCAAATGTTTTATTTTTGAACGTCAGTTCACATTTGTAGGTGGATCATCAGTGTTAGAGCTAAAACTAGCATGTTTAAAGTGATTTTCATGCTTCCAGGGGCTCGGGAAGTTAATTAAATACCATTTGGAGGCATTTAATGTTCGAGCAAAAACGGCTGATTTTCGACAAAAGAGATAACATCCCCCCATTACGTCATGCTTCAGAAATGTGGAAAATGGTCCTTTTTCAAATGTTTTATTTTTGAACGTCAGTTCACATTTGTAGGTGGATCATCAGTGTTAGAGCTAAAATTAGCATGTTTAAAGTGATTTTCATGCTTCCGGGGGCCCAAAACACAAGATTTATGGAATGGTTAAAAGTGCATGAAAATGGCCAATTTACTCACTCTGAGTTCTCAAAAAGGGTTTCTTCACCCCGGGAAGTTAATTAAATACCATTTGGAGGCATTTAATGTTCGAGCAAAAACGGCTGATTTTCGACAAAAGAGATAACACCCCCCCATTACGTCATGCTTCAGAAATTTGGAAAATGGTCCGTTTTCAAATGTTTTATTTTTGAACGTCAGTTCACATTTGTAGGAGGATCATCAGTGCTAGAGCTAAAATTAGCATGTTTAAAGTGATTTTCATGCTTCCAGGGCCTCGGGAAGTTAATTAAATACCATTTGGAGGCATTTAATGTTCGAGCAAAAACGGCTGATTTTCGACAAAAGAGATAACACCCCCCCATTACGTCATGCTTCAGAAATGTGGAAAATGGTCCGTTTTCAAATGTTTTATTTTTGAACGTCAGTTCACATTTGTAGGTGGATCATCAGTGTTAGAGCTAAAATTAGCATGTTTAAAGTGATTTTCATGCTTCCAGGGGCTCGGGAAGTTAATTAAATACCATTTGGAGGCATTTAATGTTCGAGCAAAAACGGCTGATTTTCGACAAAAGAGATAACACCCCCCCATTACGTCATGCTTCAGAAATGTGGAAAATGGTCTGTTTTCAAATGTTTTATTTTTGAACGTCAGTTCACATTTGTAGGTGGATCATCAGTGTTAGAGCTAAAATTCGCATGTTTAAAGTGATTTTCATGCTTCCAGGGGCTCGGGAAGTTAACTAAATACCATTTGGAGGCATTTAATGTTCGAGCAAAAACGGCTGATTTTCGACAAAAGAGATAACACCCCCCCATTACGTCATGCTTCAGAAATGTGGAAAATGGTCCGTTTTCAAATGTTTTATTTTTGAACGTCAGTTCACATTTGTAGGTGGATCATCAGTGTTAGAGCTAAAATTAGCATGTTTAAAGTGATTTTCATGCTTCCAGGGGCCCAAAACACAAGATTAATGGAATGGTTAAAAGTGCATGAAAATGGCCAATTTACTCACACTGAGTTCTCAAAAAGGGTTTCTTCACCCCGGGAAGTGAAATAAATACCATTTGGAGGCATTTAATGTTCGAGCAAAAACGGCTGAATTTCGACAAAAGAGATAACACCCCCCCATTACGTCATGCTTCAGAAATGTGGAAAATGGTCCGTTTTCAAATGTTTTATTTTTGAACGTCAGTTCACATTTGTAGGTGGATCATCAATGTTAGAGCTAAAATTAGCATGTTTAAAGTGATTTTCATGCTTCCAGGGGCCCAAAACACAAGATTTATGGAATGGTTAAAAGTGCATGAAAATGGCCAATTTACTCACTCTGAGTTCTCAAAAAGGGTTTCTTCACCCCGGGAAGTTAATTAAATACCATTTGGAGGCATTTAATGTTCGAGCAAAAATGGCTGATTTTCGACAAAAGAGATAACACCCCCCCATTACGTCATGCTTCAGAAATGTGGAAAATGGTCCGTTTTCAAATGTTTTATTTTTGAACGTCAGTTCACATTTGTAGGTGGATCATCAGTGTTAGAGCTAAAATTAGCATGTTTAAAGTGATTTTCATGCTTCCAGGGGCTCGGGAAGTTAATTAAATACCATTTGGAGGCATTTAATGTTCGAGCAAAAACGGCTGATTTTCGACAAAAGAGATAACACCCCCCCATTACGTCATGCTTCAGAAATGTGGAAAATGGTCCGTTTTCAAATGTTTTATTTTTGAACGTCAGTTCACATTTGTTGGTGGATCATCAGTGTTAGAGCTAAAATTAGCATGTTTAAAGTGATTTTCATGCTTCCAGGGGCTCGGGAAGTGAAATAAATACCATTTGGAGGCATTTAATGTTCGAGCAAAAACGGCTGATTTTCGACAAAAGAGATAACACCCCCCCATTACGTCATGCTTCAGAAATGTGGAAAATGGTCGGTTTTCAAATGTTTTATTTTTGAACGTCAGTTCCCATTTGTAGGTGGATCATCAGTGTTAGAGCTAAAATTAGCATGTTTAAAGTGATTTTCATGCTTCCAGGGGCCCAAAACACAAGATTTATGGAATGGTTAAAAGTGCATGAAAATGGCCAATTTACTCACTCTGAGTTCTCAAAAAGGGTTTCTTCACCCCGGGAAGTTAATTAAATACCATTTGGAGGCATTTAATGTTCAAGCAAAAACAGCAGATTTTCGACAAAAGAGATAACACCCCCCCATTACGTCATGCTTCAGAAATGTGGAAAATGGTCCGTTTTCAAATGTTTTATTTTTGAACGTCAGTTCACATTTGTAGGTGGATCATCAGTGTTAGAGCTAAAATTAGCATGTTTAAAGTGATTTTCATGCTTCCAGGGGCTCGGGAAGTTAATTAAATACCATTTGGAGGCATTTAATGTTCGAGCAAAAACGGCTGATTTTCGACAAAAGAGATAACACCCCCCCATTGCGTCATGCTTCAGAAATGTGGAAAATGGTCCGTTTTCAAATGTTTTATTTTTGAACGTCAGTTCACATTTGTAGGTTGATCATCAGTGTTAGAGCTAAAATTAGCATGTTTAAAGTGATTTTCATGCTTCCAGGGGCTCGGGAAGTGAAATAAATACCATTTGGAGGCATTTAATGTTCGAGCAAAAACGGCTGATTTTCGACAAAAGAGATAACACCCCCCCATTACGTCATGCTTCAGAAATGTGGAAAATGGTCCGTTTTCAAATGTTTTATTTTTGAACGTCAGTTCACATTTGTAGGTGGATCATCAGTGTTAGAGCTAAAATTAGCATGTTTAAAGTGATTTTCATGCTTCCAGGGGCCCAAAACACAAGATTTATGGAATCGTTAAAAGTGCATGAAAATGGCCAATTTACTCACTCTGAGTTCTCAAAAAGGGTTTCTTCACCCCGGGAAGTTAATTAAATACCATTTGGAGGCATTTAATGTTCGAGCAAAAAGGGCTGATTTTCGACAAAAGAGATAACACCCCCCCATTACGTCATGCTTCAGAAATGTGGAAAATGGTCCGTTTTCAAATGTTTTATTTTTGAACGTCAGTTCACATTTGTAGGTGGATCATCAGTGTTAGAGCTAAAATTAGCATGTTTAAAGTGATTTTCATGCTTCCAGGGGCTCGGGAAGTTAATTAAATACCATTTGGAGGCATTTAATGTTCGAGCAAAAACGGCTGATTTCCGACAAAAGAGATAACACCCCCCCATTACGTCATGCTTCAGAAATGTGGAAAATGGTCCGTTTTCAAATGTTTTATTTTTGAACGTCAGATCACATTTGTAGGTGGATCATCAGTGTTAGAGCTAAAATTAGCATGTTTAAAGTGATTTTCATGCTTCCAGGGGCCCAAAACACAAGATTTATGGAATGGTTAAAAGTGCATGAAAATGGCCAATTTACTCACTCTGAGTTCTCAAAAAGGGTTTCTTCACCCCGGGAAGTGAAATAAATACCATTTGGAGGCATTTAATGTTCGAGCAAAAACGGCTGATTTTCGACAAAAGAGATAACACCCCCCCATTACGTCATGCTTCAGAAATGTGGAAAATGGTCCGTTTTCAAATGTTTTATTTTTGAACGTCAGTTCACATTTGTAGGTGGATCATCAGTGTTAGAGCTAAAATTAGCATGTTTAAAGTGATTTTCATGCTTCCAGGGGCTCGGGAAGTTAATTAAATACCATTTGGAGGCATTTAATGTTCGAGCAAAAACGGCTGATTTTCGACAAAAGAGATAACACCCCCCCATTACGTCATGCTTCAGAAATGTGGAAAATGGTCCGTTTTCAAATGTTTTATTTTTGAACGTCAGTTCACATTTGTAGGTGGATCATCAGTGTTAGAGCTAAAATTAGCATGTTTAAAGTGATTTTCATGCTTACAGGGGCTCGGGAAGTTAATTAAATACCATTTGGAGGCATTTAATGTTCGAGCAAAAACGGCTGATTTTCGACAAAAGAGATAACACCCCCCCATTACGTCATGCTTCAGAAATGTGGAAAATGGTCCGTTTTCAAATGTTTTATTTTTGAACGTCAGTTCACATTTGTAGGTGGATCATCAGTGTTAGAGCTAAAATTAGCATGTTTAAAGTGATTTTCATGCTTCCAGAGGCTCGGGAAGTGAAATAAATACCATTTGGAGGCATTTAATGTTCGAGCAAAAACGGCTGATTTTCGACAAAAGAGATAACACCCCCCCATTACGTCATGCTTCAGAAATGTGGAAAATGGTCCGTTTTCAAATGTTTTATTTTTGAACGTCAGTTCACATTTGTAGGTGGATCATCAGTGTTAGAGCTAAAATTAGCATGTTTAAAGTGATTTTCATGCTTCCAGGGGCCCAAAACACAAGATTTATGGAATGGTTAAAAGTGCATGAAAATGGCCAATTTACTCACTCTGAGTTCTCAAAAAGGGTTTCTTCACCCCGGGAAGTTAATTAAATACCATTTGGAGGCATTTAATGTTCGAGCAAAAACGGCTGATTTTCGACAAAAGAGATAACACCCCCCCATTACGTCATGCTTCAGAAATTTGGAAAATGGTCCGTTTTCAAATGTTTTATTTTTGAACGTCAGTTCACATTTGTAGGTGGATCATCAGTGCTAGAGCTAAAATTAGCATGTTTAAAGTGATTTTCATGCTTCCAGGGCCTCGGGAAGTTAATTAAATACCATTTGGAGGCATTTAATGTTCGAGCAAAAACGGCTGATTTTCGACAAAAGAGATAACACCCCCCCATTACGTCATGCTTCAGAAATGTGGAAAATGGTCCGTTTTCAAATGTTTTATTTTTGAACGTCAGTTCACATTTGTAGGTGGATCATCAGTGTTAGAGCTAAAATTAGCATGTTTAAAGTGATTTTCATGCTTCCAGGGGCTCGGGAAGTTAATTAAATACCATTTGGAGGCATTTAATGTTCGAGCAAAAACGGCTGATTTTCGACAAAAGAGATAACACCCCCCCATTACGTCATGCTTCAGAAATGTGGAAAATGGTCTGTTTTCAAATGTTTTATTTTTGAACGTCAGTTCACATTTGTAGGTGGATCATCAGTGTTAGAGCTAAAATTCGCATGTTTAAAGTGATTTTCATGCTTCCAGGGGCTCGGGAAGTTAACTAAATACCATTTGGAGGCATTTAATGTTCGAGCAAAAATGGCTGATTTTCGACAAAAGAGATAACACCCCCCCATTACGTCATGCTTCAGAAATGTGGAAAATGGTCCGTTTTCAAATGTTTTATTTTTGAACGTCAGTTCACATTTGTAGGTGGATCATCAGTGTTAGAGCTAAAATTAGCATGTTTAAAGTGATTTTCATGCTTCCAGGGGCCCAAAACACAAGATTAATGGAATGGTTAAAAGTGCATGAAAATGGCCAATTTACTCACACTGAGTTCTCAAAAAGGGTTTCTTCACCCCGGGAAGTGAAATAAATACCATTTGGAGGCATTTAATGTTCGAGCAAAAACGGCTGAATTTCGACAAAAGAGATAACACCCCCCCATTACGTCATGCTTCAGAAATGTGGAAAATGGTCCGTTTTCAAATGTTTTATTTTTGAACGTCAGTTCACATTTGTAGGTGGATCATCAGTGTTAGAGCTAAAATTAGCATGTTTAAAGTGATTTTCATGCTTCCAGGGGCCCAAAACACAAGATTTATGGAATGGTTAAAAGTGCATGAAAATGGCCAATTTACTCACTCTGAGTTCTCAAAAAGGGTTTCTTCACCCCGGGAAGTTAATTAAATACCATTTGGAGGCATTTAATGTTCGAGCAAAAACGGCTGATTTTCGACAAAAGAGATAACACCCCCCCATTACGTCATGCTTCAGAAATGTGGAAAATGGTCCGTTTTCAAATGTTTTATTTTTGAACGTCAGTTCACATTTGTAGGTGGATCATCAGTGTTAGAGCTAAAATTAGCATGTTTAAAGTGATTTTCATGCTTCCAGGGGCTCGGGAAGTTAATTAAATACCATTTGGAGGCATTTAATGTTCGAGCAAAAACGGCTGATTTTCGACAAAAGAGATAACACCCCCCCATTACGTCATGCTTCAGAAATGTGGAAAATGGTCCGTTTTCAAATGTTTTATTTTTGAACGTCAGTTCACATTTGTAGGTGGATCATCAGTGTTAGAGCTAAAATTAGCATGTTTAAAGTGATTTTCATGCTTCCAGGGGCTCGGGAAGCTAATTAAATACCATTTGGAGGCATTTAATGTTCGAGCAAAAACGGCTGATTTTCGACAAAAGAGATAACACCCCCCCATTACGTCATGCTTCAGAAATGTGGAAAATGGTCGGTTTTCAAATGTTTTATTTTTGAACGTCAGTTCCCATTTGTAGGTGGATCATCAGTGTTAGAGCTAAAATTAGCATGTTTAAAGTGATTTTCATGCTTCCAGGGGCCCAAAACACAAGATTTATGGAATGGTTAAAAGTGCATGAAAATGGCCAATTTACTCACTCTGAGTTCTCAAAAAGGGTTTCTTCACCCCGGGAAGTTAATTAAATACCATTTGGAGGCATTTAATGTTCAAGCAAAAACAGCAGATTTTCGACAAAAGAGATAACACCCCCCCATTACGTCATGCTTCAGAAATGTGGAAAATGGTCCGTTTTCAAATGTTTTATTTTTGAACGTCAGTTCACATTTGTAGGTGGATCATCAGTGTTAGAGCTAAAATTAGCATGTTTAAAGTGATTTTCATGCTTCCAGGGGCTCGGGAAGTTAATTAAATACCATTTGGAGGCATTTAATGTTCGAGCAAAAACGGCTGATTTTCGACAAAAGAGATAACACCCCCCCATTGCGTCATGCTTCAGAAATGTGGAAAATGGTCCGTTTTCAAATGTTTTATTTTTGAACGTCAGTTCACATTTGTAGGTGGATCATCAGTGTTAGAGCTAAAATTAGCATGTTTAAAGTGATTTTCATGCTTCCAGGGGCTCGGGAAGTGAAATAAATACCATTTGGAGGCATTTAATGTTCGAGCAAAAACGGCTGATTTTCGACAAAAGAGATAACACCCCCCCATTACGTCATGCTTCAGAAATGTGGAAAATGGTCCGTTTTCAAATGTTTTATTTTTGAACGTCAGTTCACATTTGTAGGTGGATCATCAGTGTTAGAGCTAAAATTAGCATGTTTAAAGTGATTTTCATGCTTCCAGGGGCCCAAAACACAAGATTTATGGAATCGTTAAAAGTGCATGAAAATGGCCAATTTACTCACTCTGAGTTCTCAAAAAGGGTTTCTTCACCCCGGGAAGTTAATTAAATACCATTTGGAGGCATTTAATGTTCGAGCAAAAAGGGCTGATTTTCGACAAAAGAGATAACACCCCCCCATTACGTCATGCTTCAGAAATGTGGAAAATGGTCCGTTTTCAAATGTTTTATTTTTGAACGTCAGTTCACATTTGTAGGTGGATCATCAGTGTTAGAGCTAAAATTAGCATGTTTAAAGTGATTTTCATGCTTCCAGGGGCTCGGGAAGTTAATTAAATACCATTTGGAGGCATTTAATGTTCGAGCAAAAACGGCTGATTTTCGACAAAAGAGATAACACCCCCCCATTACGTCATGCTTCAGAAATGTGGAAAATGGTCCGTTTTCAAATGTTTTATTTTTGAACGTCAGATCACATTTGTAGGTGGATCATCAGTGTTAGAGCTAAAATTAGCATGTTTAAAGTGATTTTCATGCTTCCAGGGGCCCAAAACACAAGATTTATGGAATGGTTAAAAGTGCATGAAAATGGCCAATTTACTCACTCTGAGTTCTCAAAAAGGGTTTCTTCACCCCGGGAAGTGAAATAAATACCATTTGGAGGCATTTAATGTTCGAGCAAAAACGGCTGATTTTCGACAAAAGAGATAACACCCCCCCATTACGTCATGCTTCAGAAATGTGGAAAATGGTCCGTTTTCAAATGTTTTATTTTTGAACGTCAGTTCACATTTGTAGGTGGATCATCAGTGTTAGAGCTAAAATTAGCATGTTTAAAGTGATTTTCATGCTTCCAGGGGCTCGGGAAGTTAATTAAATACCATTTGGAGGCATTTAATGTTCGAGCAAAAACGGCTGATTTTCGACAAAAGAGATAACACCCCCCCATTACGTCATGCTTCAGAAATGTGGAAAATGGTCCGTTTTCAAATGTTTTATTTTTGAACGTCAGTTCACATTTGTAGGTGGATCATCAGTGTTAGAGCTAAAATTAGCATGTTTAAAGTGATTTTCATGCTTACAGGGGCTCGGGAAGTTAATTAAATACCATTTGGAGGCATTTAATGTTCGAGCAAAAACGGCTGATTTTCGACAAAAGAGATAACACCCCCCCATTACGTCATGCTTCAGAAATGTGGAAAATGGTCCGTTTTCAAATGTTTTATTTTTGAACGTCAGTTCACATTTGTAGGTGGATCATCAGTGTTAGAGCTAAAATTAGCATGTTTAAAGTGATTTTCATGCTTCCAGAGGCTCGGGAAGTGAAATAAATACCATTTGGAGGCATTTAATGTTCGAGCAAAAACGGCTGATTTTTGACAAAAGAGATAACACCCCCCCATTACGTCATGCTTCAGAAATGTGGAAAATGGTCCGTTTTCAAATGTTTTATTTTTGAACGTCAGTTCACATTTGTAGGTGGATCATCAGTGTTAGAGCTAAAATTAGCATGTTTAAAGTGATTTTCATGCTTCCAGGGGCCCAAAACACAAGATTTATGGAATGGTTAAAAGTGCATGAAAATGGCCAATTTACTCACTCTGAGTTCTCAAAAAGGGTTTCTTCACCCCGGGAAGTTAATTAAATACCATTTGGAGTCATTTAATGTTCGAGCAAAAACGGCTGATTTTCGACAAAAGAGATAACACCCCCCCATTACGTCATGCTTCAGAAATGTGGAAAATGGTCCGTTTTCAAATGTTTTATTTTTGAACGTCAGTTCACATTTGTAGGTGGATCATCAGTGTTAGAGCTAAAATTAGCATGTTTAAAGTGATTTTCATGCTTCCAGGGGCCCAAAACACAAGATTTATGGAATGGTTAAAAGTGCATGAAAATGGCCAATTTACTCACTCTGAGTTCTCAAAAAGGGTTTCTTCACCCCGGGAAGTTAATTAAATACCATTTGGAGGCATTTAATGTTCGAGCAAAAACGGCTGATTTTCGACAAAAGAGATAACACCCCCCCATTACGTCATGCTTCAGAAATGTGGAAAATGGTCCGTTTTCAAATGTTTTATTTTTGAACGTCAGTTCACATATTAGGTGGATCATCAGTGTTAGAGCTAAAATTAGCATGTTTAAAGTGATTTTCATGCTTCCAGGGGCCCAAAACACAAGATTTATGGAATGGTTAAAAGTGCATGAAAATGGCCAATTTACTCACTCTGAGTTCTCAAAAAGGGTTTCTTCACCCCGGGAAGTTAATTAAATACCATTTGGAGGCATTTAATGTTCGAGCAAAAACGGCTGATTTTCGACAAAAGAGATAACACCCCCCCATTACGTCATGCTTCAGAAATTTGGAAAATGGTCCGTTTTCAAATGTTTTATTTTTGAACGTCAGTTCACATTTGTAGGTGGATCATCAGTGTTAGAGCTAAAATTAGCATGTTTAAAGTGATTTTCATGCTTCCAGGGGCTCGGGAAGTTAATTAAATACCATTTGGAGGCATTTATTGTTCGAGCAAAAACGGCTGATTTTCGACAAAAGAGATAACACCCCCCCATTACGTCATGCTTCAGAAATGTGGAAAATGGTCCGTTTTCAAATGTTTTATTTTTGAACGTCAGTTCACATTTGTAGGTGGATCATCAGTGTTAGAGCTAAAATTAGCATGTTTAAAGTGATTTTCATGCTTCCAGGGGCTCGGGAAGTTAATTAAATACCATTTGGAGGCATTTAATGTTCGAGCAAAAACGGCTGATTTTCGACAAAAGAGATAACACCCCCCCATTACGTCATGCTTCAGAAATGTGGAAAATGGTCCGTTTTCAAATGTTTTATTTTTGAACGTCAGTTCACATTTGTAGGTGGATCATCAGTGTTAGAGCTAAAATTAGCATGTTTAAAGTGATTTTCATGCTTCCAGGGGCTCGGGAAGTTAATTAAATACCATTTGGAGGCATTTAATGTTCGAGCAAAAACGGCTGATTTTCGACAAAAGAGATAACACCCCCCCATTACGTCATGCTTCAGAAATGTGGAAAATGGTCCGTTTTCAAATGTTTTATTTTTGAACGTCAGTTCACATTTGTAGGTGGATCATCAGTGTTAGAGCTAAAATTAGCATGTTTAAAGTGATTTTCATGCTTCCAGGGGCCCAAAACACAAGATTAATGGAATGGTTAAAAGTGCATGAAAATGGCCAATTTACTCACTCTGAGTTCTCAAAAAGGGTTTCTTCACCCCGGGAAGTGAAATAAATACCATTTGGAGGCATTTAATGTTCGAGCAAAAACGGCTGATTTTCGACAAAAGAGATAACACCCCCCCATTACGTCATGCTTCAGAAATGTGGAAAATGGTCCGTTTTCAAATGTTTTATTTTTGAACGTCAGTTCACATTTGTAGGTGGATCATCAGTGTTAGAGCTAAAATTAGCATGTTTAAAGTGATTTTCATGCTTCCAGGGGCCCAAAACACAAGATTTATGGAATGGTTAAAAGTGCATGAAAATGGCCAATTTACTCACTCTGAGTTCTCAAAAAGGGTTTCTTCACCCCGGGAAGTTAATTAAATACCATTTGGAGGCATTTAATGTTCGAGCAAAAACGGCTGATTTTCGACAAAAGAGATAACACCCCCCCATTACGTCATGCTTCAGAAATGTGGAAAATGGTCCGTTTTCAAATGTTTTATTTTTGAACGTCAGTTCACATTTGTAGGTGGATCATCCGTGTTAGAGCTAAAACTAGCATGTTTAAAGTGATTTTCATGCTTCCAGGGGCTCGGGAAGTTAATTAAATACCATTTGGAGGCATTTAATGTTCGAGCAAAAACGGCTGATTTTCGACAAAAGAGATAACACCCCCCCATTACGTCATGCTTCAGAAATGTGGAAAATGGTCCGTTTTCAAATGTTTTATTTTTGAACGTCAGTTCACATATTAGGTGGATCATCAGTGTTAGAGCTAAAATTAGCATGTTTAAAGTGATTTTCATGCTTCCAGGGGCCCAAAACACAAGATTTATGGAATGGTTAAAAGTGCATGAAAATGGCCAATTTACTCACTCTGAGTTCTCAAAAAGGGTTTCTTCACCCCGGGAAGTTAATTAAATACCATTTGGAGGCATTTAATGTTCGAGCAAAAACGGCTGATTTTCGACAAAAGAGATAACACCCCCCCATTACGTCATGCTTCAGAAATTTGGAAAATGGTCCGTTTTCAAATGTTTTATTTTTGAACGTCAGTTCACATTTGTAGGTGGATCATCAGTGTTAGAGCTAAAATTAGCATGTTTAAAGTGATTTTCATGCTTCCAGGGGCTCGGGAAGTTAATTAAATACCATTTGGAGGCATTTATTGTTCGAGCAAAAACGGCTGATTTTCGACAAAAGAGATAACACCCCCCCATTACGTCATGCTTCAGAAATGTGGAAAATGGTCCGTTTTCAAATGTTTTATTTTTGAACGTCAGTTCACATTTGTAGGTGGATCATCAGTGTTAGAGCTAAAATTAGCATGTTTAAAGTGATTTTCATGCTTCCAGGGGCTCGGGAAGTTAATTAAATACCATTTGGAGGCATTTAATGTTCGAGCAAAAACGGCTGATTTTCGACAAAAGAGATAACACCCCCCCATTACGTCATGCTTCAGAAATGTGGAAAATGGTCCGTTTTCAAATGTTTTATTTTTGAACGTCAGTTCACATTTGTAGGTGGATCATCAGTGTTAGAGCTAAAATTAGCATGTTTAAAGTGATTTTCATGCTTCCAGGGGCTCGGGAAGTTAATTAAATACCATTTGGAGGCATTTAATGTTCGAGCAAAAACGGCTGATTTTCGACAAAAGAGATAACACCCCCCCATTACGTCATGCTTCAGAAATGTGGAAAATGGTCCGTTTTCAAATGTTTTATTTTTGAACGTCAGTTCACATTTGTAGGTGGATCATCAGTGTTAGAGCTAAAATTAGCATGTTTAAAGTGATTTTCATGCTTCCAGGGGCCCAAAACACAAGATTAATGGAATGGTTAAAAGTGCATGAAAATGGCCAATTTACTCACTCTGAGTTCTCAAAAAGGGTTTCTTCACCCCGGGAAGTGAAATAAATACCATTTGGAGGCATTTAATGTTCGAGCAAAAACGGCTGATTTTCGACAAAAGAGATAACACCCCCCCATTACGTCATGCTTCAGAAATGTGGAAAATGGTCCGTTTTCAAATGTTTTATTTTTGAACGTCAGTTCACATTTGTAGGTGGATCATCAGTGTTAGACCTAAAATTAGCATGTTTAAAGTGATTTTCATGCTTCCAGGGGCCCAAAAGACAAGATTTATGGAATGGTTAAAAGTGCATGAAAATGGCCAATTTACTCACTCTGAGTTCTCAAAAAGGGTTTCTTCACCCCGGGAAGTTAATTAAATACCATTTGGAGGCATTTAATGTTCGAGCAAAAACGGCTGATTTTCGACAAAAGAGATAAGACCCCCCCATTACGTCATGCTTCAGAAATGTGGAAAATGGTCCGTTTTCAAATGTTTTATTTTTGAACGTCAGTTCACATTTGTAGGTGGATCATCAGTGTTAGAGCTAAAATTAGCATGTTTAAAGTGATTTTCATGCTTCCAGGGGCTCGGGAAGTTAATTAAATACCATTTGGAGGCATTTAATGTTCGAGCAAAAACGGCTGATTTTCGACAAAAGAGATAACACCCCCCCATTACGTCATGCTTCAGAAATGTGGAAAATGGTCCGTTTTCAAATGTTTTATTTTTGAACGTCAGTTCACATTTGTAGGTGGATCATCAGTGTTAGAGCTAAAATTAGCATGTTTAAAGTGATTTTCATGCTTCCAGGGGCTCGGGAAGTGAAATAAATACCATTTGGAGGCATTTAATGTTCGAGCAAAAACGGCTGATTTTCGACAAAAGAGATAACACCCCCCCATTACGTCATGCTTCAGAAATGTGGAAAATGGTCCGTTTTCAAATGTTTTATTTTTGAACGTCAGTTCACATTTGTAGGTGGATCATCAGTGTTAGAGCTAAAATTAGCATGTTTAAAGTGATTTTCATGCTTCCAGGGGCCCAAAACACAAGATTTATGGAATCGTTAAAAGTGCATGAAAATGGCCAATTTACTCACTCTGAGTTCTCAAAAAGGGTTTCTTCACCCCGGGAAGTTAATTAAATACCATTTGGAGGCATTTAATGTTCGAGCAAAAAGGGCTGATTTTCGACAAAAGAGATAACACCCCCCCATTACGTCATGCTTCAGAAATGTGGAAAATGGTCCGTTTTCAAATGTTTTATTTTTGAACGTCAGTTCACATTTGTAGGTGGATCATCAGTGTTAGAGCTAAAATTAGCATGTTTAAAGTGATTTTCATGCTTCCAGGGGCTCGGGAAGTTAATTAAATACCATTTGGAGGCATTTAATGTTCGAGCAAAAACGGCTGATTTTCGACAAAAGAGATAACACCCCCCCATTACGTCATGCTTCAGAAATGTGGAAAATGGTCCGTTTTCAAATGTTTTATTTTTGAACGTCAGATCACATTTGTAGGTGGATCATCAGTGTTAGAGCTAAAATTAGCATGTTTAAAGTGATTTTCATGCTTCCAGGGGCCCAAAACACAAGATTTATGGAATGGTTAAAAGTGCATGAAAATGGCCAATTTACTCACTCTGAGTTCTCAAAAAGGGTTTCTTCACCCCGGGAAGTGAAATAAATACCATTTGGAGGCATTTAATGTTCGAGCAAAAACGGCTGATTTTCGACAAAAGAGATAACACCCCCCCATTACGTCATGCTTCAGAAATGTGGAAAATGGTCCGTTTTTAAATGTTTTATTTTTGAACGTCAGTTCACATTTGTAGGTGGATCATCAGTGTTAGAGCTAAAATTAGCATGTTTAAAGTGATTTTCATGCTTCCAGGGGCTCGGGAAGTTAATTAAATACCATTTGGAGGCATTTAATGTTCGAGCAAAAACGGCTGATTTTCGACAAAAGAGATAACACCCCCCCATTACGTCATGCTTCAGAAATGTGGAAAATGGTCCGTTTTCAAATGTTTTATTTTTGAACGTCAGTTCACATTTGTAGGTGGATCATCAGTGTTAGAGCTAAAATTAGCATGTTTAAAGTGATTTTCATGCTTACAGGGGCTCGGGAAGTTAATTAAATACCATTTGGAGGCATTTAATGTTCGAGCAAAAACGGCTGATTTTCGACAAAAGAGATAACACCCCCCCATTACGTCATGCTTCAGAAATGTGGAAAATGGTCCGTTTTCAAATGTTTTATTTTTGAACGTCAGTTCACATTTGTAGGTGGATCATCAGTGTTAGAGCTAAAATTAGCATGTTTAAAGTGATTTTCATGCTTCCAGGGGCTCGGGAAGTGAAATAAATACCATTTGGAGGCATTTAATGTTCGAGCAAAAACGGCTGATTTTCGACAAAAGAGATAACACCCCCCCATTACGTCATGCTTCAGAAATGTGGAAAATGGTCCGTTTTCAAATGTTTTATTTTTGAACGTCAGTTCCCATTTGTAGGTGGATCATCAGTGTTAGAGCTAAAATTAGCATGTTTAAAGTGATTTTCATGCTTCCAGGGGCCCAAAACACAAGATTTATGGAATGGTTAAAAGTGCATGAAAATGGCCAATTTACTCACTCTGAGTTCTCAAAAAGGGTTTCTTCACCCCGGGAAGTTAATTAAATACCATTTGGAGGCATTTAATGTTCGAGCAAAAACGGCTGATTTTCGACAAAAGAGATAACACCCCCCCATTACGTCATGCTTCAGAAATGTGGAAAATGGTCCGTTTTCAAATGTTTTATTTTTGAACGTCAGTTCACATTTGTAGGTGGATCATCAGTGTTAGAGCTAAAATTAGCATGTTTAAAGTGATTTTCATGCTTCCAGGGGCCCAAAAGACAAGATTTATGGAATGGTTAAAAGTGCATGAAAATGGCCAATTTACTCACTCTGAGTTCTCAAAAAGGGTTTCTTCACCCCGGGAAGTTAATTAAATACCATTTGGAGGCATTTAATGTTCGAGCAAAAACGGTTGATTTTCGACAAAAGAGATAACACCCCCCCATTACGTCATGCTTCAGAAATGTGGAAAATGGTCCGTTTTCAAATGTTTTATTTTTGAACGTCAGTTCACATTTGTAGGTGGATCATCAGTGTTAGAGCTAAAATTAGCATGTTTAAAGTGATTTTCATGCTTCCAGGGGCTCGGGAAGTTAATTAAATACCATTTGGAGGCATTTAATGTTCGAGCAAAAACGGCTGATTTTCGACAAAAGAGATAACACCCCCCCATTACGTCATGCTTCAGAAATGTGGAAAATGGTCCGTTTTCAAATGTTTTATTTTTGAACGTCAGTTCACATTTGTAGGTGGATCATCAGTGTTAGAGCTAAAATTAGCATGTTTAAAGTGATTTTCATGCTTCCAGGGGCTCGGGAAGTGAAATAAATACCATTTGGAGGCATTTAATGTTCGAGCAAAAACGGCTGATTTTCGACAAAAGAGATAACACCCCCCCATTACGTCATGCTTCAGAAATGTGGAAAATGGTCCGTTTTCAAATGTTTTATTTTTGAACGTCAGTTCACATTTGTAGGTGGATCATCAGTGTTAGAGCTAAAATTAGCATGTTTAAAGTGATTTTCATGCTTCCAGGGGCCCAAAACACAAGATTTATGGAATCGTTAAAAGTGCATGAAAATGGCCAATTTACTCACTCTGAGTTCTCAAAAAGGGTTTCTTCACCCCGGGAAGTTAATTAAATACCATTTGGAGGCATTTAATGTTCGAGCAAAAAGGGCTGATTTTCGACAAAAGAGATAACACCCCCCCATTACGTCATGCTTCAGAAATGTGGAAAATGGTCCGTTTTCAAATGTTTTATTTTTGAACGTCAGTTCACATTTGTAGGTGGATCATCAGTGTTAGAGCTAAAATTAGCATGTTTAAAGTGATTTTCATGCTTCCAGGGGCTCGGGAAGTTAATTAAATACCATTTGGAGGCATTTAATGTTCGAGCAAAAACGGCTGATTTTCGACAAAAGAGATAACACCCCCCCATTACGTCATGCTTCAGAAATGTGGAAAATGGTCCGTTTTCAAATGTTTTATTTTTGAACGTCAGATCACATTTGTAGGTGGATCATCAGTGTTAGAGCTAAAATTAGCATGTTTAAAGTGATTTTCATGCTTCCAGGGGCCCAAAACACAAGATTTATGGAATGGTTAAAAGTGCATGAAAATGGCCAATTTACTCACTCTGAGTTCTCAAAAAGGGTTTCTTCACCCCGGGAAGTGAAATAAATACCATTTGGAGGCATTTAATGTTCGAGCAAAAACGGCTGATTTTCGACAAAAGAGATAACACCCCCCCATTACGTCATGCTTCAGAAATGTGGAAAATGGTCCGTTTTTAAATGTTTTATTTTTGAACGTCAGTTCACATTTGTAGGTGGATCATCAGTGTTAGAGCTAAAATTAGCATGTTTAAAGTGATTTTCATGCTTCCAGGGGCTCGGGAAGTTAATTAAATACCATTTGGAGGCATTTAATGTTCGAGCAAAAACGGCTGATTTTCGACAAAAGAGATAACACCCCCCCATTACGTCATGCTTCAGAAATGTGGAAAATGGTCCGTTTTCAAATGTTTTATTTTTGAACGTCAGTTCACATTTGTAGGTGGATCATCAGTGTTAGAGCTAAAATTAGCATGTTTAAAGTGATTTTCATGCTTACAGGGGCTCGGGAAGTTAATTAAATACCATTTGGAGGCATTTAATGTTCGAGCAAAAACGGCTGATTTTCGACAAAAGAGATAACACCCCCCCATTACGTCATGCTTCAGAAATGTGGAAAATGGTCCGTTTCCAAATGTTTTATTTTTGAACGTCAGTTCACATTTGTAGGTGGATCATCAGTGTTAGAGCTAAAATTAGCATGTTTAAAGTGATTTTCATGCTTCCAGGGGCTCGGGAAGTGAAATAAATACCATTTGGAGGCATTTAATGTTCGAGCAAAAACGGCTGATTTTCGACAAAAGAGATAACACCCCCCCATTACGTCATGCTTCAGAAATGTGGAAAATGGTCCGTTTTCAAATGTTTTATTTTTGAACGTCAGTTCCCATTTGTAGGTGGATCATCAGTGTTAGAGCTAAAATTAGCATGTTTAAAGTGATTTTCATGCTTCCAGGGGCCCAAAACACAAGATTTATGGAATGGTTAAAAGTGCATGAAAATGGCCAATTTACTCACTCTGAGTTCTCAAAAAGGGTTTCTTCACCCCGGGAAGTTAATTAAATACCATTTGGAGGCATTTAATGTTCAAGCAAAAACAGCTGATTTTCGACAAAAGAGATAACACCCCCCCATTACGTCATGCTTCAGAAATGTGGAAAATGGTCCGTTTTCAAATGTTTTATTTTTGAACGTCAGTTCACATTTGTAGGTGGATCATCAGTGTTAGAGCTAAAATTAGCATGTTTAAAGTGATTTTCATGCTTCCAGGGGCTCGGGAAGTTAATTAAATACCATTTGGAGGCATTTAATGTTCGAGCAAAAACGGCTGATTTTCGACAAAAGAGATAACACCCCCCCATTACGTCATGCTTCAGAAATGTGGAAAATGGTCCGTTTTCAAATGTTTTATTTTTGAACGTCAGTTCACATTTGTAGGTGGATCATCAGTGTTAGAGCTAAAATTAGCATGTTTAAAGTGATTTTCATGCTTCCAGGGGCCCAAAACACAAGATTAATGGAATGGTTAAAAGTGCATGAAAATGGCCAATTTACTCACACTGAGTTCTCAAAAAGGGTTTCTTCACCCCGGGAAGTGAAATAAATACCATTTGGAGGCATTTAATGTTCGAGCAAAAACGGCTGAATTTCGACAAAAGAGATAACACCCCCCCATTACGTCATGCTTCAGAAATGTGGAAAATGGTCCGTTTTCAAATGTTTTATTTTTGAACGTCAGTTCACATTTGTAGGTGGATCATCAGTGTTAGAGCTAAAATTAGCATGTTTAAAGTGATTTTCATGCTTCCAGGGGCCCAAAACACAAGATTTATGGAATGGTTAAAAGTGCATGAAAATGGCCAATTTACTCACTCTGAGTTCTCAAAAAGGGTTTCTTCACCCCGGGAAGTTAATTAAATACCATTTGGAGGCATTTAATGTTCGAGCAAAAACGGCTGATTTTCGACAAAAGAGATAACACCCCCCCATTACGTCATGCTTCAGAAATGTGGAAAATGGTCCGTTTTCAAATGTTTTATTTTTGAACGTCAGTTCACATTTGTAGGTGGATCATCAGTGTTAGAGCTAAAATTAGCATGTTTAAAGTGATTTTCATGCTTCCAGGGGCTCGGGAAGTTAATTAAATACCATTTGGAGGCATTTAATGTTCGAGCAAAAACGGCTGATTTTCGACAAAAGAGATAACACCCCCCCATTACGTCATGCTTCAGAAATGTGGAAAATGGTCCGTTTTCAAATGTTTTATTTTTGAACGTCAGTTCACATTTGTAGGTGGATCATCAGTGTTAGAGCTAAAATTAGCATGTTTAAAGTGATTTTCATGCTTCCAGGGGCTCGGGAAGTGAAATAAATACCATTTGGAGGCATTTAATGTTCGAGCAAAAACGGCTGATTTTCGACAAAAGAGATAACACCCCCCCATTACGTCATGCTTCAGAAATGTGGAAAATGGTCCGTTTTCAAATGTTTTATTTTTGAACGTCAGTTCCCATTTGTAGGTGGATCATCAGTGTTAGAGCTAAAATTAGCATGTTTAAAGTGATTTTCATGCTTCCAGGGGCCCAAAACACAAGATTTATGGAATGGTTAAAAGTGCATGAAAATGGCCAATTTACTCACTCTGAGTTCTCAAAAAGGGTTTCTTCACCCCGGGAAGTTAATTAAATACCATTTGGAGGCATTTAATGTTCAAGCAAAAACAGCAGATTTTCGACAAAAGAGATAACACCCCCCCCATTACGTCATGCTTCAGAAATGTGGAAAATGGTCCGTTTTCAAATGTTTTATTTTTGAACGTCAGTTCACATTTGTAGGTGGATCATCAGTGTTAGAGCTAAAATTAGCATGTTTAAAGTGATTTTCATGCTTCCAGGGGCTCGGGAAGTTAATTAAATACCATTTGGAGGCATTTAATGTTCGAGCAAAAACGGCTGATTTTCGACAAAAGAGATAACACCCCCCCATTGCGTCATGCTTCAGAAATGTGGAAAATGGTCCGTTTTCAAATGTTTTATTTTTGAACGTCAGTTCACATTTGTAGGTGGATCATCAGTGTTAGAGCTAAAATTAGCATGTTTAAAGTGATTTTCATGCTTCCAGGGATCGGGAAGTGAAATAAATACCATTTGGAGGCATTTAATGTTCGAGCAAAAACGGCTGATTTTCGACAAAAGAGATAACACCCCCCCATTACGTCATGCTTCAGAAATGTGGAAAATGGTCCGTTTTCAAATGTTTTATTTTTGAACGTCAGTTCACATTTGTAGGTGGATCATCAGTGTTAGAGCTAAAATTAGCATGTTTAAAGTGATTTTCATGCTTCCAGGGGCCCAAAACACAAGATTTATGGAATCGTTAAAAGTGCATGAAAATGGCCAATTTACTCACTCTGAGTTCTCAAAAAGGGTTTCTTCACCCCGGGAAGTTAATTAAATACCATTTGGAGGCATTTAATGTTCGAGCAAAAAGGGCTGATTTTCGACAAAAGAGATAACACCCCCCCATTACGTCATGCTTCAGAAATGTGGAAAATGGTCCGTTTTCAAATGTTTTATTTTTGAACGTCAGTTCACATTTGTAGGTGGATCATCAGTGTTAGAGCTAAAATTAGCATGTTTAAAGTGATTTTCATGCTTCCAGGGGCTCGGGAAGTTAATTAAATACCATTTGGAGGCATTTAATGTTCGAGCAAAAACGGCTGATTTTCGACAAAAGAGATAACACCCCCCCATTACGTCATGCTTCAGAAATGTGGAAAATGGTCCGTTTTCAAATGTTTTATTTTTGAACGTCAGATCACATTTGTAGGTGGATCATCAGTGTTAGAGCTAAAATTAGCATGTTTAAAGTGATTTTCATGCTTCCAGGGGCCCAAAACACAAGATTTATGGAATGGTTAAAAGTGCATGAAAATGGCCAATTTACTCACTCTGAGTTCTCAAAAAGGGTTTCTTCACCCCGGAAAGTGAAATAAATACCATTTGGAGGCATTTAATGTTCGAGCAAAAACGGCTGATTTTCGACAAAAGAGATAACACCCCCCCATTACGTCATGCTTCAGAAATGTGGAAAATGGTCCGTTTTCAAATGTTTTATTTTTGAACGTCAGTTCACATTTGTAGGTGGATCATCAGTGTTAGAGCTAAAATTAGCATGTTTAAAGTGATTTTCATGCTTCCAGGGGCTCGGGAAGTTAATTAAATACCATTTGGAGGCATTTAATGTTCGAGCAAAAACGGCTGATTTTCGACAAAAGAGATAACACCCCCCCATTACGTCATGCTTCAGAAATGTGGAAAATGGTCCGTTTTCAAATGTTTTATTTTTGAACGTCAGTTCACATTTGTAGGTGGATCATCAGTGTTAGAGCTAAAATTAGCATGTTTAAAGTGATTTTCATGCTTACAGGGGCTCGGGAAGTTAATTAAATACCATTTGGAGGCATTTAATGTTCGAGCAAAAACGGCTGATTTTCGACAAAAGAGATAACACCCCCCCATTACGTCATGCTTCAGAAATGTGGAAAATGGTCCGTTTTCAAATGTTTTATTTTTGAACGTCAGTTCACATTTGTAGGTGGATCATCAGTGTTAGAGCTAAAATTAGCATGTTTAAAGTGATTTTCATGCTTCCAGGGGCCCAAAACACAAGATTTATGGAATGGTTAAAAGTGCATGAAAATGGCCAATTTACTCACTCTGAGTTCTCAAAAAGGGTTTCTTCACCCCGGGAAGTTAATTAAATACCATTTGGAGTCATTTAATGTTCGAGCAAAAACGGCTGATTTTCGACAAAAGAGATAACACCCCCCCATTACGTCATGCTTCGGAAATGTGGAAAATGGTCCGTTTTCAAATGTTTTATTTTTGAACGTCAGTTCACATTTGTAGGTGGATCATCAGTGTTAGAGCTAAAATTAGCATGTTTAAAGTGATTTTCATGCTTCCAGGGGCCCAAAACACAAGATTAATGGAATGGTTAAAAGTGCATGAAAATGGCCAATTTACTCACTCTGAGTTCTCAAAAAGGGTTTCTTCACCCCGGGAAGTGAAATAAATACCATTTGGAGGCATTTAATGTTCGAGCAAAAACGGCTGATTTTCGACAAAAGAGATAACACCCCCCCATTACGTCATGCTTCAGAAATGTGGAAAATGGTCCGTTTTCAAATGTTTTATTTTTGAACGTCAGTTCACATTTGTAGGTGGATCATCAGTGTTAGAGCTAAAATTAGCATGTTTAAAGTGATTTTCATGCTTCCAGGGGCTCGGGAAGTGAAATAAATACCATTTGGAGGCATTTAATGTTCGAGCAAAAACGGCTGATTTTCGACAAAAGAGATAACACCCCCCCATTACGTCATGCTTCAGAAATGTGGAAAATGGTCCGTTTTCAAATGTTTTATTTTTGAACGTCAGTTCACATTTGTAGGTGGATCATCAGTGTTAGAGCTAAAATTAGCATGTTTAAAGTGATTTTCATGCTTCCAGGGGCTCGGGAAGTTAATTAAATACCATTTGGAGGCATTTATTGTTCGAGCAAAAACGGCTGATTTTCGACAAAAGAGATAACACCCCACCATTACGTCATGCTTCAGAAATGTGGAAAATGGTCCGTTTTCAAATGTTTTATTTTTGAACGTCAGTTCACATTTGTAGGTGGATCATCAGTGTTAGAGCTAAAATTAGCATGTTTAAAGTGATTTTCATGCTTCCAGGGGCCCAAAACACAAGATTAATGGAATGGTTAAAAGTGCATGAAAATGGCCAATTTACTCACTCTGAGTTCTCAAAAAGGGTTTCTTCACCCCGGGAAGTGAAATAAATACCATTTGGAGGCATTTAATGTTCGAGCAAAAACGGCTGATTTTCGACAAAAGAGATAACACCCCCCCCATTACGTCATGCTTCAGAAATGTGGAAAATGGTCCGTTTTCAAATGTTTTATTTTTGAACGTCAGTTCACATTTGTAGGTGGATCATCAGTGTTAGAGCTAAAATTAGCATGTTTAAAGTGATTTTCATGCTTCCAGGGGCTCGGGAAGTGAAATAAATACCATTTGGAGGCATTTAATGTTCGAGCAAAAACGGCTGATTTTCGACAAAAGAGATAACACCCCCCCATTACGTCATGCTTCAGAAATGTGGAAAATGGTCCGTTTTCAAATGTTTTATTTTTGAACGTCAGTTCACATTTGTAGGTGGATCATCAGTGTTAGAGCTAAAATTAGCATGTTTAAAGTGATTTTCATGCTTCCAGGGGCCCAAAACACAAGATTTATGGAATGGTTAAAAGTGCATGAAAATGGCCAATTTACTCACTCTGAGTTCTCAAAAAGGGTTTCTTCACCCCGGGAAGTTAATTAAATACCATTTGGAGGCATTTAATGTTCGAGCAAAAACGGCTGATTTTCGACAAAAGAGATAACACCCCCCCATTACGTCATGCTTCAGAAATGTGGAAAATGGTCCGTTTTCAAATGTTTTATTTTTGAACGTCAGTTCACATTTGTAGGTGGATCATCAGTGTTAGAGCTAAAATTAGCATGTTTAAAGTGATTTTCATGCTTCCAGGGGCCCAAAACACAAGATTTATGGAATGGTTAAAAGTGCATGAAAATGGCCAATTTACTCACTCTGAGTTCTCAAAAAGGGTTTCTTCACCCCGGGAAGTTAATTAAATACCATTTGGAGTCATTTAATGTTCGAGCAAAAACGGCTGATTTTCGACAAAAGAGATAACACCCCCCCATTACGTCATGCTTCAGAAATGTGGAAAATGGTCCGTTTTCAAATGTTTTATTTTTGAACGTCAGTTCACATTTGTAGGTGGATCATCAGTGTTAGAGCTAAAATTAGCATGTTTAAAGTGATTTTCATGCTTCCAGGGGCCCAAAACACAAGATTAATGGAATGGTTAAAAGTGCATGAAAATGGCCAATTTACTCACTCTGAGTTCTCAAAAAGGGTTTCTTCACCCCGGGAAGTGAAATAAATACCATTTGGAGGCATTTAATGTTCGAGCAAAAACGGCTGATTTTCGACAAAAGAGATAACACCCCCCCATTACGTCATGCTTCAGAAATGTGGAAAATGGTCCGTTTTCAAATGTTTTATTTTTGAACGTCAGTTCACATTTGTAGGTGGATCATCAGTGTTAGAGCTAAAATTAGCATGTTTAAAGTGATTTTCATGCTTCCAGGGGCTCGGGAAGTGAAATAAATACCAATTGGAGGCATTTAATGTTCGAGCAAAAACGGCTGATTTTCGACAAAAGAGATAACACCCCCCCATTACGTCATGCTTCAGAAATGTGGAAAATGGTCCGTTTTCAAATGTTTTATTTTTGAACGTCAGTTCACATTTGTAGGTGGATCATCAGTGTTAGAGCTAAAATTAGCATGTTTAAAGTGATTTTCATGCTTCCAGGGGCTCGGGAAGTTAATTAAATACCATTTGGAGGCATTTATTGTTCGAGCAAAAACGGCTGATTTTCGACAAAAGAGATAACACCCCACCATTACGTCATGCTTCAGAAATGTGGAAAATGGTCCATTTTCAAATGTTTTATTTTTGAACGTCAGTTCACATTTGTAGGTGGATCATCAGTGTTAGAGCTAAAATTAGCATGTTTAAAGTGATTTTCATGCTTCCAGGGGCCCAAAACACAAGATTAATGGAATGGTTAAAAGTGCATGAAAATGGCCAATTTACTCACTCTGAGTTCTCAAAAAGGGTTTCTTCACCCGGGAAGTGAAATAAATACCATTTGGAGGCATTTAATGTTCGAGCAAAAACGGCTGATTTTCGACAAAAGAGATAACACCCCCCCCATTACGTCATGCTTCAGAAATGTGGAAAATGGTCCGTTTTCAAATGTTTTATTTTTGAACGTCAGTTCACATTTGTAGGTGGATCATCAGTGTTAGAGCTAAAATTAGCATGTTTAAAGTGATTTTCATGCTTCCAGGGGCTCGGGAAGTGAAATAAATACCATTTGGAGGCATTTAATGTTCGAGCAAAAACGGCTGATTTTCGACAAAAGAGATAACACCCCCCCATTACGTCATGCTTCAGAAATGTGGAAAATGGTCCGTTTTCAAATGTTTTATTTTTGAACGTCAGTTCACATTTGTAGGTGGATCATCAGTGTTAGAGCTAAAATTAGCATGTTTAAAGTGATTTTCATGCTTCCAGGGGCCCAAAACACAAGATTTATGGAATGGTTAAAAGTGCATGAAAATGGCCAATTTACTCACTCTGAGTTCTCAAAAAGGGTTTCTTCACCCCGGGAAGTTAATTAATACCATTTGGAGGCATTTAATGTTCGAGCAAAAACGGCTGATTTTCGACAAAAGAGATAACACCCCCCCATTACGTCATGCTTCAGAAATGTGGAAAATGGTCCGTTTTCAAATGTTTTATTTTTGAACGTCAGTTCACATTTGTAGGTGGATCATCAGTGTTAGAGCTAAAATTAGCATGTTTAAAGTGATTTTCATGCTTCCAGGGGCCCAAAACACAAGATTTATGGAATGGTTAAAAGTGCATGAAAATGGCCAATTTACTCACTCTGAGTTCTCAAAAAGGGTTTCTTCACCCCGGGAAGTTAATTAAATACCATTTGGAGGCATTTAATGTTCGAGCAAAAACGGCTGATTTTCGACAAAAGAGATAACACCCCCCCATTACGTCATGCTTCAGAAATGTGGAAAATGGTCCGTTTTCAAATGTTTTATTTTTGAACGTCAGTTCACATTTGTAGGTGGATCATCAGTGTTAGAGCTAAAACTAGCATGTTTAAAGTGATTTTCATGCTTCCAGGGGCTCGGGGAAGTTAATTAAATACCATTTGGAGGCATTTAATGTTCGAGCAAAAACGGCTGATTTTCGCCAAAAGAGATAACACCCCCCCATTACGTCATGCTTCAGAAATGTGGAAAATGGTCCGTTTTCAAATGTTTTATTTTTGAACGTCAGTTCACATATTAGGTGGATCATCAGTGTTAGAGCTAAAATTAGCATGTTTAAAGTGATTTTCATGCTTCCAGGGGCCCAAAACACAAGATTTATGGAATGGTTAAAAGTGCATGAAAATGGCCAATTTACTCACTCTGAGTTCTCAAAAAGGGTTTCTTCACCCCGGGAAGTTAATTAAATACCATTTGGAGGCATTTAATGTTCGAGCAAAAACGGCTGATTTTCGACAAAAGAGATAACACCCCCCCATTACGTCATGCTTCAGAAATTTGGAAAATGGTCCGTTTTCAAATGTTTTATTTTTGAACGTCAGTTCACATTTGTAGGTGGATCATCAGTGTTAGAGCTAAAATTAGCATGTTTAAAGTGATTTTCATGCTTCCAGGGGCTCGGGAAGTTAATTAAATACCATTTGGAGGCATTTATTGTTCGAGCAAAAACGGCTGATTTTCGACAAAAGAGATAACACCCCCCCATTACGTCATGCTTCAGAAATGTGGAAAATGGTCCGTTTTCAAATGTTTTATTTTTGAACGTCAGTTCACATTTGTAGGTGGATCATCAGTGTTAGAGCTAAAATTAGCATGTTTAAAGTGATTTTCATGCTTCCAGGGGCTCGGGAAGTTAATTAAATACCATTTGGAGGCATTTAATGTTCGAGCAAAAACGGCTGATTTTCGACAAAAGAGATAACACCCCCCCATTACGTCATGCTTCAGAAATGTGGAAAATGGTCCGTTTTCAAATGTTTTATTTTTGAACGTCAGTTCACATTTGTAGGTGGATCATCAGTGTTAGAGCTAAAATTAGCATGTTTAAAGTGATTTTCATGCTTCCAGGGGCTCGGGAAGTTAATTAAATACCATTTGGAGGCATTTAATGTTCGAGCAAAAACGGCTGATTTTCGACAAAAGAGATAACACCCCCCCATTACGTCATGCTTCAGAAATGTGGAAAATGGTCCGTTTTCAAATGTTTTATTTTTGAACGTCAGTTCACATTTGTAGGTGGATCATCAGTGTTAGAGCTAAAATTAGCATGTTTAAAGTGATTTTCATGCTTCCAGGGGCCCAAAACACAAGATTAATGGAATTCTTAAAAGTGCATGAAAATGGCCAATTCACTCACTCTGAGTTCTCAAAAAGGGTTTCTTCACCCCGGGAAGTGAAATAAATACCATTTGGAGGCATTTAATGTTCGAGCAAAAACGGCTGATTTTCGACAAAAGAGATAACACCCCCCATTACGTCATGCTTCAGAAATGTGGAAAATGGTCCGTTTTCAAATGTTTTATTTTTGAATGTCATTTCACATTTGTAGGTGGATCATCAGTGTTAGAGCTAAAATTAGCATGTTTAAAGTGATTTTCATGCTTCCAGGGGCCCAAAACACAAGATTTATGGAATGGTTAAAAGTGCATGAAAATGGCCAATTTACTCACTCTGAGTTCTCAAAAAGGGTTTCTTCACCCCGGGAAGTTAATTAAATACCATTTGGAGGCATTTAATGTTCGAGCAAAAACGGCTGATTTTCGACAAAAGAGATAACACCCCCCCATTACGTCATGCTTCAGAAATGTGGAAAATGGTCCGTTTTCAAATGTTTTATTTTTGAACGTCAGTTCACATTTGTAGGTGGATCATCAGTGTTAGAGCTAAAACTAGCATGTTTAAAGTGATTTTCATGCTTCCAGGGGCTCGGGAAGTTAATTAAATACCATTTGGAGGCATTTAATGTTCGAGCAAAAACGGCTGATTTTCGACAAAAGAGATAACACCCCCCCATTACGTCATGCTTCAGAAATGTGGAAAATGGTCCGTTTTCAAATGTTTTATTTTTGAACGTCAGTTCACATATTAGGTGGATCATCAGTGTTAGAGCTAAAATTAGCATGTTTAAAGTGATTTTCATGCTTCCAGGGGCCCAAAACACAAGATTTATGGAATGGTTAAAAGTGCATGAAAATGGCCAATTTACTCACTCTGAGTTCTCAAAAAGGGTTTCTTCACCCCGGGAAGTTAATTAAATACCATTTGGAGGCATTTAATGTTCGAGCAAAAACTGCTGATTTTCGACAAAAGAGATAACACCCCCCCATTACGTCATGCTTCAGAAATTTGGAAAATGGTCCGTTTTCAAATGTTTTATTTTTGAACGTCAGTTCACATTTGTAGGTGGATCATCAGTGTTAGAGCTAAAATTAGCATGTTTAAAGTGATTTTCATGCTTCCAGGGGCTCGGGAAGTTAATTAAATACCATTTGGAGGCATTTATTGTTCGAGCAAAAACGGCTGATTTTCGACAAAAGAGATAACACCCCCCCATTACGTCATGCTTCAGAAATGTGGAAAATGGTCCGTTTTCAAATGTTTTATTTTTGAACGTCAGTTCACATTTGTAGGTGGATCATCAGTGTTAGAGCTAAAATTAGCATGTTTAAAGTGATTTTCATGCTTCCAGGGGCTCGGGAAGTTAATTAAATACCATTTGGAGGCATTTAATGTTCGAGCAAAAACGGCTGATTTTCGACAAAAGAGATAACACCCCCCCATTACGTCATGCTTCAGAAATGTGGAAAATGGTCCGTTTTCAAATGTTTTATTTTTGAACGTCAGTTCACATTTGTAGGTGGATCATCAGTGTTAGAGCTAAAATTAGCATGTTTAAAGTGATTTTCATGCTTCCAGGGGCTCGGGAAGTTAATTAAATACCATTTGGAGGCATTTAATGTTCGAGCAAAAACGGCTGATTTTCGACAAAAGAGATAACACCCCCCCATTACGTCATGCTTCAGAAATGTGGAAAATGGTCCGTTTTCAAATGTTTTATTTTTGAACGTCAGTTCACATTTGTAGGTGGATCATCAGTGTTAGAGCTAAAATTAGCATGTTTAAAGTGATTTTCATGCTTCCAGGGGCCCAAAACACAAGATTAATGGAATGGTTAAAAGTGCATGAAAATGGCCAATTTACTCACTCTGAGTTCTCAAAAAGGGTTTCTTCACCCCGGGAAGTGAAATAAATACCATTTGGAGGCATTTAATGTTCGAGCAAAAACGGCTGATTTTCGACAAAAGAGATAACACCCCCCCATTACGTCATGCTTCAGAAATGTGGAAAATGGTCCGTTTTCAAATGTTTTATTTTTGAACGTCAGTTCACATTTGTAGGTGGATCATCAGTGTTAGAGCTAAAATTAGCATGTTTAAAGTGATTTTCATGCTTCCAGGGGCCCAAAAGACAAGATTTATGGAATGGTTAAAAGTGCATGAAAATGGCCAATTTACTCACTCTGAGTTCTCAAAAAGGGTTTCTTCACCCCGGGAAGTTAATTAAATACCATTTGGAGGCATTTAATGTTCGAGCAAAAACGGCTGATTTTCGACAAAAGAGATAACACCCCCCCATTACGTCATGCTTCAGAAATGTGGAAAATGGTCCGTTTTCAAATGTTTTATTTTTGAACGTCAGTTCACATTTGTAGGTGGATCATCAGTGTTAGAGCTAAAATTAGTATGTTTAAAGTGATTTTCATGCTTCCAGGGGCTCGGGAAGTTAATTAAATACCATTTGGAGGCATTTAATGTTCGAGCAAAAACGGCTGATTTTCGACAAAAGAGATAACACCCCCCCATTACGTCATGCTTCAGAAATGTGGAAAATGGTCCGTTTTCAAATGTTTTATTTTTGAACGTCAGTTCACATTTGTAGGTGGATCATCAGTGTTAGAGCTAAAATTAGCATGTTTAAAGTGATTTTCATGCTTCCAGGGGCTCGGGAAGTGAAATAAATACCATTTGGAGGCATTTAATGTTCGAGCAAAAACGGCTGATTTTCGACAAAAGAGATAACACCCCCCCATTACGTCATGCTTCAGAAATGTGGAAAATGGTCCGTTTTCAAATGTTTTATTTTTGAACGTCAGTTCACATTTGTAGGTGGATCATCAGTGTTAGAGCTAAAATTAGCATGTTTAAAGTGATTTTCATGCTTCCAGGGGCCCAAAACACAAGATTTATGGAATCGTTAAAAGTGCATGAAAATGGCCAATTTACTCACTCTGAGTTCTCAAAAAGGGTTTCTTCACCCCGGGAAGTTAATTAAATACCATTTGGAGGCATTTAATGTTCGAGCAAAAAGGGCTGATTTTCGACAAAAGAGATAACACCCCCCCATTACGTCATGCTTCAGAAATGTGGAAAATGGTCCGTTTTCAAATGTTTTATTTTTGAACGTCAGTTCACATTTGTAGGTGGATCATCAGTGTTAGAGCTAAAATTAGCATGTTTAAAGTGATTTTCATGCTTCCAGGGGCTCGGGAAGTTAATTAAATTTCATTTGGAGGCATTTAATGTTCGAGCAAAAACGGCTGATTTTCGACAAAAGAGATAACACCCCCCCATTACGTCATGCTTCAGAAATGTGGAAAATGGTCCGTTTTCAAATGTTTTATTTTTGAACGTCAGATCACATTTGTAGGTGGATCATCAGTGTTAGAGCTAAAATTAGCATGTTTAAAGTGATTTTCATGCTTCCAGGGGCCCAAAACACAAGATTTATGGAATGGTTAAAAGTGCATGAAAATGGCCAATTTACTCAATCTGAGTTCTCAAAAAGGGTTTCTTCACCCCGGGAAGTGAAATAAATACCATTTGGAGGCATTTAATGTTCGAGCAAAAACGGCTGATTTTCGACAAAAGAGATAACACCCCCCCATTACGTCATGCTTCAGAAATGTGGAAAATGGTCCGTTTTTAAATGTTTTATTTTTGAACGTCAGTTCACATTTGTAGGTGGATCATCAGTGTTAGAGCTAAAATTAGCATGTTTAAAGTGATTTTCATGCTTCCAGGGGCTCGGGAAGTTAATTAAATACCATTTGGAGGCATTTAATGTTCGAGCAAAAACGGCTGATTTTCGACAAAAGAGATAACACCCCCCCATTACGTCATGCTTCAGAAATGTGGAAAATGGTCCGTTTTCAAATGTTTTATTTTTGAACGTCAGTTCACATTTGTAGGTGGATCATCAGTGTTAGAGCTAAAATTAGCATGTTTAAAGTGATTTTCATGCTTACAGGGGCTCGGGAAGTTAATTAAATACCATTTGGAGGCATTTAATGTTCGAGCAAAAACGGCTGATTTTCGACAAAAGAGATAACACCCCCCCATTACGTCATGCTTCAGAAATGTGGAAAATGGTCCGTTTTCAAATGTTTTATTTTTGAACGTCAGTTCACATTTGTAGGTGGATCATCAGTGTTAGAGCTAAAATTAGCATGTTTAAAGTGATTTTCATGCTTCCAGGGGCTCGGGAAGTGAAATAAATACCATTTGGAGGCATTTAATGTTCGAGCAAAAACGGCTGATTTTCGACAAAAGAGATAACACCCCCCCATTACGTCATGCTTCAGAAATGTGGAAAATGGTCCGTTTTCAAATGTTTTATTTTTGAACGTCAGTTCCCATTTGTAGGTGGATCATCAGTGTTAGAGCTAAAATTAGCATGTTTAAAGTGATTTTCATGCTTCCAGGGGCCCAAAACACAAGATTTATGGAATGGTTAAAAGTGCATGAAAATGGCCAATTTACTCACTCTGAGTTCTCAAAAAGGGTTTCTTCACCCCGGGAAGTTAATTAAATACCATTTGGAGGCATTTAATGTTCAAGCAAAAACAGCTGATTTTCGACAAAAGAGATAACACCCCCCCATTACGTCATGCTTCAGAAATGTGGAAAATGGTCCGTTTTCAAATGTTTTATTTTTGAACGTCAGTTCACATTTGTAGGTGGATCATCAGTGTTAGAGCTAAAATTAGCATGTTTAAAGTGATTTTCATGCTTCCAGGGGCTCGGGAAGTTAATTAAATACCATTTGGAGGCATTTAATGTTCGAGCAAAAACGGCTGATTTTCGACAAAAGAGATAACACCCCCCCATTACGTCATGCTTCAGAAATGTGGAAAATGGTCCGTTTTCAAATGTTTTATTTTTGAACGTCAGTTCACATTTGTAGGTGGATCATCAGTGTTAGAGCTAAAATTAGCATGTTTAAAGTGATTTTCATGCTTCCAGGGGCCCAAAACACAAGATTAATGGAATGGTTAAAAGTGCATGAAAATGGCCAATTTACTCACACTGAGTTCTCAAAAAGGGTTTCTTCACCCCGGGAAGTGAAATAAATACCATTTGGAGGCATTTAATGTTCGAGCAAAAACGGCTGAATTTCGACAAAAGAGATAACACCCCCCCATTACGTCATGCTTCAGAAATGTGGAAAATGGTCCGTTTTCAAATGTTTTATTTTTGAACGTCAGTTCACATTTGTAGGTGGATCATCAGTGTTAGAGCTAAAATTAGCATGTTTAAAGTGATTTTCATGCTTCCAGGGGCCCAAAACACAAGATTTATGGAATGGTTAAAAGTGCATGAAAATGGCCAATTTACTCACTCTGAGTTCTCAAAAAGGGTTTCTTCACCCCGGGAAGTTAATTAAATACCATTTGGAGGCATTTAATGTTCGAGCAAAAACGGCTGATTTTCGACAAAAGAGATAACACCCCCCCATTACGTCATGCTTCAGAAATGTGGAAAATGGTCCGTTTTCAAATGTTTTATTTTTGAACGTCAGTTCACATTTGTAGGTGGATCATCAGTGTTAGAGCTAAAATTAGCATGTTTAAAGTGATTTTCATGCTTCCAGGGGCTCGGGAAGTTAATTAAATACCATTTGGAGGCATTTAATGTTCGAGCAAAAACGGCTGATTTTCGACAAAAGAGATAACACCCCCCCATTACGTCATGCTTCAGAAATGTGGAAAATGGTCCGTTTTCAAATGTTTTATTTTTGAACGTCAGTTCACATTTGTAGGTGGATCATCAGTGTTAGAGCTAAAATTAGCATGTTTAAAGTGATTTTCATGCTTCCAGGGGCTCGGGAAGTGAAATAAATACCATTTGGAGGCATTTAATGTTCGAGCAAAAACGGCTGATTTTCGACAAAAGAGATAACACCCCCCCATTACGTCATGCTTCAGAAATGTGGAAAATGGTCCGTTTTCAAATGTTTTATTTTTGAACGTCAGTTCCCATTTGTAGGTGGATCATCAGTGTTAGAGCTAAAATTAGCATGTTTAAAGTGATTTTCATGCTTCCAGGGGCCCAAAACACAAGATTTATGGAATGGTTAAAAGTGCATGAAAATGGCCAATTTACTCACTCTGAGTTCTCAAAAAGGGTTTCTTCACCCCGGGAAGTTAATTAAATACCATTTGGAGGCATTTAATGTTCAAGCAAAAACAGCAGATTTTCGACAAAAGAGATAACACCCCCCCCATTACGTCATGCTTCAGAAATGTGGAAAATGGTCCGTTTTCAAATGTTTTATTTTTGAACGTCAGTTCACATTTGTAGGTGGATCATCAGTGTTAGAGCTAAAATTAGCATGTTTAAAGTGATTTTCATGCTTCCAGGGGCTCGGGAAGTTAATTAAATACCATTTGGAGGCATTTAATGTTCGAGCAAAAACGGCTGATTTTCGACAAAAGAGATAACACCCCCCCATTGCGTCATGCTTCAGAAATGTGGAAAATGGTCCGTTTTCAAATGTTTTATTTTTGAACGTCAGTTCACATTTGTAGGTGGATCATCAGTGTTAGAGCTAAAATTAGCATGTTTAAAGTGATTTTCATGCTTCCAGGGGCTCGGGAAGTGAAATAAATACCATTTGGAGGCATTTAATGTTCGAGCAAAAACGGCTGATTTTCGACAAAAGAGATAACACCCCCCCATTACGTCATGCTTCAGAAATGTGGAAAATGGTCCGTTTTCAAATGTTTTATTTTTGAACGTCAGTTCACATTTGTAGGTGGATCATCAGTGTTAGAGCTAAAATTAGCATGTTTAAAGTGATTTTCATGCTTCCAGGGGCCCAAAACACAAGATTTATGGAATCGTTAAAAGTGCATGAAAATGGCCAATTTACTCACTCTGAGTTCTCAAAAAGGGTTTCTTCACCCCGGGAAGTTAATTAAATACCATTTGGAGGCATTTAATGTTCGAGCAAAAAGGGCTGATTTTCGACAAAAGAGATAACACCCCCCCATTACGTCATGCTTCAGAAATGTGGAAAATGGTCCGTTTTCAAATGTTTTATTTTTGAACGTCAGTTCACATTTGTAGGTGGATCATCAGTGTTAGAGCTAAAATTAGCATGTTTAAAGTGATTTTCATGCTTCCAGGGGCTCGGGAAGTTAATTAAATACCATTTGGAGGCATTTAATGTTCGAGCAAAAACGGCTGATTTTCGACAAAAGAGATAACACCCCCCCATTACGTCATGCTTCAGAAATGTGGAAAATGGTCCGTTTTCAAATGTTTTATTTTTGAACGTCAGATCACATTTGTAGGTGGATCATCAGTGTTAGAGCTAAAATTAGCATGTTTAAAGTGATTTTCATGCTTACAGGGGCTCGGGAAGTTAATTAAATACCATTTGGAGGCATTTAATGTTCGAGCAAAAACGGCTGATTTTCGACAAAAGAGATAACACCCCCCCATTACGTCATGCTTCAGAAATGTGGAAAATGGTCCGTTTTCAAATGTTTTATTTTTGAACGTCAGTTCACATTTGTAGGTGGATCATCAGTGTTAGAGCTAAAATTAGCATGTTTAAAGTGATTTTCATGCTTCCAGGGGCCCAAAACACAAGATTTATGGAATGGTTAAAAGTGCATGAAAATGGCCAATTTACTCACTCTGAGTTCTCAAAAAGGGTTTCTTCACCCCGGGAAGTTAATTAAATACCATTTGGAGTCATTTAATGTTCGAGCAAAAACGGCTGATTTTCGACAAAAGAGATAACACCCCCCCATTACGTCATGCTTCAGAAATGTGGAAAATGGTCCGTTTTCAAATGTTTTATTTTTGAACGTCAGTTCACATTTGTAGGTGGATCATCAGTGTTAGAGCTAAAATTAGCATGTTTAAAGTGATTTTCATGCTTCCAGGGGCTCGGGAAGTGAAATAAATACCATTTGGAGGCATTTAATGTTCGAGCAAAAACGGCTGATTTTCGACAAAAGAGATAACACCCCCCCATTACGTCATGCTTCAGAAATGTGGAAAATGGTCCGTTTTCAAATGTTTTATTTTTGAACGTCAGTTCCCATTTGTAGGTGGATCATCAGTGTTAGAGCTAAAATTAGCATGTTTAAAGTGATTTTCATGCTTCCAGGGGCCCAAAACACAAGATTTATGGAATGGTTAAAAGTGCATGAAAATGGCCAATTTACTCACTCTGAGTTCTCAAAAAGGGTTTCTTCACCCCGGGAAGTTAATTAAATACCATTTGGAGGCATTTAATGTTCAAGCAAAAACAGCTGATTTTCGACAAAAGAGATAACACCCCCCCATTACGTCATGCTTCAGAAATGTGGAAAATGGTCCGTTTTCAAATGTTTTATTTTTGAACGTCAGTTCACATTTGTAGGTGGATCATCAGTGTTAGAGCTAAAATTAGCATGTTTAAAGTGATTTTCATGCTTCCAGGGGCTCGGGAAGTTAATTAAATACCATTTGGAGGCATTTAATGTTCGAGCAAAAACGGCTGATTTTCGACAAAAGAGATAACACCCCCCCATTACGTCATGCTTCAGAAATGTGGAAAATGGTCCGTTTTCAAATGTTTTATTTTTGAACGTCAGTTCACATTTGTAGGTGGATCATCAGTGTTAGAGCTAAAATTAGCATGTTTAAAGTGATTTTCATGCTTCCAGGGGCCCAAAACACAAGATTAATGGAATGGTTAAAAGTGCATGAAAATGGCCAATTTACTCACACTGAGTTCTCAAAAAGGGTTTCTTCACCCCGGGAAGTGAAATAAATACCATTTGGAGGCATTTAATGTTCGAGCAAAAACGGCTGAATTTCGACAAAAGAGATAACACCCCCCCATTACGTCATGCTTCAGAAATGTGGAAAATGGTCCGTTTTCAAATGTTTTATTTTTGAACGTCAGTTCACATTTGTAGGTGGATCATCAGTGTTAGAGCTAAAATTAGCATGTTTAAAGTGATTTTCATGCTTCCAGGGGCCCAAAACACAAGATTTATGGAATGGTTAAAAGTGCATGAAAATGGCCAATTTACTCACTCTGAGTTCTCAAAAAGGGTTTCTTCACCCCGGGAAGTTAATTAAATACCATTTGGAGGCATTTAATGTTCGAGCAAAAACGGCTGATTTTCGACAAAAGAGATAACACCCCCCCATTACGTCATGCTTCAGAAATGTGGAAAATGGTCCGTTTTCAAATGTTTTATTTTTGAACGTCAGTTCACATTTGTAGGTGGATCATCAGTGTTAGAGCTAAAATTAGCATGTTTAAAGTGATTTTCATGCTTCCAGGGGCTCGGGAAGTTAATTAAATACCATTTGGAGGCATTTAATGTTCAAGCAAAAACGGCTGATTTTCGACAAAAGAGATAACACCCCCCCATTACGTCATGCTTCAGAAATGTGGAAAATGGTCCGTTTTCAAATGTTTTATTTTTGAACGTCAGTTCACATTTGAAGGTGGATCATCAGTGTTAGAGCTAAAATTAGCATGTTTAAAGTGATTTTCATGCTTCCAGGGGCTCGGGAAGTGAAATAAATACCATTTGGAGGCATTTAATGTTCGAGCAAAAACGGCTGATTTTCGACAAAAGAGATAACACCCCCCCATTACGTCATGCTTCAGAAATGTGGAAAATGGTCCGTTTTCAAATGTTTTATTTTTGAACGTCAGTTCCCATTTGTAGGTGGATCATCAGTGTTAGAGCTAAAATTAGCATGTTTAAAGTGATTTTCATGCTTCCAGGGGCCCAAAACACAAGATTTATGGAATGGTTAAAAGTGCATGAAAATGGCCAATTTACTCACTCTGAGTTCTCAAAAAGGGTTTCTTCACCCCGGGAAGTTAATTAAATACCATTTGGAGGCATTTAATGTTCAAGCAAAAACAGCAGATTTTCGACAAAAGAGATAACACCCCCCCCATTACGTCATGCTTCAGAAATGTGGAAAATGGTCCGTTTTCAAATGTTTTATTTTTGAACGTCAGTTCACATTTGTAGGTGGATCATCAGTGTTAGAGCTAAAATTAGCATGTTTAAAGTGATTTTCATGCTTCCAGGGGCTCGGGAAGTTAATTAAATACCATTTGGAGGCATTTAATGTTCGAGCAAAAACGGCTGATTTTCGACAAAAGAGATAACACCCCCCCATTGCGTCATGCTTCAGAAATGTGGAAAATGGTCCGTTTTCAAATGTTTTATTTTTGAACGTCAGTTCACATTTGTAGGTGGATCATCAGTGTTAGAGCTAAAATTAGCATGTTTAAAGTGATTTTCATGCTTCCAGGGGCTCGGGAAGTTAATTAAATACCATTTGGAGGCATTTAATGTTCGAGCAAAAACGGCTGATTTTCGACAAAAGAGATAACACCCCCCCATTACGTCATGCTTCAGAAATGTGGAAAATGGTCCGTTTTCAAATGTTTTATTTTTGAACGTCAGATCACATTTGTAGGTGGATCATCAGTGTTAGAGCTAAAATTAGCATGTTTAAAGTGATTTTCATGCTTACAGGGGCTCGGGAAGTTAATTAAATACCATTTGGAGGCATTTAATGTTCGAGCAAAAACGGCTGATTTTCGACAAAAGAGATAACACCCCCCCATTACGTCATGCTTCAGAAATGTGGAAAATGGTCCGTTTTCAAATGTTTTATTTTTGAACGTCAGTTCACATTTGTAGGTGGATCATCAGTGTTAGAGCTAAAATTAGCATGTTTAAAGTGATTTTCATGCTTCCAGGGGCCCAAAACACAAGATTTATGGAATGGTTAAAAGTGCATGAAAATGGCCAATTTACTCACTCTGAGTTCTCAAAAAGGGTTTCTTCACCCCGGGAAGTTAATTAAATACCATTTGGAGTCATTTAATGTTCGAGCAAAAACGGCTGATTTTCGACAAAAGAGATAACACCCCCCCATTACGTCATGCTTCAGAAATGTGGAAAATGGTCCGTTTTCAAATGTTTTATTTTTGAACGTCAGTTCACATTTGTAGGTGGATCATCAGTGTTAGAGCTAAAATTAGCATGTTTAAAGTGATTTTCATGCTTCCAGGGGCCCAAAACACAAGATTAATGGAATGGTTAAAAGTGCATGAAAATGGCCAATTTACTCACTCTGAGTTCTCAAAAAGGGTTTCTTCACCCCGGGAAGTGAAATAAATACCTTTTGGAGGCATTTAATGTTCGAGCAAAAACGGCTGATTTTCGACAAAAGAGATAACACCCCCCATTACGTCATGCTTCAGAAATGTGGAAAATGGTCCGTTTTCAAATGTTTTATTTTTGAACGTCAGTTCACATTTGTAGGTGGATCATCAGTGTTAGAGCTAAAATTAGCATGTTTAAAGTGATTTTCATGCTTCCAGGGGCTCGGGAAGTGAAATAAATACCATTTGGAGGCATTTAATGTTCGAGCAAAAACGGCTGATTTTCGACAAAAGAGATAACACCCCCCCATTACGTCATGCTTCAGAAATGTGGAAAATGGTCCGTTTTCAAATGTTTTATTTTTGAACGTCAGTTCACATTTGTAGGTGGATCATCAGTGTTAGAGCTAAAATTAGCATGTTTAAAGTGATTTTCATGCTTCCAGGGGCCCAAAACACAAGATTCATGGAATGGTTAAAAGTGCATGAAAATGGCCAATTTACTCACTCTGAGTTCTCAAAAAGGGTTTCTTCACCCCGGGAAGTTAATTAAATACCATTTGGAGGCATTTAATGTTCGAGCAAAAACGGCTGATTTTCGACAAAAGAGATAACACCCCCCCATTACGTCATGCTTCAGAAATGTGGTAAATGGTCCGTTTTCAAATGTTTTATTTTTGAACGTCAGTTCACATTTGTAGGTGGATCATCAGTGTTAGAGCTAAAATTAGCATGTTTAAAGTGATTTTCATGCTTCCAGGGGCTCGGGAAGTGAAATAAATACCATTTGGAGGCATTTAATGTTCGAGCAAAAACGGCTGATTTTCGACAAAAGAGATAACACCCCCCATTACGTCATGCTTCAGAAATGTGGAAAATGGTCCGTTTTCAAATGTTTTATTTTTGAACGTCAGTTCACATTTGTAGGTGGATCATCAGTGTTAGAGCTAAAATTAGCATGTTTAAAGTGATTTTCATGCTTCCAGGGGCCCAAAACACAAGATTTATGGAATGGTTAAAAGTGCATGAAAATGGCCAATTTACTCACTCTGAGTTCTCAAAAAGGGTTTCTTCACCCCGGGAAGTGAAATAAATACCATTTGGAGGCATTTAATGTTCGAGCAAAAACGGCTGATTTTCGACAAAAGAGATAACACCCCCCCATTACGTCATGCTTCAGAAATGTGGAAAATGGTCCGTTTTCAAATGTTTTATTTTTGAACGTCAGTTCACATTTGTAGGTGGATCATCAGTGTTAGAGCTAAAATTAGCATGTTTAAAGTGATTTTCATGCTTCCAGGGGCTCGGGAAGTTAATTAAATACCATTTGGAGGCATTTAATGTTCGAGCAAAAACGGCTGATTTTCGACAAAAGAGATAACACCCCCCCATTACGTCATGCTTCAGAAATGTGGAAAATGGTCCGTTTTCAAATGTTTTATTTTTGAACGTCAGTTCACATTTGTAGGTGGATCATCAGTGTTAGAGCTAAAATTAGCATGTTTAAAGTGATTTTCATGCTTCCAGGGGCTCGGGAAGTTAATTAAATACCATTTGGAGGCATTTAATGTTCGAGCAAAAACGGCTGATTTTCGACAAAAGAGATAACACCCCCCCATTACGTCATGCTTCAGAAATGTGGAAAATGGTCCGTTTTCAAATGTTTTATTTTTGAACGTCAGTTCACATTTGTAGGTGGATCATCAGTGTTAGAGCTAAAATTAGCATGTTTAAAGTGATTTTCATGCTTCCAGGGGCTCGGGAAGTGAAATAAATACCATTTGGAGGCATTTAATGTTCGAGCAAAAACGGCTGATTTTCGACAAAAGAGATAACACCCCCCCATTACGTCATGCTTCAGAAATGTGGAAAATGGTCCGTTTTCAAATGTTTTATTTTTGAACGTCAGTTCACATTTGTAGGTGGATCATCAGTGTTAGAGCTAAAATTAGCATGTTTAAAGTGATTTTCATGCTTCCAGGGGCCCAAAACACAAGATTTATGGAATGGTTAAAAGTGCATGAAAATGGCCAATTTACTCACTCTGAGTTCTCAAAAAGGGTTTCTTCACCCCGGGAAGTTAATTAAATACCATTTGGAGGCATTTAATGTTCGAGCAAAAACGGCTGATTTTCGACAAAAGAGATAACACCCCCCCATTACGTCATGCTTCAGAAATGTGGAAAATGGTCCGTTTTCAAATGTTTTATTTTTGAACGTCAGTTCACATTTGTAGGTGGATCATCAGTGTTAGAGCTAAAATTAGCATGTTTAAAGTGATTTTAATGCTTCCAGGGGGCCAAAAAACAAGATTTATGGAATGGTTAAAAGTGCATGAAAATGGCCAATTTACTCACTCTGAGTTCTCAAAAAGGGTTTCTTCACCCCGGGAAGTTAATTAAATACCATTTGGAGGCATTTAATGTTCGAGCAAAAACGGCTGATTTTCGAAAAAAGAGATAACACCCCCCCATTACGTCATGCTTCAGAAATGTGGAAAATGGTCAGTTTTCAAATGTTTTATTTTTGAACGTCAGTTCACATTTGTAGGTGGATCATCAGTGTTAGAGCTAAAATTAGCATGTTTAAAGGGATTTTCATGCTTCCAGGGGCTCGGGAAGTGAAATAAATACCATTTGGAGGCATTTAATGTTCGAGCAAAAACGGCTAATTTTCGACAAAAGAGATAACACCCCCCCATTACGTCATGCTTCAGAAATGTGGAAAATGGTCCGTTTTCAAATGTTTTATTTTTGAACGTCAGTTCACATTTGTAGGTGGATCATCAGTGTTAGAGCTAAAATTAGCATGTTTAAAGTGATTTTCATGCTTCCAGGGGCCCAAAACACAAGATTTATGGAATGGTTAAAAGTGCATGAAAATGGCCAATTTACTCACTCTGAGTTCTCAAAAAGGGTTTCTTCACCCCGGGAAGTGAAATAAATACCATTTGGAGGCATTTAATGTTCGAGCAAAAACGGCTGATTTTCGACAAAAGAGATAACACCCCCCATTACGTCATGCTTCAGAAATGTGGAAAATGGTCCGTTTTCAAATGTTTTATTTTTGAACGTCAGTTCACATTTGTAGGTGGATCATCAGTGTTAGAGCTAAAATTAGCATGTTTAAAGTGATTTTCATGCTTCCAGGGGCTCGGGAAGTTAATTAAATACCATTTGGAGGCATTTAATGTTCGAGCAAAAACGGCTGATTTTCGACAAAAGAGATAACACCCCCCCATTGCGTCATGCTTCAGAAATGTGGAAAATGGTCCGTTTTCAAATGTTTTATTTTTGAACGTCAGTTCACATTTGTAGGTGGATCATCAGTGTTAGAGCTAAAATTAGCATGTTTAAAGTGATTTTCATGCTTCCAGGGGCTCGGGAAGTGAAATAAATACCATTTGGAGGCATTTAATGTTCGAGCAAAAACGGCTGATTTTCGACAAAAGAGATAACACCCCCCCATTACGTCATGCTTCAGAAATGTGGAAAATGGTCCGTTTTCAAATGTTTTATTTTTGAACGTCAGTTCACATTTGTAGGTGGATCATCAGTGTTAGAGCTAAAATTAGCATGTTTAAAGTGATTTTCATGCTTCCAGGGGCCCAAAACACAAGATTTATGGAATCGTTAAAAGTGCATGAAAATGGCCAATTTACTCACTCTGAGTTCTCAAAAAGGGTTTCTTCACCCCGGGAAGTTAATTAAATACCATTTGGAGGCATTTAATGTTCGAGCAAAAAGGGCTGATTTTCGACAAAAGAGATAACACCCCCCCATTACGTCATGCTTCAGAAATGTGGAAAATGGTCCGTTTTCAAATGTTTTATTTTTGAACGTCAGTTCACATTTGTAGGTGGATCATCAGTGTTAGAGCTAAAATTAGCATGTTTAAAGTGATTTTCATGCTTCCAGGGGCTCGGGAAGTTAATTAAATACCATTTGGAGGCATTTAATGTTCGAGCAAAAACGGCTGATTTTCGACAAAAGAGATAACACCCCCCCATTACGTCATGCTTCAGAAATGTGGAAAATGGTCCGTTTTCAAATGTTTTATTTTTGAACGTCAGATCACATTTGTAGGTGGATCATCAGTGTTAGAGCTAAAATTAGCATGTTTAAAGTGATTTTCATGCTTACAGGGGCTCGGGAAGTTAATTAAATACCATTTGGAGGCATTTAATGTTCGAGCAAAAACGGCTGATTTTCGACAAAAGAGATAACACCCCCCCATTACGTCATGCTTCAGAAATGTGGAAAATGGTCCGTTTTCAAATGTTTTATTTTTGAACGTCAGTTCACATTTGTAGGTGGATCATCAGTGTTAGAGCTAAAATTAGCATGTTTAAAGTGATTTTCATGCTTCCAGGGGCCCAAAACACAAGATTTATGGAATGGTTAAAAGTGCATGAAAATGGCCAATTTACTCACTCTGAGTTCTCAAAAAGGGTTTCTTCACCCCGGGAAGTTAATTAAATACCATTTGGAGTCATTTAATGTTCGAGCAAAAACGGCTGATTTTCGACAAAAGAGATAACACCCCCCCATTACGTCATGCTTCAGAAATGTGGAAAATGGTCCGTTTTCAAATGTTTTATTTTTGAACGTCAGTTCACATTTGTAGGTGGATCATCAGTGTTAGAGCTAAAATTAGCATGTTTAAAGTGATTTTCATGCTTCCAGGGGCCCAAAACACAAGATTAATGGAATGGTTAAAAGTGCATGAAAATGGCCAATTTACTCACTCTGAGTTCTCAAAAAGGGTTTCTTCACCCCGGGAAGTGAAATAAATACCATTTGGAGGCATTTAATGTTCGAGCAAAAACGGCTGATTTTCGACAAAAGAGATAACACCCCCCCATTACGTCATGCTTCAGAAATGTGGAAAATGGTCCGTTTTCAAATGTTTTATTTTTGAACGTCAGTTCACATTTGTAGGTGGATCATCAGTGTTAGAGCTAAAATTAGCATGTTTAAAGTGATTTTCATGCTTCCAGGGGCTCGGGAAGTGAAATAAATACCATTTGGAGGCATTTAATGTTCGAGCAAAAACGGCTGATTTTCGACAAAAGAGATAACACCCCCCCATTACGTCATGCTTCAGAAATGTGGAAAATGGTCCGTTTTCAAATGTTTTATTTTTGAACGTCAGTTCACATTTGTAGGTGGAGCATCAGTGTTAGAGCTAAAATTAGCATGTTTAAAGTGATTTTCATGCTTCCAGGGGCCCAAAACACAAGATTCATGGAATGGTTAAAAGTGCATGAAAATGGCCAATTTACTCACTCTGAGTTCTCAAAAAGGGTTTCTTCACCCCGGGAAGTTAATTAAATACCATTTGGAGGCATTTAATGTTCGAGCAAAAACGGCTGATTTTCGACAAAAGAGATAACACCCCCCCATTACGTCATGCTTCAGAAATGTGGTAAATGGTCCGTTTTCAAATGTTTTATTTTTGAACGTCAGTTCACATTTGTAGGTGGATCATCAGTGTTAGAGCTAAAATTAGCATGTTTAAAGTGATTTTCATGCTTCCAGGGGCTCGGGAAGTGAAATAAATACCATTTGGAGGCATTTAATGTTCGAGCAAAAACGGCTGATTTTCGACAAAAGAGATAACACCCCCCATTACGTCATGCTTCAGAAATGTGGAAAATGGTCCGTTTTCAAATGTTTTATTTTTGAACGTCAGTTCACATTTGTAGGTGGATCATCAGTGTTAGAGCTAAAATTAGCATGTTTAAAGTGATTTTCATGCTTCCAGGGGCCCAAAACACAAGATTTATGGAATGGTTAAAAGTGCATGAAAATGGCCAATTTACTCACTCTGAGTTCTCAAAAAGGGTTTCTTCACCCCGGGAAGTGAAATAAATACCATTTGGAGGCATTTAATGTTCGAGCAAAAACGGCTGATTTTCGACAAAAGAGATAACACCCCCCCATTACGTCATGCTTCAGAAATGTGGAAAATGGTCCGTTTTCAAATGTTTTATTTTTGAACGTCAGTTCACATTTGTAGGTGGATCATCAGTGTTAGAGCTAAAATTAGCATGTTTAAAGTGATTTTCATGCTTCCAGGGGCTCGGGAAGTTAATTAAATACCATTTGGAGGCATTTAATGTTCGAGCAAAAACGGCTGATTTTCGACAAAAGAGATAACACCCCCCCATTACGTCATGCTTCAGAAATGTGGAAAATGGTCCGTTTTCAAATGTTTTATTTTTGAACGTCAGTTCACATTTGTAGGTGGATCATCAGTGTTAGAGCTAAAATTAGCATGTTTAAAGTGATTTTCATGCTTCCAGGGGCTCGGGAAGTTAATTAAATACCATTTGGAGGCATTTAATGTTCGAGCAAAAACGGCTGATTTTCGACAAAAGAGATAACACCCCCCCATTACGTCATGCTTCAGAAATGTGGAAAATGGTCCGTTTTCAAATGTTTTATTTTTGAACGTCAGTTCACATTTGTAGGTGGATCATCAGTGTTAGAGCTAAAATTAGCATGTTTAAAGTGATTTTCATGCTTCCAGGGGCTCGGGAAGTGAAATAAATACCATTTGGAGGCATTTAATGTTCGAGCAAAAACGGCTGATTTTCGACAAAAGAGATAACACCCCCCCATTACGTCATGCTTCAGAAATGTGGAAAATGGTCCGTTTTCAAATGTTTTATTTTTGAACGTCAGTTCACATTTGTAGGTGGATCATCAGTGTTAGAGCTAAAATTAGCATGTTTAAAGTGATTTTCATGCTTCCAGGGGCCCAAAACACAAGATTTATGGAATGGTTAAAAGTGCATGAAAATGGCCAATTTACTCACTCTGAGTTCTCAAAAAGGGTTTCTTCACCCCGGGAAGTTAATTAAATACCATTTGGAGGCATTTAATGTTCGAGCAAAAACGGCTGATTTTCGACAAAAGAGATAACACCCCCCCATTACGTCATGCTTCAGAAATGTGGAAAATGGTCCGTTTTCAAATGTTTTATTTTTGAACGTCAGTTCACATTTGTAGGTGGATCATCAGTGTTAGAGCTAAAATTAGCATGTTTAAAGTGATTTTCATGCTTCCAGGGGGCCAAAAAACAAGATTTATGGAATGGTTAAAAGTGCATGAAAATGGCCAATTTACTCACTCTGAGTTCTCAAAAAGGGTTTCTTCACCCCGGGAAGTTAATTAAATACCATTTGGAGGCATTTAATGTTCGAGCAAAAACGGCTGATTTTCGACAAAAGAGATAACACCCCCCCATTACGTCATGCTTCAGAAATGTGGAAAATGGTCCGTTTTCAAATGTTTTATTTTTGAACGTCAGTTCACATTTGTAGGTGGATCATCAGTGTTAGAGCTAAAATTAGCATGTTTAAAGGGATTTTCATGCTTCCAGGGGCTCGGGAAGTGAAATAAATACCATTTGGAGGCATTTAATGTTCGAGCAAAAACGGCTAATTTTCGACAAAAGAGATAACACCCCCCCATTACGTCATGCTTCAGAAATGTGGAAAATGGTCCGTTTTCAAATGTTTTATTTTTGAACGTCAGTTCACATTTGTAGGTGGATCATCAGTGTTAGAGCTAAAATTAGCATGTTTAAAGTGATTTTCATGCTTCCAGGGGCCCAAAACACAAGATTTATGGAATGGTTAAAAGTGCATGAAAATGGCCAATTTACTCACTCTGAGTTCTCAAAAAGGGTTTCTTCACCCCGGGAAGTGAAATAAATACCATTTGGAGGCATTTAATGTTCGAGCAAAAACGGCTGATTTTCGACAAAAGAGATAACACCCCCCATTACGTCATGCTTCAGAAATGTGGAAAATGGTCCGTTTTCAAATGTTTTATTTTTGAACGTCAGTTCACATTTGTAGGTGGATCATCAGTGTTAGAGCTAAAATTAGCATGTTTAAAGTGATTTTCATGCTTCCAGGGGCTCGGGAAGTGAAATAAATACCATTTGGAGGCATTTAATGTTCGAGCAAAAACGGCTGATTTTCGACAAAAGAGATAACACCCCCCCATTACGTCATGCTTCAGAAATGTGGAAAATGGTCCGTTTTCAAATGTTTTATTTTTGAACGTCAGTTCACATTTGTAGGTGGATCATCAGTGTTAGAGCTAAAATTAGCATGTTTAAAGTGATTTTCATGCTTCCAGGGGCCCAAAACACAAGATTAATGGAATGGTTAAAAGTGCATGAAAATGGCCAATTTACTCACTCTGAGTTCTCAAAAAGGGTTTCTTCACCCCGGGAAGTTAATTAAATACCATTTGGAGGCATTTAATGTTCGAGCAAAAACGGCTGATTTTCGACAAAAGAGATAACACCCCCCCATTACGTCTTGCTTCAGAAATGTGGAAAATGGTCCGTTTTCAAATGTTTTATTTTTGAACGTCAGTTCACATTTGTAGGTGGATCATCAGTGTTAGAGCTAAAACTAGCATGTTTAAAGTGATTTTCATGCTTCCAGGGGCTCGGGAAGTTAATTAAATACCATTTGGAGGCATTTAATGTTCGAGCAAAAACGGCTGATTTTCGACAAAAGAGATAACACCCCCCCATTACGTCATGCTTCAGAAATGTGGAAAATGGTCCGTTTTCAAATGTTTTATTTTTGAACGTCAGTTCACATATTAGGTGGATCATCAGTGTTAGAGCTAAAATTAGCATGTTTAAAGTGATTTTCATGCTTCCAGGGGCCCAAAACACAAGATTTATGGAATGGTTAAAAGTGCATGAAAATGGCCAATTTACTCACTCTGAGTTCTCAAAAAGGGTTTCTTCACCCCGGGAAGTTAATTAAATACCATTTGGAGGCATTTAATGTTCGAGCAAAAACGGCTGATTTTCGACAAAAGAGATAACACCCCCCCCATTACGTCATGCTTCAGAAATTTGGAAAATGGTCCGTTTTCAAATGTTTTATTTTTGAACGTCAGTTCACATTTGTAGGTGGATCATCAGTGTTAGAGCTAAAATTAGCATGTTTAAAGTGATTTTCATGCTTCCAGGGGCTCGGGAAGTTAATTAAATACCATTTGGAGGCATTTATTGTTCGAGCAAAAACGGCTGATTTTCGACAAAAGAGATAACACCCCCCCATTACGTCATGCTTCAGAAATGTGGAAAATGGTCCGTTTTCAAATGTTTTATTTTTGAACGTCAGTTCACATTTGTAGGTGGATCATCAGTGTTAGAGCTAAAATTAGCATGTTTAAAGTGATTTTCATGCTTCCAGGGGCTCGGGAAGTTAATTAAATACCATTTGGAGGCATTTAATGTTCGAGCAAAAACGGCTGATTTTCGACAAAAGAGATAACACCCCCCCATTACGTCATGCTTCAGAAATGTGGAAAATGGTCCGTTTTCAAATGTTTTATTTTTGAACGTCAGTTCACATTTGTAGGTGGATCATCAGTGTTAGAGCTAAAATTAGCATGTTTAAAGTGATTTTCATGCTTCCAGGGGCTCGGGAAGTTAATTAAATATCATTTGGAGGCATTTAATGTTCGAGCAAAAACGGCTGATTTTCGACAAAAGAGATAACACCCCCCATTACGTCATGCTTCAGAAATGTGGAAAATGGTCCGTTTTCAAATGTTTTATTTTTGAACGTCAGTTCACATTTGTAGGTGGATCATCAGTGTTAGAGCTAAAATTAGCATGTTTAAAGTGATTTTCATGCTTCCAGGGGCCCAAAACACAAGATTAATGGAATGGTTAAAAGTGCATGAAAATGGCCAATTTACTCACTCTGAGTTCTCAAAAAGGGTTTCTTCACCCCGGGAAGTGAAATAAATACCATTTGGAGGCATTTAATGTTCGAGCAAAAACGGCTGATTTTCGACAAAAGAGATAACACCCCCCCATTACGTCATGCTTCAGAAATGTGGAAAATGGTCCGTTTTCAAATGTTTTATTTTTGAACGTCAGTTCACATTTGTAGGTGGATCATCAGTGTTAGAGCTAAAATTAGCATGTTTAAAGTGATTTTCATGCTTCCAGGGGCCCAAAACACAAGATTTATGGAATGGTTAAAAGTGCATGAAAATGGCCAATTTACTCACTCTGAGTTCTCAAAAAGGGTTTCTTCACCCCGGGAAGTTAATTAAATACCATTTGGAGGCATTTAATGTTCGAGCAAAAACGGCTGATTTTCGACAAAAGAGATAACACCCCCCCATTACGTCATGCTTCAGAAATGTGGAAAATGGTCCGTTTTCAAATGTTTTATTTTTGAACGTCAGTTCACATTTGTAGGTGGATCATCAGTGTTAAAGCTAAAATTAGCATGTTTAAAGTGATTTTCATGCTTCCAGGGGCTCGGGAAGTTAATTAAATACCATTTGGAGGCATTTAATGTTCGAGCAAAAACGGCTGATTTTCGACAAAAGAGATAACACCCCCCCATTACGTCATGCTTCAGAAATGTGGAAAATGGTCCGTTTTCAAATGTTTTATTTTTGAACGTCAGTTCACATTTGTAGGTGGATCATCAGTGTTAGAGCTAAAATTAGCATGTTTAAAGTGATTTTCATGCTTCCAGGGGCTCGGGAAGTGAAATAAATACCATTTGGAGGCATTTAATGTTCGAGCAAAAACGGCTGATTTTCGACAAAAGAGATAACACCCCCCCATTACGTCATGCTTCAGAAATGTGGAAAATGGTCCGTTTTCAAATGTTTTATTTTTGAACGTCAGTTCCCATTTGTAGGTGGATCATCAGTGTTAGAGCTAAAATTAGCATGTTTAAAGTGATTTTCATGCTTCCAGGGGCCCAAAACACAAGATTTATGGAATGGTTAAAAGTGCATGAAAATGGCCAATTTACTCACTCTGAGTTCTCAAAAAGGGTTTCTTCACCCCGGGAAGTTAATTAAATACCATTTGGAGGCATTTAATGTTCAAGCAAAAACAGCTGATTTTCGACAAAAGAGATAACACCCCCCCATTACGTCATGCTTCAGAAATGTGGAAAATGGTCCGTTTTCAAATGTTTTATTTTTGAACGTCAGTTCACATTTGTAGGTGGATCATCAGTGTTAGAGCAAAAATTTGCATGTTTAAAGTGATTTTCATGCTTCCAGGGGCTCGGGAAGTTAATTAAATACCATTTGGAGGCATTTAATGTTCGAGCAAAAACGGCTGATTTTCGACAAAAGAGATAACACCCCCCATTACGTCATGCTTCAGAAATGTGGAAAATGGTCCGTTTTCAAATGTTTTATTTTTGAACGTCAGTTCACATTTGTAGGTGGATCATCAGTGTTAGAGCTAAAATTAGCATGTTTAAAGTGATTTTCATGCTTCCAGGGGCTCGGGAAGTGAAATAAATACCATTTGGAGGCATTTAATGTTCGAGCAAAAACGGCTGATTTTCGACAAAAGAGATAACACCCCCCCATTACGTCATGCTTCAGAAATGTGGAAAATGGTCCGTTTTCAAATGTTTTATTTTTGAACGTCAGTTCACATTTGTAGGTGGATCATCAGTGTTAGAGCTAAAATTAGCATGTTTAAAGTGATTTTCATGCTTCCAGGGGCTCGGGAAGTTAATTAAATACCATTTGGAGGCATTTAATGTTCGAGCAAAAACGGCTGATTTTCGACAAAAGAGATAACACCCCCCCATTACGTCATGCTTCAGAAATGTGGAAAATGGTCCGTTTTCAAATGTTTTATTTTTGAACGTCAGTTCACATTTGTAGGTGGATCATCAGTGTTAGAGCTAAAATTAGCATGTTTAAAGTGATTTTCATGCTTCCAGGGGCCCAAAACACAAGATTTATGGAATGGTTAAAAGTGCATGAAAATGGCCAATTTACTCACTCTGAGTTCTCAAAAAGGGTTTCTTCACCCCGGGAAGTGAAATAAATACCATTTGGAGGCATTTAATGTTCGAGCAAAAACGGCTGATTTTCGACAAAAGAGATAACACCCCCCCATTACGTCATGCTTCAGAAATGTGGAAAATGGTCCGTTTTCAAATGTTTTATTTTTGAACGTCAGTTCACATTTGTAGGTGGATCATCAGTGTTAGAGCTAAAATTAGCATGTTTAAAGTGATTTTCATGCTTCCAGGGGCTCGGGAAGTTAATTAAATACCATTTGGAGGCATTTAATGTTCGAGCAAAAACGGCTGATTTTCGACAAAAGAGATAACACCCCCCCATTACGTCATGCTTCAGAAATGTGGAAAATGGTCCGTTTTCAAATGTTTTATTTTTGAACGTCAGTTCACATTTGTAGGTGGATCATCAGTGTTAGAGCTAAAATTAGCATGTTTAAAGTGATTTTCATGCTTCCAGGGGCTCGGGAAGTTAATTAAATACCATTTGGAGGCATTTAATGTTCGAGCAAAAACAGCTGATTTTCGACAAAAGAGATAACACCCCCCCATTACGTCATGCTTCAGAAATGTGGAAAATGGTCCGTTTTCAAATGTTTTATTTTTGAACGTCAGTTCACATTTGTAGGTGGATCATCAGTGTTAGAGCTAAAATTAGCATGTTTAAAGTGATTTTCATGCTTCCAGGGGCTCGGGAAGTGAAATAAATACCATTTGGAGGCATTTAATGTTCGAGCAAAAACGGCTGATTTTCGACAAAAGAGATAACACCCCCCCATTACGTCATGCTTCAGAAATGTGGAAAATGGTCCGTTTTCAAATGTTTTATTTTTGAACGTCAGTTCACATTTGTAGGTGGATCATCAGTGTTAGAGCTAAAATTAGCATGTTTAAAGTGATTTTCATGCTTCCAGGGGCCCAAAACACAAGATTTATGGAATGGTTAAAAGTGCATGAAAATGGCCAATTTACTCACTCTGAGTTCTCAAAAAGGGTTTCTTCACCCCGGGAAGTTAATTAAATACCATTTGGAGGCATTTAATGTTCGAGCAAAAACGGCTGATTTTCGACAAAAGAGATAACACCCCCCCATTACGTCATGCTTCAGAAATGTGGAAAATGGTCCGTTTTCAAATGTTTTATTTTTGAACGTCAGTTCACATTTGTAGGTGGATCATCAGTGTTAGAGCTAAAATTAGCATGTTTAAAGTGATTTTCATGCTTCCAGGGGCCCAAAACACAAGATTTATGGAATGGTTAAAAGTGCATGAAAATGGCCAATTTACTCACTCTGAGTTCTCAAAAAGGGTTTCTTCACCCCGGGAAGTGAAATAAATACCATTTGGAGGCATTTAATGTTCGAGCAAAAACGGCTGATTTTCGACAAAAGAGATAACACCCCCCCATTACGTCATGCTTCAGAAATGTGGAAAATGGTCCGTTTTCAAATGTTTTATTTTTGAACGTCAGTTCACATTTGTAGGTGGATCATCAGTGTTAGAGCTAAAATTAGCATGTTTAAAGTGATTTTCATGCTTCCAGGGGCTCGGGAAGTTAATTAAATACCATTTGGAGGCATTTAATGTTCGAGCAAAAACGGCTGATTTTCGACAAAAGAGATAACACCCCCCCATTACGTCATGCTTCAGAAATGTGGAAAATGGTCCGTTTTCAAATGTTTTATTTTTGAACGTCAGTTCACATTTGTAGGTGGATCATCAGTGTTAGAGCTAAAATTAGCATGTTTAAAGTGATTTTCATGCTTCCAGGGGCTCGGGAAGTTAATTAAATACCATTTGGAGGCATTTAATGTTCGAGCAAAAACGGCTGATTTTCGACAAAAGAGATAACACCCCCCCATTACGTCATGCTTCAGAAATGTGGAAAATGGTCCGTTTTCAAATGTTTTATTTTTGAACGTCAGTTCACATTTGTAGGTGGATCATCAGTGTTAGAGCTAAAATTAGCATGTTTAAAGTGATTTTCATGCTTCCAGGGGCTCGGGAAGTGAAATAAATACCATTTGGAGGCATTTAATGTTCGAGCAAAAACGGCTGATTTTCGACAAAAGAGATAACACCCCCCCATTACGTCATGCTTCAGAAATGTGGAAAATGGTCCGTTTTCAAATGTTTTATTTTTGAACGTCAGTTCACATTTGTAGGTGGATCATCAGTGTTAGAGCTAAAATTAGCATGTTTAAAGTGATTTTCATGCTTCCAGGGGCCCAAAACACAAGATTTATGGAATGGTTAAAAGTGCATGAAAATGGCCAATTTACTCACTCTGAGTTCTCAAAAAGGGTTTCTTCACCCCGGGAAGTTAATTAAATACCATTTGGAGGCATTTAATGTTCGAGCAAAAACGGCTGATTTTCGACAAAAGAGATAACACCCCCCCATTACGTCATGCTTCAGAAATGTGGAAAATGGTCCGTTTTCAAATGTTTTATTTTTGAACGTCAGTTCACATTTGTAGGTGGATCATCAGTGTTAGAGCTAAAATTAGCATGTTTAAAGTGATTTTCATGCTTCCAGGGGCCCAAAACACAAGATTTATGGAATGGTTAAAAGTGCATGAAAATGGCCAATTTACTCACTCTGAGTTCTCAAAAAGGGTTTCTTCACCCCGGGAAGTTAATTAAATACCATTTGGAGGCATTTAATGTTCGAGCAAAAACGGCTGATTTTCGACAAAAGAGATAACACCCCCCCATTACGTCATGCTTCAGAAATGTGGAAAATGGTCCGTTTTCAAATGTTTTATTTTTGAACGTCAGTTCACATTTGTAGGTGGATCATCAGTGTTAGAGCTAAAATTAGCATGTTTAAAGTGATTTTCATGCTTCCAGGGGCTCGGGAAGTTAATTAAATACCATTTGGAGGCATTTAATGTTCGAGCAAAAACGGCTGATTTTCGACAAAAGAGATAACACCCCCCCATTACGTCATGCTTCAGAAATGTGGAAAATGGTCCGTTTTCAAATGTTTTATTTTTGAACGTCAGTTCACATTTGTAGGTGGATCATCAGTGTTAGAGCTAAAATTAGCATGTTTAAAGTGATTTTCATGCTTCCAGGGGCTCGGGAAGTTAATTAAATACCATTTGGAGGCATTTAATGTTCGAGCAAAAACGGCTGATTTTCGACAAAAGAGATAACACCCCCCCATTACGTCATGCTTCAGAAATGTGGAAAATGGTCCGTTTTCAAATGTTTTATTTTTGAACGTCAGTTCACATTTGTAGGTGGATCATCAGTGTTAGAGCTAAAATTAGCATGTTTAAAGTGATTTTCATGCTTCCAGGGGCTTGGGAAGTTAATTAAATACCATTTGGAGGCATTTAATGTTCGAGCAAAAACGGCTGATTTTCGACAAAAGAGATAACACCCCCCCATTACGTCATGCTTCAGAAATGTGGAAAATGGTCCGTTTTCAAATGTTTTATTTTTGAATGTCAGTTCACATTTGTAGGTGGATCATCAGTGTTAGAGCTAAAATTAGCATGTTTAAAGTGATTTTCATGCTTCCAGGGGCTCGGGAAGTGAAATAAATACCATTTGGAGGCATTTAATGTTCGAGCAAAAACGGCTGATTTTCGACAAAAGAGATAACACCCCCCATTACGTCATGCTTCAGAAATGTGGAAAATGGTCCGTTTTCAAATGTTTTATTTTTGAACGTCAGTTCACATTTGTAGGTGGATCATCAGTGTTAGAGCTAAAATTAGCATGTTTAAAGTGATTTTCATGCTTCCAGGGGCCCAAAACACAAGATTTATGGAATGGTTAAAAGTGCATGAAAATGGCCAATTTACTCACTCTGAGTTCTCAAAAAGGGTTTCTTCACCCCGGGAAGTTAATTAAATACCATTTGGAGGCATTTAATGTTCGAGCAAAAACGGCTGATTTTCGACAAAAGAGATAACACCCCCCCATTACGTCATGCTTCAGAAATGTGGAAAATGGTCCGTTTTCAAATGTTTTATTTTTGAACGTCAGTTCACATTTGTAGGTGGATCATCAGTGTTAGAGCTAAAATTAGCATGTTTAAAGTGATTTTCATGCTTCCAGGGGCCCAAAACACAAGATTTATGGAATGGTTAAAAGTGCATGAAAATGGCCAATTTACTCACTCTGAGTTCTCAAAAAGGGTTTCTTCACCCCGGGAAGTTAATTAAATACCATTTGGAGGCATTTAATGTTCGAGCAAAAACGGCTGATTTTCGACAAAAGAGATAACACCCCCCCATTACGTCATGCTTCAGAAATGTGGAAAATGGTCCGTTTTCAAATGTTTTATTTTTGAACGTCAGTTCACATTTGTAGGTGGATCATCAGTGTTAGAGCTAAAATTAGCATGTTTAAAGTGATTTTCATGCTTCCAGGGGCTCGGGAAGTTAATTAAATACCATTTGGAGGCATTTAATGTTCGAGCAAAAACGGCTGATTTTCGACAAAAGAGATAACACCCCCCCATTACGTCATGCTTCAGAAATGTGGAAAATGGTCCGTTTTCAAATGTTTTATTTTTGAACGTCAGTTCACATTTGTAGGTGGATCATCAGTGTTAGAGCTAAAATTAGCATGTTTAAAGTGATTTTCATGCTTCCAGGGGCCCAAAACACAAGATTTATGGAATGGTTAAAAGTGCATGAAAATGGCCAATTTACTCACTCTGAGTTCTCAAAAAGGGTTTCTTCACCCCGGGAAGTTAATTAAATACCATTTGGAGGCATTTAATGTTCGAGCAAAAACGGCTGATTTTCGACAAAAGAGATAACACCCCCCCATTACGTCATGCTTCAGAAATGTGGAAAATGGTCCGTTTTCAAATGTTTTATTTTTGAACGTCAGTTCACATTTGTAGGTGGATCATCAGTGTTAGAGCTAAAATTAGCATGTTTAAAGTGATTTTCATGCTTCCAGGGGCTCGGGAAGTTAATTAAATACCATTTGGAGGCATTTAATGTTCTAGCAAAAACGGCTGATTTTCGACAAAAGAGATAACACCCCCCCATTACGTCATGCTTCAGAAATGTGGAAAATGGTCCGTTTTCAAATGTTTTATTTTTGAACGTCAGTTCACATTTGTAGGTGGATCATCAGTGTTAGAGCTAAAATTAGCATGTTTAAAGTGATTTTCATGCTTCCAGGGGCTTGGGAAGTTAATTAAATACCATTTGGAGGCATTTAATGTTCGAGCAAAAACGGCTGATTTTCGACAAAAGAGATAACACCCCCCCATTACGTCATGCTTCAGAAATGTGGAAAATGGTCCGTTTTCAAATGTTTTATTTTTGAACGTCAGTTCACATTTGTAGGTGGATCATCAGTGTTAGAGCTAAAATTAGCATGTTTAAAGTGATTTTCATGCTTCCAGGGGCTTGGGAAGTTAATTAAATACCATTTGGAGGCATTTAATGTTCGAGCAAAAACGGCTGATTTTCGACAAAAGAGATAACACCCCCCCATTACGTCATGCTTCAGAAATGTGGAAAATGGTCCGTTTTCAAATGTTTTATTTTTGAATGTCAGTTCACATTTGTAGGTGGATCATCAGTGTTAGAGCTAAAATTAGCATGTTTAAAGTGATTTTCATGCTTCCAGGGGCTCGGGAAGTGAAATAAATACCATTTGGAGGCATTTAATGTTCGAGCAAAAACGGCTGATTTTCGACAAAAGAGATAACACCCCCCATTACGTCATGCTTCAGAAATGTGGAAAATGGTCCGTTTTCAAATGTTTTATTTTTGAACGTCAGTTCACATTTGTAGGTGGATCATCAGTGTTAGAGCTAAAATTAGCATGTTTAAAGTGATTTTCATGCTTCCAGGGGCCCAAAACACAAGATTTATGGAATGGTTAAAAGTGCATGAAAATGGCCAATTTACTCACTCTGAGTTCTCAAAAAGGGTTTCTTCACCCCGGGAAGTTAATTAAATACCATTTGGAGGCATTTAATGTTCGAGCAAAAACGGCTGATTTTCGACAAAAGAGATAACACCCCCCCATTACGTCATGCTTCAGAAATGTGGAAAATGGTCCGTTTTCAAATGTTTTATTTTTGAACGTCAGTTCACATTTGTAGGTGGATCATCAGTGTTAGAGCTAAAATTAGCATGTTTAAAGTGATTTTCATGCTTCCAGGGGCCCAAAACACAAGATTTATGGAATGGTTAAAAGTGCATGAAAATGGCCAATTTACTCACTCTGAGTTCTCAAAAAGGGTTTCTTCACCCCGGGAAGTTAATTAAATACCATTTGGAGGCATTTAATGTTCGAGCAAAAACGGCTGATTTTCGACAAAAGAGATAACACCCCCCCATTACGTCATGCTTCAGAAATGTGGAAAATGGTCCGTTTTCAAATGTTTTATTTTTGAACGTCAGTTCACATTTGTAGGTGGATCATCAGTGTTAGAGCTAAAATTAGCATGTTTAAAGTGATTTTCATGCTTCCAGGGGCTCGGGAAGTTAATTAAATACCATTTGGAGGCATTTAATGTTCGAGCAAAAACGGCTGATTTTCGACAAAAGAGATAACACCCCCCCATTACGTCATGCTTCAGAAATGTGGAAAATGGTCCGTTTTCAAATGTTTTATTTTTGAACGTCAGTTCACATTTGTAGGTGGATCATCAGTGTTAGAGCTAAAATTAGCATGTTTAAAGTGATTTTCATGCTTCCAGGGGCCCAAAACACAAGATTTATGGAATGGTTAAAAGTGCATGAAAATGGCCAATTTACTCACTCTGAGTTCTCAAAAAGGGTTTCTTCACCCCGGGAAGTTAATTAAATACCATTTGGAGGCATTTAATGTTCGAGCAAAAACGGCTGATTTTCGACAAAAGAGATAACACCCCCCCATTACGTCATGCTTCAGAAATGTGGAAAATGGTCCGTTTTCAAATGTTTTATTTTTGAACGTCAGTTCACATTTGTAGGTGGATCATCAGTGTTAGAGCTAAAATTAGCATGTTTAAAGTGATTTTCATGCTTCCAGGGGCTCGGGAAGTTAATTAAATACCATTTGGAGGCATTTAATGTTCTAGCAAAAACGGCTGATTTTCGACAAAAGAGATAACACCCCCCCATTACGTCATGCTTCAGAAATGTGGAAAATGGTCCGTTTTCAAATGTTTTATTTTTGAACGTCAGTTCACATTTGTAGGTGGATCATCAGTGTTAGAGCTAAAATTAGCATGTTTAAAGTGATTTTCATGCTTCCAGGGGCTTGGGAAGTTAATTAAATACCATTTGGAGGCATTTAATGTTCGAGCAAAAACGGCTGATTTTCGACAAAAGAGATAACACCCCCCCATTACGTCATGCTTCAGAAATGTGGAAAATGGTCCGTTTTCAAATGTTTTATTTTTGAATGTCAGTTCACATTTGTAGGTGGATCATCAGTGTTAGAGCTAAAATTAGCATGTTTAAAGTGATTTTCATGCTTCCAGGGGCTCGGGAAGTGAAATAAATACCATTTGGAGGCATTTAATGTTCGAGCAAAAACGGCTGATTTTCGACAAAAGAGATAACACCCCCCATTACGTCATGCTTCAGAAATGTGGAAAATGGTCCGTTTTCAAATGTTTTATTTTTGAACGTCAGTTCACATTTGTAGGTGGATCATCAGTGTTAGAGCTAAAATTAGCATGTTTAAAGTGATTTTCATGCTTCCAGGGGCCCAAAACACAAGATTTATGGAATGGTTAAAAGTGCATGAAAATGGCCAATTTACTCACTCTGAGTTCTCAAAAAGGGTTTCTTCACCCCGGGAAGTTAATTAAATACCATTTGGAGGCATTTAATGTTCGAGCAAAAACGGCTGATTTTCGACAAAAGAGATAACACCCCCCCATTACGTCATGCTTCAGAAATGTGGAAAATGGTCCGTTTTCAAATGTTTTATTTTTGAACGTCAGTTCACATTTGTAGGTGGATCATCAGTGTTAGAGCTAAAATTAGCATGTTTAAAGTGATTTTCATGCTTCCAGGGGCCCAAAACACAAGATTTATGGAATGGTTAAAAGTGCATGAAAATGGCCAATTTACTCACTCTGAGTTCTCAAAAAGGGTTTCTTCACCCCGGGAAGTTAATTAAATACCATTTGGAGGCATTTAATGTTCGAGCAAAAACGGCTGATTTTCGACAAAAGAGATAACACCCCCCCATTACGTCATGCTTCAGAAATGTGGAAAATGGTCCGTTTTCAAATGTTTTATTTTTGAACGTCAGTTCACATTTGTAGGTGGATCATCAGTGTTAGAGCTAAAATTAGCATGTTTAAAGTGATTTTCATGCTTCCAGGGGCTCGGGAAGTTAATTAAATACCATTTGGAGGCATTTAATGTTCTAGCAAAAACGGCTGATTTTCGACAAAAGAGATAACACCCTTCCATTACGTCATGCTTCAGAAATGTGGAAAATGGTCCGTTTTCAAATGTTTTATTTTTGAACGTCAGTTCACATTTGTAGGTGGATCATCAGTGTTAGAGCTAAAATTAGCATGTTTAAAGTGATTTTCATGCTTCCAGGGGCTCGGGAAGTTAATTAAATACCATTTGGAGGCATTTAATGTTCGAGCAAAAACGGCTGATTTTCGACAAAAGAGATAACACCCCCCCATTACGTCATGCTTCAGAAATGTGGAAAATGGTCCGTTTTCAAATGTTTTATTTTTGAACGTCAGTTCACATTTGTAGGTGGATCATCAGTGTTAGAGCTAAAATTAGCATGTTTAAAGTGATTTTCATGCTTCCAGGGGCTCGGGAAGTTAATTAAATACCATTTGGAGGCATTTAATGTTCGAGCAAAAACGGCTGATTTTCGACAAAAGAGATAACACCCCCCCATTACGTCATGCTTCAGAAATGTGGAAAATGGTCCGTTTTCAAATGTTTTATTTTTGAACGTCAGTTCACATTTGTAGGTGGATCATCAGTGTTAGAGCTAAAATTAGCATGTTTAAAGTGATTTTCATGCTTCCAGGGGCCCAAAACACAAGATTAATGGAATGGTTAAAAGTGCATGAAAATGGCCAATTTACTCACTCTGAGTTCTCAAAAAGGGTTTCTTCACCCCGGGAAGTGAAATAAATACCACTTGGAGGCATTTAATGTTCGAGCAAAAACGGCTGATTTTCGACAAAAGAGATAACACCCCCCCATTACGTCATGCTTCAGAAATGTGGAAAATGGTCCGTTTTCAAATGTTTTATTTTTGAACGTCAGTTCACATTTGTAGGTGGATCATCAGTGTTAGAGCTAAAATTAGCATGTTTAAAGTGATTTTCATGCTTCCAGGGGCTCGGGAAGTGAAATAAATACCATTTGGAGGCATTTAATGTTCGAGCAAAAACGGCTGATTTTCGACAAAAGAGATAACACCCCCCCATTACGTCATGCTTCAGAAATGTGGAAAATGGTCCGTTTTCAAATGTTTTATTTTTGAACGTCAGTTCACATTTGTAGGTGGATCATCAGTGTTAGAGCTAAAATTAGCATGTTTAAAGTGATTTTCATGCTTCCAGGGGCCCAAAACACAAGATTTATGGAATGGTTAAAAGTGCATGAAAATGGCCAATTTACTCACTCTGAGTTCTCAAAAAGGGTTTCTTCACCCCGGGAAGTTAATTAAATACCATTTGGAGGCATTTAATGTTCGAGCAAAAACGGCTGATTTTCGACAAAAGAGATAACACCCCCCCATTACGTCATGCTTCAGAAATGTGGAAAATGGTCCGTTTTCAAATGTTTTATTTTTGAACGTCAGTTCACATTTGTAGGTGGATCATCAGTGTTAGAGCTAAAATTAGCATGTTTAAAGTGATTTTCATGCTTCCAGGGGCCCAAAACACAAGATTTATGGAATGGTTAAAAGTGCATGAAAATGGCCAATTTACTCACTCTGAGTTCTCAAAAAGGGTTTCTTCACCCCGGGAAGTTAATTAAATACCATTTGGAGGCATTTAATGTTCGAGCAAAAACGGCTGATTTTCGACAAAAGAGATAACACCCCCCCATTACGTCATGCTTCAGAAATGTGGAAAATGGTCCGTTTTCAAATGTTTTATTTTTGAACGTCAGTTCACATTTGTAGGTGGATCATCAGTGTTAGAGCTAAAATTAGCATGTTTAAAGTGATTTTCATGCTTCCAGGGGCTCGGGAAGTTAATTAAATACCATTTGGAGGCATTTAATGTTCGAGCAAAAACGGCTGATTTTCGACAAAAGAGATAACACCCCCACATTACGTCATGCTTCAGAAATGTGGAAAATGGTCCGTTTTCAAATGTTTTATTTTTGAACGTCAGTTCACATTTGTAGGTGGATCATCAGTGTTAGAGCTAAAATTAGCATGTTTAAAGTGATTTTCATGCTTCCAGGGGCCCAAAACACAAGATTTATGGAATGGTTAAAAGTGCATGAAAATGGCCAATTTACTCACTCTGAGTTCTCAAAAAGGGTTTCTTCACCCCGGGAAGTTAATTAAATACCATTTGGAGGCATTTAATGTTCGAGCAAAAACGGCTGATTTTCGACAAAAGAGATAACACCCCCCCATTACGTCATGCTTCAGAAATGTGGAAAATGGTCCGTTTTCAAATGTTTTATTTTTGAACGTCAGTTCACATTTGTAGGTGGATCATCAGTGTTAGAGCTAAAATTAGCATGTTTAAAGTGATTTTCATGCTTCCAGGGGCCCAAAACACAAGATTTATGGAATGGTTAAAAGTGCATGAAAATGGCCAATTTACTCACTCTGAGTTCTCAAAAAGGGTTTCTTCACCCCGGGAAGTTAATTAAATACCATTTGGAGGCATTTAATGTTCGAGCAAAAACGGCTGATTTTCGACAAAAGAGATAACACCCCCCCATTACGTCATGCTTCAGAAATGTGGAAAATGGTCCGTTTTCAAATGTTTTATTTTTGAACGTCAGTTCACATTTGTAGGTGGATCATCAGTGTTAGAGCTAAAATTAGCATGTTTAAAGTGATTTTCATGCTTCCAGGGGCCCAAAACACAAGATTTATGGAATGGTTAAAAGTGCATGAAAATGGCCAATTTACTCACTCTGAGTTCTCAAAAAGGGTTTCTTCACCCCGGGAAGTTAATTAAATACCATTTGGAGGCATTTAATGTTCGAGCAAAAACGGCTGATTTTCGACAAAAGAGATAACACCCCCCCATTACGTCATGCTTCAGAAATGTGGAAAATGGTCCGTTTTCAAATGTTTTATTTTTGAACGTCAGTTCACATTTGTAGGTGGATCATCAGTGTTAGAGCTAAAATTAGCATGTTTAAAGTGATTTTCATGCTTCCAGGGGCTCGGGAAGTTAATTAAATACCATTTGGAGGCATTTAATGTTCGAGCAAAAACGGCAGATTTTTGCCAAAAGAGATAACACCCCCCCATTACGTCATGCTTCAGAAATGTGGAAAATGGTCCGTTTTCAAATGTTTTATTTTTGAACGTCAGTTCACATTTGTAGGTGGATCATCAGTGTTAGAGCTAAAATTAGCATGTTTAAAGTGATTTTCATGCTTCCAGGGGCCCAAAACACAAGATTTATGGAATGGTTAAAAGTGCATGAAAATGGCCAATTTACTCACTCTGAGTTCTCAAAAAGGGTTTCTTCACCCCGGGAAGTTAATTAAATACCATTTGGAGGCATTTAATGTTCGAGCAAAAACGGCTGATTTTCGACAAAAGAGATAACACCCCCCCATTACGTCATGCTTCAGAAATGTGGAAAATGGTCCGTTTTCAAATGTTTTATTTTTGAACGTCAGTTCACATTTGTAGGTGGATCATCAGTGTTAGAGCTAAAATTAGCATGTTTAAAGTGATTTTCATGCTTCCAGGGGCCCAAAACACAAGATTTATGGAATGGTTAAAAGTGCATGAAAATGGCCAATTTACTCACTCTGAGTTCTCAAAAAGGGTTTCTTCACCCCGGGAAGTTAATTAAATACCATTTGGAGGCATTTAATGTTCGAGCAAAAACGGCTGATTTTCGACAAAAGAGATAACACCCCCCCATTACGTCATGCTTCAGAAATGTGGAAAATGGTCCGTTTTCAAATGTTTTATTTTTGAACGTCAGTTCACATTTGTAGGTGGATCATCAGTGTTAGAGCTAAAATTAGCATGTTTAAAGTGATTTTCATGCTTCCAGGGGCTCGGAAAGTTAATTAAATACCATTTGGAGGCATTTAATGTTCGAGCAAAAACGGCTGATTTTCGACAAAAGAGATAACACCCCCCCCATTACGTCATGCTTCAGAAATGTGGAAAATGGTCCGTTTTCAAATGTTTTATTTTTGAACGTCAGTTCACATTTGTAGGTGGATCATCAGTGTTAGAGCTAAAATTAGCATGTTTAAAGTGATTTTCATGCTTCCAGGGGCCCAAAACACAAGATTTATGGAATGGTTAAAAGTGCATGAAAATGGCCAATTTACTCACTCTGAGTTCTCAAAAAGGGTTTCTTCACCCCGGGAAGTTAATTAAATACCATTTGGAGGCATTTAATGTTCGAGCAAAAACGGCTGATTTTCGACAAAAGAGATAACACCCCCCCATTACGTCATGCTTCAGAAATGTGGAAAATGGTCCGTTTTCAAATGTTTTATTTTTGAACGTCAGTTCACATTTGTAGGTGGATCATCAGTGTTAGAGCTAAAATTAGCATGTTTAAAGTGATTTTCATGCTTCCAGGGGCTCGGGAAGTTAATTAAATACCATTTGGAGGCATTTAATGTTCTAGCAAAAACGGCTGATTTTCGACAAAAGAGATAACACCCCCCCATTACGTCATGCTTCAGAAATGTGGAAAATGGTCCGTTTTCAAATGTTTTATTTTTGAACGTCAGTTCACATTTGTAGGTGGATCATCAGTGTTAGAGCTAAAATTAGCATGTTTAAAGTGATTTTCATGCTTCCAGGGGCTCGGGAAGTTAATTAAATACCATTTGGAGGCATTTAATGTTCGAGCAAAAACGGCTGATTTTCGACAAAAGAGATAACACCCCCCCATTACGTCATGCTTCAGAAATGTGGAAAATGGTCCGTTTTCAAATGTTTTATTTTTGAACGTCAGTTCACATTTGTAGGTGGATCATCAGTGTTAGAGCTAAAATTAGCATGTTTAAAGTGATTTTCATGCTTCCAGGGGCTCGGGAAGTTAATTAAATACCATTTGGAGGCATTTAATGTTCGAGCAAAAACGGCTGATTTTCGACAAAAGAGATAACACCCCCCCATTACGTCATGCTTCAGAAATGTGGAAAATGGTCCGTTTTCAAATGTTTTATTTTTGAACGTCAGTTCACATTTGTAGGTGGATCATCAGTGTTAGAGCTAAAATTAGCATGTTTAAAGTGATTTTCATGCTTCCAGGGGCGCGGGAAGTTAATTAAATACCATTTGGAGGCATTTAATGTTCGAGCAAAAACGGCTGATTTTCGACAAAAGAGATAACACCCCCCATTACGTCATGCTTCAGAAATGTGGAAAATGGTCCGTTTTCAAATGTTTTATTTTTGAACGTCAGTTCACATTTGTAGGTGGATCATCAGTGTTAGAGCTAAAATTAGCATGTTTAAAGTGATTTTCATGCTTCCAGGGGCTCGGGAAGTTAATTAAATACCATTTGGAGGCATTTAATGTTCGAGCAAAAACGGCTGATTTTCGACAAAAGAGATAACACCCCCCCATTACGTCATGCTTCAGAAATGTGGAAAATGGTCCGTTTTCAAATGTTTTATTTTTGAACGTCAGTTCACATTTGTAGGTGGATCATCAGTGTTAGAGCTAAAATTAGCATGTTTAAAGTGATTTTCATGCTTCCAGGGGCCCAAAACACAAGATTTATGGAATGGTTAAAAGTGCATGAAAATGGCCAATTTACTCACTCTGAGTTCTCAAAAAGGGTTTCTTCACCCCGGGAAGTTAATTAAATACCATTTGGAGGCATTTAATGTTCGAGCAAAAACGGCTGATTTTCGACAAAAGAGATAACACCCCCCCATTACGTCATGCTTCAGAAATGTGGAAAATGGTCCGTTTTCAAATGTTTTATTTTTGAACGTCAGTTCACATTTGTAGGTGGATCATCAGTGTTAGAGCTAAAATTAGCATGTTTAAAGTGATTTTCATGCTTCCAGGGGCTGGGGAAGTTAATTAAATACCATTTGGAGGCATTTAATGTTCGAGCAAAAACGGCTGATTTTCGACAAAAGAGATAACACCCCCCCAGTACGTCATGCTTCAGAAATGTGGAAAATGGTCCGTTTTCAAATGTTTTATTTTTGAACGTCAGTTCACATTTGTAGGTGGATCATCAGTGTTAGAGCTAAAATTAGCATGTTTAAAGTGATTTTCATGCTTCCAGGGGCTCGGGAAGTGAAATAAATACCATTTGGAGGCATTTAATGTTCGAGCAAAAACGGCTGATTTTCGACAAAAGAGATAACACCCCCCCCATTACGTCATGCTTCAGAAATGTGGAAAATGGTCCGTTTTCAAATGTTTTATTTTTGAACGTCAGTTCACATTTGTAGGTGGATCATCAGTGTTAGAGCTAAAATTAGCATGTTTAAAGTGATTTTCATGCTTCCAGGGGCCCAAAACACAAGATTTATGGAATGGTTAAAAGTGCATGAAAATGGCCAATTTACTCATTCTGAGTTCTCAAAAAGGGTTTCTTCACCCCGGGAAGTTAATTAAATACCATTTGGAGGCATTTAATGTTCGAGCAAAAACGGCTGATTTTCGACAAAAGAGATAACACCCCCCCATTACGTCATGCTTCAGAAATGTGGAAAATGGTCCGTTTTCAAATGTTTTATTTTTGAACGTCAGTTCACATTTGTAGGTGGATCATCAGTGTTAGAGCTAAAATTAGCATGTTTAAAGTGATTTTCATGCTTCCAGGGGCCCAAAACACAAGATTTATGGAATGGTTAAAAGTGCATGAAAATGGCCAATTTACTCACTCTGAGTTCTCAAAAAGGGTTTCTTCACCCCGGGAAGTTAATTAAATACCATTTGGAGGCATTTAATGTTCGAGCAAAAACGGCTGATTTTCGACAAAAGAGATAACACCCCCCCATTACGTCATGCTTCAGAAATGTGGAAAATGGTCCGTTTTTAAACGTTTTATTTTTGAACGTCAGTTCACATTTGTAGGTGGATCATCAGTGTTAGAGCTAAAATTAGCATGTTTAAAGTGATTTTCATGCTTCCAGGGGCTCGGGAAGTTAATTAAATACCATTTGGAGGCATTTAATGTTCGAGCAAAAACGGCTGATTTTCGACAAAAGAGATAACACCCCCCCATTACGTCATGCTTCAGAAATGTGGAAAATGGTCCGTTTTCAAATGTTTTATTTTTGAACGTCAGTTCACATTTGTAGGTGGATCATCAGTGTTAGAGCTAAAATTAGCATGTTTAAAGTGATTTTCATGCTTCCAGGGGCTCGGGAAGTTAATTAAATACCATTTGGAGGCATTTAATGTTCGAGCAAAAACGGCTGATTTTCGACAAAAGAGATAACACCCCCCCATTACGTCATGCTTCAGAAATGTGGAAAATGGTCCGTTTTCAAATGTTTTATTTTTGAACGTCAGTTCCCATTTGTAGGTGGATCATCAGTGTTAGAGCTAAAATTAGCATGTTTAAAGTGATTTTCATGCTTCCAGGGGCTCGGGAAGTTAATTAAATACCATTTGGAGGCATTTAATGTTCGAGCAAAAACGGCTGATTTTCGACAAAAGAGATAACACCCCCCCATTACGTCATGCTTCAGAAATGTGGAAAATGGTCCGTTTTCAAATGTTTTATTTTTGATTGTCAGTTCACATTTGTAGGTGGATCATCAGTGTTAGAGCTAAAATTAGCATGTTTAAAGTGATTTTCATGCTTCCAGGGGCCCAAAACACAAGATTTATGGAATGGTTAAAAGTGCATGAAAATGGCCAATTTACTCACTCTGAGTTCTCAAAAAGGGTTTCTTCACCCCGGGAAGTTAATTAAATACCATTTGGAGGCATTTAATGTTCGAGCAAAAACGGCTGATTTTCGACAAAAGAGATAACACCCCCCCATTACGTCATGCTTCAGAAATGTGGAAAATGGTCCGTTTTCAAATGTTTTATTTTTGAACGTCAGTTCACATTTGTAGGTGGATCATCAGTGTTAGAGCTAAAATTAGCATGTTTAAAGTGATTTTCATGCTTCCAGGGGCTCGGGAAGTTAATTAAATACCATTTGGAGGCATTTAATGTTCGAGCAAAAACGGCTGATTTTCGACAAAAGAGATAACACCCCCCCATTACGTCATGCTTCAGAAATGTGGAAAATGGTCCGTTTTCAAATGTTTTATTTTTGAACGTCAGTTCACATTTGTAGGTGGATCATCAGTGTTAGAGCTAAAATTAGCATGTTTAAAGTGATTTTCATGCTTCCAGGGGCTCGGGAAGTTAATTAAATACCATTTGGAGGCATTTAATGTTCGAGCAAAAACGGCTGATTTTCGACAAAAGAGATAACACCCCCCCATTACGTCATGCTTCAGAAATGTGGAAAATGGTCCGTTTTCAAATGTTTTATTTTTGAACGTCAGTTCACATTTGTAGGTGGATCATCAGTGTTAGAGCTAAAATTAGCATGTTTAAAGTGATTTTCATGCTTCCAGGGGCCCAAAACACAAGATTTATGGAATGGTTAAAAGTGCATGAAAATGGCCAATTTACTCACTCTGAGTTCTCAAAAAGGGTTTCTTCACCCCGGGAAGTTAATTAAATACCATTTGGAGGCATTTAATGTTCGAGCAAAAACGGCTGATTTTCGACAAAAGAGATAACACCCCCCCCATTACGTCATGCTTCAGAAATGTGGAAAATGGTCCGTTTTCAAATGTTTTATTTTTGAACGTCAGTTCACATTTGTAGGTGGATCATCAGTGTTAGAGCTAAAATTAGCATGTTTAAAGTGATTTTCATGCTTCCAGGGGCTGGGGAAGTTAATTAAATACCATTTGGAGGCATTTAATGTTCGAGCAAAAACGGCTGATTTTCGACAAAAGAGATAACACCCCCCCAGTACGTCATGCTTCAGAAATGTGGAAAATGGTCCGTTTTCAAATGTTTTATTTTTGAACGTCAGTTCACATTTGTAGGTGGATCATCAGTGTTAGAGCTAAAATTAACATGTTTAAAGTGATTTTCATGCTTCCAGGGGCTCGGGAAGTGAAATAAATACCATTTGGAGGCATTTAATGTTCGAGCAAAAACGGCTGATTTTCGACAAAAGAGATAACACCCCCCCATTACGTCATGCTTCAGAAATGTGGAAAATGGTCCGTTTTCAAATGTTTTATTTTTGAACGTCAGTTCACATTTGTAGGTGGATCATCAGTGTTAGAGCTAAAATTAGCATGTTTAAAGTGATTTTCATTCTTCCAGGGGCCCAAAACACAAGATTTATGGAATGGTTAAAAGTGCATGAAAATGGCCAATTTACTCACTCTGAGTTCTCAAAAAGGGTTTCTTCACCCCGGGAAGTTAAATAAATACCATTTGGAGGCATTTAATGTTCAAGCAAAAACAGCTGATTTTCGACAAAAGAGATAACACCCCCCCATTACGTCATGCTTCAGAAATGTGGAAAATGGTCCGTTTTCAAATGTTTTATTTTTGAACGTCAGTTCACATTTGTAGGTGGATCATCAGTGTTAGAGCTAAAATTAGCATGTTTAAAGTGATTTTCATGCTTCCAGGGGCTCGGGAAGTTAATTAAATACCATTTGGAGGCATTTAATGTTCGAGCAAAAACGGCTGATTTTCGACAAAAGAGATTACACCCCCCCATTACGTCATGCTTCAGAAATGTGGAAAATGGTCCGTTTTCAAATGTTTTATTTTTGAACGTCAGTTCACATTTGTAGGTGGATCATCAGTGTTAGAGCTAAAATTAGCATGTTTAAAGTGATTTTCATGCTTCCAGGGGCTCGGGAAGTGAAATAAATACCATTTGGAGGCATTTAATGTTCGAGCAAAAACGGCTGATTTTCGACAAAAGAGATAACACCCCCCCATTACGTCATGCTTCAGAAATGTGGAAAATGGTCCGTTTTCAAATGTTTTATTTTTGAACGTCAGTTCACATTTGTAGGTGGATCATCAGTGTTAGAGCTAAAATTAGCATGTTTAAAGTGATTTTCATGCTTCCAGGGGCCCAAAACACAAGATTTATGGAATGGTTAAAAGTGCATGAAAATGGCCAATTTACTCACTCTGAGTTCTCGAAAAGGGTTTCTTCACCCCGGGAAGTTAATTAAATACCATTTGGAGGCATTTAATGTTCGAGCAAAAACGGCTGATTTTCGACAAAAGAGATAACACCCCCCCATTACGTCATGCTTCAGAAATGTGGAAAATGGTCCGTTTTCAAATGTTTTATTTTTGAACGTCAGTTCACATTTGTAGGCGGATCATCAGTGTTAGAGCTAAAATTAGCATGTTTAAAGTGATTTTCATGCTTCCAGGGGCTCGGGAAGTTAATTAAATACCATTTGGAGGCATTTAATGTTCGAGCAAAAACGGCTGATTTTCGACAAAAGAGATAACACCCCCCCATTACGTCATGCTTCAGAAATGTGGAAAATGGTCCGTTTTCAAATGTTTTATTTTTGAACGTCAGTTCACATTTGTAGGTGGATCATCAGTGTTAGAGCTAAAATTAGCATGTTTAAAGTGATTTTCATGCTTCCAGGGGCCCAAAACACAAGATTTATGGAATGGTTAAAAGTGCATGAAAATGGCCAATTTACTCACTCTGAGTTCTCAAAAAGGGTTTCTTCACCCCGGGAAGTTAATTAAATACCATTTGGAGGCATTTAATGTTCGAGCAAAAACGGCTGATTTTCGACAAAAGAGATAACACCCCCCCATTACGTCATGCTTCAGAAATGTGGAAAATGGTCCGTTTTCAAATGTTTTATTTTTGAACGTCAGTTCACATTTGTAGGTGGATCATCAGTGTTAGAGCTAAAATTAGCATGTTTAAAGTGATTTTCATGCTTCCAGGGGCCCAAAACACAAGATTTATGGAATGGTTAAAAGTGCATGAAAATGGCCAATTTACTCACTCTGAGTTCTCAAAAAGGGTTTCTACACCCCGGGAAGTTAATTAAATACCATTTGGAGGCATTTAATGTTCGAGCAAAAACGGCTGATTTTCGACAAAAGAGATAACACCCCCCCATTACGTCATGCTTCAGAAATGTGGAAAATGGTCCGTTTTCAAATGTTTTATTTTTGAACGTCAGTTCACATTTGTAGGTGGATCATCAGTGTTAGAGCTAAAATTAGCATGTTTAAAGTGATTTTCATGCTTCCAGGGGCTCGGGAAGTTAATTAAATACCATTTGGAGGCATTTAATGTTCGAGCAAAAACGGCAGATTTTTGCCAAAAGAGATAACACCCCCCCATTACGTCATGCTTCAGAAATGTGGAAAATGGTCCGTTTTCAAATGTTTTATTTTTGAACGTCAGTTCACATTTGTAGGTGGATCATCAGTGTTAGAGCTAAAATTAGCATGTTTAAAGTGATTTTCATGCTTCCAGGGGCCCAAAACACAAGATTTATGGAATGGTTAAAAGTGCATGAAAATGGCCAATTTACTCACTCTGAGTTCTCAAAAAGGGTTTCTTCACCCCGGGAAGTTAATTAAATACCATTTGGAGGCATTTAATGTTCGAGCAAAAACGGCTGATTTTCGACAAAAGAGATAACACCCCCCCATTACGTCATGCTTCAGAAATGTGGAAAATGGTCCGTTTTCAAATGTTTTATTTTTGAACGTCAGTTCACATTTGTAGGTGGATCATCAGTGTTAAAGCTAAAATTAGCATGTTTAAAGTGATTTTCATGCTTCCAGGGGCCCAAAACACAAGATTTATGGAATGGTTAAAAGTGCATGAAAATGGCCAATTTACTCACTCTGAGTTCTCAAAAAGGGTTTCTTCACCCCGGGAAGTTAATTAAATACCATTTGGAGGCATTTAATGTTCGAGCAAAAACGGCTGATTTTCGACAAAAGAGATAACACCCCCCCATTACGTCATGCTTCAGAAATGTGGAAAATGGTCCGTTTTCAAATGTTTTATTTTTGAACGTCAGTTCACATTTGTAGGTGGATCATCAGTGTTAGAGCTAAAATTAGCATGTTTAAAGTGATTTTCATGCTTCCAGGGGCTCGGGAAGTTAATTAAATACCATTTGGAGGCATTTAATGTTCGAGCAAAAACGGCTGATTTTCGACAAAAGAGATAACACCCCCCCCATTACGTCATGCTTCAGAAATGTGGAAAATGGTCCGTTTTCAAATGTTTTATTTTTGAACGTCAGTTCACATTTGTAGGTGGATCATCAGTGTTAGAGCTAAAATTAGCATGTTTAAAGTGATTTTCATGCTTCCAGGGGCCCAAAACACAAGATTTATGGAATGGTTAAAAGTGCATGAAAATGGCCAATTTACTCACTCTGAGTTCTCAAAAAGGGTTTCTTCACCCCGGGAAGTTAATTAAATACCATTTGGAGGCATTTAATGTTCGAGCAAAAACGGCTGATTTTCGACAAAAGAGATAACACCCCCCCATTACGTCATGCTTCAGAAATGTGGAAAATGGTCCGTTTTCAAATGTTTTATTTTTGAACGTCAGTTCACATTTGTAGGTGGATCATCAGTGTTAGAGCTAAAATTAGCATGTTTAAAGTGATTTTCATGCTTCCAGGGGCTCGGGAAGTTAATTAAATACCATTTGGAGGCATTTAATGTTCTAGCAAAAACGGCTGATTTTCGACAAAAGAGATAACACCCCCCCATTACGTCATGCTTCAGAAATGTGGAAAATGGTCCGTTTTCAAATGTTTTATTTTTGAACGTCAGTTCACATTTGTAGGTGGATCATCAGTGTTAGAGCTAAAATTAGCATGTTTAAAGTGATTTTCATGCTTCCAGGGGCTCGGGAAGTTAATTAAATACCATTTGGAGGCATTTAATGTTCGAGCAAAAACGGCTGATTTTCGACAAAAGAGATAACACCCCCCCATTACGTCATGCTTCAGAAATGTGGAAAATGGTCCGTTTTCAAATGTTTTATTTTTGAACGTCAGTTCACATTTGTAGGTGGATCATCAGTGTTAGAGCTAAAATTAGCATGTTTAAAGTGATTTTAATGCTTCCAGGGGCTCGGGAAGTTAATTAAATACCATTTGGAGGCATTTAATGTTCGAGCAAAAACGGCTGATTTTCGACAAAAGAGATAACACCCCCCCATTACGTCATGCTTCAGAAATGTGGAAAATGGTCCGTTTTCAAATGTTTTATTTTTGAACGTCAGTTCACATTTGTAGGTGGATCATCAGTGTTAGAGCTAAAATTAGCATGTTTAAAGTGATTTTCATGCTTCCAGGGGCTCGGGAAGTTAATTAAATACCATTTGGAGGCATTTAATGTTCGAGCAAAAACGGCTGATTTTCGACAAAAGAGATAACACCCCCCATTACGTCATGCTTCAGAAATGTGGAAAATGGTCCGTTTTCAAATGTTTTATTTTTGAACGTCAGTTCACATTTGTAGGTGGATCATCAGTGTTAGAGCTAAAATTAGCATGTTTAAAGTGATTTTCATGCTTCCAGGGGCTCGGGAAGTTAATTAAATACCATTTGGAGGCATTTAATGTTCGAGCAAAAACGGCTGATTTTCGACAAAAGAGATAACACCCCCCCATTACGTCATGCTTCAGAAATGTGGAAAATGGTCCGTTTTCAAATGTTTTATTTTTGAACGTCAGTTCACATTTGTAGGTGGATCATCAGTGTTAGAGCTAAAATTAGCATGTTTAAAGTGATTTTCATGCTTCCAGGGGCCCAAAACACAAGATTTATGGAATGGTTAAAAGTGCATGAAAATGGCCAATTTACTCACTCTGAGTTCTCAAAAAGGGTTTCTTCACCCCGGGAAGTTAATTAAATACCATTTGGAGGCATTTAATGTTCGAGCAAAAACGGCTGATTTTCGACAAAAGAGATAACACCCCCCCATTACGTCATGCTTCAGAAATGTGGAAAATGGTCCGTTTTCAAATGTTTTATTTTTGAACGTCAGTTCACATTTGTAGGTGGATCATCAGTGTTAGAGCTAAAATTAGCATGTTTAAAGTGATTTTCATGCTTCCAGGGGCTGGGGAAGTTAATTAAATACCATTTGGAGGCATTTAATGTTCGAGCAAAAACGGCTGATTTTCGACAAAAGAGATAACACCCCCCCAGTACGTCATGCTTCAGAAATGTGGAAAATGGTCCGTTTTCAAATGTTTTATTTTTGAACGTCAGTTCACATTTGTAGGTGGATCATCAGTGTTAGAGCTAAAATTAGCATGTTTAAAGTGATTTTCATGCTTCCAGGGGCTCGGGAAGTGAAATAAATACCATTTGGAGGCATTTAATGTTCGAGCAAAAACGGCTGATTTTCGACAAAAGAGATAACACCCCCCCCATTACGTCATGCTTCAGAAATGTGGAAAATGGTCCGTTTTCAAATGTTTTATTTTTGAACGTCAGTTCACATTTGTAGGTGGATCATCAGTGTTAGAGCTAAAATTAGCATGTTTAAAGTGATTTTCATGCTTCCAGGGGCCCAAAACACAAGATTTATGGAATGGTTAAAAGTGCATGAAAATGGCCAATTTACTCATTCTGAGTTCTCAAAAAGGGTTTCTTCACCCCGGGAAGTTAATTAAATACCATTTGGAGGCATTTAATGTTCGAGCAAAAACGGCTGATTTTCGACAAAAGAGATAACACCCCCCCATTACGTCATGCTTCAGAAATGTGGAAAATGGTCCGTTTTCAAATGTTTTATTTTTGAACGTCAGTTCACATTTGTAGGTGGATCATCAGTGTTAGAGCTAAAATTAGCATGTTTAAAGTGATTTTCATGCTTCCAGGGGCCCAAAACACAAGATTTATGGAATGGTTAAAAGTGCATGAAAATGGCCAATTTACTCACTCTGAGTTCTCAAAAAGGGTTTCTTCACCCCGGGAAGTTAATTAAATACCATTTGGAGGCATTTAATGTTCGAGCAAAAACGGCTGATTTTCGACAAAAGAGATAACACCCCCCCATTACGTCATGCTTCAGAAATGTGGAAAATGGTCCGTTTTCAAACGTTTTATTTTTGAACGTCAGTTCACATTTGTAGGTGGATCATCAGTGTTAGAGCTAAAATTAGCATGTTTAAAGTGATTTTCATGCTTCCAGGGGCTCGGGAAGTTAATTAAATACCATTTGGAGGCATTTAATGTTCGAGCAAAAACGGCTGATTTTCGACAAAAGAGATAACACCCCCCCATTACGTCATGCTTCAGAAATGTGGAAAATGGTCCGTTTTCAAATGTTTTATTTTTGAACGTCAGTTCACATTTGTAGGTGGATCATCAGTGTTAGAGCTAAAATTAGCATGTTTAAAGTGATTTTCATGCTTCCAGGGGCTCGGGAAGTTAATTAAATACCATTTGGAGGCATTTAATGTTCGAGCAAAAACGGCTGATTTTCGACAAAAGAGATAACACCCCCCCATTACGTCATGCTTCAGAAATGTGGAAAATGGTCCGTTTTCAAATGTTTTATTTTTGAACGTCAGTTCCCATTTGTAGGTGGATCATCAGTGTTAGAGCTAAAATTAGCATGTTTAAAGTGATTTTCATGCTTCCAGGGGCTCGGGAAGTTAATTAAATACCATTTGGAGGCATTTAATGTTCGAGCAAAAACGGCTGATTTTCGACAAAAGAGATAACACCCCCCCATTACGTCATGCTTCAGAAATGTGGAAAATGGTCCGTTTTCAAATGTTTTATTTTTGAACGTCAGTTCACATTTGTAGGTGGATCATCAGTGTTAGAGCTAAAATTAGCATGTTTAAAGTGATTTTCATGCTTCCAGGGGCCCAAAACACAAGATTTATGGAATGGTTAAAAGTGCATGAAAATGGCCAATTTACTCACTCTGAGTTCTCAAAAAGGGTTTCTTCACCCCGGGAAGTTAATTAAATACCATTTGGAGGCATTTAATGTTCGAGCAAAAACGGCTGATTTTCGACAAAAGAGATAACACCCCCCCATTACGTCATGCTTCAGAAATGTGGAAAATGGTCCGTTTTCAAATGTTTTATTTTTGAACGTCAGTTCACATTTGTAGGTGGATCATCAGTGTTAGAGCTAAAATTAGCATGTTTAAAGTGATTTTCATGCTTCCAGGGGCTCGGGAAGTTAATTAAATACCATTTGGAGGCATTTAATGTTCGAGCAAAAACGGCTGATTTTCGACAAAAGAGATAACACCCCCCCATTACGTCATGCTTCAGAAATGTGGAAAATGGTCCGTTTTCAAATGTTTTATTTTTGAACGTCAGTTCACATTTGTAGGTGGATCATCAGTGTTAGAGCTAAAATTAGCATGTTTAAAGTGATTTTCATGCTTCCAGGGGCTCGGGAAGTTATTTAAATACCATTTGGAGGCATTTAATGTTCGAGCAAAAACGGCTGATTTTCGACAAAAGAGATAACACCCCCCCATTACGTCATGCTTCAGAAATGTGGAAAATGGTCCGTTTTCAAATGTTTTATTTTTGAACGTCAGTTCACATTTGTAGGTGGATCATCAGTGTTAGAGCTAAAATTAGCATGTTTAAAGTGATTTTCATGCTTCCAGGGGCCCAAAACACAAGATTTATGGAATGGTTAAAAGTGCATGAAAATGGCCAATTTACTCACTCTGAGTTCTCAAAAAGGGTTTCTTCACCCCGGGAAGTTAATTAAATACCATTTGGAGGCATTTAATGTTCGAGCAAAAACGGCTGATTTTCGACAAAAGAGATAACACCCCCCCCATTACGTCATGCTTCAGAAATGTGGAAAATGGTCCGTTTTCAAATGTTTTATTTTTGAACGTCAGTTCACATTTGTAGGTGGATCATCAGTGTTAGAGCTAAAATTAGCATGTTTAAAGTGATTTTCATGCTTCCAGGGGCTGGGGAAGTTAATTAAATACCATTTGGAGGCATTTAATGTTCGAGCAAAAACGGCTGATTTTCGACAAAAGAGATAACACCCCCCCAGTACGTCATGCTTCAGAAATGTGGAAAATGGTCCGTTTTCAAATGTTTTATTTTTGAACGTCAGTTCACATTTGTAGGTGGATCATCAGTGTTAGAGCTAAAATTAACATGTTTAAAGTGATTTTCATGCTTCCAGGGGCTCGGGAAGTGAAATAAATACCATTTGGAGGCATTTAATGTTCGAGCAAAAACGGCTGATTTTCGACAAAAGAGATAACACCCCCCCATTACGTCATGCTTCAGAAATGTGGAAAATGGTCCGTTTTCAAATGTTTTATTTTTGAACGTCAGTTCACATTTGTAGGTGGATCATCAGTGTTAGAGCTAAAATTAGCATGTTTAAAGTGATTTTCATTCTTCCAGGGGCCCAAAACACAAGATTTATGGAATGGTTAAAAGTGCATGAAAATGGCCAATTTACTCACTCTGAGTTCTCAAAAAGGGTTTCTTCACCCCGGGAAGTTAAATAAATACCATTTGGAGGCATTTAATGTTCAAGCAAAAACAGCTGATTTTCGACAAAAGAGATAACACCCCCCCATTACGTCATGCTTCAGAAATGTGGAAAATGGTCCGTTTTCAAATGTTTTATTTTTGAACGTCAGTTCACATTTGTAGGTGGATCATCAGTGTTAGAGCTAAAATTAGCATGTTTAAAGTGATTTTCATGCTTCCAGGGGCTCGGGAAGTTAATTAAATACCATTTGGAGGCATTTAATGTTCGAGCAAAAACGGCTGATTTTCGACAAAAGAGATTACACCCCCCCATTACGTCATGCTTCAGAAATGTGGAAAATGGTCCGTTTTCAAATGTTTTATTTTTGAACGTCAGTTCACATTTGTAGGTGGATCATCAGTGTTAGAGCTAAAATTAGCATGTTTAAAGTGATTTTCATGCTTCCAGGGGCTCGGGAAGTGAAATAAATACCATTTGGAGGCATTTAATGTTCGAGCAAAAACGGCTGATTTTCGACAAAAGAGATAACACCCCCCCATTACGTCATGCTTCAGAAATGTGGAAAATGGTCCGTTTTCAAATGTTTTATTTTTGAACGTCAGTTCACATTTGTAGGTGGATCATCAGTGTTAGAGCTAAAATTAGCATGTTTAAAGTGATTTTCATGCTTCCAGGGGCCCAAAACACAAGATTTATGGAATGGTTAAAAGTGCATGAAAATGGCCAATTTACTCACTCTGAGTTCTCAAAAAGGGTTTCTTCACCCCGGGAAGTTAATTAAATACCATTTGGAGGCATTTAATGTTCGAGCAAAAACGGCTGATTTTCGACAAAAGAGATAACACCCCCCCATTACGTCATGCTTCAGAAATGTGGAAAATGGTCCGTTTTCAAATGTTTTATTTTTGAACGTCAGTTCACATTTGTAGGTGGATCATCAGTGTTAGAGCTAAAATTAGCATGTTTAAAGTGATTTTCATGCTTCCAGGGGCTCGGGAAGTTAATTAAATACCATTTGGAGGCATTTAATGTTCGAGCAAAAACGGCTGATTTTCGACAAAAGAGTTAACACCCCCCCATTACGTCATGCTTTAGAAATGTGGAAAATGGTCCGTTTTCAAATGTTTTATTTTTGAACGTCAGTTCACATTTGTAGGTGGATCATCAGTGTTAGAGCTAAAATTAGCATGTTTAAAGTGATTTTCATGCTTCCAGGGGCCCAAAACACAAGATTTATGGAATGGTTAAAAGTGCATGAAAATGGCCAATTTACTCACTCTGAGTTCTCAAAAAGGGTTTCTTCACCCCGGGAAGTGAAATAAATACCATTTGGAGGCATTTAATGTTCGAGCAAAAACGGCTGATTTTCGACAAAAGAGATAACACCCCCCCATTACGTCATGCTTCAGAAATGTGGAAAATGGTCCGTTTTCAAATGTTTTATTTTTGAACGTCAGTTCACATTTGTAGGCGGATCATCAGTGTTAGAGCTAAAATTAGCATGTTTAAAGTGATTTTCATGCTTCCAGGGGCTCGGGAAGTTAATTAAATACCATTTGGAGGCATTTAATGTTCGAGCAAAAACGGCTGATTTTCGACAAAAGAGATAACACCCCCCCATTACGTCATGCTTCAGAAATGTGGAAAATGGTCCGTTTTCAAATGTTTTATTTTTGAACGTCAGTTCACATTTGTAGGTGGATCATCAGTGTTAGAGCTAAAATTAGCATGTTTAAAGTGATTTTCATGCTTCCAGGGGCCCAAAACACAAGATTTATGGAATGGTTAAAAGTGCATGAAAATGGCCAATTTACTCACTCTGAGTTCTCAAAAAGGGTTTCTTCACCCCGGGAAGTTAATTAAATACCATTTGGAGGCATTTAATGTTCGAGCAAAAACGGCTGATTTTCGACAAAAGAGATAACACCCCCCCATTACGTCATGCTTCAGAAATGTGGAAAATGGTCCGTTTTCAAATGTTTTATTTTTGAACGTCAGTTCACATTTGTAGGTGGATCATCAGTGTTAGAGCTAAAATTAGCATGTTTAAAGTGATTTTCATGCTTCCAGGGGCTCGGGAAGTTAATTAAATACCATTTGGAGGCATTTAATGTTCGAGCAAAAACGGCAGATTTTTGCCAAAAGAGATAACACCCCCCCATTACGTCATGCTTCAGAAATGTGGAAAATGGTCCGTTTTCAAATGTTTTATTTTTGAACGTCAGTTCACATTTGTAGGTGGATCATCAGTGTTAGAGCTAAAATTAGCATGTTTAAAGTGATTTTCATGCTTCCAGGGGCCCAAAACACAAGATTTATGGAATGGTTAAAAGTGCATGAAAATGGCCAATTTACTCACTCTGAGTTCTCAAAAAGGGTTTCTTCACCCCGGGAAGTTAATTAAATACCATTTGGAGGCATTTAATGTTCGAGCAAAAACGGCTGATTTTCGACAAAAGAGATAACACCCCCCCATTACGTCATGCTTCAGAAATGTGGAAAATGGTCCGTTTTCAAATGTTTTATTTTTGAACGTCAGTTCACATTTGTAGGTGGATCATCAGTGTTAGAGCTAAAATTAGCATGTTTAAAGTGATTTTCATGCTTCCAGGGGCTCGGGAAGTTAATTAAATACCATTTGGAGGCATTTAATGTTCCAGCAAAAACGGTTGATTTTCGACAAAAGAGATAACACCCCCCCATTACGTCATGCTTCAGAAATGTGGAAAATGGTCCGTTTTCAAATGTTTTATTTTTGAACGTCAGTTCACATTTGTAGGTGGATCATCAGTGTTAGAGCTAAAATTAGCATGTTTAAAGTGATTTTCATGCTTCCAGGGGCTCGGGAAGTTAATTAAATACCATTTGGAGGCATTTAATGTTCGAGCAAAAACGGCTGATTTTCGACAAAAGAGATATAACCCCCCCATTACGTCATGCTTCAGAAATGTGGAAAATGGTCCGTTTTCAAATGTTTTATTTTTGAACGTCAGTTCACATTTGTAGGTGGATCATCAGTGTTAGAGCTAAAATTAGCATGTTTAAAGTGATTTTCATGCTTCCAGGGGCTCGGGAAGTTGATTAAATACCATTTGGAGGTATTTAATGTTCGAGCAAAAACGGCTGATTTTCGACAAAAGAGATAACACCCCCCCATTACGTCATGCTTCAGAAATGTGGAAAATGGTCCGTTTTCAAATGTTTTATTTTTGAACGTCAGTTCACATTTGTAGGTGGATCATCAGTGTTAGAGCTAAAATTAGCATGTTTAAAGTGATTTTCATGCTTCCAGGGGCCCAAAACACAAGATTAATGGAATGGTTAAAAGTGCATGAAAATGGCCAATTTACTCACTCTGAGTTCTCAAAAAGGGTTTCTTCACCCCGGGAAGTGAAATAAATACCATTTGGAGGCATTTAATGTTCGAGCAAAAACGGCTGATTTTCGACAAAAGAGATAACACCCCCCCATTACGTCATGCTTCAGAAATGTGGAAAATGGTCCGTTTTCAAATGTTTTATTTTTGAACGTCAGTTCACATTTGTAGGTGGATCATCAGTGTTAGAGCTAAAATTAGCATGTTTAAAGTGATTTTCATGCTTCCAGGGGCCCAAAACACAAGATTTATGGAATGGTTAAAAGTGCATGAAAATGGCCAATTTACTCACTCTGAGTTCTCAAAAAGGGTTTCTTCACCCCGGGAAGTGAAATAAATACCATTTGGAGGCATTTAATGTTCGAGCAAAAACGGCTGATTTTCGACAAAAGAGATAACACCCCCCCCCCATTACGTCATGCTTCAGAAATGTGGAAAATGGTCCGTTTTCAAATGTTTTATTTTTGAACGTCAGTTCACATTTGTAGGTGGATCATCAGTGTTAGAGCTAAAATTAGCATGTTTAAAGTGATTTTCATGCTTCCAGGGGCTCGGGAAGTTAATTAAATACCATTTGGAGGCATTTATTGTTCGAGCAAAAACGGCTGATTTTCGACAAAAGAGATAACACCCCCCCATTACGTCATGCTTCAGAAATGTGGAAAATGGTCCGTTTTCAAATGTTTTATTTTTGAACGTCAGTTCACATTTGTAGGTGGATCATCAGTGTTAGAGCTAAAATTAGCATGTTTAAAGTGATTTTCACGCTTCCAGGGGCCCAAAACACAAGATTAATGGAATGGTTAAAAGTGCATGAAAATGGCCAATTTACTCACTCTGAGTTCTCAAAAAGGGTTTCTTCACCCCGGGAAGTGAAATAAATACCATTTGGAGGCATTTAATGTTCGAGCAAAAACGGCAGATTTTCGACAAAAGAGATAACACCCCCCCATTACGTCATGCTTCAGAAATGTGGAAAATGGTCCGTTTTCAAATGTTTTATTTTTGAACGTCAGTTCACATTTGTAGGTGGATCATCAGTGTTAGAGCTAAAATTAGCATGTTTAAAGTGATTTTCATGCTTCCAGGGGCTCGGGAAGTTAATTAAATACCATTTGGAGGCATTTAATGTTCGAGCAAAAACGGCTGATTTTCGACAAAAGAGATAACACCCCCCCATTACGTCATGCTTCAGAAATGTGGAAAATGGTCCGTTTTCAAATGTTTTATTTTTGAACGTCAGTTCACATTTGTAGGTGGATCATCAGTGTTAGAGCTAAAATTAGCATGTTTAAAGTGATTTTCATGCTTCCAGGGGCCCAAAACACAAGATTTATGGAATGGTTAAAAGTGCATGAAAATGGCCAATTTACTCACTCTGAGTTCTCAAAAAGGGTTTCTTCACCCCGGGAAGTTAATTAAATACCATTTGGAGGCATTTAATGTTCGAGCAAAAAAGGCTGATTTTCGACAAAAGAGATAACATCCCCCCCATTACGTCATGCTTCAGAAATGTGGAAAATGGTCCGTTTTCAAATGTTTTATTTTTGAACGTCAGTTCACATTTGTAGGTGGATCATCAGTGTTAGAGCTAAAATTAGCATGTTTAAAGTGATTTTCATGCTTCCAGGGGCTCGGGAAGTTAATTAAATACCATTTGGAGGCATTTAATGTTCGAGCAAAAACGGCTGATTTTCGACAAAAGAGATAACACCCCCCCATTACGTCATGCTTCAGAAATGTGGAAAATTGTCCGTTTTCAAATGTTTTATTTTTGAACGTCAGTTCACATTTGTAGGTGGATCATCAGTGTTAGAGCTAAAATTAGCATGTTTAAAGTGATTTTCATGCTTCCAGGGGCTCGGGAAGTTAATTAAATACCATTTGGAGGCATTTAATGTTCGAGCAAAAACGGCTGATTTTCGACAAAAGAGATAACACCCCCCCATTACGTCATGCTTCAGAAATGTGGAAAATGGTCCGTTTTCAAATGTTTTATTTTTGAACGTCAGTTCACATTTGTAGGTGGATCATCAGTGTTAGAGCTAAAATTAGCATGTTTAAAGTGATTTTCATGCTTCCAGGGGCCCAAAACACAAGATTTATGGAATGGTTAAAAGTGCATGAAAATGGCCAATTTACTCACTCTGAGTTCTCAAAAAGGGTTTCTTCACCCAGGGAAGTGAAATAAATACCATTTGGAGGCATTTAATGTTCGAGCAAAAACGGCTGATTTTCGACAAAAGAGATAACACCCCCCCATTACGTCATGCTTCAGAAATGTGGAAAATGGTCCGTTTTCAAATGTTTTATTTTTGAACGTCAGTTCACATTTGTAGGTGGATCATCAGTGTTAGAGCTAAAATTAGCATGTTTAAAGTGATTTTCATGCTTCCAGGGGCTCGGGAAGTTAATTAAATACCATTTGGAGGCATTTATTGTTCGAGCAAAAACGGCTGATTTTCGACAAAAGAGATAACACCCCCCCATTACGTCATGCTTCAGAAATGTGGAAAATGGTCCGTTTTCAAATGTTTTATTTTTGAACGTCAGTTCACATTTGTAGGTGGATCATCAGTGTTAGAGCTAAAATTAGCATGTTTAAAGTGATTTTCATGCTTCCAGGGGCCCAAAACACAAGATTAATGGAATGGTTAAAAGTGCATGAAAATGGCCAATTTACTCACTCTGAGTTCTCAAAAAGGGTTTCTTCACCCCGGGAAGTGAAATAAATACCATTTGGAGGCATTTAATGTTCGAGCAAAAACGGCAGATTTTCGACAAAAGAGATAACACCCCCCCATTACGTCATGCTTCAGAAATGTGGAAAATGGTCCGTTTTCAAATGTTTTATTTTTGAACGTCAGTTCACATTTGTAGGTGGATCATCAGTGTTAGAGCTAAAATTAGCATGTTTAAAGTGATTTTCATGCTTCCAGGGGCTCGGGAAGTTAATTAAATACCATTTGGAGGCATTTAATGTTCGAGCAAAAACGGCTGATTTTCGACAAAAGAGATAACACCCCCCCATTACGTCATGCTTCAGAAATGTGGAAAATGGTCCGTTTTCAAATGTTTTATTTTTGAACGTCAGTTCACATTTGTAGGTGGATCATCAGTGTTAGAGCTAAAATTAGCATGTTTAAAGTGATTTTCATGCTTCCAGGGGCCCAAAACACAAGATTTATGGAATGGTTAAAAGTGCATGAAAATGGCCAATTTACTCACTCTGAGTTCTCAAAAAGGGTTTCTTCACCCCGGGAAGTTAAATAAATACCATTTGGAGGCATTTAATGTTCGAGCAAAAACGGCTGATTTTCGACAAAAGAGATAACACCCCCCCATTACGTCATGCTTCAGAAATGTGGAAAATGGTCCGTTTTCAAATGTTTTATTTTTGAACGTCAGTTCACATTTGTAGGTGGATCATCAGTGTTAGAGCTAAAATTAGCATGTTTAAAGTGATTTTCATGCTTCCAGGGGCTCGGGAAGTTAATTAAATACCATTTGGAGGCATTTAATGTTCGAGCAAAAACGGCTGATTTTCGACAAAAGAGATAACACCCCCCCATTACGTCATGCTTCAGAAATGTGGAAAATGGTCCGTTTTCAAATGTTTTATTTTTGAACGTCAGTTCACATTTGTAGGTGGATCATCAGTGTTAGAGCTAAAATTAGCATGTTTAAAGTGATTTTCATGCTTCCAGGGGCCCAAAACACAAGATTAATGGAATGGTTAAAAGTGCATGAAAATGGCCAATTTACTCACGCTGAGTTCTCAAAAAGGGTTTCTTCACCCCCGGAAGTGAAATAAATACCATTTGGAGGCATTTAATGTTCGAGCAAAAACGGCTGATTTTCGACAAAAGAGATAACACCCCCCCATTACGTCATGCTTCAGAAATGTGGAAAATGGTCCGTTTTCAAATGTTTTATTTTTGAACGTCAGTTCACATTTGTAGGTGGATCATCAGTGTTAGAGCTAAAATTAGCATGTTTAAAGTGATTTTCATGCTTCCAGGGGCTCGGGAAGTTAATTAAATACCATTTGGAGGCATTTAATGTTCGAGCAAAAACGGCTGATTTTCGACAATATAGATAACACCCCCCCATTACGTCATGCTTCAGAAATGTGGAAAATGGTCCGTTTTCAAATGTTTTATTTTTGAACGTCAGTTCACATTTGTAGGTGGATCATCAGTGTTAGAGCTAAAATTAGCATGTTTAAAGTGATTTTCATGCTTCCAGGGGCCCAAAACACAAGATTTATGGAATGGTTAAAAGTGCATGAAAATGGCCAATTTACTCACTCTGAGTTCTAAAAAGGGTTTCTTCACCCCGGGAAGTGAAATAAATACCATTTGGAGGCATTTAATGTTCGAGCAAAAACGGCAGATTTTCGACAAAAGAGATAACACCCCCCCATTACGTCATGCTTCAGAAATGTGGAAAATGGTCAGTTTTCAAATGTTTTATTTTTGAACGTCAGTTCACATTTGTAGGTGGATCATCAGTGTTAGAGCTAAAATTAGCATGTTTAAAGTGATTTTCATGCTTCCAGGGGCTCGGGAAGTTAATTAAATACCATTTGGAGGCATTTAATGTTCGAGCAAAAACGGCTGATTTTCGACAAAAGAGATAACACCCCCCCCATTACGTCATGCTTCAGAAATGTGGAAAATGGTCCGTTTTCAAATGTTTTATTTTTGAACGTCAGTTCACATTTGTAGGTGGATCATCAGTGTTAGAGCTAAAATTAGCATGTTTAAAGTGATTTTCATGCTTCCAGGGGCCCAAAACACAAGATTAATGGAATGGTTAAAAGTGCATGAAAATGGCCAATTTACTCACTCTGAGTTCTCAAAAAGGGTTTCTTCACCCCGGGAAGTGAAATAAATACCATTTGGAGGCATTTAATGTTCGAGCAAAAACGGCTGATTTTCGACAAAAGAGATAACACCCCCCCATTACGTCATGCTTCAGAAATGTGGAAAATGGTCCGTTTTCAAATGTTTTATTTTTGAACGTCAGTTCACATTTGTAGGTGGATCATCAGTGTTAGAGCTAAAATTAGCATGTTTAAAGTGATTTTCATGCTTCCAGGGGCTCGGGAAGTTAATTAAATACCATTTGGAGGCATTTAATGTTCGAGCAAAAACGGCTGATTTTCGACAAAAGAGATAACACCCCCCCATTACGTCATGCTTCAGAAATGTGGAAAATGGTCCGTTTTCAAATGTTTTATTTTTGAACGTCAGTTCACATTTGTAGGTGGATCATCAGTGTTAGAGCTAAAATTAGCATGTTTAAAGTGATTTTCATGCTTCCAGGGGCCCAAAACACAAGATTTATGGAATGGTTAAAAGTGCATGAAAATGGCCAATTTACTCACTCTGAGTTCTCAAAAAGGGTTTCTTCACCCCGGGAAGTTAATTAAATACCATTTGGAGGCATTTAATGTTCGAGCAAAAACGGCTGATTTTCGACAAAAGAGATAACACCCCCCATTACGTCATGCTTCAGAAATGTGGAAAATGGTCCGTTTTCAAATGTTTTATTTTTGAACGTCAGTTCACATTTGTAGGTGGATCATCAGTGTTAGAGCTAAAATTAGCATGTTTAAAGTGATTTTCATGCTTCCAGGGGCTCGGGAAGTTAATTAAATACCATTTGGAGGCATTTAATGTTCGAGCAAAAACGGCTGATTTTCGACAAAAGAGATAACACCCCCCCGTTACGTCATGCTTCAGAAATGTGGAAAATGGTCCGTTTTCAAATGTTTTATTTTTGAACGTCAATTCACATTTGTAGGTGGATCATCAGTGTTAGAGCTAAAATTAGCATGTTTAAAGTGATTTTCATGCTTCCAGGGGCCCAAAACACAAGATTAATGGAATGGTTAAAAGTGCATGAAAATGGCCAATTGGAAAGGGGCGACCATTCGGTCCCCCCGAACGTATGGTGGAGTACCACGATCCCCCCGGGAAGCCATCTTGGGCGGGAGGCGAGTCTCGGCTGGTATGCCCGAAGCGGCGTAGCCGGGGCGCGTTTTTTCCCGCCCTGGAGTGGGCTGGCCTAGACACTGACGCGGCCGGCCACGCCCTTTGAGGCAGGCAGGGGCGGGTTGACGCCCGCCCTGAAGACGGATAAAAGGAGCAACAAGCCAAGAAAGCATCCTCTTGTTCCTGTGCTCTGAAGCTGCACCTCCTCACGACACGTGAGTTCGAGACGGAACGAAGAGCCAATTTTGAACGTGGTAATCTTTCTTTTTGTCTTGCAGATACTCTGTCTGAGAATGCCTAAGAAAGTCGGAAAGCGAGTTACTACCGACCAGATGCTCCGTATGCTGATGAAGGAGGTAACCGATCTAAAGAGGCAGATGGCGGCTAGAGACGGGGAAGGGGGACCGAAACGGCCGTTGGCAGGAGCCGCTCCAGAAGGGAAGGGCAAGAGGCCCAGACGGGGGGCAGCAGGGGGAGACACCCCGGTTCCCGATACCCCACTCGAAAGGCCGACTCCGGTGCCGACAGAAGGGAACCCGATTCCCGTGGTGGTCACCCCCGTGTCCGGGGAGGATATGCCGCCCGAGTTGGCAGCACAATTGGCAGCGTGGTTGGGGAAAGATGGCGAGGGCGCCACGGCTGACGATGCACGGGTGTTGATGAAGCAACTGCGTGAAAGTAGGGAGGCGGTGAAAGCACCATCGCCAGTTATCACGCCGTCTCCGGCGGGTGGGAAGTCGACAGGAGCAGGTCCAGCGGCAGACGCAGCTTCTGGTTCAGGTAAGCGGCCATTGCCGATTGCGAGGGACGAGTCTGCACCCTCACGAAGGGAAAAGTTGGGTCAGCATGTTCCGTTGGCTATTAAAGAAAAGATGTGGGCAGATGAGTATGTAAACATGTTCTCGTTGCTTACTGATCATTATGAGATGGAGCATGTTAAGAGCCAAAAGGAGCTCATGCATCCGAGTGTTTGGCGCGCATAGATCGCCGCCTTTAAGGTTGACGAAAACATTGGCAATTGGGGCAGGGCATGGGGAATTTTTACCGCCATCATGGGTGAACGTAGGCCCGAGTTACTGTCTGAATTGCCTATTTATCAGTCACGGATCATGGAATATTCTGTATCGTATGGGGGCAATCAGTGGTTTTGTTACGACAATATTTTTAGAAAAGCAAAAGAACACGACAAAAACTTGACTTGGGATTGTTATGATTCTGTTTCATGGTCAAAAATGGAGAGTACTGGTATGTTGAAGTTACCATTGGTAGGGAGCAGCGGGGGGGAATCCTCCCGCCAATATGCTGGGACACCCTTTCGATCGAGTACAGGTAATGACTACCACTCGAAGCCGAACGGCAACACAGGTAAACGGGGGATTTGTTGGAACTTTAACAGGGGTAAATGTACGAGGCCCCAGGGGTCATGCAAGTTTAGACATGAATGCGGAGGGTGTGGGCAGCCATCCCATCCTGAGTCCATGTGCAGAGCCAAAACAGGTGATAACAGTGGTAGGGGAGGCGCCAAGCAGGTCTGAAATAGTCCGAGGGGCGCCTTTACCTACTCCGATTGATACCATGGCAATGATTCCTTGGCTCAGCGAGTACCCGGATCATGTTTCCGCTGGGGTGTTGCGAAACGGGTTTTCATATGGTTTCCGCATCCCAGTGGGGGATTTTCAGGGTTTAGCAAAATGTAGAAACCAACTGTCGGTCTTGCAACATACAACCGTGGTACAGGAGAAGATTGGGAAGGAGGTTACTCGAGGTCGAGTCGCCGGTCCATTTGATGAGCCACCATGTGCTAATTTTGTTTGTTCCCCTTTGGGGGTGGTCCCTAAGAAGGACCCGGGTGAGTTTAGGTTGATACATAATTTATCAGCCCCACGTGGTCTTTCCGTGAATGATGCGATAGACCCGGATGTGTGTTCGGTGCGGTACGCATCCTTCGATGAGGCCGTCGCCATGTTGAATCGCCTAGGGCCCGGGGCGCTGATGGCTAAATCAGACATTGAGTCAGCGTTCCGGTTGCTCCCGGTACACCCAGACGATCAGCGTCTCCTTGGTTTCATGTTTCAGGGTCACTATTACATGGATAGATGTATGCCGATGGGATGCTCTATATCTTGTGCCTATTTTGAAAAGTTCAGTTGTTTTCTGCAATGGGTCTTCACAAAGAGGACGGGTTTCCAGCATGTCATGCATTATCTCGATGACTTTTTGTTTCTGGGGGCGGCTGGGGATCTAGAATGTGGACAGGCTTTGAATGAATTTTGTGTCTTAATGAAGCATTTTGGTGTGCCACTGGCACCAGGTAAGACTGTGGGTCCCTCGACTTGCCTCGAGTTCCTGGGGATCGAGCTCGATTCAGAGGAAGGTTGTTTTCGATTACCGAGTGAAAAGGTGTTAAGATTCAGGGCTACCCTGGAAAAGTGTATTAGTGAGTCTAAAGTCAGACTGCATCAATTACAACAATTAGTGGCCAGCTGAATTTTGCCCTGAGAGTAATGCCGATGGCCCGCCCCTTTTCCCGCTCGATCGCTCAGGCCATGGTCGGCCTGAAGGAGGGTCATCATCGCACGAGACTATCGGCAGAGGTTCGCCAGGACATGCGCATTTGGTTGGCATTTCTGGCGGAGTTCAATGGTCGAATTGTCTGGAATAAACCGGCAGTGTCCTCCGAAGAGCTGGGGCTGTGGACAGATTCGGCTGGGAGCATTGGTTTTGGTGCCATATTCGGCACACAATGGTCGGCCCAGAAATGGCCGTTATGGTGGCATGAGTGTGGGCTGACAAGTAACATTGCCTTTCTTGAACTTTTTCCCATTCTGGTGGCCCTGAAAACTTGGCCTGAGGGACTCAGAGATCACTCTGTGGTTTTTTGGTCTGATAACATGACCGTGGTTGAGTGTATCAATAGCCAGGCAGCACGATGCAAATGGATTCTGAGATTGCTCAAAGAAATTGTGTTATTGTGTATGCAATTGAACGTGCTATTTAGGGCAAGACATGTGCCGGGGGTGATGAACCAAGCGGCTGATGCGCTTTCTCGTTTTCGTATGCAGGCCTTCTGGGGTTTTCTGCCCACAGCGGAACCGGTGGCGGCACCCTTTCCCGAAGCTCTCTGGTCTCTCGGTGCCCCGAACTACAGAACCTCGTGGGAGAGAGTTTAGCACCCAGGACGAGGACGGCATATGAAGGGGCGTTCCGATCCTATTGGGCCTTTTTGGGGACTGCTAGGGGAGAGCTTTGGGGTCAGGAAGAGCTAGTGGTAAAATTTCTGCTGTCCTTACATCAGGCAGGCAGATCAGTGGCTACGGCCCAGAGGCATCGGGCCGCCATCTCATTTATGGCAAGGGCTCATGGGATCCAAGACCCGACCGCGTCTTTCGTGGTGCAAAAAGCGCTACGTGGGTGGCAACGCCTTGAGGGTCGCAGAGTAGACGAAAGGCGCCCGATAGGTTTGGATAGGTTGGCTCTGTTGTTATCGGTACTTCCTGCAACGTGTTCATCCCAGTATGAATCAGTGTTATTCCGAGCCGCTTTTGTGCTAGCATTCCATGGGGCTATGCGAATAAGCGAATTAGTAGCAAGGAACAAGCAGGATACCGTGGGGGGACTGTGCCGAGAGCACGTTCAGGTCAGGGGGGAGACAATGACTGTCTCGTTTGTCAGGTCCAAGACCGATCAGGGTGCGATTGGGGACTGCATAATCATACGAAGGATTCCCGGGTCGCCCATGTGCCCTGTGGTGTGCGTGGAGGAATATTTAGCACAAAGGGTGGCATCATGGGGGGGGACCTTGTTGAGACACGCTGACGCCACCCCACTGACGAGGTTTCAGTTTCAGCGGGTGCTTGCGATGTCAGTTTCGGCCGCGGGCTTGAACCCCGGCGAGTTTGGGACCCATTCCTTTCGGATAGGGGCTGCTACAGAGGCTACAGCCATGGGTCTGAATGTTGAACAAGTAAAACGTGTGGGGCGTTGGTCCTCGAACTGTTATAAGAGGTATGTGCGGTTGCACATGTTGTGAAGCTGTAATGATGTACTCACGCTTCTTGTTTTTGTTTGGTTTTCAGTTGCGCAAGCCTACGAGGCGGGGCGGACTGTGCAGTCGACCCGACACCAGGGGGCCAGCGGTCAGACATCACCAACTGTGAAAAAGGAGGTGTGGGTCGTGGGCCACTCATACGTGAGGCGTGCCGCGGACGTATTCAAAGCAGGTGACATGATTCACATGGCTGGGGAATACGGGTACAGTGTGTCCTTCTACGGAAAGGGCGGGCTCTGTATTGACCATTTTCGATCATTTTTTGAGGGTTTGTTAGGGCGGACGAGGTCACCGCTGTCTGTAGTCATAGTACATCTTGGGGGCAATGATTTGGTGACCACTGGTAGACGACTTCTTCTTGAGGCAATGCTTTCCACGGTAAGTTGGTTGGCGAGAAGAGTTCCAGGGTGCACAATTGCATGGTCCCATATGATCCCACGGAAAGTGTGGCGGGGGGCTATTTCGGTTCCTGCTCTGAATCATTCAGTAAGGAAAATTAATAATAAAATGAGTAGATTGTTCCGTTCAAGTACACTGCATTCTATTTCGCATGGTTGTATTACAGGGGACAGTATGTATTTGGGGGATGGTGTTCATTTGTCCCGGGTGGGGAACGAATTGCTCATAGGAGACCTGATAGCTTGGCTAAAGACTTTATGACATGACCTTTAGGCAGGAGTGTTGTGGGGGGTCCGGATAGCCGGTCAACTATCCGGCCTGTGGCGGTAAGGTCATGATCGGTGAGCAGTAATTGGAAGATCCCTATGGGTGGGCGTCACCCATTACGGATGGGAGCGCTCGAGGGAGGTGGCCATTGGCCCCTCAACGGGGAGGCGGTCCCTTCTAAGGATGGGCCGCCGAAAGGAAAGGAAAGGCGGTCAAGGCCCCTTCCTGGGTAGGAGGGGCTACAGCCCCCTCCTGGGGAATTTCCCGGGGCCTGGACATCTGCGACGGCAGATGTGGTAAGTTGTGTGGGGTTTGGGAGGGGGTCTACGCTACCTTCTAGATACCTCACACGAGTCCTCGGACGACCTTTAAATGGCGTCGAGTTTATTGGGGCCCCCGTCAAGTCAAGGGAAATTGGTAAATGCACTTGAGGTACACCTCTGTGCGGTCGCCCCTCACAAGTGAGGGGGATATGTCTGGTTTAGGGATCTTGACACCGGTTACGACCTTGCCGTTGACCCTTAAACGTTAGGATGTACAATTTCAAGTTAAACGTTTTGTAGGATGTTAGTTCGGCTAGGAGAACCTTTGTATTAGAGAATATGTTAAGGTTAGCCAAACATCGCAATGTGGAAATGAAATTGTACATTAATATGAAACTGTTATTTTAATGTTTTAATTTTGTTTCATATTTTAATAAATACGGCCGGGAGGGTCACTCCCTCCCGTTTCCAAAAGTTCAGAACCGTTTCCGGTTTCCCATTCTTGGGGATTGTGTTGAGAGGGGGTGGCGGGTATCTCAGCCATATGGAAAGGGGCGACCATTCGGTCCCCCCGAACGTATGGTGGAGTACAACGATCCCCCCGGGAAGCCATCTTGGGCGGGAGGCGAGTCTCGGCTGGTATGCCCGAAGCGGCGTAGCCGGGGCGCGTTTTTTCCCGCCCTGGAGTGGGCTGGCCTAGACACTGACGCGGCCGGCCACGCCCTTTGAGGCAGGCAGGGGCGGGTTGACGCCCGCCCTGAAGACGGATAAAAGGAGCAACAAGCCAAGAAAGCATCCTCTTGTTCCTGTGCTCTGAAGCTGCACCTCCTCGCTACACGTGAGCTCGAGACGGAACGAAGAGCCAATTTTGACCCACCCACCAGCCCCTGAGGACAGCAAGTGGTTTTGAATAAAGTTTGATGTGGTAACACTAATTTTTGCAGGTTGTGATGACTATCGTGATAACTTTGAATATGCAATAAAGAATGGTCGAATTATAATATATTTTGCAAATAAAGTAAATATGCACTAGTGTTGATCAGTAATCATGCCTTTTAATAAAGTTGTAAATTGTTACTGTCTTTTAGTACTTTAGTCATTTGGTAATTTAGTTAGAATTGTCGTATTTATTTTGGTCGGGCGGTAAGGTCATGATCGGTGAGCAGTAATTGGAAGATCCCTATGGGTGGGCGTCACCCATTACGGATGGGAGCGCTCGAGGGAGGTGGCCATTGGCCCCTCAACGGGGAGGCGGTCCCTTCTAAGGATGGGCCGCCGAAAGGAAAGGAAAGGCGGTCAAGGCCCCTTCCTGGGTAGGAGGGGCTACAGCCCCCTCCTGGGGAATTTCCCGGGGCCTGGACATCTGCGACGGCAGATGTGGTAAGTTGTGTGGGGTTTGGGAGGGGGTCTACGCTACCTTCTAGATACCTCACACGAGTCCTCGGACGACCTTTAAATGGCGTCGAGTTTATTGGGGCCCCCGTCAAGTCAAGGGAAATTGGTAAATGCACTTGAGGTACACCTCTGTGCGGTCGCCCCTCACAAGTGAGGGGGATATGTCTGGTTTAGGGATCTTGACACCGGTTACGACCTTGCCGTTGGCCCTTAAACGTTAGGATGTACAATTTCAAGTTAAACGTTTTGTAGGATGTTAGTTCGGCTAGGAGAACCTTTGTATTAGAGAATATGTTAAGGTTAGCCAAACATCGCAATGTGGAAATGAAATTGTACATTAATATGAAACTGTTATTTTAATGTTTTAATTTTGTTTCATATTTTAATAAATACGGCCGGGAGGGTCACTCCCTCCCGTCTTCCAAAAGTTCAGAACCGTTTCCGGTTTCCCATTCTTGGGGATTGTGTTGAGAGGGGGTGGCGGGTATCTCAGCCATATTACTCACTCTGAGTTCTCAAAAAGGGTTTCTTCACCCCGGGAAGTGAAATAAATACCATTTGGAGGCATTTAATGTTCGAGCAAAAACGGCTGATTTTCGACAAAAGAGATAACACCCCCCCATTACGTCATGCTTCAGAAATGTGGAAAATGGTCCGTTTTCAAATGTTTTATTTATGAACGTCAGTTCACATTTGTAGGTGGATCATCAGTGTTAGAGCTAAAATTAGCATGTTTAAAATGATTTTTATGCTTCCAGGGGCCCAAAACACAAGATTTATGGAATGGTTAAAAGTGCATGAAAATGGCCAATTTACTCACTCTGAGTTCTCAAAAAGGGTTTCTTCACCCCGGGAAGTTAATTAAATACCATTTGGAGGCATTTAATGTTCGAGCAAAAACGGCTGATTTTCGACAAAAGAGATAACCCCCCCCATTACGTCATGCTTCAGAAATGTGGAAAATGGTCAGTTTTCAAATGTTTTATTTTTGAACGTCAGTTCACATTTGTAGGTGGATCATCAGTGTTAGAGCTAAAATTAGCATGTTTAAAGTGATTTTCATGCTTCCAGGGGCTCGGGAAGTGAAATAAATACCATTTGGAGGCATTTAATGTTCGAGCAAAAACGGCTGATTTTCGACAAAAGAGATAACACCCCCCCATTACGTCATGCTTCAGAAATGTGGAAAATGGTCCGTTTTCAAATGTTTTATTTTTGAACGTCAGTTCACATTTGTAGGTGGATCATCAGTGTTAGAGCTAAAATTAGCATGTTTAAAGTGATTTTCATGCTTCCAGGGGCTCGGGAAGTTAATTAAATACGATTTGGAGGCATTTAATGTTCGAGCAAAAACGGCTGATTTTCGACAAAAGAGATAACACCCCCCCATTACGTCATGCTTCAGAAATGTGGAAAATGGTCCGTTTTCAAATATTTTATTTTTGAACGTCAGTTCACATTTGTAGGTGGATCATCAGTGTTAGAGCTAAAATTAGCATGTTTAAAGTGATTTTCATGCTTCCAGGGGCCCAAAACACAAGATTTATGGAATGGTTAAAAGTGCATGAAAATGGCCAATTTACTCACTCTGAGTTCTCAAAAAGGGTTTCTTCACCCCGGGAAGTGAAATAAATACCATTTGGAGGCATTTAATGTTCGAGCAAAAACGGCTGATTTTCGACAAAAGAGATAACACCCCCCCATTACGTCATGCTTCAGAAATGTGGAAAATGGTCCGTTTTCAAATGTTTTATTTTTGAACGTCAGTTCACATTTGTAGGTGGATCATCAGTGTTAGAGCTAAAATTAGCATGTTTAAAGTGATTTTCATGCTTCCAGGGGCTCGGGAAGTTAATTAAATACCATTTGGAGGCATTTAATGTTCGAGCAAAAACGGCTGATTTTCGACAAAAGAGATAACACCCCCCCATTACGTCATGCTTCAGAAATGTGGAAAATGGTCCGTTTTCAAATGTTTTATTTTTGAACGTCAGTTCACATTTGTAGGTGGATCATCAGTGTTAGAGCTAAAATTAGCATGTTTAAAGTGATTTTCATGCTTCCAGGGGCCCAAAACACAAGATTAATGGAATGGTTAAAAGTGCATGAAAATGGCCAATTTACTCACTCTGAGTTCTCAAAAAGGGTTTCTTCACCCCGGGAAGTGAAATAAATACCATTTGGAGGCATTTAATGTTCGAGCAAAAACGGCTGATTTTCGACAAAAGAGATAACACCCCCCCATTACGTCATGCTTCAGAAATGTGGAAAATGGTCCGTTTTCAAATGTTTTATTTTTGAACGTCAGTTCACATTTGTAGGTGGATCATCAGTGTTAGAGCTAAAATTAGCATGTTTAAAGTGATTTTCATGCTTCCAGGGGCTCGGGAAGTTAATTAAATACCATTTGGAGGCATTTAATGTTCGAGCAAAAACGGCTGATTTTCGACAAAAGAGATAACACCCCCCCATTACGTCATGCTTCGGAAATGTGGAAAATGGTCCGTTTTCAAATGTTTTATTTTTGAACGTCAGTTCACATTTGTAGGTGGATCATCAGTGTTAGAGCTAAAATTAGCATGTTTAAAGTGATTTTCATGCTTCCAGGGGCCCAAAACACAAGATTTATGGAATGGTTAAAAGTGCATGAAAATGGCCAATTTACTCACTCTGAGTTCTCAAAAAGGGTTTCTTCACCCCGGGAAGTGAAATAAATACCATTTGGAGGCATTTAATGTTCGAGCAAAAACGGCTGATTTTCGACAAAAGAGATAACACCCCCCCATTACGTCATGCTTCAGAAATGTGGAAAATGGTCCGTTTTCAAATGTTTTATTTTTGAACGTCAGTTCACATTTGTAGGTGGATCATCAGTGTTAGAGCTAAAATTAGCATGTTTAAACTGATTTTCATGCTTCCAGGGGCTCGGGAAGTTAATTAAATACCATTTGGAGGCATTTATTGTTCGAGCAAAAACGGCTGATTTTCGACAAAAGAGATAACACCCCCCCATTACGTCATGCTTCAGAAATGTGGAAAATGGTCCGTTTTCAAATGTTTTATTTTTGAACGTCAGTTCACATTTGTAGGTGGATCATCAGTGTTAGAGCTAAAATTAGCATGTTTAAAGTGATTTTCATGCTTCCAGGGGCTCGGGAAGTTAATTAAATACCATTTGGAGGCATTTAATGTTCGAGCAAAAACGGCTGATTTTCGACAAAAGAGATAACACCCCCCCATTACGTCATGCTTCAGAAATGTGGAAAATGGTCCGTTTTCAAATGTTTTATTTTTGAACGTCAGTTCACATTTGTAGGTGGATCATCAGTGTTAGAGCTAAAATTAGCATGTTTAAAGTGATTTTCATGCTTCCAGGGGCCCAAAACACAAGATTTATGGAATGGTTAAAAGTGCATGAAAATGGCCAATTTACTCACTCTGAGTTCTCAAAAAGGGTTTCTTCACCCCGGGAAGTTAATTAAATACCATTTGGAGGCATTTAATGTTCGAGCAAAAACGGCAGATTTTCGACAAAAGAGATAACACCCCCCCATTACGTCATGCTTCAGAAATGTGGAAAATGGTCCGTTTTCAAATGTTTTATTTTTGAACGTCAGTTCACATTTGTAGGTGGATCATCAGTGTTAGAGCTAAAATTAGCATGTTTAAAGTGATTTTCATGCTTCCAGGGGCTCGGGAAGTTAATTAAATACCATTTGGAGGCATTTAATGTTCGAGCAAAAACGGCGGATTTTCGACAAAAGAGATAACACCCCCCCATTACGTCATGCTTCAGAAATGTGGAAAATGGTCCGTTTTCAAATGTTTTATTTTTGAACGTCAGTTCACATTTGTAGGTGGATCATCAGTGTTAGAGCTAAAATTAGCATGTTTAAAGTGATTTTCATGCTTCCAGGGGCCCAAAACACAAGATTTATGGAATGGTTAAAAGTGCATGAAAATGGCCAATTTACTCACTCTGAGTTCTCAAAAAGGGTTTCTTCACCCCGGGAAGTTAATTAAATACCATTTGGAGGCATTTAATGTTCGAGCAAAAACGGCTGATTTTCGACAAAAGAGATAACACCCCCCCATTACGTCATGCTTCAGAAATGTGGAAAATGGTCCGTTTTCAAATGTTTTATTTTTGAACGTCAGTTCACATTTGTAGGTGGATCATCAGTGTTAGAGCTAAAATTAGCATGTTTAAAGTGATTGTCATGCTTCCAGGGGCTCGGGAAGTTAATTAAATACCATTTGGAGGCATTTAATGTTCGAGCAAAAACGGCTGATTTTCGACAAAAGAGATAACACCCCCCCATTACGTCATGCTTCAGAAATGTGGAAAATGGTCCGTTTTCAAATGTTTTATTTTTGAACGTCAGTTCACATTTGTAGGTGGATCATCAGTGTTAGAGCTAAAATTAGCATGTTTAAAGTGATTTTCATGCTTCCAGGGGCCCAAAACACAAGATTAATGGAATGGTTAAAAGTGCATGAAAATGGCCAATTTACTCACTCTGAGTTCTCAAAAAGGGTTTCTTCACCCCGGGAAGTGAAATAAATACCATTTGGAGGCATTTAATGTTCGAGCAAAAACGGCTGATTTTCGACAAAAGAGATAACACCCCCCCATTACGTCATGCTTCAGAAATGTGGAAAATGGTCCGTTTTCAAATGTTTTATTTTTGAACGTCAGTTCACATTTGTAGGTGGATCATCAGTGTTAGAGCTAAAATTAGCATGTTTAAAGTGATTTTTATGCTTCCAGGGGCTCGGGAAGTTAATTAAATACCATTTGGAGGCATTTAATGTTCGAGCAAAAACGGCTGATTTTCGACAAAAGAGATAACACCCCCCCATTACGTCATGCTTCAGAAATGTGGAAAATGGTCCGTTTTCAAATGTTTTATTTTTGAACGTCAGTTCACATTTGTAGGTGGATCATCAGTGTTAGAGCTAAAATTAGCATGTTTAAAGTGATTTTCATGCTTCCAGGGGCCCAAAACACAAGATTTATGGAATGGTTAAAAGTGCATGAAAATGGCCAATTTACTCACTCTGAGTTCTCAAAAAGGGTTTCTTCACCCCGGGAAGTGAAATAAATACCATTTGGAGGCATTTAATGTTCGAGCAAAAACGGCTGATTTTCGACAAAAGAGATAACACCCCCCCATTACGTCATGCTTCAGAAATGTGGAAAATGGTCCGTTTTCAAATGTTTTATTTTTGAACGTCAGTTCACATTTGTAGGTGGATCATCAGTGTTAGAGCTAAAATTAGCATGTTTAAAGTGATTTTCATGCTTCCAGGGGCTCGGGAAGTTAATTAAATACCATTTGGAGGCATTTAATGTTCGAGCAAAAACGGCTGATTTTCGACAAAAGAGATAACACCCCCCCATTACGTCATGCTTCAGAAATGTGGAAAATGGTCCGTTTTCAAATGTTTTATTTTTGAACGTCAGTTCACATTTGTAGGTGGATCATCAGTGTTAGAGCTAAAATTAGCATGTTTAAAGTGATTTTCATGCTTCCAGGGGCCCAAAACACAAGATTTATGGAATGGTTAAAAGTGCATGAAAATGGCCAATTTACTCACTCTGAGTTCTCAAAAAGGGTTTCTTCACCCCGGGAAGTTAATTAAATACCATTTGGAGGCATTTAATGTTCGAGCAAAAACGGCTGATTTTCGACAAAAGAGATAACACCCCCCCATTACGTCATGCTTCAGAAATGTGGAAAATGGTCCGTTTTCAAATGTTTTATTTTTGAACGTCAGTTCACATTTGTAGGTGGATCATCAGTGTTAGAGCTAAAATTAGCATGTTTAAAGTGATTTTCATGCTTCCAGGGGCTCGGGAAGTTAATTAAATACCATTTGGAGGCATTTAATGTTCGAGCAAAAACGGCTGATTTTCGACAAAAGAGATAACACCCCCCCGTTACGTCATGCTTCAGAAATGTGGAAAATGGTCCGTTTTCAAATGTTTTATTTTTGAACGTCAGTTCACATTTGTAGGTGGATCATCAGTGTTAGAGCTAAAATTAGCATGTTTAAAGTGATTTTCATGCTTCCAGGGGCCCAAAACACAAGATTAATGGAATGGTTAAAAGTGCATGAAAATGGCCAATTTACTCACTCTGAGTTCTCAAAAAGGGTTTCTTCACCCCGGGAAGTGAAATAAATACCATTTGGAGGCATTTAATGTTCGAGCAAAAACGGCTGATTTTCGACAAAAGAGATAACACCCCCCCATTACGTCATGCTTCAGAAATGTGGAAAATGGTCCGATTTCAAATGTTTTATTTTTGAACGTCAGTTCACATTTGTAGGTGGATCATCAGTGTTAGAGCTAAAATTAGCATGTTTAAAGTGATTTTCATGCTTCCAGGGGCTCGGGAAGTTAATTAAATACCATTTGGAGGCATTTAATGTTCGAGCAAAAACGGCTGATTTTCGACAAAAGAGATAACACCCCCCATTACGTCATGCTTCAGAAATGTGGAAAATGGTCCGATTTCAAATGTTTTATTTTTGAACGTCAGTTCACATTTGTAGGTGGATCATCAGTGTTAGAGCTAAAATTAGCATGTTTAAAGTGATTTTCATGCTTCCAGGGGCTCGGGAAGTTAATTAAATACCATTTGGAGGCATTTAATGTTCGAGCAAAAACGGCTGATTTTCGACAAAAGAGATAACACCCCCCCATTACGTCATGCTTCAGAAATGTGGAAAATGGTCCGTTTTCAAATGTTTTATTTTTGAACGTCAGTTCACATTTGTAGGTGGATCATCAGTGTTAGAGCTAAAATTAGCATGTTTAAAGTGATTTTCATGCTTCCAGGGGCCCAAAACACAAGATTTATGGAATGGTTAAAAGTGCATGAAAATGGCCAATTTACTCACTCTGAGTTCTCAAAAAGGGTTTCTTCACCCCGGGAAGTTAATTAAATACCATTTGGAGGCATTTAATGTTCGAGCAAAAACGGCTGATTTTCGACAAAAGAGATAACACCCCCCCATTACGTCATGCTTCAGAAATGTGGAAAATGGTCCGTTTTCAAATGTTTTATTTTTGAACGTCAGTTCACATTTGTAGGTGGATCATCAGTGTTAGAGCTAAAATTAGCATGTTTAAACTGATTTTCATGCTTCCAGGGGCTCGGGAAGTTAATTAAATACCATTTGGAGGCATTTATTGTTCGAGCAAAAACGGCTGATTTTCGACAAAAGAGATAACACCCCCCCATTACGTCATGCTTCAGAAATGTGGAAAATGGTCCGTTTTCAAATGTTTTATTTTTGAACGTCAGTTCACATTTGTAGGTGGATCATCAGTGTTAGAGCTAAAATTAGCATGTTTAAAGTGATTTTCATGCTTCCAGGGGCTCGGGAAGTTAATTAAATACCATTTGGAGGCATTTAATGTTCGAGCAAAAACGGCTGATTTTCGACAAAAGAGATAACACCCCCCCATTACGTCATGCTTCAGAAATGTGGAAAATGGTCCGTTTTCAAATGTTTTATTTTTGAACGTCAGTTCACATTTGTAGGTGGATCATCAGTGTTAGAGCTAAAATTAGCATGTTTAAAGTGATTTTCATGCTTCCAGGGGCCCAAAACACAAGATTTATGGAATGGTTAAAAGTGCATGAAAATGGCCAATTTACTCACTCTGAGTTCTCAAAAAGGGTTTCTTCACCCCGGGAAGTTAATTAAATACCATTTGGAGGCATTTAATGTTCGAGCAAAAACGGCAGATTTTCGACAAAAGAGATAACACCCCCCCATTACGTCATGCTTCAGAAATGTGGAAAATGGTCCGTTTTCAAATGTTTTATTTTTGAACGTCAGTTCACATTTGTAGGTGGATCATCAGTGTTAGAGCTAAAATTAGCATGTTTAAAGTGATTTTCATGCTTCCAGGGGCTCGGGAAGTTAATTAAATACCATTTGGAGGCATTTAATGTTCGAGCAAAAACGGCGGATTTTCGACAAAAGAGATAACACCCCCCCATTACGTCATGCTTCAGAAATGTGGAAAATGGTCCGTTTTCAAATGTTTTATTTTTGAACGTCAGTTCACATTTGTAGGTGGATCATCAGTGTTAGAGCTAAAATTAGCATGTTTAAAGTGATTTTCATGCTTCCAGGGGCCCAAAACACAAGATTTATGGAATGGTTAAAAGTGCATGAAAATGGCCAATTTACTCACTCTGAGTTCTCAAAAAGGGTTTCTTCACCCCGGGAAGTTAATTAAATACCATTTGGAGGCATTTAATGTTCGAGCAAAAACGGCTGATTTTCGACAAAAGAGATAACACCCCCCCATTACGTCATGCTTCAGAAATGTGGAAAATGGTCCGTTTTCAAATGTTTTATTTTTGAACGTCAGTTCACATTTGTAGGTGGATCATCAGTGTTAGAGCTAAAATTAGCATGTTTAAAGTGATTGTCATGCTTCCAGGGGCTCGGGAAGTTAATTAAATACCATTTGGAGGCATTTAATGTTCGAGCAAAAACGGCTGATTTTCGACAAAAGAGATAACACCCCCCCATTACGTCATGCTTCAGAAATGTGGAAAATGGTCCGTTTTCAAATGTTTTATTTTTGAACGTCAGTTCACATTTGTAGGTGGATCATCAGTGTTAGAGCTAAAATTAGCATGTTTAAAGTGATTTTCATGCTTCCAGGGGCCCAAAACACAAGATTAATGGAATGGTTAAAAGTGCATGAAAATGGCCAATTTACTCACTCTGAGTTCTCAAAAAGGGTTTCTTCACCCCGGGAAGTGAAATAAATACCATTTGGAGGCATTTAATGTTCGAGCAAAAACGGCTGATTTTCGACAAAAGAGATAACACCCCCCCATTACGTCATGCTTCAGAAATGTGGAAAATGGTCCGTTTTCAAATGTTTTATTTTTGAACGTCAGTTCACATTTGTAGGTGGATCATCAGTGTTAGAGCTAAAATTAGCATGTTTAAAGTGATTTTTATGCTTCCAGGGGCTCGGGAAGTTAATTAAATACCATTTGGAGGCATTTAATGTTCGAGCAAAAACGGCTGATTTTCGACAAAAGAGATAACACCCCCCCATTACGTCATGCTTCAGAAATGTGGAAAATGGTCCGTTTTCAAATGTTTTATTTTTGAACGTCAGTTCACATTTGTAGGTGGATCATCAGTGTTAGAGCTAAAATTAGCATGTTTAAAGTGATTTTCATGCTTCCAGGGGCCCAAAACACAAGATTTATGGAATGGTTAAAAGTGCATGAAAATGGCCAATTTACTCACTCTGAGTTCTCAAAAAGGGTTTCTTCACCCCGGGAAGTGAAATAAATACCATTTGGAGGCATTTAATGTTCGAGCAAAAACGGCTGATTTTCGACAAAAGAGATAACACCCCCCCATTACGTCATGCTTCAGAAATGTGGAAAATGGTCCGTTTTCAAATGTTTTATTTTTGAACGTCAGTTCACATTTGTAGGTGGATCATCAGTGTTAGAGCTAAAATTAGCATGTTTAAAGTGATTTTCATGCTTCCAGGGGCTCGGGAAGTTAATTAAATACCATTTGGAGGCATTTAATGTTCGAGCAAAAACGGCTGATTTTCGACAAAAGAGATAACACCCCCCCATTACGTCATGCTTCAGAAATGTGGAAAATGGTCCGTTTTCAAATGTTTTATTTTTGAACGTCAGTTCACATTTGTAGGTGGATCATCAGTGTTAGAGCTAAAATTAGCATGTTTAAAGTGATTTTCATGCTTCCAGGGGCCCAAAACACAAGATTTATGGAATGGTTAAAAGTGCATGAAAATGGCCAATTTACTCACTCTGAGTTCTCAAAAAGGGTTTCTTCACCCCGGGAAGTTAATTAAATACCATTTGGAGGCATTTAATGTTCGAGCAAAAACGGCTGATTTTCGACAAAAGAGATAACACCCCCCCATTACGTCATGCTTCAGAAATGTGGAAAATGGTCCGTTTTCAAATGTTTTATTTTTGAACGTCAGTTCACATTTGTAGGTGGATCATCAGTGTTAGAGCTAAAATTAGCATGTTTAAAGTGATTTTCATGCTTCCAGGGGCTCGGGAAGTTAATTAAATACCATTTGGAGGCATTTAATGTTCGAGCAAAAACGGCTGATTTTCGACAAAAGAGATAACACCCCCCCGTTACGTCATGCTTCAGAAATGTGGAAAATGGTCCGTTTTCAAATGTTTTATTTTTGAACGTCAGTTCACATTTGTAGGTGGATCATCAGTGTTAGAGCTAAAATTAGCATGTTTAAAGTGATTTTCATGCTTCCAGGGGCCCAAAACACAAGATTAATGGAATGGTTAAAAGTGCATGAAAATGGCCAATTTACTCACTCTGAGTTCTCAAAAAGGGTTTCTTCACCCCGGGAAGTGAAATAAATACCATTTGGAGGCATTTAATGTTCGAGCAAAAACGGCTGATTTTCGACAAAAGAGATAACACCCCCCCATTACGTCATGCTTCAGAAATGTGGAAAATGGTCCGATTTCAAATGTTTTATTTTTGAACGTCAGTTCACATTTGTAGGTGGATCATCAGTGTTAGAGCTAAAATTAGCATGTTTAAAGTGATTTTCATGCTTCCAGGGGCTCGGGAAGTTAATTAAATACCATTTGGAGGCATTTAATGTTCGAGCAAAAACGGCTGATTTTCGACAAAAGAGATAACACCCCCCATTACGTCATGCTTCAGAAATGTGGAAAATGGTCCGATTTCAAATGTTTTATTTTTGAACGTCAGTTCACATTTGTAGGTGGATCATCAGTGTTAGAGCTAAAATTAGCATGTTTAAAGTGATTTTCATGCTTCCAGGGGCTCGGGAAGTTAATTAAATACCATTTGGAGGCATTTAATGTTCGAGCAAAAACGGCTGATTTTCGACAAAAGAGATAACACCCCCCCATTACGTCATGCTTCAGAAATGTGGAAAATGGTCCGTTTTCAAATGTTTTATTTTTGAACGTCAGTTCACATTTGTAGGTGGATCATCAGTGTTAGAGCTAAAATTAGCATGTTTAAAGTGATTTTCATGCTTCCAGGGGCCCAAAACACAAGATTTATGGAATGGTTAAAAGTGCATGAAAATGGCCAATTTACTCACTCTGAGTTCTCAAAAAGGGTTTCTTCACCCCGGGAAGTTAATTAAATACCATTTGGAGGCATTTAATGTTCGAGCAAAAACGGCTGATTTTCGACAAAAGAGATAACACCCCCCCATTACGTCATGCTTCAGAAATGTGGAAAATGGTTCGTTTTCAAATGTTTTATTTTTGAACGTCAGTTCACATTTGTAGGTGGATCATCAGTGTTAGAGCTAAAATTAGCATGTTTAAAGTGATTTTCATGCTTCCAGGGGCTCGGGAAGTGAAATAAATACCATTTGGAGGCATTTAATGTTCGAGCAAAAACGGCTGATTTTCGACAAAAGAGATAACACCCCCCCATTACGTCATGCTTCAGAAATGTGGAAAATGGTCCGTTTTCAAATGTTTTATTTTTGAACGTCAGTTCACATTTGTAGGTGGATCATCAGTGTTAGAGCTAAAATTAGCATGTTTAAAGTGATTTTCATGCTTCCAGGGGCTCGGGAAGTTAATTAAATACCATTTGGAGGCATTTAATGTTCGAGCAAAAACGGCTGATTTTCGACAAAAGAGATAACACCCCCCCCATTACGTCATGCTTCAGAAATGTGGAAAATGGTCCGTTTTCAAATGTTTTATTTTTGAACGTCAGTTCACATTTGTAGGTGGATCATCAGTGTTAGAGCTAAAATTAGCATGTTTAAAGTGATTTTCATGCTTCCAGGGGCTCGGGAAGTTAATTAAATACCATTTGGAGGCATTTAATGTTCGAGCAAAAACGGCTGATTTTCGACAAAAGAGATAACACCCCCCCATTACGTCATGCTTCAGAAATGTGGAAAATGGTCAGTTTTCAAATGTTTTATTTTTGAACGTCAGTTCACATTTGTAGGTGGATCATCAGTGTTAGAGCTAAAATTAGCATGTTTAAAGTGATTTTCATGCTTCCAGGGGCCCAAAACACAAGATTTATGGAATGGTTAAAAGTGCATGAAAATGGCCAATTTACTCACTCTGAGTTCTCAAAAAGGGTTTCTTCACCCCGGGAAGTTAATTAAATACCATTTGGAGGCATTTAATGTTCGAGCAAAAACGGCTGATTTTCGACAAAAGAGATAACACCTCCCCATTACGTCATGCTTCAGAAATGTGGAAAATGGTCCGTTTTCAAATGTTTTATTTTTGAACGTCAGTTCACATTTGTAGGTGGATCATCAGTGTTAGAGCTAAAATTAGAATGTTTAAAGTGATTTTCATGCTTCCAGGGGCTGGGGAAGTTAATTAAATACCATTTGGAGGCATTTCATGTTCGAGCAAAAACGGCTGATTTTCGACAAAAGAGATAACACCCCCCCAGTACGTCATGCTTCAGAAATGTGGAAAATGGTCCGTTTTCAAATGTTTTATTTTTGAACGTCAGTTCACATTTGTAGGTGGATCATCAGTGTTAGAGCTAAAATTAGCATGTTTAAAGTGATTTTCATGCTTCCAGGGGCTCGGGAAGTGAAATAAATACCATTTGGAGGCATTTAATGTTCGAGCAAAAACGGCTGATTTTCGACAAAAGAGATAACACCCCTCCATTACGTCATGCTTCAGAAATGTGGAAAATGGTCCGTTTTCAAATGTTTTATTTTTGAACGTCAGTTCACATTTGTAGGTGGATCATCAGTGTTAGAGCTAAAATTAGCATGTTTAAAGTGATTTTCATGCTTCCAGGGGCCCAAAACACAAGATTTATGGAATGGTTAAAAGTGCATGAAAATGGCCAATTTACTCACTCTGAGTTCTCAAAAAGGGTTTCTTCACCCCGGGAAGTTAATTAAATACCATTTGGAGGCATTTAATGTTCGAGCAAAAACGGCTGATTTTCGACAAAAGAGATAACACCCCCCCATTACGTCATGCTTCAGAAATGTGGAAAATGGTCCGTTTTCAAATGTTTTATTTTTGAACGTCAGTTCACATTTGTAGGTGGATCATCAGTGTTAGAGCTAAAATTAGCATGTTTAAAGTGATTTTCATGCTTCCAGGGGCTGGGGAAGTTAATTAAATACCATTTGGAGGCATTTAATGTTCGAGCAAAAACGGCTGATTTTCGACAAAAGAGATAACACCCCCCCAGTACGTCATGCTTCAGAAATGTGGAAAATGGTCCGTTTTCAAATGTTTTATTTTTGAACGTCAGTTCACATTTGTAGGTGGATCATCAGTGTTAGAGCTAAAATTAGCATGTTTAAAGTGATTTTCATGCTTCCAGGGGCTCGGGAAGTGAAATAAATACCATTTGGAGGCATTTAATGTTCGAGCAAAAACGGCTGATTTTCGACAAAAGAGATAACACCCCCCCATTACGTCATGCTTCAGAAATGTGGAAAATGGTCCGTTTTCAAATGTTTTATTTTTGAACGTCAGTTCACATTTGTAGGTGGATCATCAGTGTTAGAGATAAAATTAGCATGTTTAACCTCTTCGCCGCTAATGACAAGGGTAACTCGTCATGGACTTTCCATTGATTTCAATGGAAATTACATAAAAGAAGGAAAATAGCCTTAGCAGTAAAGGGGTTAAAGTGATTTTCATGCTTCCAGGGGCCCAAAACACAAGATTTATGGAATGGTTAAAAGTGCATGAAAATGGCCAATTTACTCACTCTGAGTTCTCAAAAAGGGTTTCTTCACCCCGGGAAGTGAAATAAATACCATTTGGAGGCATTTAATGTTCGAGCAAAAACGGCTGATTTTCGACAAAAGAGATAACACCCCCCCATTACGTCATGCTTCAGAAATGTGGAAAATGGTCCGTTTTCAAATGTTTTATTTTTGAACGTCAGTTCACATTTGTAGGTGGATCATCAGTGTTAGAGCTAAAATTAGCATGTTTAAAGTGATTTTCATGCTTCCAGGGGCTCGGGAAGTTAATTAAATACCATTTGGAGGCATTTAATGTTCGAGCAAAAACGGCTGATTTTCGACAAAAGAGATAACACCCCCCCCATTACGTCATGCTTCAGAAATGTGGAAAATGGTCCGTTTTCAAATGTTTTATTTTTGAACGTCAGTTCACATTTGTAGGTGGATCATCAGTGTTAGAGCTAAAATTAGCATGTTTAAAGTGATTTTCATGCTTCCAGGGGCCCAAAACACAAGATTTATGGAATGGTTAAAAGTGCATGAAAATGGCCAATTTACTCATTCTGAGTTCTCAAAAAGGGTTTCTTCACCCCGGGAAGTTAATTAAATACCATTTGGAGGCATTTAATGTTCGAGCAAAAACGGCTGATTTTCGACAAAAGAGATAACACCCCCCCATTACGTCATGCTTCAGAAATGTGGAAAATGGTCCGTTTTCAAATGTTTTATTTTTGAACGTCAGTTCACATTTGTAGGTGGATCATCAGTGTTAGAGCTAAAATTAGCATGTTTAAAGTGATTTTCATGCTTCCAGGGGCTCGGGAAGTTAATTAAATACCATTTGGAGGCATTTAATGTTCGAGCAAAAACGGCTGATTTTCGACAAAAGAGATAACACCCCCCCATTACGTCATGCTTCAGAAATGTGGAAAATGGTCCGTTTTCAAATGTTTTATTTTTGAACGTCAGTTCACATTTGTAGGTGGATCATCAGTGTTAGAGCTAAAATTAGCATGTTTAAAGTGATTTTCATGCTTCCAGGGGCTCGGGAAGTTAATTAAATACCATTTGGAGGCATTTAATGTTCGAGCAAAAACGGCTGATTTTCGACAAAAGAGATAACACCCCCCCATTACGTCATGCTTCAGAAATGTGGAAAATGGTCCGTTTTCAAATGTTTTATTTTTGAACGTCAGTTCACATTTGTAGGTGGATCATCAGTGTTAGAGCTAAAATTAGCATGTTTAAAGTGATTTTCATGCTTCCAGGGGCTCGGGAAGTTAATTTAATGTTCGAGCAAAAACGGCAGATTTTCGACAAAAGAGATAACACCCCCCCATTACGTCATGCTTCAGAAATGTGGAAAATGGTCCGTTTTCAAATGTTTTATTTTTGAACGTCAGTTCACATTTGTAGGTGGATCATCAGTGTTAGAGCTAAAATTAGCATGTTTAAAGTGATTTTCATGCTTCCAGGGGCCCAAAACACAAGATTTATGGAATGGTTAAAAGTGCATGAAAATGGCCAATTTACTCACTCTGAGTTCTCAAAAAGGGTTTCTTCACCCCGGGAAGTTAATTAAATACCATTTGGAGGCATTTAATGTTCGAGCAAAAACGGCTGATTTTCGACAAAAGAGATAACACCCCCCCATTACGTCATGCTTCAGAAATGTGGAAAATGGTCCGTTTTCAAATGTTTTATTTTTGAACGTCAGTTCACATTTGTAGGTGGATCATCAGTGTTAGAGCTAAAATTAGCATGTTTAAAGTGATTTTCATGCTTCCAGGGGCTCGGGAAGGTAATTAAATACCATTTGGAGGCATTTAATGTTCGAGCAAAAACGGCTGATTTTCGACAAAAGAGATAACACCCCCCCATTACGTCATGCTTCAGAAATGTGGAAAATGGTCCGTTTTCAAATGTTTTATTTTTGAACGTCAGTTCACATTTGTAGGTGGATCATCAGTGTTAGAGCTAAAATTAGCATGTTTAAAGTGATTTTCATGCTTCCAGGGGCTCGGGAAGTTAATTAAATACCATTTGGAGGCATTTAATGTTCGAGCAAAAACGGCTGATTTTCGACAAAAGAGATAACACCCCCCCATTACGTCATGCTTCAGAAATGTGGAAAATGGTCCGTTTTCAAATGTTTTATTTTTGAACGTCAGTTCACATTTGTAGGTGGATCATCAGTGTTAGAGCTAAAATTAGCATGTTTAAAGTGATTTTCATGCTTCCAGGGGCCCAAAACACAAGATTTATGGAATGGTTAAAAGTGCATGAAAATGGCCAATTTACTCACTCTGAGTTCTCAAAAAGGGTTTCTTCACCCCGGGAAGTTAATTAAATACCATTTGGAGGCATTTAATGTTCGAGCAAAAACGGCTGATTTTCGACAAAAGAGATAACACCCCCCCATTACGTCATGCTTCAGAAATGTGGAAAATGGTCCGTTTTCAAATGTTTTATTTTTGAACGTCAGTTCACATTTGTAGGTGGATCATCAGTGTTAGAGCTAAAATTAGCATGTTTAAAGTGATTTTCATGCTTCCAGGGGCTGGGGAAGTTAATTAAATACCATTTGGAGGCATTTAATGTTCGAGCAAAAACGGCTGATTTTCGACAAAAGAGATAACACCCCCCCAGTACGTCATGCTTCAGAAATGTGGAAAATGGTCCGTTTTCAAATGTTTTATTTTTGAACGTCAGTTCACATTTGTAGGTGGATCATCAGTGTTAGAGCTAAAATTAGCATGTTTAAAGTGATTTTCATGCTTCCAGGGGCTCGGGAAGTGAAATAAATACCATTTGGAGGCATTTAATGTTCGAGCAAAAACGGCTGATTTTCGACAAAAGAGATAACACCCCCCCATTACGTCATGCTTCAGAAATGTGGAAAATGGTCCGTTTTCAAATGTTTTATTTTTGAACGTCAGTTCACATTTGTAGGTGGATCATCAGTGTTAGAGCTAAAATTAGCATGTTTAAAGTGATTTTCATTCTTCCAGGGGCCCAAAACACAAGATTTATGGAATGGTTAAAAGTGCATGAAAATGGCCAATTTACTCACTCTGAGTTCTCAAAAAGGGTTTCTTCACCCCGGGAAGTTAAATAAATACCATTTGGAGGCATTTAATGTTCAAGCAAAAACAGCTGATTTTCGACAAAAGAGATAACACCCCCCCATTACGTCATGCTTCAGAAATGTGGAAAATGGTCCGTTTTCAAATGTTTTATTTTTGAACGTCAGTTCACATTTGTAGGTGGATCATCAGTGTTAGAGCTAAAATTAGCATGTTTAAAGTGATTTTCATGCTTCCAGGGGCTCGGGAAGTTAATTAAATACCATTTGGAGGCATTTAATGTTCGAGCAAAAACGGCTGATTTTCGACAAAAGAGATTACACCCCCCCATTACGTCATGCTTCAGAAATGTGGAAAATGGTCCGTTTTCAAATGTTTTATTTTTGAACGTCAGTTCACATTTGTAGGTGGATCATCAGTGTTAGAGCTAAAATTAGCATGTTTAAAGTGATTTTCATGCTTCCAGGGGCTCGGGAAGTGAAATAAATACCATTTGGAGGCATTTAATGTTCGAGCAAAAACGGCTGATTTTCGACAAAAGAGATAACACCCCCCCATTACGTCATGCTTCAGAAATGTGGAAAATGGTCCGTTTTCAAATGTTTTATTTTTGAACGTCAGTTCACATTTGTAGGTGGATCATCAGTGTTAGAGCTAAAATTAGCATGTTTAAAGTGATTTTCATGCTTCCAGGGGCCCAAAACACAAGATTTATGGAATGGTTAAAAGTGCATGAAAATGGCCAATTTACTCACTCTGAGTTCTCAAAAAGGGTTTCTTCACCCCGGGAAGTTAATTAAATACCATTTGGAGGCATTTAATGTTCGAGCAAAAACGGCTGATTTTCGACAAAAGAGATAACACCCCCCCATTACGTCATGCTTCAGAAATGTGGAAAATGGTCCGTTTTCAAATGTTTTATTTTTGAACGTCAGTTCACATTTGTAGGTGGATCATCAGTGTTAGAGCTAAAATTAGCATGTTTAAAGTGATTTTCATGCTTCCAGGGGCTCGGGAAGTTAATTAAATACCATTTGGAGGCATTTAATGTTCGAGCGAAAACGGCTGATTTTCGACAAAAGAGATAACACCCCCCCATTACGTCATGCTTTAGAAATGTGGAAAATGGTCCGTTTTCAAATGTTTTATTTTTGAACGTCAGTTCACATTTGTAGGTGGATCATCAGTGTTAGAGCTAAAATTAGCATGTTTAAAGTGATTTTCATGCTTCCAGGGGCCCAAAACACAAGATTTATGGAATGGTTAAAAGTGCATGAAAATGGCCAATTTACTCACTCTGAGTTCTCAAAAAGGGTTTCTTCACCCCGGGAAGTGAAATAAATACCATTTGGAGGCATTTAATGTTCGAGCAAAAACGGCTGATTTTCGACAAAAGAGATAACACCCCCCCATTACGTCATGCTTCAGAAATGTGGAAAATGGTCCGTTTTCAAATGTTTTATTTTTGAACGTCAGTTCACATTTGTAGGCGGATCATCAGTGTTAGAGCTAAAATTAGCATGTTTAAAGTGATTTTCATGCTTCCAGGGGCTCGGGAAGTTAATTAAATACCATTTGGAGGCATTTAATGTTCGAGCAAAAACGGCTGATTTTCGACAAAAGAGATAACACCCCCCCATTACGTCATGCTTCAGAAATGTGGAAAATGGTCCGTTTTCAAATGTTTTATTTTTGAACGTCAGTTCACATTTGTAGGTGGATCATCAGTGTTAGAGCTAAAATTAGCATGTTTAAAGTGATTTTCATGCTTCCAGGGGCCCAAAACACAAGATTTATGGAATGGTTAAAAGTGCATGAAAATGGCCAATTTACTCACTCTGAGTTCTCAAAAAGGGTTTCTTCACCCCGGGAAGTTAATTAAATACCATTTGGAGGCATTTAATGTTCAAGCAAAAACGGCTGATTTTCGACAAAAGAGATAACACCCCCCCATTACGTCATGCTTCAGAAATGTGGAAAATGGTCCGTTTTCAAATGTTTTATTTTTGAACGTCAGTTCACATTTGTAGGTGGATCATCAGTGTTAGAGCTAAAATTAGCATGTTTAAAGTGATTTTCATGCTTCCAGGGGCTCGGGAAGTTAATTAAATACCATTTGGAGGCATTTAATGTTCGAGCAAAAACGGCGGATTTTCGACAAAAGAGATAACACCCCCCCATTACGTCATGCTTCAGAAATGTGGAAAATGGTCCGTTTTCAAATGTTTTATTTTTGAACGTCAGTTCACATTTGTAGGTGGATCATCAGTGTTAGAGCTAAAATTAGCATGTTTAAAGTGATTTTCATGCTTCCAGGGGCTCGGGAAGTTAAGTAAATACCATTTGGAGGCATTTAATGTTCGCGCAAAAACTGCTGATTTTCGACAAAAGAGATAACACCCCCCCATTACGTCATGCTTCAGAAATGTGGAAAATGGTCCGTTTTCAAATGTTTTATTTTTGAACGTCAGTTCACATTTGTAGGTGGATCATCAGTGTTAGAGCTAAAATTAGCATGTTTAAAGTGATTTTCATGCTTCCAGGGGCTCGGGAAGTGAAATAAATACCATTTGGAGGCATTTAATGTTCGAGCAAAAACGGCTGATTTTCGACAAAAGAGATTACACCCCCCCATTACGTCATGCTTCAGAAATGTGGAAAATGGTCCGTTTTCAAATGTTTTATTTTTGAACGTCAGTTCACATTTGTAGGTGGATCATCAGTGTTAGAGCTAAAATTAGCATGTTTAAAGTGATTTTCATGCTTCCAGGGGCCCAAAACACAAGATTTATGGAATGGTTAAAAGTGCATGAAAATGGCCAATTTACTCACTCTGAGTTCTCAAAAAGGGTTTCTTCACCCCGGGAAGTTAATTAAATACCATTTGGAGGCATTTAATGTTCGAGCAAAAACGGCTGATTTTCGACAAAAGAGATAACACCCCCCCATTACGTCATGCTTCAGAAATGTGGAAAATGGTCCGTTTTCAAATGTTTTATTTTTGAACGTCAGTTCACATTTGTAGGTGGATCATCAGTGTTAGAGCTAAAATTAGCATGTTTAAAGTGATTTTCATGCTTCCAGGGGCCCAAAACACAAGATTTATGGAATGGTTAAAAGTGCATGAAAATGGCCAATTTACTCACTCTGAGTTCTCAAAAAGGGTTTCTTCACCCCGGGAAGTTAATTAAATACCATTTGGAGGCATTTAATGTTCGAGCAAAAACGGCTGATTTTCGACAAAAGAGATAACACCCCCCCATTACGTCATGCTTCAGAAATGTGGAAAATGGTCCGTTTTCAAATGTTTTATTTTTGAACGTCAGTTCACATTTGTAGGTGGATCATCAGTGTTAGAGCTAAAATTAGCATGTTTAAAGTGATTTTCATGCTTCCAGGGGCTCGGGAAGTTAATTAAATACCATTTGGAGGCATTTAATGTTCGAGCAAAAACGGCAGATTTTTGCCAAAAGAGATAACACCCCCCCCATTACGTCATGCTTCAGAAATGTGGAAAATGGTCCGTTTTCAAATGTTTTATTTTTGAACGTCAGTTCACATTTGTAGGTGGATCATCAGTGTTAGAGCTAAAATTAGCATGTTTAAAGTGATTTTCATGCTTCCAGGGGCCCAAAACACAAGATTTATGGAATGGTTAAAAGTGCATGAAAATGGCCAATTTACTCACTCTGAGTTCTCAAAAAGGGTTTCTTCACCCCGGGAAGTTAATTAAATACCATTTGGAGGCATTTAATGTTCGAGCAAAAACGGCTGATTTTCGACAAAAGAGATAACACCCCCCCATTACGTCATGCTTCAGAAATGTGGAAAATGGTCCGTTTTCAAATGTTTTATTTTTGAACGTCAGTTCACATTTGTAGGTGGATCATCAGTGTTAGAGCTAAAATTAGCATGTTTAAAGTGATTTTCATGCTTCCAGGGGCCCAAAACACAAGATTTATGGAATGGTTAAAAGTGCATGAAAATGGCCAATTTACTCACTCTGAGTTCTCAAAAAGGGTTTCTTCACCCCGGGAAGTTAATTAAATACCATTTGGAGGCATTTAATGTTCGAGCAAAAACGGCTGATTTTCGACAAAAGAGATAACACCCCCCCATTACGTCATGCTTCAGAAATGTGGAAAATGGTCCGTTTTCAAATGTTTTATTTTTGAACGTCAGTTCACATTTGTAGGTGGATCATCAGTGTTAGAGCTAAAATTAGCATGTTTAAAGTGATTTTCATGCTTCCAGGGGCTCGGGAAGTTAATTAAATACCATTTGGAGGCATTTAATGTTCGAGCAAAAACGGCAGATTTTTGCCAAAAGAGATAACACCCCCCCATTACGTCATGCTTCAGAAATGTGGAAAATGGTCCGTTTTCAAATGTTTTATTTTTGAACGTCAGTTCACATTTGTAGGTGGATCATCAGTGTTAGAGCTAAAATTAGCATGTTTAAAGTGATTTTCATGCTTCCAGGGGCTCGGGAAGTTAATTAAATACCATTTGGAGGCATTTAATGTTCCAGCAAAAACGGTTGATTTTCGACAAAAGAGATAAACCCCCCCATTACGTAATGCTTCAGAAATGTGGAAAATGGTCCGTTTTCAAATGTTTTATTTTTGAACGTCAGTTCACATTTGTAGGTGGATCATCAGTGTTAGAGCTAAAATTAGCATGTTTAAAGTGATTTTCATGCTTCCAGGGGCTCGGGAAGTTAATTAAATACCATTTGGAGGCATTTAATGTTCGAGCAAAAACGGCTGATTTTCGACAAAAGAGATATAACCCCCCCATTACGTCATGCTTCAGAAATGTGGAAAATGGTCCGTTTTCAAATGTTTTATTTTTGAACGTCAGTTCACATTTGTAGGTGGATCATCAGTGTTAGAGCTAAAATTAGCATGTTTAAAGTGATTTTCATGCTTCCAGGGGCTCGGGAAGTTGATTAAATACCATTTGGAGGCATTTAATGTTCGAGCAAAAACGGCTGATTTTCGACAAAAGAGATAACACCCCCCCATTACGTCATGCTTCAGAAATGTGGAAAATGGTCCGTTTTCAAATGTTTTATTTTTGAACGTCAGTTCACATTTGTAGGTGGATCATCAGTGTTAGAGCTAAAATTAGCATGTTTAAAGTGATTTTCATGCTTCCAGGGGCTCGGGAAGTTAATTAAATACCATTTGGAGGCATTTAATGTTCGAGCAAAAACGGCTGATTTTCGACAAAAGAGATAACACCCCCCCATTACGTCATGCTTCAGAAATGTGGAAAATGGTCCGTTTTCAAATGTTTTATTTTTGAACGTCAGTTCACATTTGTAGGTGGATCATCAGTGTTAGAGCTAAAATTAGCATGTTTAAAGTGATTTTCATGCTTCCAGGGGCCCAAAACACAAGATTTATGGAATGGTTAAAAGTGCATGAAAATGGCCAATTTACTCACTCTGAGTTCTCAAAAAGGGTTTCTTCACCCCGGGAAGTTAATTAAATACCATTTGGAGGCATTTAATGTTCGAGCAAAAACGGCTGATTTTCGACAAAAGAGATAACACCCCCCCCATTACGTCATGCTTCAGAAATGTGGAAAATGGTCCGTTTTCAAATGTTTTATTTTTGAACGTCAGTTCACATTTGTAGGTGGATCATCAGGTTTAGAGCTAAAATTAGCATGTTTAAAGTGATTTTCATGCTTCCAGGGGCTGGGGAAGTTAATTAAATACCATTTGGAGGCATTTAATGTTCGAGCAAAAACGGCTGATTTTCGACAAAAGAGATAACACCCCCCCAGTACGTCATGCTTCAGAAATGTGGAAAATGGTCCGTTTTCAAATGTTTTATTTTTGAACGTCAGTTCACATTTGTAGGTGGATCATCAGTGTTAGAGCTAAAATTAGCATGTTTAAAGTGATTTTCATGCTTCCAGGGGCTCGGGAAGTGAAATAAATACCATTTGGAGGCATTTAATGTTCGAGCAAAAACGGCTGATTTTCGACAAAAGAGATAACACCCCCCCATTACGTCATGCTTCAGAAATGTGGAAAATGGTCCGTTTTCAAATGTTTTATTTTTGAACGTCAGTTCACATTTGTAGGTGGATCATCAGTGTTAGAGCTAAAATTAGCATGTTTAAAGTGATTTTCATTCTTCCAGGGGCCCAAAACACAAGATTTATGGAATGGTTAAAAGTGCATGAAAATGGCCAATTTACTCACTCTGAGTTCTCAAAAAGGGTTTCTTCACCCCGGGAAGTTAAATAAATACCATTTGGAGGCATTTAATGTTCAAGCAAAAACAGCTGATTTTCGACAAAAGAGATAACACCCCCCCATTACGTCATGCTTCAGAAATGTGGAAAATGGTCCGTTTTCAAATGTTTTATTTTTGAACGTCAGTTCACATTTGTAGGTGGATCATCAGTGTTAGAGCTAAAATTAGCATGTTTAAAGTGATTTTCATGCTTCCAGGGGCTCGGGAAGTTAATTAAATACCATTTGGAGGCATTTAATGTTCGAGCAAAAACGGCTGATTTTCGACAAAAGAGATTACACCCCCCCATTACGTCATGCTTCAGAAATGTGGAAAATGGTCCGTTTTCAAATGTTTTATTTTTGAACGTCAGTTCACATTTGTAGGTGGATCATCAGTGTTAGAGCTAAAATTAGCATGTTTAAAGTGATTTTCATGCTTCCAGGGGCTCGGGAAGTGAAATAAATACCATTTGGAGGCATTTAATGTTCGAGCAAAAACGGCTGATTTTCGACAAAAGAGATAACACCCCCCCATTACGTCATGCTTCAGAAATGTGGAAAATGGTCCGTTTTCAAATGTTTTATTTTTGAACGTCAGTTCACATTTGTAGGTGGATCATCAGTGTTAGAGCTAAAATTAGCATGTTTAAAGTGATTTTCATGCTTCCAGGGGCCCAAAACACAAGATTTATGGAATGGTTAAAAGTGCATGAAAATGGCCAATTTACTCACTCTGAGTTCTCAAAAAGGGTTTCTTCACCCCGGGAAGTTAATTAAATACCATTTGGAGGCATTTAATGTTCGAGCAAAAACGGCTGATTTTCGACAAAAGAGATAACACCCCCCCATTACGTCATGCTTCAGAAATGTGGAAAATGGTCCGTTTTCAAATGTTTTATTTTTGAACGTCAGTTCACATTTGTAGGTGGATCATCAGTGTTAGAGCTAAAATTAGCATGTTTAAAGTGATTTTCATGCTTCCAGGGGCTCGGGAAGTTAATTAAATACCATTTGGAGGCATTTAATGTTCGAGCGAAAACGGCTGATTTTCGACAAAAGAGATAACACCCCCCCATTACGTCATGCTTTAGAAATGTGGAAAATGGTCCGTTTTCAAATGTTTTATTTTTGAACGTCAGTTCACATTTGTAGGTGGATCATCAGTGTTAGAGCTAAAATTAGCATGTTTAAAGTGATTTTCATGCTTCCAGGGGCCCAAAACACAAGATTTATGGAATGGTTAAAAGTGCATGACAATGGCCAATTTACTCACTCTGAGTTCTCAAAAAGGGTTTCTTCACCCCGGGAAGTGAAATAAATACCATTTGGAGGCATTTAATGTTCGAGCAAAAACGGCTGATTTTCGACAAAAGAGATAACACCCCCCCATTACGTCATGCTTCAGAAATGTGGAAAATGGTCCGTTTTCAAATGTTTTATTTTTGAACGTCAGTTCACATTTGTAGGCGGATCATCAGTGTTAGAGCTAAAATTAGCATGTTTAAAGTGATTTTCATGCTTCCAGGGGCTCGGGAAGTTAATTAAATACCATTTGGAGGCATTTAATGTTCGAGCAAAAACGGCTGATTTTCGACAAAAGAGATAACACCCCCCCATTACGTCATGCTTCAGAAATGTGGAAAATGGTCCGTTTTCAAATGTTTTATTTTTGAACGTCAGTTCACATTTGTAGGTGGATCATCAGTGTTAGAGCTAAAATTAGCATGTTTAAAGTGATTTTCATGCTTCCAGGGGCCCAAAACACAAGATTTATGGAATGGTTAAAAGTGCATGAAAATGGCCAATTTACTCACTCTGAGTTCTCAAAAAGGGTTTCTTCACCCCGGGAAGTTAATTAAATACCATTTGGAGGCATTTAATGTTCAAGCAAAAACGGCTGATTTTCGACAAAAGAGATAACACCCCCCCATTACGTCATGCTTCAGAAATGTGGAAAATGGTCCGTTTTCAAATGTTTTATTTTTGAACGTCAGTTCACATTTGTAGGTGGATCATCAGTGTTAGAGCTAAAATTAGCATGTTTAAAGTGATTTTCATGCTTCCAGGGGCTCGGGAAGTTAATTAAATACCATTTGGAGGCATTTAATGTTCGAGCAAAAACGGCTGATTTTCGACAAAAGAGATAACACCCCCCCATTACGTCATGCTTCAGAAATGTGGAAAATGGTCCGTTTTCAAATGTTTTATTTTTGAACGTCAGTTCACATTTGTAGGTGGATCATCAGTGTTAGAGCTAAAATTAGCATGTTTAAAGTGATTTTCATGCTTCCAGGGGCTCGGGAAGTTAAGTAAATACCATTTGGAGGCATTTAATGTTCGCGCAAAAACGGCTGATTTTCGACAAAAGAGATAACACCCCCCCATTACGTCATGCTTCAGAAATGTGGAAAATGGTCCGTTTTCAAATGTTTTATTTTTGAACGTCAGTTCACATTTGTAGGTGGATCATCAGTGTTAGAGCTAAAATTAGCATGTTTAAAGTGATTTTCATGCTTCCAGGGGCTCGGGAAGTGAAATAAATACCATTTGGAGGCATTTAATGTTCGAGCAAAAACGGCTGATTTTCGACAAAAGAGATTACACCCCCCCATTACGTCATGCTTCAGAAATGTGGAAAATGGTCCGTTTTCAAATGTTTTATTTTTGAACGTCAGTTCACATTTGTAGGTGGATCATCAGTGTTAGAGCTAAAATTAGCATGTTTAAAGTGATTTTCATGCTTCCAGGGGCCCAAAACACAAGATTTATGGAATGGTTAAAAGTGCATGAAAATGGCCAATTTACTCACTCTGAGTTCTCAAAAAGGGTTTCTTCACCCCGGGAAGTTAATTAAATACCATTTGGAGGCATTTAATGTTCGAGCAAAAACGGCTGATTTTCGACAAAAGAGATAACACCCCCCCATTACGTCATGCTTCAGAAATGTGGAAAATGGTCCGTTTTCAAATGTTTTATTTTTGAACGTCAGTTCACATTTGTAGGTGGATCATCAGTGTTAGAGCTAAAATTAGCATGTTTAAAGTGATTTTCATGCTTCCAGGGGCCCAAAACACAAGATTTATGGAATGGTTAAAAGTGCATGAAAATGGCCAATTTACTCACTCTGAGTTCTCAAAAAGGGTTTCTTCACCCCGGGAAGTTAATTAAATACCATTTGGAGGCATTTAATGTTCGAGCAAAAACGGCTGATTTTCGACAAAAGAGATAACACCCCCCCATTACGTCATGCTTCAGAAATGTGGAAAATGGTCCGTTTTCAAATGTTTTATTTTTGAACGTCAGTTCACATTTGTAGGTGGATCATCAGTGTTAGAGCTAAAATTAGCATGTTTAAAGTGATTTTCATGCTTCCAGGGGCTCGGGAAGTTAATTAAATACCATTTGGAGGCATTTAATGTTCGAGCAAAAACGGCAGATTTTTGCCAAAAGAGATAACACCCCCCATTACGTCATGCTTCAGAAATGTGGAAAATGGTCCGTTTTCAAATGTTTTATTTTTGAACGTCAGTTCACATTTGTAGGTGGATCATCAGTGTTAGAGCTAAAATTAGCATGTTTAAAGTGATTTTCATGCTTCCAGGGGCCCAAAACACAAGATTTATGGAATGGTTAAAAGTGCATGAAAATGGCCAATTTACTCACTCTGAGTTCTCAAAAAGGGTTTCTTCACCCCGGGAAGTTAATTAAATACCATTTGGAGGCATTTAATGTTCGAGCAAAAACGGCTGATTTTCGACAAAAGAGATAACACCCCCCCATTACGTCATGCTTCAGAAATGTGGAAAATGGTCCGTTTTCAAATGTTTTATTTTTGAACGTCAGTTCACATTTGTAGGTGGATCATCAGTGTTAGAGCTAAAATTAGCATGTTTAAAGTGATTTTCATGCTTCCAGGGGCTCGGGAAGTTAATTAAATACCATTTGGAGGCATTTAATGTTCCAGCAAAAACGGTTGATTTTCGACAAAAGAGATAAACCCCCCCATTACGTCATGCTTCAGAAATGTGGAAAATGGTCCGTTTTCAAATGTTTTATTTTTGAACGTCAGTTCACATTTGTAGGTGGATCATCAGTGTTAGAGCTAAAATTAGCATGTTTAAAGTGATTTTCATGCTTCCAGGGGCCCAAAACACAAGATTAATGGAATGGTTAAAAGTGCATGAAAATGGCCAATTTACTCACTCTGAGTTCTCAAAAAGGGTTTCTTCACCCCGGGAAGTGAAATAAATACCATTTGGAGGCATTTAATGTTCGAGCAAAAACGGCTGATTTTCGACAAAAGAGATAACACCCCCCCATTACGTCATGCTTCAGAAATGTGGAAAATGGTCCGTTTTCAAATGTTTTATTTTTGAACGTCAGTTCACATTTGTAGGTGGATCATCAGTGTTAGAGCTAAAATTAGCATGTTTAAAGTGATTTTCATGCTTCCAGGGGCCCAAAACACAAGATTTATGGAATGGTTAAAAGTGCATGAAAATGGCCAATTTACTCACTCTGAGTTCTCAAAAAGGGTTTCTTCACCCCGGGAAGTGAAATAAATACCATTTGGAGGCATTTAATGTTCGAGCAAAAACGGCTGATTTTCGACAAAAGAGATAACACCCCCCCATTACGTCATGCTTCAGAAATGTGGAAAATGGTCCGTTTTCAAATGTTTTATTTTTGAACGTCAGTTCACATTTGTAGGTGGATCATCAGTGTTAGAGCTAAAATTAGCATGTTTAAAGTGATTTTCATGCTTCCAGGGGCTCGGGAAGTTAATTAAATACCATTTGGAGGCATTTATTGTTCGAGCAAAAACGGCTGATTTTCGACAAAAGAGATAACACCCCCCCATTACGTCATGCTTCAGAAATGTGGAAAATGGTCCGTTTTCAAATGTTTTATTTTTGAACGTCAGTTCACATTTGTAGGTGGATCATCAGTGTTAGAGCTAAAATTAGCATGTTTAAAGTGATTTTCACGCTTCCAGGGGCCCAAAACACAAGATTAATGGAATGGTTAAAAGTGCATGAAAATGGCCAATTTACTCACTCTGAGTTCTCAAAAAGGGTTTCTTCACCCCGGGAAGTGAAATAAATACCATTTGGAGGCATTTAATGTTCGAGCAAAAACGGCAGATTTTCGACAAAAGAGATAACACCCCCCCATTACGTCATGCTTCAGAAATGTGGAAAATGGTCCGTTTTCAAATGTTTTATTTTTGAACGTCAGTTCACATTTGTAGGTGGATCATCAGTGTTAGAGCTAAAATTAGCATGTTTAAAGTGATTTTCATGCTTCCAGGGGCTCGGGAAGTTAATTAAATACCATTTGGAGGCATTTAATGTTCGAGCAAAAACGGCTGATTTTCGACAAAAGAGATAACACCCCCCCATTACGTCATGCTTCAGAAATGTGGAAAATGGTCCGTTTTCAAATGTTTTATTTTTGAATGTCAGTTCACATTTGTAGGTGGATCATCAGTGTTAGAGCTAAAATTAGCATGTTTAAAGTGATTTTCATGCTTCCAGGGGCCCAAAACACAAGATTTATGGAATGGTTAAAAGTGCATGAAAATGGCCAATTTACTCACTCTGAGTTCTCAAAAAGGGTTTCTTCACCCCGGGAAGTTAATTAAATACCATTTGGAGGCATTTAATGTTCGAGCAAAAACGGCTGATTTTCGACAAAAGAGATAACACCCCCCCATTACGTCATGCTTCAGAAATGTGGAAAATGGTCCGTTTTCAAATGTTTTATTTTTGAACGTCAGTTCACATTTGTAGGTGGATCATCAGTGTTAGAGCTAAAATTAGCATGTTTAAAGTGATTTTCATGCTTCCAGGGGCTCGGGAAGTTAATTAAATACCATTTGGAGGCATTTAATGTTCGAGCAAAAACGGCTGATTTTCGACAAAAGAGATAACACCCCCCCATTACGTCATGCTTCAGAAATGTGGAAAATTGTCCGTTTTCAAATGTTTTATTTTTGAACGTCAGTTCACATTTGTAGGTGGATCATCAGTGTTAGAGCTAAAATTTGCATGTTTAAAGTGATTTTCATGCTTCCAGGGGCTCGGGAAGTTAATTAAATACCATTTGGAGGCATTTAATGTTCGAGCAAAAACGGCTGATTTTCGACAAAAGAGATAACACCCCCCCCATTACGTCATGCTTCAGAAATGTGGAAAATGGTCCGTTTTCAAATGTTTTATTTTTGAACGTCAGTTCACATTTGTAGGTGGATCATCAGTGTTAGAGCTAAAATTAGCATGTTTAAATTGATTTTCATGCTTCCAGGGGCCCAAAACACAAGATTTATGGAATGGTTAAAAGTGCATGAAAATGGCCAATTTACTCACTCTGAGTTCTCAAAAAGGGTTTCTTCACCCCGGGAAGTGAAATAAATACCATTTGGAGGCATTTAATGTTCGAGCAAAAACGGCTGATTTTCGACAAAAGAGATAACACCCCCCCATTACGTCATGCTTCAGAAATGTGGAAAATGGTCCGTTTTCAAATGTTTTATTTTTGAACGTCAGTTCACATTTGTAGGTGGATCATCAGTGTTAGAGCTAAAATTAGCATGTTTAAAGTGATTTTCATGCTTCCAGGGGCTCGGGAAGTTAATTAAATACCATTTGGAGGCATTTATTGTTCGAGCAAAAACGGCTGATTTTCGACAAAAGAGATAACACCCCCCCATTACGTCATGCTTCAGAAATGTGGAAAATGGTCCGTTTTCAAATGTTTTATTTTTGAACGTCAGTTCACATTTGTAGGTGGATCATCAGTGTTAGAGCTAAAATTAGCATGTTTAAAGTGATTTTCATGCTTCCAGGGGCCCAAAACACAAGATTAATGGAATGGTTAAAAGTGCATGAAAATGGCCAATTTACTCACTCTGAGTTCTCAAAAAGGGTTTCTTCACCCCGGGAAGTGAAATAAATACCATTTGGAGGCATTTAATGTTCGAGCAAAAACGGCAGATTTTCGACAAAAGAGATAACACCCCCCCATTACGTCATGCTTCAGAAATGTGGAAAATGGTCCGTTTTCAAATGTTTTATTTTTGAACGTCAGTTCACATTTGTAGGTGGATCATCAGTGTTAGAGCTAAAATTAGCATGTTTAAAGTGATTTTCATGCTTCCAGGGGCTCGGGAAGTTAATTAAATACCATTTGGAGGCATTTAATGTTCGAGCAAAAATGGCTGATTTTCGACAAAAGAGATAACACCCCCCCATTACGTCATGCTTCAGAAATGTGGAAAATGGTCCGTTTTCAAATGTTTTATTTTTGAACGTCAGTTCACATTTGTAGGTGGATCATCAGTGTTAGAGCTAAAATTAGCATGTTTAAAGTGATTTTCATGCTTCCAGGGGCCCAAAACACAAGATTTATGGAATGGTTAAAAGTGCATGAAAATGGCCAATTTACTCACTCTGAGTTCTCAAAAAGGGTTTCTTCACCCCGGGAAGTTAATTAAATACCATTTGGAGGCATTTAATGTTCGAGCAAAAACGGCTGATTTTCGACAAAAGAGATAACACCCCCCCATTACGTCATGCTTCAGAAATGTGGAAAATGGTCCGTTTTCAAATGTTTTATTTTTGAACGTCAGTTCACATTTGTAGGTGGATCATCAGTGTTAGAGCTAAAATTAGCATGTTTAAAGTGATTTTCATGCTTCCAGGGGCTCGGGAAGTTAATTAAATACCATTTGGAGGCATTTAATGTTCGAGCAAAAACGGCTGATTTTCGACAAAAGAGATAACACCCCCCCATTACGTCATGCTTCAGAAATGTGGAAAATGGTCCGTTTTCAAATGTTTTATTTTTGAACGTCAGTTCACATTTGTAGGTGGATCATCAGTGTTAGAGCTAAAATTAGCATGTTTAAAGTGATTTTCATGCTTCCAGGGGCCCAAAACACAAGATTAATGGAATGGTTAAAAGTGCATGAAAATGGCCAATTTACTCACGCTGAGTTCTCAAAAAAGGGTTTCTTCACCCCGGGAAGTGAAATAAATACCATTTGGAGGCATTTAATGTTCGAGCAAAAACGGCTGATTTTCGACAAAAGAGATAACACCCCCCCATTACGTCATGCTTCAGAAATGTGGAAAATGGTCCGTTTTCAAATGTTTGATTTTTGAAAGTCAGTTCACATTTGTAGGTGGATCATCAGTGTTAGCGCTAAAATTAGCATGTTTAAAGTGATTTTCATGCTTCCAGGGGCTCGGGAAGTTAATTAAATACCATTTGGAGGCATTTAATGTTCGAGCAAAAACGGCTGATTTTCGACAAAAGAGATAACACCCCCCCATTACGTCATGCTTCAGAAATGTGGAAAATGGTCCGTTTTCAAATGTTTTATTTTTGAACGTCAGTTCACATTTGTAGGTGGATCATCAGTGTTAGAGCTAAAATTAGCATGTTTAAAGTGATTTTCATGCTTCCAGGGGCCCAAAACACAAGATTTATGGAATGGTTAAAAGTGCATGAAAATGGCCAATTTACTCACTCTGAGTTCTAAAAAGGGTTTCTTCACCCCGGGAAGTGAAATAAATACCATTTGGAGGCATTTAATGTTCGAGCAAAAACGGCTGATTTTCGACAAAAGAGATAACACCCCCCCATTACGTCATGCTTCAGAAATGTGGAAAATGGTCAGTTTTCAAATGTTTTATTTTTGAACGTCAGTTCACATTTGTAGGTGGATCATCAGTGTTAGAGCTAAAATTAGCATGTTTAAAGTGATTTTCATGCTTCCAGGGGCTCGGGAAGTTAATTAAATACCATTTGGAGGCATTTAATGTTCGAGCAAAAACGGCTGATTTTCGACAAAAGAGATAACACCCCCCCCATTACGTCATGCTTCAGAAATGTGGAAAATGGTCCGTTTTCAAATGTTTTATTTTTGAACGTCAGTTCACATTTGTAGGTGGATCATCAGTGTTAGAGCTAAAATTAGCATGTTTAAAGTGATTTTCATGCTTCCAGGGGCCCAAAACACAAGATTTATGGAATGGTTAAAAGTGCATGAAAATGGCCAATTTACTCACTCTGAGTTCTAAAAAGGGTTTCTTCACCCCGGGAAGTGAAATAAATACCATTTGGAGGCATTTAATGTTCGAGCAAAAACGGCTGATTTTCGACAAAAGAGATAACACCCCCCCATTACGTCATGCTTCAGAAATGTGGAAAATGGTCAGTTTTCAAATGTTTTATTTTTGAACGTCAGTTCACATTTGTAGGTGGATCATCAGTGTTAGAGCTAAAATTAGCATGTTTAAAGTGATTTTCATGCTTCCAGGGGCTCGGGAAGTTAATTAAATACCATTTGGAGGCATTTAATGTTCGAGCAAAAACGGCTGATTTTCGACAAAAGAGATAACACCCCCCCCATTACGTCATGCTTCAGAAATGTGGAAAATGGTCCGTTTTCAAATGTTTTATTTTTGAACGTCAGTTCACATTTGTAGGTGGATCATCAGTGTTAGAGCTAAAATTAGCATGTTTAAAGTGATTTTCATGCTTCCAGGGGCCCAAAACACAAGATTAATGGAATGGTTAAAAGTGCATGAAAATGGCCAATTTACTCACTCTGAGTTCTCAAAAAGGGTTTCTTCACCCCGGGAAGTGAAATAAATACCATTTGGAGGCATTTAATGTTCGAGCAAAAACGGCTGATTTTCGACAAAAGAGATAACACCCCCCCATTACGTCATGCTTCAGAAATGTGGAAAATGGTCCGTTTTCAAATGTTTTATTTTTGAACGTCAGTTCACATTTGTAGGTGGATCATCAGTGTTAGAGCTAAAATTAGCATGTTTAAAGTGATTTTCATGCTTCCAGGGGCTCGGGAAGTTAATTAAATACCATTTGGAGGCATTTAATGTTCGAGCAAAAACGGCTGATTTTCGACAAAAGAGATAACACCCCCCCATTACGTCATGTTTCAGAAATGTGGAAAATGGTCCGTTTTCAAATGTTTTATTTTTGAACGTCAGTTCACATTTGTAGGTGGATCATCAGTGTTAGAGCTAAAATTAGCATGTTTAAAGTGATTTTCATGCTTCCAGGGGCCCAAAACACAAGATTTATGGAATGGTTAAAAGTGCATGAAAATGGCCAATTTACTCACTCTGAGTTCTCAAAAAGGGTTTCTTCACCCCGGGAAGTTAATTAAATACCATTTGGAGGTATTTAATGTTCGAGCAAAAACGGCTGATTTTCGACAAAAGAGATAACACCCCCCCATTACGTCATGCTTCAGAAATGTGGAAAATGGTCCGTTTTCAAATGTTTTATTTTTGAACGTCAGTTCAGATTTGTAGGTGGATCATCAGTGTTAGAGCTAAAATTAGCATGTTTAAAGTGATTTTCATGCTTCCAGGGGCTCGGGAAGTTAATTAAATACCATTTGGAGGCATTTAATGTTCGAGCAAAAACGGCTGATTTTCGACAAAAGAGATAACACCCCCCCGTTACGTCATGCTTCAGAAATGTGGAAAATGGTCCGTTTTCAAATGTTTTATTTTTGAACGTCAGTTCACATTTGTAGGTGGATCATCAGTGTTAGAGCTAAAATTAGCATGTTTAAAGTGATTTTCATGCTTCCAGGGGCCCAAAACACAAGATTAATGGAATGGTTAAAAGTGCATGAAAATTGCCAATTGGAAAGGGGCGACCATTCGGTCCCCCCGAACGTATGGTGGAGTACCACGATCCCCCCGGGAAGCCATCTTGGGCGGGAGGCGAGTCTCGGCTGGTATGCCCGAAGCGGCGTAGCCGGGGCGCGTTTTTTCCCGCCCTGGAGTGGGCTGGCCTAGACACTGACGCGGCCGGCCACGCCCTTTGAGGCAGGCAGGGGCGGGTTGACGCCCGCCCTGAAGACGGATAAAAGGAGCAACAAGCCAAGAAAGCATCCTCTTGTTCCTGTGCTCTGAAGCTGCACCTCCTCACGACACGTGAGTTCGAGACGGAACGAAGAGCCAATTTTGAACGTGGTAATCTTTCTTTTTGTCTTGCAGATACTCTGTCTGAGAATGCCTAAGAAAGTCGGAAAGCGAGTTACTACCGACCAGATGCTCCGTATGCTGATGAAGGAGGTAACCGATCTAAAGAGGCAGATGGCGGCTAGAGACGGGGAAGGGGGACCGAAACGGCCGTTGGCAGGAGCCGCTCCAGAAGGGAAGGGCAAGAGGCCCAGACGGGGGGCAGCAGGGGGAGACACCCCGGTTCCCGATACCCCACTCGAAAGGCCGACTCCGGTGCCGACAGAAGGGAACCCGATTCCCGTGGTGGTCACCCCCGTGTCCGGGGAGGATATGCCGCCCGAGTTGGCAGCACAATTGGCAGCGTGGTTGGGGAAAGATGGCGAGGGCGCCACGGCTGACGACGCACGGGTGTTGATGAAGCAACTGCGTGAAAGTAGGGAGGCGGTGAAAGCACCATCGCCAGTTATCACGCCGTCTCCGGCGGGTGGGAAGTCGACAGGAGCAGGTCCAGCGGCAGACGCAGCTTCTGGTTCAGGTAAGCGGCCATTGCCGATTGCGAGGGACGAGTCTGCACCCTCACGAAGGGAAAAGTTGGGTCAGCATGTTCCGTTGGCTATTAAAGAAAAGATGTGGGCAGATGAGTATGTAAACATGTTCTCGTTGCTTACTGATCATTATGAGATGGAGCATGTTAAGAGCCAAAAGGAGCTCATGCATCCGAGTGTTTGGCGCGCAAAGATGGCCGCCTTTAAGGTTGACGAAAACATTGGCAATTGGGGCAGGGCATGGGGAATTTTTACCGCCATCATGGGTGAACGTAGGCCCGAGTTACTGTCTGAATTGCCTATTTATCAGTCACGGATCATGGAATATTCTGTATCGTATGGGGGCAATCAGTGGTTTTGTTACGACAATATTTTTAGAAAAGCAAAAGAACACGACAAAAACTTGACTTGGGATTGTTATGATTCTGTTTCATGGTCAAAAATGGAGAGTACTGGTATGTTGAAGTTACCATTGGTAGGGAGCAGCGGGGGGGAATCCTCCCGCCAATATGCTGGGACACCCTTTCGATCGAGTACAGGTAATGACTACCACTCGAAGCCGAACGGCAACACAGGTAAACGGGGGATTTGTTGGAACTTTAACAGGGGTAAATGTACGAGGCCCCAGGGGTCATGCAAGTTTAGACATGAATGCGGAGGGTGTGGGCAGCCATCCCATCCTGAGTCCATGTGCAGAGCCAAAACAGGTGATAACAGTGGTAGGGGAGGCGCCAAGCAGGTCTGAAATAGTCCGAGGGGCGCCTTTACCTACTCCGATTGATACCATGGCAATGATTCCTTGGCTCAGCGAGTACCCGGATCATGTTTCCGCTGGGGTGTTGCGGAACGGGTTTTCATATGGTTTCCGCATCCCAGTGGGGGATTTTCAGGGTTTAGCAAAATGTAAAAACCAACTGTCGGTCTTGCAACATACAACCGTGGTACAGGAGAAGATTGGGAAGGAGGTTACTCGAGGTCGAGTCGCCGGTCCATTTGATGAGCCACCATGTGCTAATTTTGTTTGTTCCCCTTTGGGGGTGGTCCCTAAGAAGGACCCGGGTGAGTTTAGGTTGATACATAATTTATCAGCCCCACGTGGTCTTTCCGTGAATGATGCGATAGACCCGGATGTGTGTTCGGTGCGGTACGCATCCTTCGATGAGGCCGTCGCCATGTTGAATCGCCTAGGGCCCGGGGCACTGATGGCTAAATCAGACATTGAGTCAGCGTTCCGGTTGCTCCCGGTACACCCAGACGATCAGCGTCTCCTTGGTTTCATGTTTCAGGGTCACTATTACATGGATAGATGTATGCCGATGGGATGCTCTATATCTTGTGCCTATTTTGAAAAGTTCAGTTGTTTTCTGCAATGGGTCTTCACAAAGAGGACGGGTTTCCAGCATGTCATGCATTATCTCGATGACTTTTTGTTTCTGGGGGCGGCTGGGGATCTAGAATGTGGACAGGCTTTGAATGAATTTTGTGTCTTAATGAAGCATTTTGGTGTGCCACTGGCACCAGGTAAGACTGTGGGTCCCTCGACTTGCCTCGAGTTCCTGGGGATCGAGCTCGATTCAGAGGAAGGTTGTTTTCGATTACCGAGTGAAAAGGTGTTAAGATTCAGGGCTACCCTGGAAAAGTGTATTAGTGAGTCTAAAGTCAGACTGCATCAATTACAACAATTAGTGGGCCAGCTGAATTTTGCCCTGAGAGTAATGCCGATGGCCCGCCCCTTTTCCCGCTCGATCGCTCAGGCCATGGTCGGCCTGAAGGAGGGTCATCATCGCACGAGACTATCGGCAGAGGTTCGCCAGGACATGCGCATTTGGTTGGCATTTCTGGCGGAGTTCAATGGTCGAATTGTCTGGAATAAACCGGCAGTGTCCTCCGAAGAGCTGGGGCTGTGGACAGATTCGGCTGGGAGCATTGGTTTTGGTGCCATATTCGGCACACAATGGTCGGCCCAGAAATGGCCGTTATGGTGGCATGAGTGTGGGCTGACAAGTAACATTGCCTTTCTTGAACTTTTTCCCATTCTGGTGGCCCTGAAAACTTGGCCTGAGGGACTCAGAGATCACTCTGTGGTTTTTTGGTCTGATAACATGACCGTGTTTGAGTGTATCAATAGCCAGGCAGCACGATGCAAATGGATTCTGAGATTGCTCAAAGAAATTGTGTTATTGTGTATGCAATTGAACGTGCTATTTAGGGCAAGACATGTGCCGGGGGTGATGAACCAAGCGGCTGATGCGCTTTCTCGTTTTCGTATGCAGGCCTTCTGGGGTTTTCTGCCCACAGCGGAACCGGTGGCGGCACCCTTTCCCGAAGCTCTCTGGTCTCTCGGTGCCCCGAACTACAGAACCTCGTGGGAGAGAGTTTAGCACCCAGGACGAGGACGGCATATGAAGGGGCGTTCCGATCCTATTGGGCCTTTTTGGGGACTGCTAGGGGAGAGCTTTGGGGTCAGGAAGAGCTAGTGGTAAAATTTCTGCTGTCCTTACATCAGGCAGGCAGATCAGTGGCTACGGCCCAGAGGCATCGGGCCGCCATCTCATTTATGGCAAGGGCTCATGGGATCCAAGACCCGACCGCGTCTTTCGTGGTGCAAAAAGTGCTACGTGGGTGGCAACGCCTTGAGGGTCGCAGAGTAGACGAAAGGCGCCCGATAGGTTTGGATAGGTTGGCTCTGTTGTTATCGGTACTTCCTGCAACGTGTTCATCCCAGTATGAATCAGTGTTATTCCGAGCCGCTTTTGTGCTAGCATTCCATGGGGCTATGCGAATAAGCGAATTAGTAGCAAGGAACAAGCAGGATACCGTGGGGGGACTGTGCCGAGAGCACGTTCAGGTCAGGGGGGAGACAATGACTGTCTCGTTTGTCAGGTCCAAGACCGATCAGGGTGCGATTGGGGACTGCATAATCATACGAAGGATTCCCGGGTCGCCCATGTGCCCTGTGGTGTGCGTGGAGGAATATTTAGCACAAAGGGTGGCATCATGGGGGGGGACCTTGTTGAGACACGCTGACGCCACCCCACTGACGAGGTTTCAGTTTCAGCGGGTGCTTGCGATGTCAGTTTCGGCCGCGGGCTTGAACCCCGGCGAGTTTGGGACCCATTCCTTTCGGATAGGGGCTGCTACAGAGGCTACAGCCATGGGTCTGAATGTTGAACAAGTAAAACGTGTGGGGCGTTGGTCCTCGAACTGTTATAAGAGGTATGTGCGGTTGCACATGTTGTGAAGCTGTAATGATGTACTCACGCTTCTTGTTTTTGTTTGGTTTTCAGTTGCGCAAGCCTACGAGGCGGGGCGGACTGTGCAGTCGACCCGACACCAGGGGGCCAGCGGTCAGACATCACCAACTGTGAAAAAGGAGGTGTGGGTCGTGGGCCACTCATACGTGAGGCGTGCCGCGTACGTATTCAAAGCAGGTGACATGATTCACATGGCTGGGGAATACGGGTACAGTGTGTCCTTCTACGGAAAGGGCGGGCTCTGTATTGACCATTTTCGATCATTTTTTGAGGGTTTGTTAGGGCGGACGAGGTCACCGCCGTCTGTAGTCATAGTACATCTTGGGGGCAATGATTTGGTGACCACTGGTAGACGACTTCTTCTTGAGGCAATGCTTTCCACGGTAAGTTGGTTGGCGAGAAGAGTTCCAGGGTGCACAATTGCATGGTCCCATATGATCCCACGGAAAGTGTGGCGGGGGGCTATTTCGGTTCCTGCTCTGAATCATTCAGTAAGGAAAATTAATAATAAAATGAGTAGATTGTTCCGTTCAAGTACACTGCATTCTATTTCGCATGGTTGTATTACAGGGGACAGTATGTATTTGGGGGATGGTGTTCATTTGTCCCGGGTGGGGAACGAATTGCTCATAGGAGACCTGATAGCTTGGCTAAAGACTTTATGACATGACCTTTAGGCAGGAGTGTTGTGGGGGGTCCGGATAGCCGGTCAACTATCCGGCCTGTGGCGGTAAGGTCATGATCGGTGAGCAGTAATTGGAAGATCCCTATGGGTGGGCGTCACCCATTACGGATGGGAGCGCTCGAGGGAGGTGGCCATTGGCCCCTCAACGGGGAGGCGGTCCCTTCTAAGGATGGGCCGCCGAAAGGAAAGGAAAGGCGGTCAAGGCCCCTTCCTGGGTAGGAGGGGCTACAGCCCCCTCCTGGGGAATTTCCCGGGGCCTGGACATCTGCGACGGCAGATGTGGTAAGTTGTGTGGGGTTTGGGAGGGGGTCTACGCTACCTTCTAGATACCTCACACGAGTCCTCGGACGACCTTTAAATGGCGTCGAGTTTATTGGGGCCCCCGTCAAGTCAAGGGAAATTGGTAAATGCACTTGAGGTACACCTCTGTGCGGTCGCCCCTCACAAGTGAGGGGGATATGTCTGGTTTAGGGATCTTGACACCGGTTACGACCTTGCCGTTGACCCTTAAACGTTAGGATGTACAATTTCAAGTTAAACGTTTTGTAGGATGTTAGTTCGGCTAGGAGAACCTTTGTATTAGAGAATATGTTAAGGTTAGCCAAACATCGCAATGTGGAAATGAAATTGTACATTAATATGAAACTGTTATTTTAATGTTTTAATTTTGTTTCATATTTTAATAAATACGGCCGGGAGGGTCACTCCCTCCCGTTTCCAAAAGTTCAGAACCGTTTCCGGTTTCCCATTCTTGGGGATTGTGTTGAGAGGGGGTGGCGGGTATCTCAGCCATATGGAAAGGGGCGACCATTCGGTCCCCCCGAACGTATGGTGGAGTACCACGATCCCCCCGGGAAGCCATCTTGGGCGGGAGGCGAGTCTCGGCTGGTATGCCCGAAGCGGCGTAGCCGGGGCGCGTTTTTTCCCGCCCTGGAGTGGGCTGGCCTAGACACTGACGCGGCCGGCCACGCCCTTTGAGGCAGGCAGGGGCGGGTTGACGCCCGCCCTGAAGACGGATAAAAGGAGCAACAAGCCAAGAAAGCATCCTCTTGTTCCTGTGCTCTGAAGCTGCACCTCCTCGCTACACGTGAGCTCGAGACGGAACGAAGAGCCAATTTTGACCCACCCACCAGCCCCTGAGGACAGCAAGTGGTTTTGAATAAAGTTTGATGTGGTAACACTAATTTTTGCAGGTTGTGATGACTATCGTGATAACTTTGAATATGCAATAAAGAATGGTCGAATTATAATATATTTTGCAAATAAAGTAAATATGCACTAGTGTTGATCAGTAATCATGCCTTTTAATAAAGTTGTAAATTGTTACTGTCTTTTAGTACTTTAGTCATTTGGTAATTTAGTTAGAATTGTCGTATTTATTTTGGTCGGGCGGTAAGGTCATGATCGGTGAGCAGTAATTGGAAGATCCCTATGGGTGGGCGTCACCCATTACGGATGGGAGCGCTCGAGGGAGGTGGCCATTGGCCCCTCAACGGGGAGGCGGTCCCTTCTAAGGATGGGCCGCCGAAAGGAAAGGAAAGGCGGTCAAGGCCCCTTCCTGGGTAGGAGGGGCTACAGCCCCCTCCTGGGGAATTTCCCGGGGCCTGGACATCTGCGACGGCAGATGTGGTAAGTTGTGTGGGGTTTGGGAGGGGGTCTACGCTACCTTCTAGATACCTCACACGAGTCCTCGGACGACCTTTAAATGGCGTCGAGTTTATTGGGGCCCCCGTCAAGTCAAGGGAAATTGGTAAATGCACTTGAGGTACACCTCTGTGCGGTCGCCCCTCACAAGTGAGGGGGATATGTCTGGTTTAGGGATCTTGACACCGGTTACGACCTTGCCGTTGGCCCTTAAACGTTAGGATGTACAATTTCAAGTTAAACGTTTTGTAGGATGTTAGTTCGGCTAGGAGAACCTTTGTATTAGAGAATATGTTAAGGTTAGCCAAACATCGCAATGTGGAAATGAAATTGTACATTAATATGAAACTGTTATTTTAATGTTTTAATTTTGTTTCATATTTTAATAAATACGGCCGGGAGGGTCACTCCCTCCCGTCTTCCAAAAGTTCAGAACCGTTTCCGGTTTCCCATTCTTGGGGATTGTGTTGAGAGGGGGTGGCGGGTATCTCAGCCATATTACTCACTCTGAGTTCTCAAAAAGGGTTTCTTCACCCCGGGAAGTGAAATAAATACCATTTGGAGGCATTTAATGTTCGAGCAAAAACGGCTGATTTTCGACAAAAGAGATAACACCCCCCTATTACGTCATGCTTCAGAAATGTGGAAAATGGTCCGATTTCAAATGTTTTATTTTTGAACGTCAGTTCACATTTGTAGGTGGATCATCAGTGTTAGAGCTAAAATTAGCATGTTTAAAGTGATTTTCATGCTTCCAGGGGCTCGGGAAGTTAATTAAATACCATTTGGAGGCATTTAATGTTCGAGCAAAAACGGCTGATTTTCGACAAAAGAGATAACACCCCCCCATTACGTCATGCTTCAGAAATGTGGAAAATGGTCCATTTTCAAATGTTTTATTTATGAACGTCAGTTCACATTTGTAGGTGGATCATCAGTGTTAGAGCTAAAATTAGCATGTTTAAAGTGATTTTTATGCTTCCAGGGGCCCAAAACACAAGATTTATGGAATGGTTAAAAGTGCATGAAAATGGCCAATTTACTCACTCTGAGTTCTCAAAAAGGGTTTCTTCACCCCGGGAAGTTAATTAAATACCATTTGGAGGCATTTAATGTTCGAGCAAAAACGGCTGATTTTCGACAAAAGAGATAACACCCCCCCATTACGTCATGCTTCAGAAATGTGGAAAATGGTCAGTTTTCAAATGTTTTATTTTTGAACGTCAGTTCACATTTGTAGGTGGATCATCAGTGTTAGAGCTAAAATTAGCATGTTTAAAGTGATTTTCATGCTTCCAGGGGCTCGGGAAGTGAAATAAATACCATTTGGAGGCATTTAATGTTCGAGCAAAAACGGCTGATTTTCGACAAAAGAGATAACACCCCCCCTTTACGTCATGCTTCAGAAATGTGGAAAATGGTCCGTTTTCAAATGTTTTATTTTTGAACGTCAGTTCACATTTGTAGGTGGATCATCAGTGTTAGAGCTAAAATTAGCATGTTTAAAGTGATTTTCATGCTTCCAGGGGCTCGGGAAGTTAATTAAATACCATTTGGAGGCATTTAATGTTCGAGCAAAAACGGCTGATTTTCGACAAAAGAGATAACACCCCCCCATTACGTCATGCTTCAGAAATGTGGAAAATGGTCCGTTTTCAAATATTTTATTTTTGAACGTCAGTTCACATTTGTAGGTGGATCATCAGTGTTAGAGCTAAAATTAGCATGTTTAAAGTGATTTTCATGCTTCCAGGGGCCCAAAACACAAGATTTATGGAATGGTTAAAAGTGCATGAAAATGGCCAATTTACTCACTCTGAGTTCTCAAAAAGGGTTTCTTCACCCCGGGAAGTGAAATAAATACCATTTGGAGGCATTTAATGTTCGAGCAAAAACGGCTGATTTTCGACAAAAAAGATAACACCCCCCCCATTACGTCATGCTTCAGAAATGTGGAAAATGGTCCGTTTTCAAATGTTTTATTTTTGAAAGTCAGTTCACATTTGTAGGTGGATCATCAGTGTTAGAGCTAAAATTAGCATGTTTAAAGTGATTTTCATGCTTCCAGGGGCTCGGGAAGTTAATTAAATACCATTTGGAGGCATTTAATGTTCGAGCAAAAACGGCTGATTTTCGACAAAAGAGATAACACCCCCCCATTACGTCATGCTTCAGAAATGTGGAAAATGGTCCGTTTTCAAATGTTTTATTTTTGAACGTCAGTTCACATTTGTAGGTGGATCATCAGTGTTAGAGCTAAAATTAGCATGTTTAAAGTGATTTTCATGCTTCCAGGGGCTCGGGAAGTTAATTAAATACCATTTGGAGGCATTTAATGTTCGAGCAAAAACGGCTGATTTTCGACAAAAGAGATAACACCCCCCCATTACGTCATGCTTCAGAAATGTGGAAAATGGTCCGTTTTCAAATGTTTTATTTTTGAACGTCAGTTCACATTTGTAGGTGGATCATCAGTGTTAGAGCTAAAATTAGCATGTTTAAAGTGATTTTCATGCTTCCAGGGGCCCAAAACACAAGATTTATGGAATGGTTAAAAGTGCATGAAAATGGCCAATTTACTCACTCTGAGTTCTCAAAAAGGGTTTCTTCACCCCGGGAAGTGAAATAAATACCATTTGGAGGCATTTAATGTTCGAGCAAAAACGGCTGATTTTCGACAAAAGAGATAACACCCCCCCATTACGTCATGCTTCAGAAATGTGGAAAATGGTCCGTTTTCAAATGTTTTATTTTTGAACGTCAGTTCACATTTGTAGGTGGATCATCAGTGTTAGAGCTAAAATTAGCATGTTTAAAGTGATTTTCATGCTTCCAGGGGCTCGGGAAGTTAATTAAATACCATTTGGAGGCATTTATTGTTCGAGCAAAAACGGCTGATTTTCGACAAAAGAGATAACACCCCCCCATTACGTCATGCTTCAGAAATGTGGAAAATGGTCCGTTTTCAAATGTTTTATTTTTGAACGTCAGTTCACATTTGTAGGTGGATCATCAGTGTTAGAGCTAAAATTAGCATGTTTAAAGTGATTTTCATGCTTCCAGGGGCTCGGGAAGTTAATTAAATACCATTTGGAGGCATTTAATGTTCGAGCAAAAACGGCTGATTTTCGACAAAAGAGATAACACCCCCCCATTACGTCATGCTTCAGAAATGTGGAAAATGGTCCGTTTTCAAATGTTTTATTTTTGAACGTCAGTTCACATTTATAGGTGGATCATCAGTGTTAGAGCTAAAATTAGCATGTTTAAAGTGATTTTCATGCTTCCAGGGGCCCAAAACACAAGATTTATGGAATGGTTAAAAGTGCATGAAAATGGCCAATTTACTCACTCTGAGTTCTCAAAAAGGGTTTCTTCACCCCGGGAAGTTAATTAAATACCATTTGGAGGCATTTAATGTTCGAGCAAAAACGGCAGATTTTCGACAAAAGAGATAACACCCCCCCATTACGTCATGCTTCAGAAATGTGGAAAATGGTCCGTTTTCAAATGTTTTATTTTTGAACGTCAGTTCACATTTGTAGGTGGATCATCAGTGTTAGAGCTAAAATTAGCATGTTTAAAGTGATTTTCATGCTTCCAGGGGCTCGGGAAGTTAATTAAATACCATTTGGAGGCATTTAATGTTCGAGCAAAAACGGCTGATTTTCGACAAAAGAGATAACACCCCCCCATTACGTCATGCTTCAGAAATGTGGAAAATGGTCCGTTTTCAAATGTTTTATTTTTGAACGTCAGTTCACATTTGTAGGTGGATCATCAGTGTTAGAGCTAAAATTAGCATGTTTAAAGTGATTTTCATGCTTCCAGGGGCCCAAAACACAAGATTTATGGAATGGTTAAAAGTGCATGAAAATGGCCAATTTACTCACTCTGAGTTCTCAAAAAGGGTTTCTTCACCCCGGGAAGTTAATTAAATACCATTTGGAGGCATTTAATGTTCGAGCAAAAACGGCTGATTTTCGACAAAAGAGATAACACCCCCCCATTACGTCATGCTTCAGAAATGTGGAAAATGGTCCGTTTTCAAATGTTTTATTTTTGAACGTCAGTTCACATTTGTAGGTGGATCATCAGTGTTAGAGCTAAAATTAGCATGTTTAAAGTGATTTTCATGCTTCCAGGGGCTCGGGAAGTTAATTAAATACCATTTGGAGGCACTTAATGTTCGAGCAAAAACGGCTGATTTTCGACAAAAGAGATAACACCCCCCCATTACGTCATGCTTCAGAAATGTGGAAAATGGTCCGTTTTCAAATGTTTTATTTTTGAACGTCAGTTCACATTTGTAGGTGGATCATCAGTGTTAGAGCTAAAATTAGCATGTTTAAAGTGATTTTCATGCTTCCAGGGGCCCAAAACACAAGATTAATGGAATGGTTAAAAGTGCATGAAAATGGCCAATTTACTCACTCTGAGTTCTCAAAAAGGGTTTCTTCACCCCGGGAAGTGAAATAAATACCATTTGGAGGCATTTAATGTTCGAGCAAAAACGGCTGATTTTCGACAAAAGAGATAACACCCCCCCATTACGTCATGCTTCAGAAATGTGGAAAATGGTCCGTTTTCAAATGTTTTATTTTTGAACGTCAGTTCACATTTGTAGGTGGATCATCAGTGTTAGAGCTAAAATTAGCATGTTTAAAGTGATTTTTATGCTTCCAGGGGCTCGGGAAGTTAATTAAATACCATTTGGAGGCATTTAATGTTCGAGCAAAAACGGCTGATTTTCGACAAAAGAGATAACACCCCCCCATTACGTCATGCTTCAGAAATGTGGAAAATGGTCCGTTTTCAAATGTTTTATTTTTGAACGTCAGTTCACATTTGTAGGTGGATCATCAGTGTTAGAGCTAAAATTAGCATGTTTAAAGTGATTTTCATGCTTCCAGGGGCCCAAAACACAAGATTTATGGAATGGTTAAAAGTGCATGAAAATGGCCAATTTACTCACTCTGAGTTCTCAAAAAGGGTTTCTTCACCCCGGGAAGTGAAATAAATACCATTTGGAGGCATTTAATGTTCGAGCAAAAACGGCTGATTTTCGACAAAAGAGATAACACCCCCCCATTACGTCATGCTTCAGAAATGTGGAAAATGGTCCGTTTTCAAATGTTTTATTTTTGAACGTCAGTTCACATTTGTAGGTGGATCATCAGTGTTAGAGCTAAAATTAGCATGTTTAAAGTGATTTTCATGCTTCCAGGGGCTCGGGAAGTTAATTAAATACCATTTGGAGGCATTTAATGTTCGAGCAAAAACGGCTGATTTTCGACAAAAGAGATAACACCCCCCATTACGTCATGCTTCAGAAATGTGGAAAATGGTCCGTTTTCAAATGTTTTATTTTTGAATGTCAGTTCACATTTGTAGGTGGATCATCAGTGTTAGAGCTAAAATTAGCATGTTTAAAGTGATTTTCATGCTTCCAGGGGCCCAAAACACAAGATTTATGGAATGGTTAAAAGTGCATGAAAATGGCCAATTTACTCACTCTGAGTTCTCAAAAAGGGTTTCTTCACCCCGGGAAGTTAATTAAATACCATTTGGAGGCATTTAATGTTCGAGCAAAAACGGCTGATTTTCGACAAAAGAGATAACACCCCCCCATTACGTCATGCTTCAGAAATGTGGAAAATGGTCCGTTTTCAAATGTTTTATTTTTGAACGTCAGTTCACATTTGTAGGTGGATCATCAGTGTTAGAGCTAAAATTAGCATGTTTAAAGTGATTTTCATGCTTCCAGGGGCTCGGGAAGTTAATTAAATACCATTTGGAGGCATTTAATGTTCGAGCAAAAACGGCTGATTTTCGACAAAAGAGATAACACCCCCCCGTTACGTCATGCTTCAGAAATGTGGAAAATGGTCCGTTTTCAAATGTTTTATTTTTGAACGTCAGTTCACATTTGTAGGTGGATCATCAGTGTTAGAGCTAAAATTAGCATGTTTAAAGTGATTTTCATGCTTCCAGGGGCCCAAAACACAAGATTAATGGAATGGTTAAAAGTGCATGAAAATGGCCAATTTACTCACTCTGAGTTCTCAAAAAGGGTTTCTTCACCCCGGGAAGTGAAATAAATACCATTTGGAGGCATTTAATGTTCGAGCAAAAACGGCTGATTTTCGACAAAAGAGATAACACCCCCCCATTACGTCATGCTTCAGAAATGTGGAAAATGGTCCGATTTCAAATGTTTTATTTTTGAACGTCAGTTCACATTTGTAGGTGGATCATCAGTGTTAGAGCTAAAATTAGCATGTTTAAAGTGATTTTCATGCTTCCAGGGGCTCGGGAAGTTAATTAAATACCATTTGGAGGCATTTAATGTTCGAGCAAAAACGGCTGATTTTCGACAAAAGAGATAACACCCCCCCATTACGTCATGCTTCAGAAATGTGGAAAATGGTCCGATTTCAAATGTTTTATTTTTGAACGTCAGTTCACATTTGTAGGTGGATCATCAGTGTTAGAGCTAAAATTAGCATGTTTAAAGTGATTTTCATGCTTCCAGGGGCTCGGGAAGTTAATTAAATACCATTTGGAGGCATTTAATGTTCGAGCAAAAACGGCTGATTTTCGACAAAAGAGATAACACCCCCCCATTACGTCATGCTTCAGAAATGTGGAAAATGGTCCGTTTTCAAATGTTTTATTTTTGAACGTCAGTTCACATTTGTAGGTGGATCATCAGTGTTAGAGCTAAAATTAGCATGTTTAAAGTGATTTTCATGCTTCCAGGGGCCCAAAACACAAGATTTATGGAATGGTTAAAAGTGCATGAAAATGGCCAATTTACTCACTCTGAGTTCTCAAAAAGGGTTTCTTCACCCCGGGAAGTTAATTAAATACCATTTGGAGGCATTTAATGTTCGAGCAAAAACGGCTGATTTTCGACAAAAGAGATAACACCCCCCCATTACGTCATGCTTCAGAAATGTGGAAAATGGTCCGTTTTCAAATGTTTTATTTTTGAACGTCAGTTCACATTTGTAGGTGGATCATCAGTGTTAGAGCTAAAATTAGCATGTTTAAAGTGATTTTCATGCTTCCAGGGGCTCGGGAAGTTAATTAAATACGATTTGGAGGCATTTAATGTTCGAGCAAAAACGGCTGATTTTCGACAAAAGAGATAACACCCCCCCATTACGTCATGCTTCAGAAATGTGGAAAATGGTCCGTTTTCAAATGTTTTATTTTTGAACGTCAGTTCACATTTGTAGGTGGATCATCAGTGTTAGAGCTAAAATTAGCATGTTTAAAGTGATTTTCATGCTTCCAGGGGCCCAAAACACAAGATTTATGGAATGGTTAAAAGTGCATGAAAATGGCCAATTTACTCACTCTGAGTTCTCAAAAAGGGTTTCTTCACCCCGGGAAGTGAAATAAATACCATTTGGAGGCATTTAATGTTCGAGCAAAAACGGCTGATTTTCGACAAAAGAGATAACACCCCCCCATTACGTCATGCTTCAGAAATGTGGAAAATGGTCCGTTTTCAAATGTTTTATTTTTGAACGTCAGTTCACATTTGTAGGTGGATCATCAGTGTTAGAGCTAAAATTAGCATGTTTAAAGTGATTTTCATGCTTCCAGGGGCTCGGGAAGTTAATTAAGTACCATTTGGAGGCATTTAATGTTCGAGCAAAAACGGCTGATTTTCGACAAAAGAGATAACACCCCCCCATTACGTCATGCTTCAGAAATGTGGAAAATGGTCCGTTTTCAAATGTTTTATTTTTGAACGTCAGTTCACATTTGTAGGTGGATCATCAGTGTTAGAGCTAAAATTAGCATGTTTAAAGTGATTTTCATGCTTCCAGGGGCCCAAAACACAAGATTTATGGAATGGTTAAAAGTGCATGAAAATGGCCAATTTACTCACTCTGAGTTCTCAAAAAGGGTGTAGTGTAGTTCCTAGTTTCCCACTAGGCCCTGCGCATTGGAATAACATAAACAGTAGTATCGACGTGGAACTGCGGATATTCCAGGCCTCCACTGACTATGCTAAACTTAATTGGGTTGTGTTACCAACTAGCTCAGAGGTCACTGGAAACTTTCTTCTCTGCATAGGAAGTGATCAGCTTCCTTGGCACAGACAAGAAGGGATTCAGTTTTCCAACAACCGTGCAACATGACAACTTTGCTCCTCAGATCAAGAGTCGATCTCTAGGGTCGTGTGAAACAATAGACATAGATTTCACTCAGTCAGTCTAGTGCAGTTTACTTTCACAGTATGTAGAGAATAGAGAGACGGGCGTGTATCAATAAAGGGTTAACATTTATTGAACAGTCTTTCTTCTCGTACAAGAGAAATGTACTAAATCAGACATCATGTCATTAATACTGTTAAAGTCCCAATCATCAGAGAATGTACTTGGAGTCACAAAGTCACTTAAGGAAACCTTTAGTTGATGAGGATACTTCAGGATTTCGACCGGACCATAGATCTCATAGTCTGTTTTCTCCCATACTACCCCACCAGGTATTGGAATTGCTGTGACATTTACTGTTGACAGTTCTCTTTTCTTCACGTGGGATGATCTGTGTGGTTTCAGGACTAGGTTGATGTTCTGACTTGCTGTGTCCATTGTAATATATTTTCCTTCAATGAATTTTCCCAAACATAGTACCATGATGAGCCAAAGCAGGAGGAAAAATACACCTAGACCGAACCAGAACTCTAGCCAAGGGGAAATTAAGTAGATTTCCTTCAGTTGATGAAAGAGTTCCGTTGCTTTTTCTTTAAAAGACTTTTTTGTTTCTGGCATAACTTCGGGGTCACTTAAATCTTCAGAGAAGTTGTCGAAGTTGATGAAATAACCAGAGGCAGTTCTGTCAATTGATGGGATTGTTCTTTCAATCTGTCTCTCGGTAGCACTTTCTGATGCCACATCATTGTAGACTGGTGTTGTTTCTTGACGAACTGTTTCAATCTGTGTTTCAAGAGGCACGAGTTCCATGGCATTATTGCATAGTCCTTCATTGTGCACTGCAGGCTGATCGAATGTGATGAGTCTTTCAGTTTGAACCTCTTGGATTGTTGCAAGTTTGGGTATTCTGTTGTTTCTTGGGAGTCCACTGGGCCTACTGTTGATTATAGGCCACATGCTTGTGGTTTTACCAGATCGATGGACACGACTCTGTTCTCCTTTTTACCAGCAAGGGGCGGTAGCACAACTGATCTTGTTCCGGTGACTGCCAAGACAGGTACTGCTTTTCTGTAAGAAGGCCCAAATTCCTTCTTCACCGCGATCTTTTCTCTGACTAGATCCCCAATCTTTGGAATCCAGACAGGCCTTGCTGGGGCTGTTGCGGGTGGTGCCTCGTCAGTGGTACTTGGCTGTTGCTTTAACTTTATGTTGCTTAATGATTTTCTTGTTTCATTCAGTTCCTGTAAAACAGCCAAACGGTCTTTTACATCAAACTGCGTTGTTTCTTCTTGTACCACTGACATCTGACTATCGAGGTCCTGAACGTTCATTCTAATACCGAACAATAGTTCGTATGGGCTGAAACCTTTTAGAGAATTTCTTGGCATGTTGTTAAGACTAGTCTGGACACTTATTAAATGTTTGACCCACCCAGCGCCTGAACCTAATACCTTCGCTGTTATAGATTGCTTTATGTCACGGTTTTTTCTTTCTACCACACTATTCCCTTCGGGGTGCGACGGACAAGAATACCGCAACCCAATTCCCATGCTGGCCATGGCCTCCCTATAGGCTCGAGAGCTGAAAGCAGGACCCTGGTCAGAATGGAACGTGGTAATTGCGTATGTGCCGATAAAGACTCGCAAATCTTTTATAACCGTTCTAGCGTCAGCCGAGCGCTGGGGGCCTCATTTTTTTTAAGTGCTTTTCGTCTTAACTGTGTACACTGGAACGCGCTTCTCTTCTTTGATTGCGCAGATAGACCGCCTTATGCTGTCTAGAAGGGATCCTGAAACTATTCTGGCCTGTTCATTTCTGCGATCTCGGTTGCAGTTTTCACAATTTTGAGCAAAACATTGAATATCTATACTCATTCCTGGCCACCAGTACACTGATTGTAATTCTTTCAGAGAGGCTTTGATTGTATGGTGTCTCAGACCCAATCCCATGTGTGCTTCCAGTAAGAGGAAGCCCCTCCTGCTCCTGTTTGGAATTACTCTGTCCCCCACTCCAGGGATTCGAGCAAAAGGAACGGAGTTTGCATCGATTATGTATGCATAATTGAGTGGATAGTTTACGGGTAGTGCTGCACAGTCGCCTTTTACGGTCGTTTTTACTGCCAGCATGGTTTCCCCGTCTATCTATTTATCTGTACGCTTTTTTGTGGCTACGGAAGCCGGTTTAGTTGCTTCCGCGGTGGCTGTATTAGCCAATGAATTCCCTGCAACGTGAACGCCATCACGTTGAAGACTCTGTGCGTGAATCACGTGAGTCTTTTGTAGTTCTTTGTGTAAAAGAGCTACCTCGTTCCAGAGCAATTTATGCTTTATTGTGGCACCTGTGTCATCTTTGTAGTCGTTTTCGATCCAACTCTGCAGTTTATTGTTGTAAGAGTTGACGCAAAAATGAGAATCGCACACTATAAGTGTCGGGAATTCGCGTTCTGCATTTTCGAGCGCCATCTTTAAAGATCTGATTTCAGTTCTTTGAACCGAACAGTTTCTTACAGATTCAGTTTTTGTTACTTTCGGTCTGAATTTACCGCACAGCCAACGACCTTTAATGATCGCACATGCTGCATCGTAGGATTTTCTCTCTACGTTGAAATGCTGTACAAAGCTATCTGTATAGATTATACAGGCATATTGTGGGAGAGGCAGGATTTCGATTGGCAGAGGATATTCTTCTTCATATTCCAAATCATTCAGTTCTTCAAATTGCGGGGCGAAATAGTATTTCACGTCTTCCGCTCCTAGAGAATCTATGCACTGTATCCATTTCGGATCCAGTGACACTGTAGGCAGGTTTACTGGGCTGAATAGCGCCTCGAAGGCGGATTCCGCTGTAAGGATATTAATCCGTTTGCCGTGTGCTAGTTCTCGTTCATTTGCTAATGCGATTTGCACTGCGTTCACAGTTCTTTCTGTGCGACTGAATGCTTTTTCTGCTTGTGTGTACAAGTGAGATTTAATTGAAATTGGTACCTTTTCTCCCTCATTAGAGGTTAGGTACGTGAATCCGCATCTTCCTGGGATGACTCGGATTACAAGATCGATCGTGTTGTCACGTGTATCTAATTTTGTTTTTGCTAACATGTCTGTTTGCAGTGATCTCAAAATTTCTGTGTGTTTTTGAGTCCAATTGATTTGTTTTAAATCAGGTTTTATTAGTTCGTAGAGAGGTTTAACCCTCTCTGCGTAATTTAGTATGTAAGTTCTTCCGAAATTCAGAAAACCTAGTATTGATTGTAAATTCTTCAGCGTTTTTGGAGCTTGGAGTACAGCGCACTTCTCTAAGAAGTTGTCCGCTAGGCTTTTCCCTTCACTTGATAATTCGTACCCTAAGAACAGTACTGTCAGATGGGCAATTCGGGACTTTTTAAAGTTGAATTTGTAACCCTCTGCTGCGAACCCAAGTATAATGGTGTTCACTCTTTTCAAGTGAGTATCCAAGTCGTCGTCTGTGAGATAAATATCATCTACGTAAGACAATGCTTCATCATCCTAGATTTGTAGTAACTCTGTTACCCTAGCTGAGAATAGTCCTGGGCTGTTCTTGAACCCCTGTGGGAGTCGACAGAATTTTTTCTGTGACCCAAATGCGGAGAAAGCGGTCAAATATCTGCTTTCTGGTGCAATGTTTTGACAAAAGAAACCATTAGAAATGTCTAATGTCGTTTTGTATTTTTTCCTAACTATGTTATTCATTAGGGCTGCACTATGCGAGTTTTGTACTGCAAAAGTTTTGCAACATGTATTAAGATGTCTGTAGTCCAAAACTAGACGATATGAATTGTCTGGCTTGGAGACAGGAAACAAAGGATTGTTCATTTGAGAGGTGCATGTTTCAATCACCCCCTGGTACTCAAGTTGATCTAAGATCTCCCTGACCTGTTTTTTAGCTTCTTGCTTTATGGGATACTGCCGTTGGGCAGTTGGTTCACTTTTTAATTGGATTTTGTGAGGCGGTGAATCCTCATCCCATCCTACATGATTTTTATATAATGCAGGTGCCTGGGCTACTGCCCATTTCCTTGCATATGTATATTTTTTGTGAATCGGAATGTGATTCGAGAAGGCAGGCATAATCACTTCTTCGCCACGAGGGCACTCCCTGACAAACTCCGGGGGCCAATCTTTTTCAGCTAACAGAATATCATAGCCTTTTGAGAGCTTATCCCAAAATAGACCCTTAATTTTCCTAGTCTTATCACCCTCTATACGCAATGTTATTTCGTATATTTTAGGGGACTCGCTAAGTCTGGCGTCGGCAGTTTCAACCTGAATGTATTCATTCGTGTCCACTGTCTCCAGATGACTCATCAAGATCTTGCGTGCTATACTGATTTCTGCTGCACTGTCCAACATTGTCAATGCCCACTCCCCGTTTTTCAACTGTGTCCTCAGTATTCTCGGCATGGTTGATTACTCTAATACTGGCTACCTTCTTTTTCTGAAATTGAGATTTCTTATTTTGAGCAGGTTCCTTGTCTTTGGACTTGGTGTGCTCTCCTGGGTCTGACCGTCCTCTTCTTTCCGAATTCTGTGGAAGAGATCGAGAGGGACGTGTATCAATACTTTGATATCTATCAGGTTTTTTTAGATTATCCCTATTTCTAAGGTTATATCTTTTCTCAGAGGGCTCCCGTTGGGGAGACTGGCGTTCTCGAGTCGGAGTTCTTTCCCTCCGTCGAGGAGACCTTCCTCTGGACTGGAAAACTTTTTCCTTGGGAGTGGATTGTTTATTTCCATCCCAGCTCTTTTTAGGAGTGTTTGAATTATTTTTAATAAATAATTTTTCAGGATTTTCGAGCAGTTGGGGCTTAACTGGTTTCCCACCCAAGCTGTCTCTACCTAATTCTTCATAGCATTTCTCTATGATTTTTGCTAGCTCAACAGGATCTTTTATATCTGTTTCCTTCAACTTCTGGCGAATCGCCACAGATGCTGCTTCTCCCTTTACGTTGGCTAATAATATAGCCGTGACCTGCTTGAAGTCTTTCAGTAATTTCATACCTAGATTTAAAGCGGGCTCTGGACCGAATTCATTTTGAATCTGTTTTAGCACTTCTGGTATTACCGCCATAGACGGAACACCGTGTGTTTTTGTGTAAATGGAAGCAAAGACTGTACCCCAAGTGTCACAGTCCTCCACGTGTGGTGCGATTCCCATAGGAAGGCAGATGGTCAAGATTCTGTGTTTCTCAATAGGGGTAGTATCAGGAAATACTGCCTCTATTTGAGTGATTTTCTGGGCTAACCAGAAAGGAATTTGTTCCCGTTTTACGGGTGTTTTACCAAGACATGACTGTATGTTCTGTGGTGTAATTTTATTTGTGTTCCCCTGGTGAGGGGTCAGCTGGTGTGAATTAACAGCTGGCTGGACTGTTGCAGTCCGCATTACATATTGGACTAATTGCCTATGTATTTTTATTAATGTGTTTAGCTGTACTAACAGCTCTTCCTTAGACATTTTTGCAATGTCAGGATGTGGTGTGTAGCTGGCTAGAACCGGCCACGTGGCTCCTGGTCTACCTAGTGGACCGAGCCTGGTTATGTGATCATTATGTTTTAGGGCGCCATTAAACCAGAGCAGGTGCTCTTGAAATTTAAGTGGAATTTCAATCTCCTCGAAAGGAGCGTACTCTTCCGGAGGTTTCTCTATTTTGTAATAGTGAAACTCTTGTGTTATAGCGTTTACCGCTGGAAAGTTTATCCATGAATAGAATACCTCTGTCTGCCGATACTCGTGAGCCTCTATCACGAAAATTACTGTACCACCTTGAGGTGTCAGTCCGTTTTCTATAAGTTTTAAAGTTATAGATCTTCTTAACTGGACCGGGATGATAATAGCATCCGGGTCTGTGTATTCGGGACCTTGCTGAGTCGCATCTGCTGCGCCCCCAGTGGTTCCGTTATTCTCTACTGACATTGTATAAATGCAGGTTTTGCAGAGTAGGTCTCCAAGGAGACAAAGATTAGGTGCACAATATTTTGGAACACTGTATCCTTCAACGTTGAATAAACCAGAGCTTTACATAGGAATCTCTTCCTACTAAGGTCGGGCGGATTTTAACCTTTCACCCACTCCAGACGTCTATTGGAGTATTTACGGGAGAAAAGGGGTGTGAAATATGCACGACTGAGTTACTCTACAAGTCTTGCGTTAGTTTATCGCCTTACCAAACGTTAGGGCGCCATGTAGTGTAGTTCCTAGTTTCCCACTAGGCCCTGCGCATTGGAATAACATAAACAGTAGTATCGACGTGGAACTGCGGATATTCCAGGCCTCCACTGACTATGCTAAACTTAATTGGGTTGTGTTACCAACTAGCTCAGAGGTCACTGGAAACTTTCTTCTCTGCATAGGAAGTGATCAGCTTCCTTGGCACAGACAAGAAGGGATTCAGTTTTCCAACAACCGTGCAACATGACAACTTTGCTCCTCAGATCAAGAGTCGATCTCTAGGGTCGTGTGAAACAATAGACATAGATTTCACTCAGGCAGTCTAGTGCAGTTTACTTTCACAGTATGTAGAGAATAGAGAGACGGGCGTGTATCAATAAAGGGTTAACATTTATTGAACAGTCTTTCTTCTCGTACAAGAGAAATGTATTGCCACAATTGCAATAATTGTTATTATAAAAAGTACGTACAGTAAGATAAGTATTGCGAAATAGAACTGTAAAAGCATTGATATGGTTTCTTAGCCATACAATGGTTTAAAAGTAATAAAACATATATACAGTCATATATACATTAGGCTAACATACTCAACTGGTGCTTCTAACTAAGCCTACCCCAGTGTGCCTGACCTAAGCCTAACACGTGGAAGGGGGAGTAAGTAAGTAGCTTAAGTTAAGTTGGTTTTGCCAAGGTTTGTTTCAAGAATTCTCGTCTAAGGGTTTAGTCAACACCATACCTCTGAATAGAATGATGGAGGATTGGTATCTCCTTCAGGGGTCTCTCTCGATATATCAGTCACCCGCGAGGGTAAACCGGAAGCGCCGGGACTGGATTTCTCTGCACGAGAAATGCAGCGGCTCTCTTCAGCGCATCGAGGAAGGAGGGGTGACAGCGTCCGCGGGCAGCTGGAATCGGCTGGATGTCTTCGCAGAGGACGGCTGCTCGGCTCCTTAAGCGTACTGCACCATAGTTCGCGCTGTAGCGGCGATAATGGTAATCAGCAGCTTCACCACCACAGGATAGCAGGCTGCAGCGACAGAGTGCTAGTTTTTACCAACACAGGGTCATGCAGGCAGCTGGCATCAGCAACAGGCAACGAACTCACAGCTCGTATCTCACATTGCTTAAGGCAACGTTGGTAATATTTATACCTGACAGGTGCCGGGTTTGACGCAAGTTTGCTGGACATAAGACGTCAATTAAAGATGTCACTAGGAAGTGACAGTTATCAGTTGCTCATTAGAGTTCCATTACTAATCAAAACATAGCAAGCGGGGATTTCCAGGTTTGCTAAGTTTTTATCTTGTTGAAGAACTCGGAGTGTTATCTAGGAATATCAGATAGTGACTGCTGCACTGTCATTGCACTAATTGGTCGCAAAGGAAGTAGCAGAGAGTCATGCTGGAATGTGGCTCTGTTCGTGTGAGGCCAGAGATGACTTCTCAGAAAATCGCACTTGAACGGTTATGCCAATATAGGGAATAAATGGATTTATAGCCGAATAGGGGCATAAGGTCACAGTATCGATCAGGAACCTAGATAAGCACGCAACAAGGGTTTCTTCACCCCGGGAAGTTAATTAAATACCATTTGGAGGCATTTAATGTTCGAGCAAAAACGGCTGATTTTCGACAAAAGAGATAACACCCCCCCATTACGTCATGCTTCAGAAATGTGGAAAATGGTCCGTTTTCAAATGTTTTATTTTTGAACGTCAGTTCACATTTGTAGGTGGATCATCAGTGTTAGAGCTAAAATTAGCATGTTTAAAGTGATTTTCATGCTTCCAGGGGCTCGGGAAGTTAATTAAATACCATTTGGAGGCATTTAATGTTCGAGCAAAAACGGCTGATTTTCGACAAAAGAGATAACACCCCCCCATTACGTCATGCTTCAGAAATGTGGAAAATGGTCCGTTTTCAAATGTTTTATTTTTGAACGTCAGTTCACATTTGTAGGTGGATCATCAGTGTTAGAGCTAAAATTAGCATGTTTAAAGTGATTTTCATGCTTCCAGGGGCCCAAAACACACGATTTATGGAATGGTTAAAAGTGCATGAAAATGGCCAATTTACTCACTCTGAGTTCTCAAAAAGGGTTTCTTCACCCCGGGAAGTTAATTAAATACCATTTGGAGGCATTTAATGTTCGAGCAAAAACGGCTGATTTTCGACAAAAGAGATAACACCCCCCTATTACGTCATGCTTCAGAAATGTGGAAAATGGTCCGTTTTCAAATGTTTTATTTTTGAACGTCAGTTCACATTTGTAGGTGGATCATCAGTGTTAGAGCTAAAATTAGCATGTTTAAAGTGATTTTCATGCTTCCAGGGGCTCGGGGAGTTAATTAAATACCATTTGGAGGCATTTAATGTTCGAGCAAAAACGGCTGATTTTCGACAAAAGAGATAACACCCCCCCATTACGTCATGCTTCAGAAATGTGGAAAATGGTCCGTTTTTCAAATGTTTTATTTTTGAACGTCAGTTCACATTTGTAGGTGGATCATGGAAAGGGGCGACCATTCGGTCCCCCCGAACGTATGGCGGAGTACCACGATCCCCCCGGGAAGCCATCTTGGGCGGGAGGCGAGTCTCGGCTGGTATGCCCGAAGCAGCGTAGCCGGGGCGCGCTTTTTCCCGCCCTGGAGGGGGCTGGCCTAGACACTGACGCGGCCGGCCACGCCCTTTGGGGCAGGCAGGGGCGGGTTTACGCCCACCCTGAAGACGGATAAAAGGAGCAACAAGCCAAGAAAGCATCCTCTTGTTCCTGTGCTCTGAAGCTGCACCCCCTCGCTGCACGTGAGCTCGAGACGGAACGAAGAGCCAATTTTGGACGTGGTAATCTTTCTTTTTGTCTTGCAGATACTCTGTCTGAGAATGCCTAAGAAAGTCGGAAAGCGAGTTACTACCGACCAGATGCTCCGTATGCTGATGAAGGAGGTAACCGATCTAAAGAGGCAGATGGCGGCTAGAGACGGGGAAGGGGGACCGAAATGGCCGTTGGCAGGAGCCGCTCCAGAAGGGAAGGGCAAGAGGCCCAGACGGGGGGCAGCAGGGGGAGACACCCCGGTTCCCGATACCCCACTCGAAAGGCCGACTCCGGTGCCGACAGAAGGGAACCCGATTCCCGTGGTGGTCACCCCCGTGTCGGGGGAGGATATGCCGCCCGAGTTGGCAGCACAATTGGCAGCGTGGTTGGGGAAAGATGGCGAGGGCGCCACGGCTGACGACGCACGGGTGTTGATGAAGCAACTGCGTGAAAATAGGGAGGCGGTGAAAGCACCATCGCCAGTTATCACGCCGTCTCCGGCGGGTGGGAAATCGACAGGAGCAGGTCCAGCGGCAGACGCAGCTTCTGGTTCAGGTAAGCGGCCATTGCCGATTGCGAGGGACGAGTCTGCACCCTCACGAAGGTAAAAGTTGGGTCAGCATGTTCCGTTGGCTATTAAAGAAAAGATGTGGGCAGATGAGTATGTAAACATGTTCTCGTTGCTTACTGATCATTATGAGATGGAGCATGTTAAGAGCCAAAAGGAGCTCATGCATCCGAGTGTTTGGCGCGCAAAGATGGCCGCCTTTAAGGTTGACGAAAACATCAATCAATCAATCAATCAGTGACACTTATAAAGCGCGCTACATACCCGTGGGGTCTCAAGGCGCTGGGGGGGGGGGGGCCGCTACTGCTCGAACAGCCAGGTCTTCAGCTTCTTCCTGAAGGAGAGGTGGTCTTGGGTCAGGCGCAGGTCGGTCGGGAGGGAGTTCCAGGTCTTGGCGGCCAGGTGGGAGAAGGACCTTCCTCCTGTAGTCGCTCTTCGGATGCGGGGGACGGCGGCGAGGGCGTGGTTGGCTGATCGGAGGTGGCGTTTGGGAGCGTAGAAGTTGACTCGGCTGTTGAGGTAGCTCGGGCCTTGGTCGTGTAGGGCTTTGTGTGCGTGGGTGAGGAGGCGGAAGGTGATTCTTTTGTTGACGGGGAGCCAGTGAAGGTCTCGCAGATGTCCGGAGATGTGGCTGGTTCGTGGGATGTCGAGGATGAGTCTGGCTGAGGCGTTCTGGATCCGCTGGAGTCTCTTCTGGAGCTTGGCGGTGGTCCCGGCGTAGAGGGCGTTGCCGTAGTCCAGTCGGCTGGTGACGAGGGCCTGGGTGACGGTCTTCCTGGTCTCGGTGGGGATCCACCAGAAGATCTTCCGTAGCATGCGTAGGATGTTGAAGCATGCCGAGGAGACGTTGTTGACTTGCCTGGTCATGGAGAGGGAGGAGTCCAGGATGAAGCCCAGGTTGCGTGCATGGTCTGTCGGTTTGGGTGCGGTGCCCAGGGCGGGAGGCCACCAGGAGTCGTCCCAGGCGGAGGGAGAGGAGCCCAGGATGAGGACCTCCGTCTTGTCCGAGTTCAGTTTCAGGCGGCTGGTCGTCATCCACTCGGCTACCTCTTTCATCCCTTCGTGCAGGTTGGCTCTGGCGGCGGCGGGGTCGTTGGTCAGGGAGAGGATCAGCTGGGTGTCGTCGGCGTAGGAGATTATGCTGAGGTTGTGTTTGCGTACGATGGCCGCGAGGGGGCTCATGTAGACGTTGAAGAGGGTGGGGCTCAGAGATGATCCTTGGGGGACGCCGCAGATGACTTCGGTGGCCTCTGACTTGTACGGTGGTAGGCGGACTCTCTGTGTTCTCCCGTCGAGGAAGGAGGTGATCCACTCCAGCGCCTTGTCCTGGATTCCGACGTTGCTGAGGCGCCGTACTAGGGTGCGGTGGCAGACCGTGTCGAATGCCGCGGAGAGGTCTAGGAGGATGAGGGCCGCTGTTTCTCCATTGTCCATCAGGGCTCGGATGTCGTCGGTGGCGGCGATGAGGGCGGTCTCGGTGCTGTGGTTGGCTCGGAAGCCGGACTGTGAGGGGTCGAGGGATCCGTTCGTCTCGAGGAAAGCGGCCATCTGCTTGTTGACGGTCTTCTCGATGACTTTGGCTGGAAACGGGAGGAGCGAGATGGGGCGGTAATTCTTGAGGTCGGTGGGGTCCGCTGTTGGTTTCTTGAGTAGGGCGCTGAGTTCGGCGTGTTTCCAGCTCTCGGGGAAGATGGTGGTGTCGAGGGATGTGTTGATGATGTCTCGCAGGTGGGGTGCGATGACAGCGTCGGCTTTGTTGAAGACGTGGTGAGGGCAGGGGTCGGTCGGTGATCCGGAGTGGATGGAGTTCATCGTGCGGATGGTGTCTTCGGTGCTGATCGGGGTCCAGGCGCGGAGGGTGGTGGTGGGGGGTGGTTGTTCGGTCATGGTGTGCGTTGGTTGGTTGTTGAAGCTGTTGTGTATGTCCGCGATCTTGTTGTGGAAGTATGAAGCCAGGGAGTTGCAGAGGTCTTGCGATGGGGTGATGTCGTTGTTTCCTGCGCTGGGGTTGGAAAGCTCTTTGACGATGTTGAAGAGTTCCTTGCAGTTGTGTGCGTTGTTGTCCAACCGGTCCTTGAATGCTGTTTTCTTGGCGGCGCGGATCAGCTGGTGGTGTTTCCGGGTGGCAAGTTTGAAGGAGGTCCTGTTGTCCGGTGTCGGTTCCCTTCTCCAGACTTTCTCGAGGGCTCGGAAGTTCTTCTTGGAGCTCTTGAGTTCGTAGGTGAACCATGGGGCTTTCTTGCTGCCGGGTCTGCTGGGCGGGGTCCTCAGTGGGGCGAGTTCGTCCGCGCAGTTGCTGATCCACTTCGTGAGGTTGTCGGCGGCCTGGCTGGGGTTCGCTGAGCTGGCAGGAGGGTGCTGGCTCAGGGAGGTGGCGAGCTGGTCTACTGTGATCTTGTTCCAGCTTCTGCGGGCGGTCTGTTGCTGGTGGTGGTGGGTCGTTGTTTTCTTGAAGGTGAAGTGGACGCAGCTGTGGTCCGTCCATTGAAGCTCTGTGGTGTGGCTGAAGTTGATGTCCTTGCTGGATGAGAAGACAGCGTCGAGTGTGTGTCCGGCGAGGTGGGTGGGGGTGGACACCAGTTGCTTGAGTCCCAGGTTGGTGAGGTTGTCGAGCAGGGTGCTGGTGTTGCGGTCGTTGTTGTTCTCCAGATGGAAGTTGAGGTCTCCCAGGAGGATGTAGTCAGCGGAGGGGAGGGCATGTGGGCTGACGAAGTCGGCGATGTCCTCGCTGAATTGTGTGCGTGGTCCAGGGGGTCGGTAGATCAGGGTGCCTCTGAGGGTGGTGTTCGGGTTGGTGTGGATCTGGAAATGCAGGTGTTCGGCGGTGGTCAGGGAGTTGTCGGTGCTGGTCGTGAGACGGATGGTGCTCCTGTGGATGATGGCGATGCCTCCTCCCATCTGGTTGGCGTTTCGGTCCCTCCGGACGATCTTGTAGCCCTCTGGGATGGCGATGGCGATGTCGGGAGCTGAAGAGGCGTTCATCCAGGTCTCCGTGAGGAAGGCAACGTCTGGAGCTGTGGTGTCGAGGAGGTTCCAGAGTTCGATGGCATGTCTGTGGATGGAGCGGGTGTTGAGCAGGATGCACTTGAGGTGGGTACTGCTGGTGTTCGGCTTGGTGGGTGCTGGTGCGAGGCAGGTCCGGATGCAGGTGAACTTGCAGGCGTGGCAGCTGAAGGGTCCGTGGGTACGTCGTGGAGAGGCTTGATGGCATTCTGGGAGTCGGCCGGTGTTGAGAGCGGTGAGGGTGGCGGCGGAGTACGTCAGGCGGGTCGGTCGGGGTCTTCGTGGGCCAGGGGTCCTGGCGCTGGTCGCGATCCGGTCGCGGACGGGCGTAGACGGGCTTACCTTTGGCGCGCCTCCGGCGCACAATCGGCGCGCCCGCTGCGCGTGACCGCTGCGCGTCCGCACGGTCGCCATTTAAGGCGAAGTGCGCGGGTGGGCGGAGCAGCTGGGAGGCGGGAGCGGGGAGGGAACAGAAGAGAAAAAGGGGCGGGGCCAATGTCGGTGGCGGGAAGCGAGAGCGGAGGGTGGCGAGGTAGGCGGCCAATCAGGAAGGAAACTGGACACGGCACAGGGGATACAAAGAAATTAACAGGCACAAATTTAGGGCAAAACAAATAAAAACGGCAAAATACGCGAGCAGACGGCAGAAACAGACAAGCACAAATTACGGGCAAAACGAGGAAAAACAGCAAAATACGCGAGCAGACGGCAGAAACATTGGCAATTGGGGCAGGGCATGGGGAATTTTTACCGCCATCATGGGTGAACGTAGGCCCGAGTTACTGTCTGAATTGCCTATTTATCAGTCACGGATCATGGAATATTCTGTATCGTATGGGGGCAATCAGTGTTTTTGTTACGACAATATTTTTAGAAAAGCAAAAGAACACGACAAAAACTTGACTTGGGATTGTTATGATTCTGTTTCATGGTCAAAAATGGAGAGTACTGGTATGTTGAAGTTACCATTGGTAGGGAGCAGCGGGGGGGAATCCTCCCGCCAATATGCTGGGACACCCTTTCGATCGAGTACAGGTAATGACTACCACTCGAAGCCGAACGGCAACACAGGTAAACGGGGGATTTGTTGGAACTTTAACAGGGGTAAATGTACGAGGCCCCAGGGGTCATGCAAGTTTAGACATGAATGCGGAGGGTGTGGGCAGCCATCCCATCCTGAGTCCATGTGCAGAGCCAAAACAGGTGATAACAGTGGTAGGGGAGGCGCCAAGCAGGTCTGAAATAGTCCGAGGGGCGCCTTTACCTACTCCGATTGATACCATGGCAATGATTCCTTGGCTCAGCGAGTACCCGGATCATGTCTCCGCTGGGGTGTTGCGGAACGGGTTTTCATATGGTTTCCGCATCCCAGTGGGGGATTTTCAGGGTTTAGCAAAATGTAAAAACCAACTGTCGGTCTTGCAACATACAACCGTGGTACAGGAGAAGATTGGGAAGGAGGTTACTCGAGGTCGAGTCGCCGGTCCATTTGATGAGCCACCATGTGCTAATTTTGTTTGTTCCCCTTTGGGGGTGGTCCCTAAGAAGGACCCGGGTGAGTTTAGGTTGATACATAATTTATCAGCCCCACGTGGTCTTTCCGTGAATGATGCGATAGACCCGGATGTGTGTTCGGTGCGGTACGCATCCTTCGATGAGGCCGTCGCCATGTTGAATCGCCTAGGGCCCGGGGCGCTGATGGCTAAATCAGACATTGAGTCAGCGTTCCGGTTGCTCCCGGTACACCCAGACGATCAGCGTCTCCTTGGTTTCATGTTTCAGGGTCACTATTACACGGATAGATGTATGCCGATGGGATGCTCTATATCTTGTGCCTATTTTGAAAAGTTCAGTTGTTTTCTGCAATGGGTCTTCACAAAGAGGACGGGTTTCCAGCATGTCATGCATTATCTCGATGACTTTTTGTTTCTGGGGGCGGCTGGGGATCTAGAATGTGGACAGGCTTTGAATGAATTTTGTGTCTTAATGAAGCATTTTGGTGTGCCACTGGCACCAGGTAAGACTGTGGGTCCCTCGACTTGCCTCGAGTTCCTGGGGATCGAGCTCGATTCAGGGGAAGGTTGTTTTCGATTACCGAGTGAAAAGGTGTTAAGATTCAGGGCTACCCTGGAAAAGTGTATTAGTGAGTCTAAAGTCAGACTGCATCAATTACAACAATTAGTGGGCCAGCTGAATTTTGCCCTGAGAGTAATGCCGATGGCCCGCCCCTTTTCCCGCTCGATCGCTCAGGCCATGGTCGGCCTGAAGGAGGGTCATCATCGCACGAGACTATCGGCAGAGGTTCGCCAGGACATGCGCATTTGGTTGGCATTTCTGGCGGAGTTCAATGGTCGAATTGTCTGGAATAAACCGGCAGTGTCCTCCGAAGAGCTGGGGCTGTGGACAGATTCGGCTGGGAGCATTGGTTTTGGTGCCATATTCGGCACACAATGGTCGGCCCAGAAATGGCCGTTATGGTGGCATCAGTGTGGGCTGACAAGTAACATTGCCTTTCTTGAACTTTTTCCCATTCTGGTGGCCCTGAAAACTTGGCCTGAGGGACTCAGATATCACTCTGTGGTTTTTTGGTCTGATAACATGACCGTGGTTGAGTGTATCAATAGCCAGGCAGCACGATGCAAATGGATTCTGAGATTGCTCAAAGAAATTGTGTTATTATGTATGCAATTGAACGTGCTATTTAGGGCAAGACATGTGCCGGGGGTGATGAACCAAGCGGCTGATGCGCTTTCTCGTTTTCGTATGCAGGCCTTCTGGGGTTTTCTGCCCACAGCGGAACCGGTGGCGGCACCCTTTCCCGAAGCTCTCTGGTCTCTCGGTGCCCCGAACTACAGAACCTCGTGGGAGAGAGTTTAGCACCCAGGACGAGGAAGGCATATGAAGGGGCGTTCCGATCCTATTGGGCCTTTTTGGGGACTGCTAGGGGAGAGCTTTGGGGTCAGGAAGAGCTAGTGGTAAAATTTCTGCTGTTCTTACATCAGGCAGGCAAATCAGTGGCTACGGCCCAGAGGCATCGGGCCGCCATCTCATTTATGGCAAGGGCTCATGGGATCCAAGACCCGACCGCGTCTTTCGTGGTGCAAAAAGCGCTACGTGGGTGGCAACGCCTTGAGGGTCGCAGAGTAGACGAAAGGCGCCCGATAGGTTTGGATAGGTTGGCTCTGTTGTTATCGGTACTTCCTGCAACGTGTTCATCCCAGTATGAATCAGTGTTATTCCGAGCCGCTTTTGTGCTAGCATTCCATGGGGCTATGCGAATAAGCGAATTAGTAGCAAGGAACAAGCAGGATACCGTGGGGGGACTGTGCCGAGAGCACGTTCAGGTCAGGGGGAGACAATGACTGTCTCGTTTGTCAGGTCCAAGACCGATCAGGGTGCGATTGGGGACTGCATAATCATACAAAGGATTCCCGGGTCGCCCATGTGCCCTGTGGTGTGCGTGGAGGAATATTTAGCACAAAGGGTGGCATCATGGGGGGAGACCTTGTTGAGACACGCTGACGCCACCCCACTGACGAGGTTTCAGTTTCAGCGGGTGCTTGCGATGTCAGTTTCGGCCGCGGGCTTGAACCCCGGCGAGTTTGGGACCCATTCCTTTCGGATAGGGGCTGCTACAGAGGCTACAGCCATGGGTCTGAATGTTGAGCAAGTAAAACGTGTGGGGCGTTGGTCCTCGAACTGTTATAAGAGGTATGTGCGGTTGCACATGTTGTGAAGCTGTAATGATGTACTCACGCTTCTTGTTTTTGTTTGGTTTTCAGTTGCGCAAGCCTACGAGGCGGGGCGGACTGTGCAGTCGACCCGACACCAGGGGGCCAGCGGTCAGACATCACCGACTGTGAAAAAGGAGGTGTGGGTCGTGGGCCACTCATACGTGAGGCGTGCCGCGGACGTATTCAAAGCAGGTGACATGATTCACGTGGCTGGGGAATACGGGTACAGTGTGTCCTTCTACGGAAAGGGCGGGCTCTGTATTGACCAGTTTCGATCATTTTTTGAGGGTTTGTTAGGGCGGACGAGGTCACCGCCGTCTGTAGTCATAGTACATCTTGGGGGCAATGATTTGGTGACCACTGGTAGACGACTTCTTCTTGAGGCAATGCTTTCCACGGTAAGTTGGTTGGCGAGAAGAGTTCCAGGGTGCACAATTGCATGGTCCCATATGATCCCACGGAAAGTGTGGCGGGGGGCTATTTCGGTTTCTGCTCTGAATCATTCAGTAAGAAAAATTAATAATAAAATGAGTAGATTGTTCCGTTCAAGTACACTGCATTCTATTCTGCATGGTTGTATTAAAGGGGATAGTATGTATTTGGGGGATGGTGTTCATTTGTCCCGGATGGGGAACGAGTTACTCATAGGAGACCTGATAGCTTGGCTGAAGACGTTGTGACATGACCTTTAGGCAGGAGTGTTGTGGGGGGTCCGGATAGCCGGTCAACTATCCGGCCTGTGGCGGTAAGGTCATGATCGGTGAGCAGTAATTGGAAGATCCCTAGGGGTGGGCGTCACCCATTACGGATGGGAGCGCTCGAGGGAGGTGGCCATTGGCCCCTCAACGGGAAGGCGGTCCCTTCTAAGGATGGGCCGCCGAAAGGAAAGGAAAGGCGGTCAAGGCCCCTTCCTGGGTAGGAGGGGTTACAGCCCCCTCCTGGGGAATTTCCCGGGGCCGGGACATCTGCGACGGCAGATGTGGTAAGTTGTGTGGGGTTTGGGAGGGGGTCTACGCTACCTTCTAGATACCTCACACGAGTCCTCGGACGACCTTTAAATGGCGTCGAGTTTATTGGGGCCCCCGTCAAGTCAAGGGAAATTGGTAAATGCACTTGAGGTACGCCTCTGTGCGGTCACCCCTCACAAGTGAGGGGGATATGTCTGGTTTAGGGATCTTGACACCGGTTACGACCTTGCCGTTGGCCCTTAAACGTTAGGATGTACAATTTCAAGTTAAACGTTTTGTAGGATGTTAGTTCGGCTAGGAGAACCTTTGTATTAGAGAATATGTTAAGGTTAGCCAAACATCGCAATGTGGAAATGAAATTGTACATTAATATGAAACTGTTATTTTAATGTTTTAATTTTGTTTCATATTTTAATAAATACGGCCGGGAGGGTCACTCCCTCCCGTCTTCCAAAAGTTCAGAACCGTTTCCGGTTTCCCATTCTTGGGGAATGTGTTGAGAGGGGGTGGCGGGTATCTCAGCCATATGGAAAGGGGCGACCATTCGGTCCCCCCGAACGTATGGCGGAGTACCACGATCCCCCCGGGAAGCCATCTTGGGCGGGAGGCGAGTCTCGGCTGGTATGCCCGAAGCGGCGTAGCCAGGGCGCGCTTTTTCCCGCCCTGGAGGGGGCTGGTCTAGACACTGACGCGGCCGGCCACGCCCTTTGGGGCAGGCAGGGGCGGGTTTACGCCCGCCCTGAAGACGGATAAAAGGAGCAACAAGCCAAGAAAGCATCCTCTTGTTCCTGTGCTCTGAAGCTGCACCCCCTCGCTGCACGTGAGCTCGAGACGGAACGAAGAGCCAATTTTGACCCACCCACCAGCCCCTGAGGACAGCATGTGGTTTTGGAATAAAGTTTTGATGTGTTAACACTAATTTTACAGGTTATGATAACTATCGTGATAAATTTTGAATATGCAATAAAGAATGGTCAAATTGTAATATGTTTTGCAAATAAAGTAGTTATGCACTAGTGTTGATCAGTAATCATGCCTCTTAATAAATGGTAATTGTTACTGTCTCTTAGTAATTTAGCCATTTAGTAAATTTAGTTAGAATTGTCGTATTTATTTGGTCGGGCGGTAAGGTCATGATCGGTGAGCAGTAATTGGAAGATCCCTAGGGGTGGGCGTCACCCATTACGGATGGGAGCGCTCGAGGGAGGTGGCCATTGGCCCCTCAACGGGGAGGCGGTCCCTTCTAAGGATGGGCCGCCGAAAGGAAAGGAAAGGCGGTCAAGGCCCCTTCCTGGGTAGGAGGGGTTACAGCCCCCTCCTGGGGAATTTCCCGGGGCCGGGACATCTGCGACGGCAGATGTGGTAAGTTGTGTGAGGTTTGGGAGGGGGTCTACACTACCTTCTAGATACCTCACACGAGTCCTCGGACGACCTTTAAATGGCGTCGAGTTTATTGGGGCCCCCGTCAAGTCAAGGGAAATTGGTAAATGCACTTGAGGTACGCCTCTGTGCGGTCGCCCCTCACAAGTGAGGGGGATATGTCTGGTTTAGGGATCTTGACACCGGTTACGACCTTGACGTTGGCCCTTAAACGTTAGGATGTACAATTTCAAGTTAAACGTTTTGTAGGATGTTAGTTCGGCTAGGAGAACCTTTGTATTAGAGAATATGTTAAGGTTAGCCAAACATCGCAATGTGGAAATGAAATTGTACATTAATATGAAACTGTTATTTTAATGTTTTAATTTTGTTTCATATTTTAATAAATACGGCCGGGAGGGTCACTCCCTCCCACCTTCCAAAAGTTCAGAACCGTTTCCGGTTTCCCATTCTTGGGGAATGTGTTGAGAGGGGCTGGCGGGTATCTCAGCCATATCAGTGTTAGAGCTAAAATTAGCATGTTTAAAGTGATTTTCATGCTTCCAGGGGCTCGGGAAGTTAATTAAATACCATTTGGAGGCATTTAATGTTCGAGCAAAAACGGCTGATTTTCGACAAAAGAGATAACACCCCCCCATTACGTCATGCTTCAGAAATGTGGAAAATGGTCCGTTTTCAAATGTTTTATTTTTGAACGTCAGTTCACATTTGTAGGTGGATCATCAGTGTTAGAGCTAAAATTAGCATGTTTAAAGTGATTTTCATGCTTCCAGGGGCCCAAAACACAAGATTTATGGAATGGTTAAAAGTGCATGAAAATGGCCAATTTACTCACTCTGAGTTCTCAAAAAGGGTTTCTTCACCCCGGGAAGTTAATTAAATACCATTTGGAGGCATTTAATGTTCGAGCAAAAACGGCTGATTTTCGACAAAAGAGATAACACCCCCCCATTACGTCATGCTTCAGAAATGTGGAAAATGGTCCGTTTTCAAATGTTTTATTTTTGAACGTCAGTTCACATTTGTAGGTGGATCATCAGTGTTAGAGCTAAAATTAGCATGTTTAAAGTGATTTTCATGCTTCCAGGGGCTCGGGAAGTTAATTAAATACCATTTGGAGGCATTTAAAGTTCGAGCAAAAACGGCTGATTTTCGACAAAAGAGATAACACCCCCCCATTACGTCATGCTTCAGAAATGTGGAAAATGGTCCGTTTTCAAATGTTTTATTTTTGAACGTCAGTTCACATTTGTAGGTGGATCATCAGTGTTAGAGCTAAAATTAGCATGTTTAAAGTGATTTTCATGCTTCCAGGGGCTCGGGAAGTGAAATAAATACCATTTGGAGGCATTTAATGTTCGAGCAAAAACGGCTGATTTTCGACAAAAGAGATAACACCCCCCCATTACGTCATGCTTCAGAAATGTGGAAAATGGTCCGTTTTCAAATGTTTTATTTTTGAACGTCAGTTCACATTTGTAGGTGGATCATCAGTGTTAGAGCTAAAATTAGCATGTTTAAAGTGATTTTCATGCTTCCAGGGGCTCGGGAAGTGAAATAAATACCATTTGGAGGCATTTAATGTTCGAGCAAAAACGGCTGATTTTCGACAAAAGAGATAACACCCCCCCATTACGTCATGCTTCAGAAATGTGGAAAATGGTCCGTTTTCAAATGTTTTATTTTTGAACGTCAGTTCACATTTGTAGGTGGATCATCAGTGTTAGAGCTAAAATTAGCATGTTTAAAGTGATTTTCATGCTTCCAGGGGCTCGGGAAGTTAATTAAATACCATTTGGAGGCATTTAATGTTCGAGCAAAAACTGCTGATTTTCGACAAAAGAGATAACACCCCCCCATTACGTCATGCTTCAGAAATGTGGAAAATGGTCCGTTTTCAAATGTTTTATTTTTGAACGTCAGTTCACATTTGTAGGTGGATCATCAGTGTTAGAGCTAAAATTAGCATATTTAAAGTGATTTTCATGCTTCCAGGGGCCCAAAACACAAGATTTATGGAATGGTTAAAAGTGCATGAAAATGGCCAATTTACTCACTCTGAGTTCTCAAAAAGGGTTTCTTCACCCCGGGAAGTTAATTAAATACCATTTGGAGGCATTTAATGTTCGAGCAAAAACGGCTGATTTTTGACAAAAGAGATAACACCCCCCCATTACGTCATGCTTCAGAAATGTGGAAAATGGTCCGTTTTCAAATGTTTTATTTTTGAACGTCAGTTCACATTTGTAGGTGGATCATCAGTGTTAGAGCTAAAATTAGCATGTTTAAAGTGATTTTCATGCTTCCAGGGGCTCGGGAAGTTAATTAAATACCATTTGGAGGCATTTAATGTTCGAGCAAAAACGGCTGATTTTCGACAAAAGAGATAACACCCCCCCATTACGTCATGCTTCAGAAATGTGGAAAATGGTCCGTTTTCAAATGTTTTATTTTTGAACGTCAGTTCACATTTGTAGGTGGATCATCAGTGTTAGAGCTAAAATTAGCATGTTTAAAGTGATTTTCATGCTTCCAGGGGCCCAAAACACAAGATTTATGGAATGGTTAAAAGTGCATGAAAATGGCCAATTTACTCACTCTGAGTTCTCAAAAAGGGTTTCTTCACCCCGGGAAGTTAATTAAATACCATTTGGAGGCATTTAATGTTCGAGCAAAAACGGCTGATTTTCGACAAAAGAGATAACACCCCCCCATTACGTCATGCTTCAGAAATGTGGAAAATGGTCAGTTTTCAAATGTTTTATTTTTGAACGTCAGTTCACATTTGTAGGTGGATCATCAGTGTAAGAGCTAAAATTAGCATGTTTAAAGTGATTTTCATGCTTCCAGGGGCCCAAAACACAAGATTTATGGAATGGTTAAAAGTGCATGAAAATGGCCAATTTACTCACTCTGAGTTCTCAAAAAGGGTTTCTTCACCCCGGGAAGTTAATTAAATACCATTTGGAGGCATTTAATGTTCGATCAAAAACGGCTGATTTTCGACAAAAGAGATAACACCCCCCCATTACGTCATGCTTCAGAAATGTGGAAAATGGTCCGTTTTCAAATGTTTTATTTTTGAACGTCAGTTCACATTTGTAGGTGGATCATCAGTGTTAGAGCTAAAATTAGCATGTTTAAAGTGATTTTCATGCTTCCCGGGGCTCGGGAAGTTAATTAAATACCATTTGGAGGCATTTAATGTTCGAGCAAAAACGGCTGATTTTCGACAAAAGAGATAACACCCCCCCATTACGTCATGCTTCAGAAATGTGGAAAATGGTCCGTTTTCAAATGTTTTATTTTTGAACGTCAGTTCACATTTGTAGGTGGATCATCAGTGTTAGAGCTAAAATTAGCATGTTTAAAGTGATTTTCATGCTTCCAGGGGCTCGGGAAGTTAATTAAATACCATTTGGAGGCATTTAATGTTCGAGCAAAAACGGCTGATTTTCGACAAAAGAGATAACACCCCCCCATTACGTCATGCTTCAGAAATGTGGAAAATGGTCCGTTTTCAAATGTTTTATTTTTGAACGTCAGTTCACATTTGTAGGTGGATCATCAGTGTTAGAGCTAAAATTAGCATGTTTAAAGTGATTTTCATGCTTCCAGGGGCCCAAAACACAAGATTTATGGAATGGTTAAAAGTGCATGAAAATGGCCAATTTACTCACTCTGAGTTCTCAAAAAGGGTTTCTTCACCCCGGGAAGTTAATTAAATACCATTTGGAGGCATTTAATGTTCGAGCAAAAACGGTTGATTTTCGACAAAAGAGATAACACCCCCCCATTACGTCATGCTTCAGAAATGTGGAAAATGGTCCGTTTTCAAATGTTTTATTTTTGAACGTCAGTTCACATTTGTAGGTGGATCATCAGTGTTAGAGCTAAAATTAGCATGTTTAAAGTGATTTTCATGCTTCCAGGGGCTCGGGAAGTTAATTAAATACCATTTGGAGGCATTTAATGTTCGAGCAAAAACGGCTGATTTTCGACAAAAGAGATAACACCCCCCCATTACGTCATGCTTCAGAAATGTGGAAAATGGTCCGTTTTCAAATGTTTTATTTTTGAACGTCAGTTCACATTTGTAGGTGGATCATCAGTGTTAGAGCTAAAATTAGCATGTTTAAAGTGATTTTCATGCTTCCAGGGGCCCAAAACACAAGATTTATGGAATGGTTAAAAGTGCATGAAAATGGCCAATTTACTCACTCTGAGTTCTCAAAAAGGGTTTCTTCACCCCGGGAAGTTAATTAAATACCATTTGGAGGCATTTAATGTTCGAGCAAAAACGGCTGATTTTCGACAAAAGAGATAACACCCCCCCATTACGTCATGCTTCAGAAATGTGGAAAATGGTCCGTTTTCAAATGTTTTATTTTTGAACGTCAGTTCACATTTGTAGGTGGATCATCAGTGTTAGAGCTAAAATTAGCATGTTTAAAGTGATTTTCATGCTTTCAGGGGCTCGGGAAGTTAATTAAATACCATTTGGAGGCATTTAATGTTCGAGCAAAAACGGCTGATTTTCGACAAAAGAGATAACACCCCCCCCATTACGTCATGCTTCAGAAATGTGGAAAATGGTCCGTTTTCAAATGTTTTATTTTTGAACGTCAGTTCACATTTGTAGGTGGATCATCAGTGTTAGAGCTAAAATTAGCATGTTTAAAGTGATTTTCATGCTTCCAGGGGCTCGGGAAGTTAATTAAATACCATTTGGAGGCATTTAATGTTCGAGCAAAAACGGCTGATTTTCGACAAAAGAGATAACACCCCCCCATTACGTCATGCTTCAGAAATGTGGAAAATGGTCCGTTTTCAAATGTTTTATTTTTGAACGTCAGTTCACATTTGTAGGTGGATCATCAGTGTTAGAGCTAAAATTAGCATGTTTAAAGTGATTTTCATGCTTCCAGGGGCTCGGGAAGTTAATTAAATACCATTTGGAGGCATTTAATGTTCGAGCAAAAACGGCTGATTTTCGACAAAAGAGATAACACCCCCCCATTACGTCATGCTTCAGAAATGTGGAAAATGGTCCGTTTTCAAATGTTTTATTTTTGAACGTCAGTTCACATTTGTAGGTGGATCATCAGTGTTAGAGCTAAAATTAGCATGTTTAAAGTGATTTTCATGCTTCCAGGGGCTCGGGAAGTTAATTAAATACCATTTGGAGGCATTTAATGTTCGAGCAAAAACGGCTGATTTTCGACAAAAGAGATAACACCCCCCCATTACGTCATGCTTCAGAAATGTGGAAAATGGTCCGTTTTCAAATGTTTTATTTTTGAACGTCAGTTCACATTTGTAGGTGGATCATCAGTGTTAGAGCTAAAATTAGCATATTTAAAGTGATTTTCATGCTTCCAGGGGCTCGGGAAGTGAAATAAATACCATTTGGAGGCATTTAATGTTCGAGCAAAAACGGCTGATTTTCGACAAAAGAGATAACACCCCCCCATTACGTCATGCTTCAGAAATGTGGAAAATGGTCCGTTTTCAAATGTTTTATTTTTGAACGTCAGTTCACATTTGTAGGTGGATCATCAGTGTTAGAGCTAAAATTAGCATGTTTAAAGTGATTTTCATGCTTCCCGGGGCCCAAAACACAAGATTTATGGAATGGTTAAAAGTGCATGAAAATGGCCAATTTACTCACTCTGAGTTCTCAAAAAGGGTTTCTTCACCCCGGGAAGTTAATTAAATACCATTTGGAAGCATTTAATGTTCGAGCAAAAACGGCTGATTTTCGACAAAAGAGATAACACCCCCCCATTACGTCATGCTTCAGAAATGTGGAAAATGGTCCGTTTTCAAATGTTTTATTTTTGAACGTCAGTTCACATTTGTAGGTGGATCATCAGTGTTAGAGCTAAAATTAGCATGTTTAAAGTGATTTTCATGCTTCCAGGGGCTCGGGAAGTTAATTAAATACCATTTGGAGGCATTTAATGTTCGAGCAAAAACGGCTGATTTTCGACAAAAGAGATAACACCCCCCCATTACGTCATGCTTCAGAAATGTGGAAAATGGTCCGTTTTCAAATGTTTTATTTTTGAACGTCAGTTCACATTTGTAGGTGGATCATCAGTGTTAGAGCTAAAATTAGCATGTTTAAAGTGATTTTCATGCTTCCAGGGGCTCGGGAAGTGAAATAAATACCATTTGGAGGCATTTAATGTTCGAGCAAAAACGGCTGATTTTCGACAAAAGAGATAACACCCCCCCATTACGACATGCTTCAGAAATCTGGAAAATGGTCCGTTTTCAAATGTTTTATTTTTGAACGTCAGTTCACATTTGTAGGTGGATCATCAGTGTTAGAGCTAAAATTAGCATGTTTAAAGTCATTTTCATGCTTCCAGGGGCCCAAAACACAAGATTTATGGAATGGTTAAAAGTGCATGAAAATGGCCAATTTACTCACTCTGAGTTCTCAAAAAGGGTTTCTTCACCCCGGGAAGTTAATTAAATACCATTTGGAGGCATTTAATGTTCGAGCAAAACCGGCTGATTTTCGACAAAAGAGATAACACCCCCCCATTACGTCATGCTTCAGAAATGTGGAAAATGGTCAGTTTTCAAATGTTTTATTTTTGAACGTCAGTTCACATTTGTAGGTGGATCATCAGTGTTAGAGCTAAAATTAGCATGTTTAAAGTGATTTTCATGCTTCCAGGGGCTCGGGAAGTTAATTAAATACCATTTGGAGGCATTTAATGTTCGAGCAAAAACGGCTGATTTTCGACAAAAGAGATAACACCCCCCCATTACGTCATGCTTCAGAAATGTGGAAAATGGTCCGTTTTCAAATGTTTTATTTTTGAACGTCAGTTCACATTTGTAGGTGGATCATCAGTGTTAGAGCTAAAATTAGCATGTTTAAAGTCATTTTCATGCTTCCAGGGGCCCAAAACACAAGATTTATGGAATGGTTAAAAGTGCATGAAAATGGCCAATTTACTCACTCTGAGTTCTCAAAAAGGGTTTCTTCACCCCGGGAAGTTAATTAAATACCATTTGGAGGCATTTAATGTTCGAGCAAAACCGGCTGATTTTCGACAAAAGAGATAACACCCCCCCATTACGTCATGCTTCAGAAATGTGGAAAATGGTCAGTTTTCAAATGTTTTATTTTTGAACGTCAGTTCACATTTGTAGGTGGATCATCAGTGTTAGAGCTAAAATTAGCATGTTTAAAGTGATTTTCATGCTTCCAGGGGCTCGGGAAGTTAATTAAATACCATTTGGAGGCATTTAATGTTCGAGCAAAAACGGCTGATTTTCGACAAAAGAGATAACACCCCCCCATTACGTCATGCTTCAGAAATGTGGAAAATGGTCCGTTTTCAAATGTTTTATTTTTGAACGTCAGTTCACATTTGTAGGTGGATCATCAGTGTTAGAGCTAAAATTAGCATGTTTAAAGTGATTTTCATGCTTCCAGGGGCGCGGGAAGTTAATTAAATACCATTTGGAGGCATTTAATGTTCGAGCAAAAACGGCTGATTTTCGACAAAAGAGATAACACCCCCCCATTACGTCATGCTTCAGAAATGTGGAAAATGGTCCGTTTTCAAATGTTTTATTTTTGAACGTCAGTTCACATTTGTAGGTGGATCATCAGTGTTAGAGCTAAAATTAGCATGTTTAAAGTGATTTTCATGCTTCCAGGGGCTCGGGAAGTTAATTAAATACCATTTGGAGGCATTTAATGTTCGAGCAAAAACGGCTGATTTTCGACAAAAGAGATAACACCCCCCCATTACGTCATGCTTCAGAAATGTGGAAAATGGTCCGTTTTCAAATGTTTTAGTTTTTGAACGTCAGTTCACATTTGTAGGTGGATCATCAGTGTTAGAGCTAAAATTAGCATGTTTAAAGTGATTTTCATGCTTCCAGGGGCTCGGGTAGTTAATTAAATACCATTTGGAGGCATTTAATGTTCGAGCAAAAACGGCTGATTTTCGACAAAAGAGATAACACCCCCCCATTACGTCATGCTTCAGAAATGTGGAAAATGGTCCGTTTTCAAATGTTTTATTTTTGAACGTCAGTTCACATTTGTAGGTGGATCATCAGTGTTAGAGCTAAAATTAGCATGTTTAAAGTGATTTTCATGCTTCCAGGGGCCCAAAACACAAGATTTATGGAATGGTTAAAAGTGCATGAAAATGGCCAATTTACTCACTCTGAGTTCTCAAAAAGGGTTTCTTCACCCCGGGAAGTTAATTAAATACCATTTGGAAGCATTTAATGTTCGAGCAAAAACGGCTGATTTTCGACAAAAGAGATAACACCCCCCCATTACGTCATGCTTCAGAAATGTGGAAAATGGTCCGTTTTCAAATGTTTTATTTTTGAACGTCAGTTCACATTTGTAGGTGGATCATCAGTGTTAGAGCTAAAATTAGCATGTTTAAAGTGATTTTCATGCTTCCAGGGGCTCGGGAAGTTAAATAAATACCATTTGGAGGCATTTAATGTTCGAGCAAAAACGGCTGATTTTCGACAAAAGAGATAACACCCCCCCATTACGTCATGCTTCAGAAATGTGGAAAATGGTCCGTTTTCAAATGTTTTATTTTTGAACGTCAGTTCACATTTGTAGGTGGATCATCAGTGTTAGAGCTAAAATTAGCATGTTTAAAGTGATTTTCATGCTTCCAGGGGCTCGGGAAGTGAAATAAATACCATTTGGAGGCATTTAATGTTCGAGCAAAAATGGCTGATTTTCGACAAAAGAGATAACACCCCCCCCATTACGTCATGCTTCAGAAATCTGGAAAATGGTCCGTTTTCAAATGTTTTATTTTTGAACGTCAGTTCACATTTGTAGGTGGATCATCAGTGTTAGAGCTAAAATCAGCATGTTTAAAGTGATTTTCATGCTTCCAGGGGCCCAAAACACAAGATTTATGGAATGGTTAAAAGTGCATGAAAATGGCCAATTTACTCACTCTGAGTTCTCAAAAAAGGTTTCTTCACCATGGGAAGTTAATTAAATACCATTTGGAGGCATTTAATGTTCGAGCAAAACCGGCTGATTTTCGACAAAAGAGATAACACCCCCCCATTACGTCATGCTTCAGAAATGTGGAAAATGGTCAGTTTTCAAATGTTTTATTTTTGAACGTCAGTTCACATTTGTAGGTGGATCATCAGTGTTAGAGCTAAAATTAGCATGTTTAAAGTGATTTTCATGCTTCCAGGGGCTCGGGAAGTTAATTAAATACCATTTGGAGGCATTTAATGTTCGAGCAAAAACGGCTGATTTTCGACAAAAGAGATAACACCCCCCCATTACGTCATGCTTCAGAAATGTGGAAAATGGTCCGTTTTCAAATGTTTTATTTTTGAACGTCAGTTCACATTTGTAGGTGGATCATCAGTGTTAGAGCTAAAATTAGCATGTTTAAAGTGATTTTCATGCTTCCAGGGGCCCAAAACACAAGATTTATGGAATGGTTAAAAGTGCATGAAAATGGCCAATTTACTCACTCTGAGTTCTCAAAAAGGGTTTCTTCACCCCGGGAAGTTAATTAAATACCATTTGGAGGCATTTAATGTTCGAGCAAAAACGGTTGATTTTCGACAAAAGAGATAACACCCCCCCATTACGTCATGCTTCAGAAATGTGGAAAATGGTCCGTTTTCAAATGTTTTATTTTTGAACGTCAGTTCACATTTGTAGGTGGATCATCAGTGTTAGAGCTAAAATTAGCATGTTTAAAGTGATTTTCATGCTTCCAGGGGCTCGGGAAGTTAATTAAATACCATTTGGAGGCATTTAATGTTCGAGCAAAAACGGCTGATTTTCGACAAAAGAGATAACACCCCCCCATTACGTCATGCTTCAGAAATGTGGAAAATGGTCCGTTTTCAAATGTTTTATTTTTGAACGTCAGTTCACATTTGTAGGTGGACCATCAGTGTTAGAGCTAAAATTAGCATGTTTAAAGTGATTTTCATGCTTCCAGGGGCCCAAAACACAAGATTTATGGAATGGTTAAAAGTGCATGAAAATGGCCAATTTACTCACTCTGAGTTCTCAAAAAGGGTTTCTTCACCCCGGGAAGTTAATTAAATACCATTTGGAGGCATTTAATGTTCGAGCAAAAACGGCTGATTTTCGACAAAAGAGATAACACCCCCCCATTACGTCATGCTTCAGAAATGTGGAAAATGGTCCGTTTTCAAATGTTTTATTTTTGAACGTCAGTTCACATTTGTAGGTGGATCATCAGTGTTAGAGCTAAAATTAGCATGTTTAAAGTGATTTTCATGCTTCCAGGGGCTCGGGAAGTTAATTAAATACCATTTGGAGGCATTTAATGTTCGAGCAAAAACGGCTGATTTTCGACAAAAGAGATAACACCCCCCCATTACGTCATGCTTCAGAAATGTGGAAAATGGTCCGTTTTCAAATGTTTTATTTTTGAACGTCAGTTCACATTTGTAGGTGGATCATCAGTGTTAGAGCTAAAATTAGCATGTTTAAAGTGATTTTCATGCTTCCAGGGGCTCGGGAAGTGAAACAAATACCATTTGGAGGCATTTAATGTTCGAGCAAAAACGGCTGATTTTCGACAAAAGAGATAACACCCCCCCATTACGTCATGCTTCAGAAATGTGGAAAATGGTCCGTTTTCAAATGTTTTATTTTTGAACGTCAGTTCACATTTGTAGGTGGATCATCAGTGTTAGAGCTAAAATTAGCATGTTTAAAGTGATTTTCATGCTTCCAGGGGCTCGGGAAGTTAATTAAATACCATTTGGAGGCATTTAATGTTCGAGCAAAAACGGCTGATTTTCGACAAAAGAGATAACACCCCCCCATTACGTCATGCTTCAGAAATGTGGAAAATGGTCCGTTTTCAAATGTTTTATTTTTGAACGTCAGTTCACATTTGTAGGTGGATCATCAGTGTTAGAGCTAAAATTAGCATGTTTAAAGTGATTTTCATGCTTCCAGGGGCTCGGGAAGTTAATTAAATACCATTTGGAGGCATTTAATGTTCGAGCAAAAACGGCTGATTTTCGACAAAAGAGATAACACCCCCCCATTACGTCATGCTTCAGAAATGTGGAAAATGGTCCGTTTTCAAATGTTTTATTTTTGAACGTCAGTTCACATTTGTAGGTGGATCATCAGTGTTAGAGCTAAAATTAGCATGTTTAAAGTGATTTTCATGCTTCCAGGGGCTCGGGAAGTTAATTAAATACCATTTGGAGGCATTTAATGTTCGAGCAAAAACGGCTGATTTTCGACAAAAGAGATAACACCCCCCCATTACGTCATGCTTCAGAAATGTGGAAAATGGTCCGTTTTCAAATGTTTTATTTTTGAACGTCAGTTCACATTTGTAGGTGGATCATCAGTGTTAGAGCTAAAATTAGCATGTTTAAAGTGATTTTCATGCTTCCAGGGGCTCGGGAAGTTAATTAAATACCATTTGGAGGCATTTAATGTTCGAGCAAAAACGGCTGATTTTCGACAAAAGAGATAACACCCCCCCATTACGTCATGCTTCAGAAATGTGGAAAATGGTCCGTTTTCAAATGTTTTATTTTTGAACGTCAGTTCACATTTGTAGGTGGATCATCAGTGTTAGAGCTAAAATTAGCATGTTTAAAGTGATTTTCATGCTTCCAGGGGCCCAAAACACAAGATTTATGGAATGGTTAAAAGTGCATGAAAATGGCCAATTTACTCACTCTGAGTTCTCAAAAAGGGTTTCTTCACCCCGGGAAGTTAATTAAATACCATTTGGAGGCATTTAATGTTCGAGCAAAAACGGTTGATTTTCGACAAAAGAGATAACACCCCCCCATTACGTCATGCTTCAGAAATGTGGAAAATGGTCCGTTTTCAAATGTTTTATTTTTGAACGTCAGTTCACATTTGTAGGTGGATCATCAGTGTTAGAGCTAAAATTAGCATGTTTAAAGTGATTTTCATGCTTCCAGGGGCTCGGGAAGTTAATTAAATACCATTTGGAGGCATTTAATGTTCGAGCAAAAACGGCTGATTTTTGACAAAAGAGATAACACCCCCCCATTACGTCATGCTTCAGAAATGTGGAAAATGGTCCGTTTTCAAATGTTTTATTTTTGAACGTCAGTTCACATTTGTAGGTGGATCATCAGTGTTAGAGCTAAAATTAGCATGTTTAAAGTGATTTTCATGCTTCCAGGGGCTCGGGAAGTGAAACAAATACCATTTGGAGGCATTTAATGTTCGAGCAAAAACGGCTGATTTTCGACAAAAGAGATAACACCCCCCCATTACGTCATGCTTCAGAAATGTGGAAAATGGTCCGTTTTCAAATGTTTTATTTTTGAACGTCAGTTCACATTTGTAGGTGGATCATCAGTGTTAGAGCTAAAATTAGCATGTTTAAAGTGATTTTCATGCTTCCAGGGGCTCGGGAAGTTAATTAAATACCATTTGGAGGCATTTAATGTTCGAGCAAAAACGGCTGATTTTCGACAAAAGAGATAACACCCCCCCATTACGTCATGCTTCAGAAATGTGGAAAATGGTCCGTTTTCAAATGTTTTATTTTTGAACGTCAGTTCACATTTGTAGGTGGATCATCAGTGTTAGAGCTAAAATTAGCATATTTAAAGTGATTTTCATGCTTCCAGGGGCTCGGGAAGTGAAATAAATACCATTTGGAGGCATTTAATGTTCGAGCAAAAACGGCTGATTTTCGACAAAAGAGATAACACCCCCCCATTACGTCATGCTTCAGAAATGTGGAAAATGGTCCGTTTTCAAATGTTTTATTTTTGAACGTCAGTTCACATTTGTAGGTGGATCATCAGTGTTAGAGCTAAAATTAGCATGTTTAAAGTGATTTTCATGCTTCCAGGGGCCCAAAACACAAGATTTATGGAATGGTTAAAAGTGCATGAAAATGGCCAATTTACTCACTCTGAGTTCTCAAAAAGGGTTTCTTCACCCCGGGAAGTTAATTAAATACCATTTGGAAGCATTTAATGTTCGAGCAAAAACGGCTGATTTTCGACAAAAGAGATAACACCCCCCCATTACGTCATGCTTCAGAAATGTGGAAAATGGTCCGTTTTCAAATGTTTTATTTTTGAACGTCAGTTCACATTTGTAGGTGGATCATCAGTGTTAGAGCTAAAATTAGCATGTTTAAAGTGATTTTCATGCTTCCAGGGGCTCGGGAAGTTAATTAAATACCATTTGGAGGCATTTAATGTTCGAGCAAAAACGGCTGATTTTCGACAAAAGAGATAACACCCCCCCATTACGTCATGCTTCAGAAATGTGGAAAATGGTCCGTTTTCAAATGTTTTTTTTTTGAACGTCAGTTCACATTTGTAGGTGGATCATCAGTGTTAGAGCTAAAATTAGCATGTTTAAAGTGATTTTCATGCTTCCAGGGGCCCAAAACACAAGATTTATGGAATGGTTAAAAGTGCATGAAAATGGCCAATTTACTCACTCTGAGTTCCCAAAAAGGGTTTCTTCACCCCGGGAAGTGAAATAAATACCATTTGGAGGCATTTAATGTTCGTGCAAAAACGGCTGATTTTCGACAAAAGAGATAACACCCCCCCCATTACGTCATGCTTCAGAAATGTGGAAAATGGTCCGTTTTCAAATGTTTTATTTTTGAACGTCAGTTCACATTTGTAGGTGGATCATCAGTGTTAGAGCTAAAATTAGCATGTTTAAAGTGATTTTCATGCTTCAAGGGGCTCGGGAAGTTAATTAAATACCATTTGGAGGCATTTAATGTTCGAGCAAAAACGGCTGATTTTCGACAAAAGAGATAACACCCCCCCATTACGTCATGCTTCAGAAATGTGGAAAATGGTCCGTTTTCAAATGTTTTATTTTTGAACGTCAGTTCACATTTGTAGGTGGATCATCAGTGTTAGAGCTAAAATTAGCATGTTTAAAGTGATTTTCATGCTTCCAGGGGCTCGGGAAGTTAATTAAATACCATTTGGAGGCATTTAATGTTCGAGCAAAAACGGCTGATTTTCGACAAAAGAGATAACACCCCCCCATTACGTCATGCTTCAGAAATGTGGAAAATGGTCCGTTTTCAAATGTTTTATTTTTGAACGTCAGTTCACATTTGTAGGTGGATCATCAGTGTTAGAGCTAAAATTAGCATGTTTAAAGTGATTTTCATGCTTCCAGGGGCTCGGGAAGTTAATTAAATACCATTTGGAGGCATTTAATGTTCGAGCAAAAACGGCTGATTTTCGACAAAAGAGATAACACCCCCCCATTACGTCATGCTTCAGAAATGTGGAAAATGGTCCGTTTTCAAATGTTTTATTTTTGAACGTCAGTTCACATTTGTAAGTGGATCATCAGTGTTAGAGCTAAAATTAGCATATTTAAAGTGATTTTCATGCTTCCAGGGGCTCGGGAAGTGAAATAAATACCATTTGGAGGCATTTAATGTTCGAGCAAAAACGGCTGATTTTCGACAAAAGAGATAACACCCCCCCATTACGTCATGCTTCAGAAATGTGGAAAATGGTCCGTTTTCAAATGTTTTATTTTTGAACGTCAGTTCACATTTGTAGGTGGATCATCAGTGTTAGAGCTAAAATTAGCATGTTTAAAGTGATTTTCATGCTTCCAGGGGCCCAAAACACAAGATTTATGGAATGGTTAAAAGTGCATGAAAATGGCCAATTTACTCACTCTGAGTTCTCAAAAAGGGTTTCTTCACCCCGGGAAGTTAATTAAATACCATTTGGAAGCATTTAATGTTCGAGCAAAAACGGCTGATTTTCGACAAAAGAGATAACACCCCCCCATTACGTCATGCTTCAGAAATGTGGAAAATGGTCCGTTTTCAAATGTTTTATTTTTGAACGTCAGTTCACATTTGTAGGTGGATCATCAGTGTTAGAGCTAAAATTAGCATGTTTAAAGTGATTTTCATGCTTCCAGGGGCTCGGGAAGTTAATTAAATACCATTTGGAGGCATTTAATGTTCGAGCAAAAACGGCTGATTTTCGACAAAAGAGATAACACCCCCCCATTACGTCACGCTTCAGAAATGTGGAAAATGGTCCGTTTTCAAATGTTTTTTTTTTGAACGTCAGTTCACATTTGTAGGTGGATCATCAGTGTTAGAGCTAAAATTAGCATGTTTAAAGTGATTTTCATGCTTCCAGGGGCCCAAAACACAAGATTTATGGAATGGTTAAAAGTGCATGAAAATGGCCAATTTACTCACTCTGAGTTCCCAAAAAGGGTTTCTTCACCCCGGGAAGTGAAATAAATACCATTTGGAGGCATTTAATGTTCGTGCAAAAACGGCTGATTTTCGACAAAAGAGATAACACCCCCCCCATTACGTCATGCTTCAGAAATGTGGAAAATGGTCCGTTTTCAAATGTTTTATTTTTGAACGTCAGTTCACATTTGTAGGTGGATCATCAGTGTTAGAGCTAAAATTAGCATGTTTAAAGTGATTTTCATGCTTCCAGGGGCTCAGGAAGTTAATTAAATACCATTTGGAGGCATTTAATGTTCGAGCAAAAACGGCTGATTTTCGACAAAAGAGATAACACCCCCCCATTACGTCATGCTTCAGAAATGTGGAAAATGGTCCGTTTTCAAATGTTTTATTTTTGAACGTCAGTTCACATTTGTAGGTGGATCATCAGTGTTAGAGCTAAAATTAGCATGTTTAAAGTGATTTTCATGCTTCCAGGGGCTCGGGAAGTTAATTAAATACCATTTGGAGGCATTTAATGTTCGAGCAAAAACGGCTGATTTTCGACAAAAGAGATAACACCCCCCCATTACGTCATGCTTCAGAAATGTGGAAAATGGTCCGTTTTCAAATGTTTTATTTTTGAACGTCAATTCACATTTGTAGGTGGATCATCAGTGTTAGAGCTAAAATTAGCATGTTTAAAGTGATTTTCATGCTTCCAGGGGCTCGGGAAGTTAATTAAATACCATTTGGAGGCATTTAATGTTCGAGCAAAAACGGCTGATTTTCGACAAAAGAGATAACACCCCCCCATTACGTCATGCTTCAGAAATGTGGAAAATGGTCCGTTTTCAAATGTTTTATTTTTGAACGTCAGTTCACATTTGTAGGTGGATCATCAGTGTTAGAGCTAAAATTAGCATGTTTAAAGTGATTTTCATGCTTCCAGGGGCTCGGGAAGTTAATTAAATACCATTTGGAGGCATTTAATGTTCGAGCAAAAACGGCTGATTTTCGACAAAAGAGATAACACCCCCCATTACGTCATGCTTCAGAAATGTGGAAAATGGTCCGTTTTCAAATGTTTTATTTTTGAACGTCAGTTCACATTTGTAGGTGGATCATCAGTGTTAGAGCTAAAATTAGCATATTTAAAGTGATTTTCATGCTTCCAGGGGCTCGGGAAGTGAAATAAATACCATTTGGAGGCATTTAATGTTCGAGCAAAAACGGCTGATTTTCGACAAAAGAGATAACACCCCCCCATTACGTCATGCTTCAGAAATGTGGAAAATGGTCCGTTTTCAAATGTTTTATTTTTGAACGTCAGTTCACATTTGTAGGTGGATCATCAGTGTTAGAGCTAAAATTAGCATGTTTAAAGTGATTTTCATGCTTCCAGGGGCTCGGGAAGTGAAATAAATACCATTTGGAGGCATTTAATGTTCGAGCAAAAACGGCTGATTTTCGACAAAAGAGATAACACCCCCCCATTACGTCATGCTTCAGAAATCTGGAAAATGGTCCGTTTTCAAATGTTTTATTTTTGAACGTCAGTTCACATTTGTAGGTGGATCATCAGTGTTAGAGCTAAAATTAGCATGTTTAAAGTGATTTTCATGCTTCCAGGGGCCCAAAACACAAGATTTATGGAATGGTTAAAAGTGCATGAAAATGGCCAATTTACTCACTCTGAGTTCTCAAAAAGGGTTTCTTCACCCCGGGAAGTTAATTAAATACCATTTGGAGGCATTTAATGTTCGAGCAAAACCGGCTGATTTTCGACAAAAGAGATAACACCCCCCCATTACGTCATGCTTCAGAAATGTGGAAAATGGTCAGTTTTCAAATGTTTTATTTTTGAACGTCAGTTCACATTTGTAGGTGGATCATCAGTGTTAGAGCTAAAATTAGCATGTTTAAAGTGATTTTCATGCTTCCAGGGGTTCGGGAAGTTAATTAAATACCATTTGGAGGCATTTAATGTTCGAGCAAAAACGGCTGATTTTCGACAAAAGAGATAACACCCCCCCATTACGTCATGCTTCAGAAATGTGGAAAATGGTCCGTTTTCAAATGTTTTATTTTTGAACGTCAGTTCACATTTGTAGGTGGATCATCAGTGTTAGAGCTAAAATTAGCATGTTTAAAGTGATTTTCATGCTTCCAGGGGCCCAAAACACAAGATTTATGGAATGGTTAAAAGTGCATGAAAATGGCCAATTTACTCACTCTGAGTTCCCAAAAAGGGTTTCTTCACCCCGGGAAGTGAAATAAATACCATTTGGAGGCATTTAATGTTCGTGCAAAAACGTCTGATTTTCGACAAAAGAGATAACACCCCCCCCCATTACGTCATGCTTCAGAAATGTGGAAAATGGTCCGTTTTCAAATGTTTTATTTTTGAACGTCAGTTCACATTTGTAGGTGGATCATCAGTGTTAGAGCTAAAATTAGCATGTTTAAAGTGATTTTCATGCTTCCAGGGGCTCAGGAAGTTAATTAAATACCATTTGGAGGCATTTAATGTTCGAGCAAAAACGGCTGATTTTCGACAAAAGAGATAACACCCCCCCATTACGTCATGCTTCAGAAATGTGGAAAATGGTCCGTTTTCAAATGTTTTATTTTTGAACGCCAGTTCACATTTGTAGGTGGATCATCAGTGTTAGAGCTAAAATTAGCATGTTTAAAGTGATTTTCATGCTTCCAGGGGCTTGGGAAGTGAAATAAATACCATTTGGAGGCATTTAATGTTCGAGCAAAAACGGCTGATTTTCGACAAAAGAGATAACACCCCCCCATTACGTCATGCTTCAGAAATGTGGAAAATGGTCCGTTTTCAAATGTTTTATTTTTGAACGTCAGTTCACATTTGTAGGTGGATCATCAGTGTTAGAGCTAAAATTAGCATGTTTAAAGTGATTTTCATGCTTCCAGGGGCCCAAAACACAAGATTTATGGAATGGTTAAAAGTGCATGAAAATGGCCAATTTACTCACTCTGAGTTCTCAAAAAGGGTTTCTTCACCCCGGGAAGTTAATTAAATACCATTTGGAGGCATTTAATGTTCGAGCAAAAACGGCTGATTTTCGACAAAAGAGATAACACCCCCCCATTACGTCATGCTTCAGAAATGTGGAAAATGGTCCGTTTTCAAATGTTTTATTTTTGAACGTCAGTTCACATTTGTAGGTGGATCATCAGTGTTAGAGCTAAAATTAGCATGTTTAAAGTGATTTTCATGCTTCCAGGGGCTCGGGAAGTTAATTAAATACCATTTGGAGGCATTTAATGTTCGAGCAAAAACGGCTGATTTTCGACAAAAGAGATAACACCCCCCCATTACGTCATGCTTCAGAAATGTGGAAAATGGTCCGTTTTCAAATGTTTTATTTTTGAACGTCAGTTCACATTTGTAGGTGGATCATCAGTGTTAGAGCTAAAATTAGCATGTTTAAAGTGATTTTCATGCTTCCAGGGGCTCGGGAAGTGAAATAAATACCATTTGGAGGCATTTAATGTTCGAGCAAAAACGGCTGATTTTCGACAAAAGAGATAACACCCCCCCATTACGTCATGCTTCAGAAATCTGGAAAATGGTCCGTTTTCAAATGTTTTATTTTTGAACGTCAGATCACATTTGTAGGTGGATCATCAGTGTTAGAGCTAAAATTAGCATGTTTAAAGTGATTTTCATGCTTCCAGGGGCCCAAAACACAAGATTTATGGAATGGTTAAAAGTGCATGAAAATGGCCAATTTACTCACTCTGAGTTCTCAAAAAGGGTTTCTTCACCCCGGGAAGTTAATTAAATACCATTTGGAGGCATTTAATGTTCGAGCAAAAACGGCTGATTTTCGACAAAAGAGATAACACCCCCCCATTACGTCATGCTTCAGAAATGTGGAAAATGGTCAGTTTTCAAATGTTTTATTTTTGAACGTCAGTTCACATTTGTAGGTGGATCATCAGTGTTAGAGCTAAAATTAGCATGTTTAAAGTGATTTTCATGCTTCCAGGGGCTCGGGAAGTTAATTAAATACCATTTGGAGGCATTTAATGTTCGAACAAAAACGGATGATTTTCGACAAAAGAGATAACACCCCCCCATTACGTCATGCTTCAGAAATGTGGAAAATGGTCCGTTTTCAAATGTTTTATTTTTGAACGTCAGTTCACATTTGTAGGTGGATCATCAGTGTTAGAGCTAAAATTAGCATGTTTAAAGTGATTTTCATGCTTCCAGGGGCCCAAAACACAAGATTTAGGGAATGGTTAAAAGTGCATGAAAATGGCCAATTTACTCACTCTGAGTTCTCAAAAAGGGTTTCTTCACCCCGGGAAGTGAAATAAATACCATTTGGAGGCATTTAATGTTCGAGCAAAAACGGCTGATTTTCGACAAAAGAGATAACACCCCCCCATTACGTCATGCTTCAGAAATGTGGAAAATGGTCCGTTTTCAAATGTTTTATTTTTGAACGTCAGTTCACATTTGTAGGTGGATCATCAGTGTTAGAGCTAAAATTAGCATGTTTAAAGTGATTTTCATGCTTCCAGGGGCTCGGGAAGTTAATTAAATACCATTTGGAGGCATTTAATGTTCGAGCAAAAACGGCTGATTTTCGACAAAAGAGATAACACCCCCCCATTACGTCATGCTTCAGAAATGTGGAAAATGGTCCGTTTTCAAATGTTTTATTTTTGAACGTCAGTTCACATTTGTAGGTGGATCATCAGTGTTAGAGCTAAAATTAGCATGTTTAAAGTGATTTTCATGCTTCCAGGGGCTCGGGAAGTTAATTAAATACCATTTGGAGGCATTTAATGTTCGAGCAAAAACGGCTGATTTTCGACAAAAGAGATAACACCCCCCCATTACGTCATGCTTCAGAAATGTGGAAAATGGTCCGTTTTCAAATGTTTTATTTTTGAACGTCAGTTCACATTTGTAGGTGGATAATCAGTGTTAGAGCTAAAATTAGCATGTTTAAAGTGATTTTCATGCTTCCAGGGGCCCAAAACACAAGATTTATGGAATGGTTAAAAGTGCATGAAAATGGCCAATTTACTCACTCTGAGTTCTCAAAAAGGGTTTCTTCACCCCGGGAAGTTAATTAAATACCATTTGGAGGCATTTAATGTTCGAGCAAAAACGGCTGATTTTCGACAAAAGAGATAACACCCCCCCATTACGTCATGCTTCAGAAATGTTGAAAATGGTCAGTTTTCAAATGTTTTATTTTTGAACGTCAGTTCACATTTGTAGGTGGATCATCAGTGTTAGAGCTAAAATTAGCATGTTTAAAGTGATTTTCATGCTTCCAGGGGCTCGGGAAGTTAATTAAATACCATTTGGAGGCATTTAATGTTCGAGCAAAAACGGCTGATTTTCGACAAAAGAGATAACACCCCCCCATTACGTCATGCTTCAGAAATGTGGAAAATGGTCCGTTTTCAAATGTTTTATTTTTGAACGTCAGTTCACATTTGTAGGTGGATCATCAGTGTTAGAGCTAAAATTAGCATGTTTAAAGTGATTTTCATGCTTCCAGGGGCCCAAAACACAAGATTTATGGAATGGTTAAAAGTGCATGAAAATGGCCAATTTACTCACTCTGAGTTCTCAAAAAGGGTTTCTTCACCCCGGGAAGTTAATTAAATACCATTTGGAGGCATTTAATGTTCGAGCAAAAACGGCTGATTTTCGACAAAAGAGATAACACCCCCCATTACGTCATGCTTCAGAAATGTGGAAAATGGTCCGTTTTCAAATGTTTTATTTTTGAACGTCAGTTCACATTTGTAGGTGGATCATCAGTGTTAGAGCTAAAATTAGCATGTTTAAAGTGATTTTCATGCTTCCAGGGGCCCAAAACACAAGATTTATGGAATGGTTAAAAGTGCATGAAAATGGCCAATTTACTCACTCTGAGTTCTCAAAAAGGGTTTCTTCACCCCGGGAAGTTAATTAAATACCATTTGGAGGCATTTAATGTTCGAGCAAAAATGGCTGATTTTTGACAAAAGAGATAACACCCCCCCATTACGTCATGCTTCAGAAATGTGGAAAATGGTCCGTTTTCAAATGTTTTATTTTTGAACGTCAGTTCACATTTGTAGGTGGATCATCAGTGTTAGAGCTAAAATTAGCATGTTTAAAGTGATTTTCATGCTTCCAGGGGCTCGGGAAGTTAATTAAATACCATTTGGAGGCATTTAATGTTCGAGCAAAAACGGCTGATTTTCGACAAAAGAGATAACACCCCCCCATTACGTCATGCTTCAGAAATGTGGAAAATGGTCCGTTTTCAAATGTTTTATTTTTGAACGTCAGTTCACATTTGTAGGTGGATCATCAGTGTTAGAGCTAAAATTAGCATGTTTAAAGTGATTTTCATGCTTCCAGGGGCTCGGGAAGTGAAATAAATACCATTTGGAGGCATTTAATGTTCGAGCAAAAACGGCTGATTTTCGACAAAAGAGATAACACCCCCCCATTACGTCATGCTTCAGAAATCTGGAAAATGGTCCGTTTTCAAATGTTTTATTTTTGAACGTCAGTTCACATTTGTAGGTGGATCATCAGTGTTAGAGCTAAAATTAGCATGTTTAAAGTGATTTTCATGCTTCCAGGGGCCCAAAACACAAGATTTATGGAATGGTTAAAAGTGCATGAAAATGGCCAATTTACTCACTCTGAGTTCTCAAAAAGGGTTTCTTCACCCCGGGAAGTTAATTAAATACCATTTGGAGGCATTTAATGTTCGAGCAAAAACGGCTGATTTTCGACAAAAGAGATAACACCCCCCCATTACGTCATGCTTCAGAAATGTGGAAAATGGTCAGTTTTCAAATGTTTTATTTTTGAACGTCAGTTCACATTTGTAGGTGGATCATCAGTGTTAGAGCTAAAATTAGCATGTTTAAAGTGATTTTCATGCTTCCAGGGGCTCGGGAAGTTAATTAAATACCATTTGGAGGCATTTAATGTTCGAACAAAAACGGATGATTTTCGACAAAAGAGATAACACCCCCCCATTACGTCATGCTTCAGAAATGTGGAAAATGGTCCGTTTTCAAATGTTTTATTTTTGAACGTCAGTTCACATTTGTAGGTGGATCATCAGTGTTAGAGCTAAAATTAGCATGTTTAAAGTGATTTTCATGCTTCCAGGGGCCCAAAACACAAGATTTATGGAATGGTTAAAAGTGCATGAAAATGGCCAATTTACTCACTCTGAGTTCTCAAAAAGGGTTTCTTCACCCCGGGAAGTGAAATAAATACCATTTGGAGGCATTTAATGTTCGAGCAAAAACGGCTGATTTTCGACAAAAGAGATAACACCCCCCCATTACGTCATGCTTCAGAAATGTGGAAAATGGTCCGTTTTCAAATGTTTTATTTTTGAACGTCAGTTCACATTTGTAGGTGGATCATCAGTGTTAGAGCTAAAATTAGCATGTTTAAAGTGATTTTCATGCTTCCAGGGGCTCGGGAAGTTAATTAAATACCATTTGGAGGCATTTAATGTTCGAGCAAAAACGGCTGATTTTCGACAAAAGAGATAACACCCCCCGTCATGCTTCAGAAATGTGGTAAATGGTCCGTTTTCAAATGTTTTATTTTTGAACGTCAGTTCACATTTGTAGGTGGATCATCAGTGTTAGAGCTAAAATTAGCATGTTTAAAGTGATTTTCATGCTTCCAGGGGCTCGGGAAGTTAATTAAATACCATTTGGAGGCATTTAATGTTCGAGCAAAAACGGCTGATTTACGACAAAAGAGATAACACCCCCCCATTACGTCATGCTTCAGAAATGTGGAAAATGGTCCGTTTTCAAATGTTTTATTTTTGAACGTCAGTTCACATTTGTAGGTGGATCATCAGTGTTAGAGCTAAAATTAGCATGTTTAAAGTGATTTTCATGCTTCCAGGGGCTCGGGAAGTTAATTAAATACCATTTGGAGGCATTTAATGTTCGAGCAAAAACGGCTGATTTTCGACAAAAGAGATAACACCCCCCCATTACGTCATGCTTCAGAAATGTGGAAAATGGTCCGTTTTCAAATGTTTTATTTTTGAACGTCAGTTCACATTTGTAGGTGGATAATCAGTGTTAGAGCTAAAATTAGCATGTTTAAAGTGATTTTCATGCTTCCAGGGGCCCAAAACACAAGATTTATGGAATGGTTAAAAGTGCATGAAAATGGCCAATTTACTCACTCTGAGTTCTCAAAAAGGGTTTCTTCACCCCGGGAAGTTAATTAAATACCATTTGGAGGCATTTAATGTTCGAGCAAAAACGGCTGATTTTCGACAAAAGAGATAACACCCCCCCATTACGTCATGCTTCAGAAATGTTGAAAATGGTCCGTTTTCAAATGTTTTATTTTTGAACGTCAGTTCACATTTGTAGGTGGATCATCAGTGTTAGAGCTAAAATTAGCATGTTTAAAGTGATTTTCATGCTTCCAGGGGCTCGGGAAGTTAATTAAATACCATTTGGAGGCATTTAATGTTCGAGCAAAAACGGCTGATTTTCGACAAAAGAGATAACACCCCCCCATTACGTCATGCTTCAGAAATGTGGAAAATGGTCCGTTTTCAAATGTTTTATTTTTGAACGTCAGTTCACATTTGTAGGTGGATCATCAGTGTTAGAGCTAAAATTAGCATGTTTAAAGTGATTTTCATGCTTCCAGGGGCCCAAAACACAAGATTTATGGAATGGTTAAAAGTGCATGAAAATGGCCAATTTACTCACTCTGAGTTCTCAAAAAGGGTTTCTTCACCCCGGGAAGTTAATTAAATACCATTTGGAGGCATTTAATGTTCGAGCAAAAACGGCTGATTTTCGACAAAAGAGATAACACCCCCCATTACGTCATGCTTCAGAAATGTGGAAAATGGTCCGTTTTCAAATGTTTTATTTTTGAACGTCAGTTCACATTTGTAGGTGGATCATCAGTGTTAGAGCTAAAATTAGCATGTTTAAAGTGATTTTCATGCTTCCAGGGGCCCAAAACACAAGATTTATGGAATGGTTAAAAGTGCATGAAAATGGCCAATTTACTCACTCTGAGTTCTCAAAAAGGGTTTCTTCACCCCGGGAAGTTAATTAAATACCATTTGGAGGCATTTAATGTTCGAGCAAAAACGGCTGATTTTCGACAAAAGAGATAACACCCCCCCATTACGTCATGCTTCAGAAATGTGGAAAATGGTCCGTTTTCAAATGTTTTATTTTTGAACGTCAGTTCACATTTGTAGGTGGATCATCAGTGTTAGAGCTAAAATTAGCATGTTTAAAATGATTTTCATGCTTCCAGGGGCTCGGGAAGTTAATTAAATACCATTTGGAGGCATTTAATGTTCGAGCAAAAACGGCTGATTTTCGACAAAAGAGATAACACCCCCCCATTACGTCATGCTTCAGAAATGTGGAAAATGGTTCGTTTTCAAATGTTTTATTTTTGAACGTCAGTTCACATTTGTAGGTGGATCATCAGTGTTAGAGCTAAAATTAGCATGTTTAAAGTGATTTTCATGCTTCCAGGGGCCCAAAACACAAGATTTATGGAATGGTTAAAAGTGTATGAAAATGGCCAATTTACTCACTCTGAGTTCTCAAAAAGGGTTTCTTCACCCCGGGAAGTTAATTAAATACCATTTGGAGGCATTTAATGTTCGAGCAAAAACGGCTGATTTTCGACAAAAGAGATAACACCCCCCCATTATGTCATGCTTCAGAAATGTGGAAAATGGTCCGTTTTCAAATGTTTTATTTTTGAACGTCAGTTCACATTTGTAGGTGGATCATCAGTGTTAGAGCTAAAATTAGCATGTTTAAAGTGATTTTCATGCTTCCAGGGGCTCGGGAAGTTAATTAAATACCATTTGGAGGCATTTAATGTTCGAGCAAAAACGGCTGATTTTCGACAAAAGAGATAACACCCCCCCATTACGTCATGCTTCAGAAATGTGGAAAATGGTCCGTTTTCAAATGTTTTATTTTTGAACGTCAGTTCACATTTGTAGGTGGATCATCAGTGTTAGAGCTAAAATTAGCATGTTTAAAGTGATTTTCATGCTTCCAGGGGCTCGGGAAGTTAATTAAATACCATTTGGAGGCATTTAATGTTCGAGCAAAAACGGCTGATTTTCGACAAAAGAGATAACACCCCCCATTACGTCATACTTCAGAAATGTGGAAAATGGTCCGTTTTCAAATGTTTTATTTTTGAACGTCAGTTCACATTTGTAGGTGGATCATCAGTGTTAGAGCTAAAATTAGCATGTTTAAAGTGATTTTCATGCTTCCAGGGGCTCGGGAAGTGAAATAAATACCATTTGGAGGCATTTAATGTTCGAGCAAAAACGGCTGATTATCGACAAAAGAGATAACACCCCCCCATTACGTCATGCTTCAGAAATCTGGAAAATGGTCCGTTTTCAAATGTTTTATTTTTGAACGTCAGTTCACATTTGTAGGTGGATCATCAGTGTTAGAGCTAAAATTAGCATGTTTAAAGTGATTTTCATGCTTCCAGGGGCCCAAAACACAAGATTTATGGAATGGTTAAAAGTGCATGAAAATGGCCAATTTACTCACTCTGAGTTCTCAAAAAGGGTTTCTTCACCCCGGGAAGTTAATTAAATACCATTTGGAGGCATTTAATGTTCGAGCAAAACCGGCTGATTTTCGACAAAAGAGATAACACCCCCCCATTACGTCATGCTTCAGAAATGTGGAAAATGGTCAGTTTTCAAATGTTTTATTTTTGAACGTCAGTTCACATTTGTAGGTGGATCATCAGTGTTAGAGCTAAAATTAGCATGTTTAAAGTGATTTTCATGCTTCCAGGGGTTCGGGAAGTTAATTAAATACCATTTGGAGGCATTTAATGTTCGAGCAAAAACGGCTGATTTTCGACAAAAGAGATAACACCCCCCCATTACGTCATGCTTCAGAAATGTGGAAAATGGTCCGTTTTCAAATGTTTTATTTTTGAACGTCAGTTCACATTTGTAGGTGGATCATCAGTGTTAGAGCTAAAATTAGCATGTTTAAAGTGATTTTCATGCTTCCAGGGGCTCGGGAAGTTAATTAAATACCATTTGGAGGCATTTAATGTTCGAGCAAAAACGGCTGATTTTCGACAAAAGAGATAACACCCCCCCATTACGTCATGCTTCAGAAATGTGGAAAATGGTCCGTTTTCAAATGTTTTATTTTTGAACGTCAGTTCACATTTGTAGGTGGATCATCAGTGTTAGAGCTAAAATTAGCATGTTTAAAGTGATTTTCATGCTTCCAGGGGCTCGGGAAGTGAAATAAATACCATTTGGAGGCATTTAATGTTCGAGCAAAAACGGCTGATTTTCGACAAAAGAGATAACACCCCCCCATTACGTCATGCTTCAGAAATCTGGAAAATGGTCCGTTTTCAAATGTTTTATTTTTGAACGTCAGTTCACATTTGTAGGTGGATCATCAGTGTTAGAGCTAAAATTAGCATGTTTAAAGTGATTTTCATGCTTCCAGGGGCTCGGGAAGTTAATTAAATACCATTTGGAGGCATTTAATGTTCGAGCAAAAACGGCTGATTTTCGACAAAAGAGATAACACCCCCCGTCATGCTTCAGAAATGTGGAAAATGGTCCGTTTTCAAATGTTTTATTTTTGAACGTCAGTTCACATTTGTAGGTGGATCATCAGTGTTAGAGCTAAAATTAGCATGTTTAAAGTGATTTTCATGCTTCCAGGGGCTCGGGAAGTTAATTAAATACCATTTGGAGGCATTTAATGTTCGAGCAAAAACGGCTGATTTACGACAAAAGAGATAACACCCCCCCATTACGTCATGCTTCAGAAATGTGGAAAATGGTCCGTTTTCAAATGTTTTATTTTTGAACGTCAGTTCACATTTGTAGGTGGATCATCAGTGTTAGAGCTAAAATTAGCATGTTTAAAGTGATTTTCATGCTTCCAGGGGCTCGGGAAGTTAATTAAATACCATTTGGAGGCATTTAATGTTCGAGCAAAAACGGCTGATTTTCGACAAAAGAGATAACACCCCCCCATTACGTCATGCTTCAGAAATGTGGAAAATGGTCCGTTTTCAAATGTTTTATTTTTGAACGTCAGTTCACATTTGTAGGTGGATAATCAGTGTTAGAGCTAAAATTAGCATGTTTAAAGTGATTTTCATGCTTCCAGGGGCCCAAAACACAAGATTTATGGAATGGTTAAAAGTGCATGAAAATGGCCAATTTACTCACTCTGAGTTCTCAAAAAGGGTTTCTTCACCCCGGGAAGTTAATTAAATACCATTTGGAGGCATTTAATGTTCGAGCAAAAACGGCTGATTTTCGACAAAAGAGATAACACCCCCCCATTACGTCATGCTTCAGAAATGTTGAAAATGGTCCGTTTTCAAATGTTTTATTTTTGAACGTCAGTTCACATTTGTAGGTGGATCATCAGTGTTAGAGCTAAAATTAGCATGTTTAAAGTGATTTTCATGCTTCCAGGGGCTCGGGAAGTTAATTAAATACCATTTGGAGGCATTTAATGTTCGAGCAAAAACGGCTGATTTTCGACAAAAGAGATAACACCCCCCCATTACGTCATGCTTCAGAAATGTGGAAAATGGTCCGTTTTCAAATGTTTTATTTTTGAACGTCAGTTCACATTTGTAGGTGGATCATCAGTGTTAGAGCTAAAATTAGCATGTTTAAAGTGATTTTCATGCTTCCAGGGGCCCAAAACACAAGATTTATGGAATGGTTAAAAGTGCATGAAAATGGCCAATTTACTCACTCTGAGTTCTCAAAAAGGGTTTCTTCACCCCGGGAAGTTAATTAAATACCATTTGGAGGCATTTAATGTTCGAGCAAAAACGGCTGATTTTCGACAAAAGAGATAACACCCCCCATTACGTCATGCTTCAGAAATGTGGAAAATGGTCCGTTTTCAAATGTTTTATTTTTGAACGTCAGTTCACATTTGTAGGTGGATCATCAGTGTTAGAGCTAAAATTAGCATGTTTAAAGTGATTTTCATGCTTCCAGGGGCCCAAAACACAAGATTTATGGAATGGTTAAAAGTGCATGAAAATGGCCAATTTACTCACTCTGAGTTCTCAAAAAGGGTTTCTTCACCCCGGGAAGTTAATTAAATACCATTTGGAGGCATTTAATGTTCGAGCAAAAACGGCTGATTTTCGACAAAAGAGATAACACCCCCCCATTACGTCATGCTTCAGAAATGTGGAAAATGGTCCGTTTTCAAATGTTTTATTTTTGAACGTCAGTTCACATTTGTAGGTGGATCATCAGTGTTAGAGCTAAAATTAGCATGTTTAAAATGATTTTCATGCTTCCAGGGGCTCGGGAAGTTAATTAAATACCATTTGGAGGCATTTAATGTTCGAGCAAAAACGGCTGATTTTCGACAAAAGAGATAACACCCCCCCATTACGTCATGCTTCAGAAATGTGGAAAATGGTTCGTTTTCAAATGTTTTATTTTTGAACGTCAGTTCACATTTGTAGGTGGATCATCAGTGTTAGAGCTAAAATTAGCATGTTTAAAGTGATTTTCATGCTTCCAGGGGCCCAAAACACAAGATTTATGGAATGGTTAAAAGTGTATGAAAATGGCCAATTTACTCACTCTGAGTTCTCAAAAAGGGTTTCTTCACCCCGGGAAGTTAATTAAATACCATTTGGAGGCATTTAATGTTCGAGCAAAAACGGCTGATTTTCGACAAAAGAGATAACACCCCCCCATTATGTCATGCTTCAGAAATGTGGAAAATGGTCCGTTTTCAAATGTTTTATTTTTGAACGTCAGTTCACATTTGTAGGTGGATCATCAGTGTTAGAGCTAAAATTAGCATGTTTAAAGTGATTTTCATGCTTCCAGGGGCTCGGGAAGTTAATTAAATACCATTTGGAGGCATTTAATGTTCGAGCAAAAACGGCTGATTTTCGACAAAAGAGATAACACCCCCCCATTACGTCATGCTTCAGAAATGTGGAAAATGGTCCGTTTTCAAATGTTTTATTTTTGAACGTCAGTTCACATTTGTAGGTGGATCATCAGTGTTAGAGCTAAAATTAGCATGTTTAAAGTGATTTTCATGCTTCCAGGGGCTCGGGAAGTTAATTAAATACCATTTGGAGGCATTTAATGTTCGAGCAAAAACGGCTGATTTTCGACAAAAGAGATAACACCCCCCATTACGTCATACTTCAGAAATGTGGAAAATGGTCCGTTTTCAAATGTTTTATTTTTGAACGTCAGTTCACATTTGTAGGTGGATCATCAGTGTTAGAGCTAAAATTAGCATGTTTAAAGTGATTTTCATGCTTCCAGGGGCTCGGGAAGTGAAATAAATACCATTTGGAGGCATTTAATGTTCGAGCAAAAACGGCTGATTATCGACAAAAGAGATAACACCCCCCCATTACGTCATGCTTCAGAAATCTGGAAAATGGTCCGTTTTCAAATGTTTTATTTTTGAACGTCAGTTCACATTTGTAGGTGGATCATCAGTGTTAGAGCTAAAATTAGCATGTTTAAAGTGATTTTCATGCTTCCAGGGGCCCAAAACACAAGATTTATGGAATGGTTAAAAGTGCATGAAAATGGCCAATTTACTCACTCTGAGTTCTCAAAAAGGGTTTCTTCACCCCGGGAAGTTAATTAAATACCATTTGGAGGCATTTAATGTTCGAGCAAAACCGGCTGATTTTCGACAAAAGAGATAACACCCCCCCATTACGTCATGCTTCAGAAATGTGGAAAATGGTCAGTTTTCAAATGTTTTATTTTTGAACGTCAGTTCACATTTGTAGGTGGATCATCAGTGTTAGAGCTAAAATTAGCATGTTTAAAGTGATTTTCATGCTTCCAGGGGTTCGGGAAGTTAATTAAATACCATTTGGAGGCATTTAATGTTCGAGCAAAAACGGCTGATTTTCGACAAAAGAGATAACACCCCCCCATTACGTCATGCTTCAGAAATGTGGAAAATGGTCCGTTTTCAAATGTTTTATTTTTGAACGTCAGTTCACATTTGTAGGTGGATCATCAGTGTTAGAGCTAAAATTAGCATGTTTAAAGTGATTTTCATGCTTCCAGGGGCTCGGGAAGTTAATTAAATACCATTTGGAGGCATTTAATGTTCGAGCAAAAACGGCTGATTTTCGACAAAAGAGATAACACCCCCCCATTACGTCATGCTTCAGAAATGTGGAAAATGGTCCGTTTTCAAATGTTTTATTTTTGAACGTCAGTTCACATTTGTAGGTGGATCATCAGTGTTAGAGCTAAAATTAGCATGTTTAAAGTGATTTTCATGCTTCCAGGGGCTCGGGAAGTGAAATAAATACCATTTGGAGGCATTTAATGTTCGAGCAAAAACGGCTGATTTTCGACAAAAGAGATAACACCCCCCCATTACGTCATGCTTCAGAAATCTGGAAAATGGTCCGTTTTCAAATGTTTTATTTTTGAACGTCAGTTCACATTTGTAGGTGGATCATCAGTGTTAGAGCTAAAATTAGCATGTTTAAAGTGATTTTCATGCTTCCAGGGGCCCAAAACACAAGATTTATGGAATGGTTAAAAGTGCATGAAAATGGCCAATTTACTCACTCTGAGTTCTCAAAAAGGGTTTCTTCACCCCGGGAAGTTAATTAAATACCATTTGGAGGCATTTAATGTTCGAGCAAAAACGGCTGATTTTCGACAAAAGAGATAACACCCCCCCATTACGTCATGCTTCAGAAATGTGGAAAATGGTCAGTTTTCAAATGTTTTATTTTTGAACGTCAGTTCACATTTGTAGGTGGATCATCAGTGTTAGAGCTAAAATTAGCATGTTTAAAGTGATTTTCATGCTTCCAGGGGCTCGGGAAGTTAATTAAATACCATTTGGAGGCATTTAATGTTCGAACAAAAACGGATGATTTTCGACAAAAGAGATAACACCCCCCCATTACGTCATGCTTCAGAAATGTGGAAAATGGTCCGTTTTCAAATGTTTTATTTTTGAACGTCAGTTCACATTTGTAGGTGGATCATCAGTGTTAGAGCTAAAATTAGCATGTTTAAAGTGATTTTCATGCTTCCAGGGGCCCAAAACACAAGATTTATGGAATGGTTAAAAGTGCATGAAAATGGCCAATTTACTCACTCTGAGTTCTCAAAAAGGGTTTCTTCACCCCGGGAAGTGAAATAAATACCATTTGGAGGCATTTAATGTTCGAGCAAAAACGGCTGATTTTCGACAAAAGAGATAACACCCCCCCATTACGTCATGCTTCAGAAATGTGGAAAATGGTCCGTTTTCAAATGTTTTATTTTTGAACGTCAGTTCACATTTGTAGGTGGATCATCAGTGTTAGAGCTAAAATTAGCATGTTTAAAGTGATTTTCATGCTTCCAGGGGCTCGGGAAGTTAATTAAATACCATTTGGAGGCATTTAATGTTCGAGCAAAAACGGCTGATTTTCGACAAAAGAGATAACACCCCCCGTCATGCTTCAGAAATGTGGAAAATGGTCCGTTTTCAAATGTTTTATTTTTGAACGTCAGTTCACATTTGTAGGTGGATCATCAGTGTTAGAGCTAAAATTAGCATGTTTAAAGTGATTTTCATGCTTCCAGGGGCTCGGGAAGTTAATTAAATACCATTTGGAGGCATTTAATGTTCGAGCAAAAACGGCTGATTTTCGACAAAAGAGATAACACCCCCCCATTACGTCATGCTTCAGAAATGTGGAAAATGGTCCGTTTTCAAATGTTTTATTTTTGAACGTCAGTTCACATTTGTAGGTGGATAATCAGTGTTAGAGCTAAAATTAGCATGTTTAAAGTGATTTTCATGCTTCCAGGGGCCCAAAACACAAGATTTATGGAATGGTTAAAAGTGCATGAAAATGGCCAATTTACTCACTCTGAGTTCTCAAAAAGGGTTTCTTCACCCCGGGAAGTTAATTAAATACCATTTGGAGGCATTTAATGTTCGAGCAAAAACGGCTGATTTTCGACAAAAGAGATAACACCCCCCCATTACGTCATGCTTCAGAAATGTTGAAAATGGTCCGTTTTCAAATGTTTTATTTTTGAACGTCAGTTCACATTTGTAGGTGGATCATCAGTGTTAGAGCTAAAATTAGCATGTTTAAAGTGATTTTCATGCTTCCAGGGGCTCGGGAAGTTAATTAAATACCATTTGGAGGCATTTAATGTTCGAGCAAAAACGGCTGATTTTCGACAAAAGAGATAACACCCCCCCATTACGTCATGCTTCAGAAATGTGGAAAATGGTCCGTTTTCAAATGTTTTATTTTTGAACGTCAGTTCACATTTGTAGGTGGATCATCAGTGTTAGAGCTAAAATTAGCATGTTTAAAGTGATTTTCATGCTTCCAGGGGCCCAAAACACAAGATTTATGGAATGGTTAAAAGTGCATGAAAATGGCCAATTTACTCACTCTGAGTTCTCAAAAAGGGTTTCTTCACCCCGGGAAGTTAATTAAATACCATTTGGAGGCATTTAATGTTCGAGCAAAAACGGCTGATTTTCGACAAAAGAGATAACACCCTCCATTACGTCATGCTTCAGAAATGTGGAAAATGGTCCGTTTTCAAATGTTTTATTTTTGAACGTCAGTTCACATTTGTAGGTGGATCATCAGTGTTAGAGCTAAAATTAGCATGTTTAAAGTGATTTTCATGCTTCCAGGGGCCCAAAACACAAGATTTATGGAATGGTTAAAAGTGCATGAAAATGGCCAATTTACTCACTCTGAGTTCTCAAAAAGGGTTTCTTCACCCCGGGAAGTTAATTAAATACCATTTGGAGGCATTTAATGTTCGAGCAAAAACGGCTGATTTTCGACAAAAGAGATAACACCCCCCCATTACGTCATGCTTCAGAAATGTGGAAAATGGTCCGTTTTCAAATGTTTTATTTTTGAACGTCAGTTCACATTTGTAGGTGGATCATCAGTGTTAGAGCTAAAATTAGCATGTTTAAAATGATTTTCATGCTTCCAGGGGCTCGGGAAGTTAATTAAATACCATTTGGAGGCATTTAATGTTCGAGCAAAAACGGCTGATTTTCGACAAAAGAGATAACACCCCCCCATTACGTCATGCTTCAGAAATGTGGAAAATGGTTCGTTTTCAAATGTTTTATTTTTGAACGTCAGTTCACATTTGTAGGTGGATCATCAGTGTTAGAGCTAAAATTAGCATGTTTAAAGTGATTTTCATGCTTCCAGGGGCCCAAAACACAAGATTTATGGAATGGTTAAAAGTGTATGAAAATGGCCAATTTACTCACTCTGAGTTCTCAAAAAGGGTTTCTTCACCCCGGGAAGTTAATTAAATACCATTTGGAGGCATTTAATGTTCGAGCAAAAACGGCTGATTTTCGACAAAAGAGATAACACCCCCCCATTATGTCATGCTTCAGAAATGTGGAAAATGGTCCGTTTTCAAATGTTTTATTTTTGAACGTCAGTTCACATTTGTAGGTGGATCATCAGTGTTAGAGCTAAAATTAGCATGTTTAAAGTGATTTTCATGCTTCCAGGGGCTCGGGAAGTTAATTAAATACCATTTGGAGGCATTTAATGTTCGAGCAAAAACGGCTGATTTTCGACAAAAGAGATAACACCCCCCCATTACGTCATGCTTCAGAAATGTGGAAAATGGTCCGTTTTCAAATGTTTTATTTTTGAACGTCAGTTCACATTTGTAGGTGGATCATCAGTGTTAGAGCTAAAATTAGCATATTTAAAGTGATTTTCATGCTTCCAGGGGCTCGGGAAGTGAAATAAATACCATTTGGAGGCATTTAATGTTCGAGCAAAAACGGCTGATTTTCGACAAAAGAGATAACACCCCCCCATTACGTCATGCTTCAGAAATGTGGAAAATGGTCCGTTTTCAAATGTTTTATTTTTGAACGTCAGTTCACATTTGTAGGTGGATCATCAGTGTTAGAGCTAAAATTAGCATGTTTAAAGTGATTTTCATGCTTCCAGGGGCTCGGGAAGTGAAATAAATACCATTTGGAGGCATTTAATGTTCGAGCAAAAACGGCTGATTTTCGACAAAAGAGATAACACCCCCCCATTACGTCATGCTTCAGAAATCTGGAAAATGGTCCGTTTTCAAATGTTTTATTTTTGAACGTCAGTTCACATTTGTAGGTGGATCATCAGTGTTAGAGCTAAAATTAGCATGTTTAAAGTGATTTTCATGCTTCCAGGGGCCCAAAACACAAGATTTATGGAATGGTTAAAAGTGCATGAAAATGGCCAATTTACTCACTCTGAGTTCTCAAAAAGGGTTTCTTCACCCCGGGACGTTAATTAAATACCATTTGGAGGCATTTAATGTTCGAGCAAAACCGGCTGATTTTCGACAAAAGAGATAACACCCCCCCATTACGTCATGCTTCAGAAATGTGGAAAATGGTCAGTTTTCAAATGTTTTATTTTTGAACGTCAGTTCACATTTGTAGGTGGATCATCAGTGTTAGAGCTAAAATTAGCATGTTTAAAGTGATTTTCATGCTTCCAGGGGTTCGGGAAGTTAATTAAATACCATTTGGAGGCATTTAATGTTCGAGCAAAAACGGCTGATTTTCGACAAAAGAGATAACACCCCCCCATTACGTCATGCTTCAGAAATGTGGAAAATGGTCCGTTTTCAAATGTTTTATTTTTGAACGTCAGTTCACATTTGTAGGTGGATCATCAGTGTTAGAGCTAAAATTAGCATGTTTAAAGTGATTTTCATGCTTCCAGGGGCCCAAAACACAAGATTTATGGAATGGTTAAAAGTGCATGAAAATGGTCAATTTACTCACTCTGAGTTCCCAAAAAGGGTTTCTTCACCCCGGGAAGTGAAATAAATACCATTTGGAGGCATTTAATGTTCGTGCAAAAACGTCTGATTTTCGACAAAAGAGATAACACCCCCCCCATTACGTCATGCTTCAGAAATGTGGAAAATGGTCCGTTTTCAAATGTTTTATTTTTGAACGTCAGTTCACATTTGTAGGTGGATCATCAGTGTTAGAGCTAAAATTAGCATGTTTAAAGTGATTTTCATGCTTCCAGGTGCTCAGGAAGTTAATTAAATACCATTTGGAGGCATTTAATGTTCGAGCAAAAACGGCTGATTTTCGACAAAAGAGATAACACCCCCCCATTACGTCATGCTTCAGAAATGTGGAAAATGGTCCGTTTTCAAATGTTTTATTTTTGAACGTCAGTTCACATTTGTAGGTGGATCATCAGTGTTAGAGCTAAAATTAGCATGTTTAAAGTGATTTTCATGCTTCCAGGGGCTCGGGAAGTGAAATAAATACCATTTGGAGGCATTTAATGTTCGAGCAAAAACGGCTGATTTTCGACAAAAGAGATAACACCCCCCCATTACGTCATGCTTCAGAAATGTGGAAAATGGTCCGTTTTCAAATGTTTTATTTTTGAACGTCAGTTCACATTTGTAGGTGGATCATCAGTGTTAGAGCTAAAATTAGCATGTTTAAAGTGATTTTCATGCTTCCAGGGGCCCAAAACACAAGATTTATGGAATGGTTAAAAGTGCATGAAAATGGCCAATTTACTCACTCTGAGTTCTCAAAAAGGATTTCTTCACCCCGGGAAGTTAATTAAATACCATTTGGAGGCATTTAATGTTCGAGCAAAAACGGCTGATTTTCGACAAAAGAGATAACACCCCCCCATTACGTCATGCTTCAGAAATGGTGAAAATTGTCCGTTTTCAAATGTTTTATTTTTGAACGTCAGTTCACATTTGTAGGTGGATCATCAGTGTTAGAGCTAAAATTAGCATGGTTAAAGTGATTTTCATGCTTCCAGGGGCTCGGGAAGTTAATTAAATACCATTTGGAGGCATTTAATGTTCGAGCAAAAACGGCTGATTTTCGACAAAAGAGATAACACCCCCCCATTACGTCATGCTTCAGAAATGTGGAAAATGGTCCGTTTTCAAATGTTTTATTTTTGAACGTCAGTTCACATTTGTAGGTGGATCATCAGTGTTAGAGCTAAAATTAGCATGTTTAAAATGATTTTCATGCTTCCAGGGGCTCGGGAAGTTAATTAAATACCATTTGGAGGCATTTAATGTTCAAGCAAAAACGGCTGATTTTCGACAAAAGAGATAACACCCCCCCATTACGTCATGCTTCAGAAATGTGGAAAATGGTCCGTTTTCAAATGTTTTATTTTTGAACGTCAGTTCACATTTGTAGGTGGATCATCAGTGTTAGAGCTAAAATTAGCATGTTTAAAGTGATTTTCATGCTTCCAGGGGCCCAAAACACAAGATTTATGGAATGGTTAAAAGTGTATGAAAATGGCCAATTTACTCACTCTGAGTTCTCAAAAAGGGTTTCTTCACCCCGGGAAGTTAATTAAATACCATTTGGAGGCATTTAATGTTCGAGCAAAAACGGCTGATTTTCGACAAAAGAGATAACACCCCCCCATTACGTCATGCTTCAGAAATGTGGAAAATGGTCCGTTTTCAAATGTTTTATTTTTGAACGTCAGTTCACATTTGTAGGTGGATCATCAGTGTTAGAGCTAAAATTAGCATGTTTAAAGTGATTTTCATGCTTCCAGGGGCTCGGGAAGTTAATTAAATACCATTTGGAGGCATTTAATGTTCGAGCAAAAACGGCTGATTTTCGACAAAAGAGATAACACCCCCCCATTAGGTCATGCTTCAGAAATGTGGAAAATGGTCCGTTTTCAAATGTTTTATTTTTGAACGTCAGTTCACATTTGTAGGTGGATCATCAGTGTTAGAGCTAAAATTAGCATGTTTAAAGTGATTTTCATGCTTCCAGGGGCTCGGGAAGTTAATTAAATACCATTTGGAGGCATTTAATGTTCGAGCAAAAACGGCTGATTTTCGACAAAAGAGATAACACCCCCCATTACGTCATGCTTCAGAAATGTGGAAAATGGTCCGTTTTCAAATGTTTTATTTTTGAACGTCAGTTCACATTTGTAGGTGGATCATCAGTGTTAGAGCTAAAATTAGCATATTTAAAGTGATTTTCATGCTTCCAGGGGCTCGGGAAGTGAAATAAATACCATTTGGAGGCATTTAATGTTCGAGCAAAAACGGCTGATTTTCGACAAAAGAGATAACACCCCCCCATTACGTCATGCTTCAGAAATGTGGAAAATGGTCCGTTTTCAAATGTTTTATTTTTGAACGTCAGTTCACATTTGTAGGTGGATCATCAGTGTTAGAGCTAAAATTAGCATGTTTAAAGTGATTTTCATGCTTCCAGGGGCTCGGGAAGTGAAATAAATACCATTTGGAGGCATTTAATGTTCGAGCAAAAACGGCTGATTTTCGACAAAAGAGATAACACCCCCCCATTACGTCATGCTTCAGAAATCTGGAAAATGGTCCGTTTTCAAATGTTTTATTTTTGAACGTCAGTTCACATTTGTAGGTGGATCATCAGTGTTAGAGCTAAAATTAGCATGTTTAAAGTGATTTTCATGCTTCCAGGGGCCCAAAACACAAGATTTATGGAATGGTTAAAAGTGCATGAAAATGGCCAATTTACTCACTCTGAGTTCTCAAAAAGGGTTTCTTCACCCCGGGAAGTTAATTAAATACCATTTGGAGGCATTTAATGTTCGAGCAAAACCGGCTGATTTTCGACAAAAGAGATAACACCCCCCCATTACGTCATGCTTCAGAAATGTGGAAAATGGTCAGTTTTCAAATGTTTTATTTTTGAACGTCAGTTCACATTTGTAGGTGGATCATCAGTGTTAGAGCTAAAATTAGCATGTTTAAAGTGATTTTCATGCTTCCAGGGGTTCGGGAAGTTAATTAAATACCATTTGGAGGCATTTAATGTTCGAGCAAAAACGGCTGATTTTCGACAAAAGAGATAACACCCCCCCATTACGTCATGCTTCAGAAATGTGGAAAATGGTCCGTTTTCAAATGTTTTATTTTTGAACGTCAGTTCACATTTGTAGGTGGATCATCAGTGTTAGAGCTAAAATTAGCATGTTTAAAGTGATTTTCATGCTTCCAGGGGCCCAAAACACAAGATTAATGGAATGGTTAAAAGTGCATGAAAATGGCCAATTTACTCACTCTGAGTTCTCAAAAAGGGTTTCTTCACCCCGGGAAGTGAAATAAATACCATTTGGAGGCATTTAATGTTCGAGCAAAAACGGCTGATTTTCGACAAAAGAGATAACACCCCCCCCATTACGTCATGCTTCAGAAATGTGGAAAATGGTCCGTTTTCAAATGTTTTATTTTTGAACGTCAGTTCACATTTGTAGGTGGATCATCAGTGTTAGAGCTAAAATTAGCATGTTTAAAGTGATTTTCATGCTTACAGGGGCTCGGGAAGTTAATTAAATACCATTTGGAGGCATTTAATGTTCGAGCAAAAACGGCTGATTTTCGACAAAAGAGATAACACCCCCCCCATTACGTCATGCTTCAGAAATGTGGAAAATGGTCCGTTTTCAAATGTTTTATTTTTGAACGTCAGTTCACATTTGTAGGTGGATCATCAGTGTTAGAGCTAAAATTAGCATGTTTAAAGTGATTTTCATGCTTCCAGGAGCTCGGGAAGTTAATTAAATACCATTTGGAGGCATTTAATGTTTGAGCAAAAACGGCTGATTTTCGACAAAAGAGATAACATCCCCCCCATTACGTCATGCTTCAGAAATGTGGAAAATGGTCCGTTTTCAAATGTTTTATTTTTGAACGTCAGTTCACATTTGTAGGTGGATCATCAGTGTTAGAGCTAAAATTAGCATGTTTAAAGTGATTGTCATGCTTCCAGGGGCTCGGGAAGTTAATTAAATACCATTTGGAGGCATTTAATGTTCGAGCAAAAACGGCTGATTTTCGACAAAAGAGATAACACCCCCCCATTACGTCATGCTTCAGAAATGTGGAAAATGGTCCGTTTTCAAATGTTTTATTTTTGAACGTCAGTTCACATTTGTAGGTGGATCATCAGTGTTAGAGCTAAAATTAGCATGTTTAAAGTGATTTCATGCTTCCAGGGGCTCGGGAAGTTAATTAAATACCATTTGGAGGCATTTAATGTTCGAGCAAAAACGGCTGATTTTCGACAAAAGAGATAACACCCCCCCATTACGTCATGCTTCAGAAATGTGGAAAATGGTCCGTTTTCAAATGTTTTATTTTTGAACGTCAGTTCACATTTGTAGGTGGATCATCAGTGTTAGAGCTAAAATTAGCATGTTTAAAGTGATTTTCATGCTTCCAGGGGCTCGGGAAGTGAAATAAATACCATTTGGAGGCATTTAATGTTCGAGCAAAAACGGCTGATTTTCGACAAAAGAGATAACACCCCCCCATTACGTCATGCTTCAGAAATGTGGAAAATGGTCCGTTTTCAAATGTTTTATTTTTGAACGTCAGTTCACATTTGTAGGTGGATCATCAGTGTTAGAGCTAAAATTAGAATGTTTAAAGTGATTTTCATGCTTCCAGGGGCTCGGGAAGTTAATTAAATACCATTTGGAGGCATTTAATGTTCGAGCAAAAACGGCAGATTTTCGACAAAAGAGATAACACCCCCCCATTACGTCATGCTTCAGAAATGTGGAAAATGGTCCGTTTTCAAATGTTTTATTTTTGAACGTCAGTTCACATTTGTAGGTGGATCATCAGTGTTAGAGCTAAAATTAGCATGTTTAAAGTGATTTTCATGCTTCCAGGGGCCCAAAACACAAGATTTATGGAATGGTTAAAAGTGCATGAAAATGGCCAATTTACTCACTCTGAGTTCTCAAAAAGGGTTTCTTCACCCCGGGAAGTTAATTAAATACCATTTGGAGGCATTTAATGTTCGAGCAAAAACGGCTGATTTTCGACAAAAGAGATAACACCCCCCCATTACGTCATGCTTCAGAAATGTGGAAAATGGTCCGTTTTCAAATGTTTTATTTTTGAACGTCAGTTCACATTTGTAGGTGGAATTTCAGTGTTAGAGCTAAAATTAGCATGTTTAAAGTGATTTTCATGCTTCCAGGGGCTCGGGAAGTTAATTAAATACCATTTGGAGGCATTTAATGTTCGAGCAAAAACGGCTGATTTTCGACAAAAGAGATAACACCCCCCCATTACGTCATGCTTCAGAAATGTGGAAAATGGTCCGTTTTCAAATGTTTTATTTTTGAACGTCAGTTCACATTTGTAGGTGGATCATCAGTGTTAGAGCTAAAATTAGCATGTTTAAAGTGATTTTCATGCTTCCAGGGGCTCGGGAAGTTAATTAAATACCATTTGGAGGTATTTAATGTTCGAGCAAAAACGGCTGATTTTCGACAAAAGAGATAACACCCCCCCATTACGTCATGCTTCAGAAATGTGGAAAATGGTCCGTTTTCAAATGTTTTATTTTTGAACGTCAGTTCACATTTGTAGGTGGATCATCAGTGTTAGAGCTAAAATTAGCATGTTTAAAGTGATTTTCATGCTTCCAGGGGCTCGGGAAGTTAATTAAATACCATTTGGAGGCATTTAATGTTCGAGCAAAAACGGCTGATTTTCGACAAAAGAGATAACACCCCCCCATTACGTCATGCTTCAGAAATGTGGAAAATGGTCCGTTTTCAAATGTTTTATTTTTGAACGTCAGTTCACATTTGTAGGTGGATCATCAGTGTTAGAGCTAAAATTAGCATGTTTAAAGTGATTTTCATGCTTCCAGGGGCTCGGGAAGTGAAATAAATACCATTTGGAGGCATTTAATGTTCGAGCAAAAACGGCTGATTTTCGACAAAAGAGATAACACCCCCCCATTACGTCATGCTTCAGAAATGTGGAAAATGGTCCGTTTTCAAATGTTTTATTTTTGAACGTCAGTTCACATTTGTAGGTGGATCATCAGTGTTAGAGCTAAAATTAGCATGTTTAAAGTGATTTTCATGCTTCCAGGGGCCCAAAACACAAGATTTATGGAATGGTTAAAAGTGCATGAAAATGGCCAATTTACTCACTCTGAGTTCTCAAAAAGGGTTTCTTCACCGCGGGAAGTTAATTAAATACCATTTGGAGGCATTTAATGTTCGAGCAAAAACGGCTGATTTTCGACAAAAGAGATAACACCCCCCCATTACGTCATGCTTCAGAAATGTGGAAAATGGTCCGTTTTCAAATGTTTTATTTTTGAACGTCAGTTCACATTTGTAGGTGGATCATCAGTGTTAGAGCTAAAATTAGCATGTTTAAAGTGATTTTCATGCTTCCAGGGGCTCGGGAAGTGAATTAAATACTATTTGGAGGCATTTAATGTTGAAGCAAAAACAGCTGATTTTCGACAAAAGAGATAACACCCCCCCCATTACGTCATGCTTCAGAAATGTGGAAAATGGTCCGTTTTCAAATGTTTTATTTTTGAACGTCAGTTCACATTTGTAGGTGGATCATCAGTGTTAGAGCTAAAATTAGCATGTTTAAAGTGATTTTCATGCTTCCAGGGGCTCGGGAAGTTAATTAAATACCATTTGGAGGCATTTAATGTTCGAGCAAAAACGGCTGATTTTCGACAAAAGAGATAACACCCCCCCATTACGTCATGCTTCAGAAATGTGGAAAATGGTCCGTTTTCAAATGTTTTATTTTTGAACGTCAGTTCACATTTGTAGGTGGATCATCAGTGTTAGAGCTAAAATTAGCATGTTTAAAGTGATTTTCATGCTTCCAGGGGCCCAAAACACAAGATTTATGGAATGGTTAAAAGTGCATGAAAATGGCCAATTTACTCACTCTGAGTTCTCAAAAAGGGTTTCTTCACCCCGGGAAGTTAATTAAATACCATTTGGAGGCATTTAATGTTCGAGCAAAAACGGCTGATTTTCGACAAAAGAGATAACACCCCCCCATTACGTCATGCTTCAGAAATGTGGAAAATGGTCCGTTTTCAAATGTTTTATTTTTGAACGTCAGTTCACATTTGTAGGTGGATCATCAGTGTTAGAGCTAAAATTAGCATGTTTAAAGTGATTTTCATGCTTCCAGGGGCTCGGGAAGTTAATTAAATACCATTTGGAGGCATTTAATGTTCGAGCAAAAACGGCTGATTTTCGACAAAAGAGATAAAACCCCCCCATTACGTCATGCTTCAGAAATGTGGAAAATGGTCCGTTTTCAAATGTTTTATTTTTGAACGTCAGTTCACATTTGTAGGTGGATCATCAGTGTTAGAGCTAAAATTAGCATGTTTAAAGTGATTTTCATGCTTCCAGGGGCTCGGGAAGTGAAATAAATACCATTTGGAGGCATTTAATGTTCGAGCAAAAACGGCTGATTTTCGACAAAAGAGATAACACCCCCCCATTACGTCATGCTTCAGAAATGTGGAAAATGGTCCGTTTTCAAATGTTTTATTTTTGAACGTCAGTTCACATTTGTAGGTGGATCATCAGTGTTAGAGCTAAAATTAGCATGTTTAAAGTGATTTTCATGCTTCCAGGGGCTCGGGAAGTTAATTAAATACCATTTGGAGGCATTTAATGTTCGAGCAAAAACGGCTGATTTTCGACAAAAGAGATAACACCCCCCCATTACGTCATGCTTCAGAAATGTGGAAAATGGTCCGTTTTCAAATGTTTTATTTTTGAACGTCAGTTCACATTTGTAGGTGGATCATCAGTGTTAGAGCTAAAATTAGCATGTTTAAAGTGATTTTCATGCTTCCAGGGGCTCGGGAAGTGAAATAAATACCATTTGGAGGCATTTAATGTTCGAGCAAAAACGGCTGATTTTCGACAAAAGAGATAACACCCCCCCATTACGTCATGCTTCAGAAATGTGGAAAATGGTCCGTTTTCAAATGTTTTATTTTTGAACGTCAGTTCACATTTGTAGGTGGATCATCAGTGTTAGAGCTAAAATTAGCATGTTTAAAGTGATTTTCATGCTTCCAGGGGCTCGGGAAGTTAATTAAATACCATTTGGAGGCATTTAATGTTCGAGCAAAAACGGCTGATTTTTGATAAAAGAGATAACACCCCCCCATTACGTCATGCTTCAGAAATGTGGAAAATGGTCCGTTTTCAAATGTTTTATTTTTGAACGTCAGTTCACATTTGTAGGTGGATCATCAGTGTTAGAGCTAAAATTAGCATGTTTAAAGTGATTTTCATGCTTCCAGGGGCTCGGGAAGTGAAATAAATACCATTTGGAGGCATTTAATGTTCGAGCAAAAACGGCTGATTTTCGACAAAAGAGATAACACCCCCCCATTACGTCATGCTTCAGAAATGTGGAAAATGGTCCGTTTTCAAATGTTTTATTTTTGAACGTCAGTTCACATTTGTAGGTGGATCATCAGTGTTAGAGCTAAAATTAGCATGTTTAAAGTGATTTTCATGCTTCCAGGGGCTCGGGAAGTGAAATAAATACCATTTGGAGGCATTTAATGTTCGAGCAAAAACGGCTGATTTTCGACAAAAGAGATAACACCCCCCATTACGTCATGCTTCAGAAATGTGGAAAATGGTCCGTTTTCAAATGTTTTATTTTTGAACGTCAGTTCACATTTGTAGGTGGATCATCAGTGTTAGAGCTAAAATTAGCATGTTTAAAGTGATTTTCATGCTTCCAGGGGCCCAAAACACAAGATTAATGGAATGGTTAAAAGTGCATGAAAATGGCCAATTTACTCACTCTGAGTTCTCAAAAAGGGTTTCTTCACCCCGGGAAGTGAAATAAATACCATTTGGAGGCATTTAATGTTCGAGCAAAAACGGCTGATTTTCGACAAATGAGATAACACCCCCCCATTACGTCATGCTTCAGAAATGTGGAAAATGGTCCGTTTTCAAATGTTTTATTTTTGAACGTCAGTTCACATTTGTAGGTGGATCATCAGTGTTAGAGCTAAAATTAGCATGTTTAAAGTGATTTTCATGCTTCCAGGGGCTCAGGAAGTTAATTAAATACCATTTGGAGGCATTTAATGTTCGAGCAAAAACGGCTGATTTTCGACAAAAGAGATAACACCCCCCCATTACGTCATGCTTCAGAAATGTGGAAAATGGTCCGTTTTCAAATGTTTTATTTTTGAACGTCAGTTCACATTTGTAGGTGGATCATCAGTGTTAGAGCTAAAATTAGCATGTTTAAAGTGATTTTCATGCTTACAGGGGCTCGGGAAGGTAATTAAATACCATTTGGAGGCATTTAATGTTCGAGCAAAAACGGCTGATTTTCGACAAAAGAGATAACACCCCCCCATTACGTCATGCTTCAGAAATGTGGAAAATGGTCCGTTTTCAATTGTTTTATTTTTGAACGTCAGTTCACATTTGTAGGTGGATCATCAGTGTTAGAGCTAAAATTAGCATGTTTAAAGTGATGTTCATGCTTCCAGGGGCTCGGGAAGTTAATTAAATACCATTTGGAGGCATTTAATGTTCGAGCAAAAACGGCTGATTTTCGACAAAAGAGATAACACCCCCCCATTACGTCATGCTTCAGAAATGTGGAAAATGGTCCGTTTTCAAATGTTTTATTTTTGAACGTCAGTTCACATTTGTAGGTGGATCATCAGTGTTAGAGCTAAAATTAGCATGTTTAAAGTGATTTTCATGCTTCCAGGGGCTCGGGAAGTGAAATAAATACCATTTGGAGGCATTTAATGTTCGAGCAAAAACGGCTGATTTTCGACAAAAGAGATAACACCCCCCCATTACGTCATGCTTCAGAAATGTGGAAAATGGTCCGTTTTCAAATGTTTTATTTTTGAACGTCAGTTCACATTTGTAGGTGGATCATCAGTGTTAGAGCTAAAATTAGCATGTTTAAAGTGATTTTCATGCTTCCAGGGGCTCGGGAAGTTAATTAAATACCATTTGGAGGCATTTAATGTTCGAGCAAAAACGGCTGATTTTCGACAAAAGAGATAACACCCCCCCATTACGTCATGCTTCAGAAATGTGGAAAATGGTCCGTTTTCAAATGTTTTATTTTTGAACGTCAGTTCACATTTGTAGGTGGATCATCAGTGTTAGAGCTAAAATTAGCATGTTTAAAGTGATTTTCATGCTTCCAGGGGCTCGGGAAGTGAAATAAATACCATTTGGAGGCATTTAATGTTCGAGCAAAAACGGCTGATTTTCGACAAAAGAGATAACACCCCCCCATTACGTCATGCTTCAGAAATGTGGAAAATGGTCCGTTTTCAAATGTTTTATTTTTGAACGTCAGTTCACATTTGTAGGTGGATCATCAGTGTTAGAGCTAAAATTAGCATGTTTAAAGTGATTTTCATGCTTCCAGGGGCTCGGGAAGTTAATTAAATACCATTTGGAGGCATTTAATGTTCGAGCAAAAACGGCTGATTTTTGATAAAAGAGATAACACCCCCCCATTACGTCATGCTTCAGAAATGTGGAAAATGGTCCGTTTTCAAATGTTTTATTTTTGAACGTCAGTTCACATTTGTAGGTGGATCATCAGTGTTAGAGCTAAAATTAGCATGTTTAAAGTGATTTTCATGCTTCCAGGGGCTCGGGAAGTGAAATAAATACCATTTGGAGGCATTTAATGTTCGAGCAAAAACGGCTGATTTTCGACAAAAGAGATAACACCCCCCCATTACGTCATGCTTCAGAAATGTGGAAAATGGTCCGTTTTCAAATGTTTTATTTTTGAACGTCAGTTCACATTTGTAGGTGGATCATCAGTGTTAGAGCTAAAATTAGCATGTTTAAAGTGATTTTCATGCTTCCAGGGGCTCGGGAAGTTAATTAAATACCATTTGGAGGCATTTAATGTTCGAGCAAAAACGGCTGATTTTCGACAAAAGAGATAACACCCCCCCATTACGTCATGCTTCAGAAATGTGGAAAATGGTCCGTTTTCAAATGTTTTATTTTTGAACGTCAGTTCACATTTGTAGGTGGATCATCAGTGTTAGAGCTAAAATTAGCATGTTTAAAGTGATTTTCATGCTTCCAGGGGCTCGGGAAGTGAAATAAATACCATTTGGAGGCATTTAATGTTCGAGCAAAAACGGCTGATTTTCGACAAAAGAGATAACACCCCCCCATTACGTCATGCTTCAGAAATGTGGAAAATGGTCCGTTTTCAAATGTTTTATTTTTGAACGTCAGTTCACATTTGTAGGTGGATCATCAGTGTTAGAGCTAAAATTAGCATGTTTAAAGTGATTTTCATGCTTCCAGGGGCTCGGGAAGTTAATTAAATACCATTTGGAGGCATTTAATGTTCGAGCAAAAACGGCTGATTTTTGATAAAAGAGATAACACCCCCCCATTACGTCATGCTTCAGAAATGTGGAAAATGGTCCGTTTTCAAATGTTTTATTTTTGAACGTCAGTTCACATTTGTAGGTGGATCATCAGTGTTAGAGCTAAAATTAGCATGTTTAAAGTGATTTTCATGCTTCCAGGGGCTCGGGAAGTGAAATAAATACCATTTGGAGGCATTTAATGTTCGAGCAAAAACGGCTGATTTTCGACAAAAGAGATAACACCCCCCCATTACGTCATGCTTCAGAAATGTGGAAAATGGTCCGTTTTCAAATGTTTTATTTTTGAACGTCAGTTCACATTTGTAGGTGGATCATCAGTGTTAGAGCTAAAATTAGCATGTTTAAAGTGATTTTCATGCTTCCAGGGGCTCGGGAAGTGAAATAAATACCATTTGGAGGCATTTAATGTTCGAGCAAAAACGGCTGATTTTCGACAAAAGAGATAACACCCCCCATTACGTCATGCTTCAGAAATGTTGAAAATGGTCCGTTTTCAAATGTTTTATTTTTGAACGTCAGTTCACATTTGTAGGTGGATCATCAGTGTTAGAGCTAAAATTAGCATGTTTAAAGTGATTTTCATGCTTCCAGGGGCCCAAAACACAAGATTAATGGAATGGTTAAAAGTGCATGAAAATGGCCAATTTACTCACTCTGAGTTCTCAAAAAGGGTTTCTTCACCCCGGGAAGTGAAATAAATACCATTTGGAGGCATTTAATGTTCGAGCAAAAACGGCTGATTTTCGACAAATGAGATAACACCCCCCCATTACGTCATGCTTCAGAAATGTGGAAAATGGTCCGTTTTCAAATGTTTTATTTTTGAACGTCAGTTCACATTTGTAGGTGGATCATCAGTGTTAGAGCTAAAATTAGCATGTTTAAAGTGATTTTCATGCTTCCAGGGGCTCAGGAAGTTAATTAAATACCATTTGGAGGCATTTAATGTTCGAGCAAAAACGGCTGATTTTCGACAAAAGAGATAACACCCCCCCATTACGTCATGCTTCAGAAATGTGGAAAATGGTCCGTTTTCAAATGTTTTATTTTTGAACGTCAGTTCACATTTGTAGGTGGATCATCAGTGTTAGAGCTAAAATTAGCATGTTTAAAGTGATTTTCATGCTTACAGGGGCTCGGGAAGGTAATTAAATACCATTTGGAGGCATTTAATGTTCGAGCAAAAACGGCTGATTTTCGACAAAAGAGATAACACCCCCCCATTACGTCATGCTTCAGAAATGTGGAAAATGGTCCGTTTTCAAATGTTTTATTTTTGAACGTCAGTTCACATTTGTAGGTGGATCATCAGTGTTAGAGCTAAAATTAGCATGTTTAAAGTGATTTTCATGCTTCCAGGGGCTCGGGAAGTTAATTAAATACCATTTGGAGGCATTTAATGTTCGAGCAAAAACGGCTGATTTTCAACAAAAGAGATAACACCCCCCCATTACGTCATGCTTCAGAAATGTGGAAAATGGTCCGTTTTCAAATGTTTTATTTTTGAACGTCAGTTCACATTTGTAGGTGGATCATCAGTGTTAGAGCTAAAATTAGCATGTTTAAAGTGATTTTCATGCTTCCAGGGGCCCAAAACACAAGATTTATGGAATGGTTAAAAGTGCATGAAAATGGCCAATTTACTCACTCTGAGTTCTCAAAAAGGGTTTCTTCACCCCGGGAAGTTAATTAAATACCATTTGGAGGCATTTAATGTTCGAGCAAAAATGGCTGATTTTCGACAAAAGAGATAACACCCCCCCATTACGTCATGCTTCAGAAATGTGGAAAATGGTCCGTTTTCAAATGTTTTATTTTTGAACGTCAGTTCACATTTGTAGGTGGATCATCAGTGTTAGAGCTAAAATTAGCATGTTTAAAGTGATTTTCATGCTTCCAGGGGCTCGGGAAGTGAAATAAATACCATTTGGAGGCATTTAATGTTCGAGCAAAAACGGCTGATTTTCGACAAAAGAGATAACACCCCCCCAGTACGTCATGCTTCAGAAATGTGGAAAATGGTCCGTTTTCAATTGTTTTATTTTTGAACGTCAGTTCACATTTGTAGGTGGATCATCAGTGTTAGAGCTAAAATTAGCATGTTTAAAGTGATTTTCATGCTTCCAGGGGCTCGGGAAGTTAATTAAATACCATTTGGAGGCATTTAATGTTCGAGCAAAAACGGCTGATTTTCGACAAAAGAGATAACACCCCCCCATTACGTCATGCTTCAGAAATGTGGAAAATGGTCCGTTTTCAAATGTTTTATTTTTGAACGTCAGTTCACATTTGTAGGTGGATCATCAGTGTTAGAGCTAAAATTATCATGTTTAAAGTGATTTTCATGCTTCCAGGGGCTCGGGAAGTGAAATAAATACCATTTGGAGGCATTTAATGTTCGAGCAAAAACGGCTGATTTTCGACAAAAGAGATAACACCCCCCCATTACGTCATGCTTCAGAAATGTGGAAAATGGTCCGTTTTCAAATGTTTTATTTTTGAACGTCAGTTCACATTTGTAGGTGGATCATCAGTGTTAGAGCTAAAATTAGCATGTTTAAAGTGATTTTCATGCTTCCAGGGGCCCAAAACACAAGATTTATGGAATGGTTAAAAGTGCATGAAAATGGCCAATTTACTCACTCTGAGTTCTCAAAAAGGGTTTCTTCACCCCGGGAAGTTAATTAAATACCATTTGGAGGCATTTAATGTTCGAGCAAAAACGGCTGATTTTCGACAAAAGAGATAACACCCCCCCATTACGTCATGCTTCAGAAATGTGGAAAATGGTCCGTTTTCAAATGTTTTATTTTTGAACGTCAGTTCACATTTGTAGGTGGATCATCAGTGTTAGAGCTAAAATTAGCATGTTTAAAGTGATTTTCATGCTTCCAGGGGCTCGGGAAGTTAATTAAATACCATTTGGAGGCATTTAATGTTCGAGCAAAAACGGCTGATTTTCGACAAAAGAGATAACACCCCCCCATTACGTCATGCTTCAGAAATGTGGAAAATGGTCCGTTTTCAAATGTTTTATTTTTGAACGTCAGTTCACATTTGTAGGTGGATCATCAGTGTTAGAGCTAAAATTAGCATGTTTAAAGTGATTTTCATGCTTCCAGGGGCCCAAAACACAAGATTTATGGAATGGTTAAAAGTGCATGAAAATGGCCAATTTACTCACTCTGAGTTCTCAAAAAGGGTTTCTTCACCCCGGGAAGTTAATTAAATACCATTTGGAGGCATTTAATGTTCGAGCAAAAACGGCTGATTTTCGACAAAAGAGATAACACCCCCCCATTACGTGATGCTTCAGAAATGTGGAAAATGGTCCGTTTTCAAATGTTTTATTTTTGAACGTCAGTTCACATTTGTAGGTGGATCATCAGTGTTAGAGCTAAAATTAGCATGTTTAAAGTGATTTTCATGCTTCCAGGGGCTCGGGAAGTTAATTAAATACCATTTGGAGGCATTTAATGTTCGAGCAAAAACGGCTGATTTTCGACAAAAGAGATAACACCCCCCCATTACGTCATGCTTCAGAAATGTGGAAAATGGTCCGTTTTCAAATGTTTTATTTTTGAACGTCAGTTCACATTTGTAGGTGGATCATCAGTGTTAGAGCTAAAATTAGCATGTTTAAAGTGATTTTCATGCTTCCAGGGGCTCGGGAAGTGAAATAAATACCATTTGGAGGCATTTAATGTTCGAGCAAAAACGGCTGATTTTCGACAAAAGAGATAACACCCCCCCATTACGTCATGCTTCAGAAATGTGGAAAATGGTCCGTTTTCAAATGTTTTATTTTTGAACGTCAGTTCACATTTGTAGGTGGATCATCAGTGTTAGAGCTAAAATTAGAATGTTTAAAGTGATTTTCATGCTTCCAGGGGCTCGGGAAGTTAATTAAATACCATTTGGAGGCATTTAATGTTCGAGCAAAAACGGCTGATTTTCGACAAAAGAGATAACACCCCCCCATTACGTCATGCTTCAGAAATGTGGAAAATGGTCCGTTTTCAAATGTTTTATTTTTGAACGTCAGTTCACATTTGTAGGTGGATCATCAGTGTTAGAGCTAAAATTAGCATGTTTAAAGTGATTTTCATGCTTCCAGGGGCCCAAAACACAAGATTTATGGAATGGTTAAAAGTGCATGAAAATGGCCAATTTACTCACTCTGAGTTCTCAAAAAGGATTTCTTCACCCCGGGAAGTTAATTAAATACCATTTGGAGGCATTTAATGTTCGAGCAAAAACGGCTGATTTTCGACAAAAGAGATAACACCCCCCCATTACGTCATGCTTCAGAAATGTGGAAAATGGTCCGTTTTCAAATGTTTTATTTTTGAACGTCAGTTCACATTTGTAGGTGGAATTTCAGTGTTAGAGCTAAAATTAGCATGTTTAAAGTGATTTTCATGCTTCCAGGGGCTCGGGAAGTTAATTAAATACCATTTGGAGGCATTTAATGTTCGAGCAAAAACGGCTGATTTTCGACAAAAGAGATAACACCCCCCCATTACGTCATGCTTCAGAAATGTGGAAAATGGTCCGTTTTCAAATGTTTTATTTTTGAACGTCAGTTCACATTTGTAGGTGGATCATCAGTGTTAGAGCTAAAATTAGCATGTTTAAAGTGATTTTCATGCTTACAGGGGCTCGGGAAGGTAATTAAATACCATTTGGAGGCATTTAATGTTCGAGCAAAAACGGCTGATTTTCGACAAAAGAGATAACACCCCCCCATTACGTCATGCTTCAGAAATGTGGAAAATGGTCCGTTTTCAAATGTTTTATTTTTGAACGTCAGTTCACATTTGTAGGTGGATCATCAGTGTTAGAGCTAAAATTAGCATGTTTAAAGTGATTTTCATGCTTCCAGGGGCTCGGGAAGTTAATTAAATACCATTTGGAGGCATTTAATGTTCAAGCAAAAACGGCTGATTTTCGACAAAAGAGATAACACCCCCCCATTACGTCATGCTTCAGAAATGTGGAAAATGGTCCGTTTTCAAATGTTTTATTTTTGAACGTCAGTTCACATTTGTAGGTGGATCATCAGTGTTAGAGCTAAAATTAGCATGTTTAAAGTGATTTTCATGCTTCCAGGGGCCCAAAACACAAGATTTATGGAATGGTTAAAAGTGCATGAAAATGGCCAATTTACTCACTCTGAGTTCTCAAAAGGGTTTCTTCACCCCGGGAAGTTAATTAAATACCATTTGGAGGCATTTAATGTTCGAGCAAAAACGGCTGATTTTCGACAAAAGAGATAACACCCCCCCATTACGTCATGCTTCAGAAATGTGGAAAATGGTCCGTTTTCAAATGTTTTATTTTTGAACGTCAGTTCACATTTGTAGGTGGATCATCAGTGTTAGAGCTAAAATTAGCATGTTTAAAGTGATTTTCATGCTTCCAGGGGCTCGGGAAGTGAAATAAATACCATTTGGAGGCATTTAATGTTCGAGCAAAAACGGCTGATTTTCGACAAAAGAGATAACACCCCCCCATTACGTCATGCTTCAGAAATGTGGAAAATGGTCCGTTTTCAAATGTTTTATTTTTGAACGTCAGTTCACATTTGTAGGTGGATCATCAGTGTTAGAGCTAAAATTAGCATGTTTAAAGTGATTTTCATGCTTCCAGGGGCTCGGGAAGTTAAGTAAATACCATTTGGAGGCATTTAATGTTCGAGCAAAAACGGCTGATTTTCGACAAAAGAGATAACACCCCCCCATTACGTCATGCTTCAGAAATGTGGAAAATGGTCCGTTTTCAAATGTTTTATTTTTGAACGTCAGTTCACATTTGTAGGTGGATCATCAGTGTTAGAGCTAAAATTAGCATGTTTAAAGTGATTTTCATGCTTCCAGGGGCCCAAAACACAAGATTTATGGAATGGTTAAAAGTGCATGAAAATGGCCAATTTACTCACTCTGAGTTCTCAAAAAGGATTTCTTCACCCCGGGAAGTTAATTAAATACCATTTGGAGGCATTTAATGTTCGAGCAAAAACGGCTGATTTTCGACAAAAGAGATAACACCCCCCCATTACGTCATGCTTCAGAAATGTGGAAAATGGTCCGTTTTCAAATGTTTTATTTTTGAACGTCAGTTCACATTTGTAGGTGGAATTTCAGTGTTAGAGCTAAAATTAGCATGTTTAAAGTGATTTTCATGCTTCCAGGGGCTCGGGAAGTTAATTAAATACCATTTGGAGGCATTTAATGTTCGAGCAAAAACGGCTGATTTTCGACAAAAGAGATAACACCCCCCCATTACGTCATGCTTCAGAAATGTGGAAAATGGTCCGTTTTCAAATGTTTTATTTTTGAACGTCAGTTCACATTTGTAGGTGGATCATCAGTGTTAGAGCTAAAATTAGCATGTTTAAAGTGATTTTCATGCTTCCAGGGGCTCAGGAAGTTAATTAAATACCATTTGGAGGCATTTAATGTTCGAGCAAAAACGGCTGATTTTCGACAAAAGAGATAACACCCCCCCATTACGTCATGCTTCAGAAATGTGGAAAATGGTCCGTTTTCAAATGTTTTATTTTTGAACGTCAGTTCACATTTGTAGGTGGATCATCAGTGTTAGAGCTAAAATTAGCATGTTTAAAGTGATTTTCATGCTTACAGGGGCTCGGGAAGGTAATTAAATACCATTTGGAGGCATTTAATGTTCGAGCAAAAACGGCTGATTTTCGACAAAAGAGATAACACCCCCCCATTACGTCATGCTTCAGAAATGTGGAAAATGGTCCGTTTTCAAATGTTTTATTTTTGAACGTCAGTTCACATTTGTAGGTGGATCATCAGTGTTAGAGCTAAAATTAGCATGTTTAAAGTGATTTTCATGCTTCCAGGGGCTCGGGAAGTTAATTAAATACCATTTGGAGGCATTTAATGTTCGAGCAAAAACGGCTGATTTTCAACAAAAGAGATAACACCCCCCCATTACGTCATGCTTCAGAAATGTGGAAAATGGTCCGTTTTCAAATGTTTTATTTTTGAACGTCAGTTCACATTTGTAGGTGGATCATCAGTGTTAGAGCTAAAATTAGCATGTTTAAAGTGATTTTCATGCTTCCAGGGGCCCAAAACACAAGATTTATGGAATGGTTAAAAGTGCATGAAAATGGCCAATTTACTCACTCTGAGTTCTCAAAAAGGGTTTCTTCACCCCGGGAAGTTAATTAAATACCATTTGGAGGCATTTAATGTTCGAGCAAAAATGGCTGATTTTCGACAAAAGAGATAACACCCCCCCATTACGTCATGCTTCAGAAATGTGGAAAATGGTCCGTTTTCAAATGTTTTATTTTTGAACGTCAGTTCACATTTGTAGGTGGATCATCAGTGTTAGAGCTAAAATTAGCATGTTTAAAGTGATTTTCATGCTTCCAGGGGCTCGGGAAGTGAAATAAATACCATTTGGAGGCATTTAATGTTCGAGCAAAAACGGCTGATTTTCGACAAAAGAGATAACACCCCCCCAGTACGTCATGCTTCAGAAATGTGGAAAATGGTCCGTTTTCAATTGTTTTATTTTTGAACGTCAGTTCACATTTGTAGGTGGATCATCAGTGTTAGAGCTAAAATTAGCATGTTTAAAGTGATTTTCATGCTTCCAGGGGCTCGGGAAGTTAATTAAATACCATTTGGAGGCATTTAATGTTCGAGCAAAAACGGCTGATTTTCGACAAAAGAGATAACACCCCCCCATTACGTCATGCTTCAGAAATGTGGAAAATGGTCCGTTTTCAAATGTTTTATTTTTGAACGTCAGTTCACATTTGTAGGTGGATCATCAGTGTTAGAGCTAAAATTAGCATGTTTAAAGTGATTTTCATGCTTCCAGGGGCTCGGGAAGTGAAATAAATACCATTTGGAGGCATTTAATGTTCGAGCAAAAACGGCTGATTTTCGACAAAAGAGATAACACCCCCCCATTACGTCATGCTTCAGAAATGTGGAAAATGGTCCGTTTTCAAATGTTTTATTTTTGAACGTCAGTTCACATTTGTAGGTGGATCATCAGTGTTAGAGCTAAAATTAGCATGTTTAAAGTGATTTTCATGCTTCCAGGGGCCCAAAACACAAGATTTATGGAATGGTTAAAAGTGCATGAAAATGGCCAATTTACTCACTCTGAGTTCTCAAAAAGGGTTTCTTCACCCCGGGAAGTTAATTAAATACCATTTGGAGGCATTTAATGTTCGAGCAAAAACGGCTGATTTTCGACAAAAGAGATAACACCCCCCCATTACGTCATGCTTCAGAAATGTGGAAAATGGTCCGTTTTCAAATGTTTTATTTTTGAACGTCAGTTCACATTTGTAGGTGGATCATCAGTGTTAGAGCTAAAATTAGCATGTTTAAAGTGATTTTCATGCTTCCAGGGGCTCGGGAAGTTAATTAAATACCATTTGGAGGCATTTAATGTTCGAGCAAAAACGGCTGATTTTCGACAAAAGAGATAACACCCCCCCATTACGTCATGCTTCAGAAATGTGGAAAATGGTCCGTTTTCAAATGTTTTATTTTTGAACGTCAGTTCACATTTGTAGGTGGATCATCAGTGTTAGAGCTAAAATTAGCATGTTTAAAGTGATTTTCATGCTTCCAGGGGCCCAAAACACAAGATTTATGGAATGGTTAAAAGTGCATGAAAATGGCCAATTTACTCACTCTGAGTTCTCAAAAAGGGTTTCTTCACCCCGGGAAGTTAATTAAATACCATTTGGAGGCATTTAATGTTCGAGAAAAAACGGCTGATTTTCGACAAAAGAGATAACACCCCCCCATTACGTGATGCTTCAGAAATGTGGAAAATGGTCCGTTTTCAAATGTTTTATTTTTGAACGTCAGTTCACATTTGTAGGTGGATCATCAGTGTTAGAGCTAAAATTAGCATGTTTAAAGTGATTTTCATGCTTCCAGGGGCTCGGGAAGTTAATTAAATACCATTTGGAGGCATTTAATGTTCGAGCAAAAACGGCTGATTTTCGACAAAAGAGATAACACCCCCCCATTACGTCATGCTTCAGAAATGTGGAAAATGGTCCGTTTTCAAATGTTTTATTTTTGAACGTCAGTTCACATTTGTAGGTGGATCATCAGTGTTAGAGCTAAAATTAGCATGTTTAAAGTGATTTTCATGCTTCCAGGGGCTCGGGAAGTGAAATAAATACCATTTGGAGGCATTTAATGTTCGAGCAAAAACGGCTGATTTTCGACAAAAGAGATAACACCCCCCCATTACGTCATGCTTCAGAAATGTGGAAAATGGTCCGTTTTCAAATGTTTTATTTTTGAACGTCAGTTCACATTTGTAGGTGGATCATCAGTGTTAGAGCTAAAATTAGAATGTTTAAAGTGATTTTCATGCTTCCAGGGGCTCGGGAAGTTAATTAAATACCATTTGGAGGCATTTAATGTTCGAGCAAAAACGGCTGATTTTCGACAAAAGAGATAACACCCCCCCATTACGTCATGCTTCAGAAATGTGGAAAATGGTCCGTTTTCAAATGTTTTATTTTTGAACGTCAGTTCACATTTGTAGGTGGATCATCAGTGTTAGAGCTAAAATTAGCATGTTTAAAGTGATTTTCATGCTTCCAGGGGCCCAAAACACAAGATTTATGGAATGGTTAAAAGTGCATGAAAATGGCCAATTTACTCACTCTGAGTTCTCAAAAAGGATTTCTTCACCCCGGGAAGTTAATTAAATACCATTTGGAGGCATTTAATGTTCGAGCAAAAACGGCTGATTTTCGACAAAAGAGATAACACCCCCCCATTACGTCATGCTTCAGAAATGTGGAAAATGGTCCGTTTTCAAATGTTTTATTTTTGAACGTCAGTTCACATTTGTAGGTGGAATTTCAGTGTTAGAGCTAAAATTAGCATGTTTAAAGTGATTTTCATGCTTCCAGGGGCTCGGGAAGTTAATTAAATACCATTTGGAGGCATTTAATGTTCGAGCAAAAACGGCTGATTTTCGACAAAAGAGATAACACCCCCCCATTACGTCATGCTTCAGAAATGTGGAAAATGGTCCGTTTTCAAATGTTTTATTTTTGAACGTCAGTTCACATTTGTAGGTGGATCATCAGTGTTAGAGCTAAAATTAGCATGTTTAAAGTGATTTTCATGCTTACAGGGGCTCGGGAAGGTAATTAAATACCATTTGGAGGCATTTAATGTTCGAGCAAAAACGGCTGATTTTCGACAAAAGAGATAACACCCCCCCATTACGTCATGCTTCAGAAATGTGGAAAATGGTCCGTTTTCAAATGTTTTATTTTTGAACGTCAGTTCACATTTGTAGGTGGATCATCAGTGTTAGAGCTAAAATTAGCATGTTTAAAGTGATTTTCATGCTTCCAGGGGCTCGGGAAGTTAATTAAATACCATTTGGAGGCATTTAATGTTCAAGCAAAAACGGCTGATTTTCGACAAAAGAGATAACACCCCCCCATTACGTCATGCTTCAGAAATGTGGAAAATGGTCCGTTTTCAAATGTTTTATTTTTGAACGTCAGTTCACATTTGTAGGTGGATCATCAGTGTTAGAGCTAAAATTAGCATGTTTAAAGTGATTTTCATGCTTCCAGGGGCCCAAAACACAAGATTTATGGAATGGTTAAAAGTGCATGAAAATGGCCAATTTACTCACTCTGAGTTCTCAAAAGGGTTTCTTCACCCCGGGAAGTTAATTAAATACCATTTGGAGGCATTTAATGTTCGAGCAAAAACGGCTGATTTTCGACAAAAGAGATAACACCCCCCCATTACGTCATGCTTCAGAAATGTGGAAAATGGTCCGTTTTCAAATGTTTTATTTTTGAACGTCAGTTCACATTTGTAGGTGGATCATCAGTGTTAGAGCTAAAATTAGCATGTTTAAAGTGATTTTCATGCTTCCAGGGGCTCGGGAAGTGAAATAAATACCATTTGGAGGCATTTAATGTTCGAGCAAAAACGGCTGATTTTCGACAAAAGAGATAACACCCCCCCATTACGTCATGCTTCAGAAATGTGGAAAATGGTCCGTTTTCAAATGTTTTATTTTTGAACGTCAGTTCACATTTGTAGGTGGATCATCAGTGTTAGAGCTAAAATTAGCATGTTTAAAGTGATTTTCATGCTTCCAGGGGCTCGGGAAGTTAAGTAAATACCATTTGGAGGCATTTAATGTTCGAGCAAAAACGGCTGATTTTCGACAAAAGAGATAACACCCCCCCATTACGTCATGCTTCAGAAATGTGGAAAATGGTCCGTTTTCAAATGTTTTATTTTTGAACGTCAGTTCACATTTGTAGGTGGATCATCAGTGTTAGAGCTAAAATTAGCATGTTTAAAGTGATTTTCATGCTTCCAGGGGCCCAAAACACAAGATTTATGGAATGGTTAAAAGTGCATGAAAATGGCCAATTTACTCACTCTGAGTTCTCAAAAAGGATTTCTTCACCCCGGGAAGTTAATTAAATACCATTTGGAGGCATTTAATGTTCGAGCAAAAACGGCTGATTTTCGACAAAAGAGATAACACCCCCCCATTACGTCATGCTTCAGAAATGTGGAAAATGGTCCGTTTTCAAATGTTTTATTTTTGAACGTCAGTTCACATTTGTAGGTGGAATTTCAGTGTTAGAGCTAAAATTAGCATGTTTAAAGTGATTTTCATGCTTCCAGGGGCTCGGGAAGTTAATTAAATACCATTTGGAGGCATTTAATGTTCGAGCAAAAACGGCTGATTTTCGACAAAAGAGATAACACCCCCCCATTACGTCATGCTTCAGAAATGTGGAAAATGGTCCGTTTTCAAATGTTTTATTTTTGAACGTCAGTTCACATTTGTAGGTGGATCATCAGTGTTAGAGCTAAAATTAGCATGTTTAAAGTGATTTTCATGCTTCCAGGGGCTCGGGAAGTGAAATAAATACCATTTGGAGGCATTTAATGTTCGAGCAAAAACGGCTGATTTTCGACAAAAGAGATAACACCCCCCCAGTACGTCATGCTTCAGAAATGTGGAAAATGGTCCGTTTTCAATTGTTTTATTTTTGAACGTCAGTTCACATTTGTAGGTGGATCATCAGTGTTAGAGCTAAAATTAGCATGTTTAAAGTGATTTTCATGCTTCCAGGGGCTCGGGAAGTTAATTAAATACCATTTGGAGGCATTTAATGTTCGAGCAAAAACGGCTGATTTTCGACAAAAGAGATAACACCCCCCCATTACGTCATGCTTCAGAAATGTGGAAAATGGTCCGTTTTCAAATGTTTTATTTTTGAACGTCAGTTCACATTTGTAGGTGGATCATCAGTGTTAGAGCTAAAATTAGCATGTTTAAAGTGATTTTCATGCTTCCAGGGGCTCGGGAAGTGAAATAAATACCATTTGGAGGCATTTAATGTTCGAGCAAAAACGGCTGATTTTCGACAAAAGAGATAACACCCCCCCATTACGTCATGCTTCAGAAATGTGGAAAATGGTCCGTTTTCAAATGTTTTATTTTTGAACGTCAGTTCACATTTGTAGGTGGATCATCAGTGTTAGAGCTAAAATTAGAATGTTTAAAGTGATTTTCATGCTTCCAGGGGCTCGGGAAGTTAATTAAATACCATTTGGAGGCATTTAATGTTCGAGCAAAAACGGCTGATTTTCGACAAAAGAGATAACACCCCCCCATTACGTCATGCTTCAGAAATGTGGAAAATGGTCCGTTTTCAAATGTTTTATTTTTGAACGTCAGTTCACATTTGTAGGTGGATCATCAGTGTTAGAGCTAAAATTAGCATGTTTAAAGTGATTTTCATGCTTCCAGGGGCCCAAAACACAAGATTTATGGAATGGTTAAAAGTGCATGAAAATGGCCAATTTACTCACTCTGAGTTCTCAAAAAGGATTTCTTCACCCCGGGAAGTTAATTAAATACCATTTGGAGGCATTTAATGTTCGAGCAAAAACGGCTGATTTTCGACAAAAGAGATAACACCCCCCCATTACGTCATGCTTCAGAAATGTGGAAAATGGTCCGTTTTCAAATGTTTTATTTTTGAACGTCAGTTCACATTTGTAGGTGGAATTTCAGTGTTAGAGCTAAAATTAGCATGTTTAAAGTGATTTTCATGCTTCCAGGGGCTCGGGAAGTTAATTAAATACCATTTGGAGGCATTTAATGTTCGAGCAAAAACGGCTGATTTTCGACAAAAGAGATAACACCCCCCCATTACGTCATGCTTCAGAAATGTGGAAAATGGTCCGTTTTCAAATGTTTTATTTTTGAACGTCAGTTCACATTTGTAGGTGGATCATCAGTGTTAGAGCTAAAATTAGCATGTTTAAAGTGATTTTCATGCTTACAGGGGCTCGGGAAGGTAATTAAATACCATTTGGAGGCATTTAATGTTCGAGCAAAAACGGCTGATTTTCGACAAAAGAGATAACACCCCCCCATTACGTCATGCTTCAGAAATGTGGAAAATGGTCCGTTTTCAAATGTTTTATTTTTGAACGTCAGTTCACATTTGTAGGTGGATCATCAGTGTTAGAGCTAAAATTAGCATGTTTAAAGTGATTTTCATGCTTCCAGGGGCTCGGGAAGTGAAATAAATACCATTTGGAGGCATTTAATGTTCAAGCAAAAACGGCTGATTTTCGACAAAAGAGATAACACCCCCCCATTACGTCATGCTTCAGAAATGTGGAAAATGGTCCGTTTTCAAATGTTTTATTTTTGAACGTCAGTTCACATTTGTAGGTGGATCATCAGTGTTAGAGCTAAAATTAGCATGTTTAAAGTGATTTTCATGCTTCCAGGGGCTCGGGAAGTTAATTAAATACCATTTGGAGGCATTTAATGTTCGAGCAAAAACGGCTGATTTTCAACAAAAGAGATAACACCCCCCCATTACGTCATGCTTCAGAAATGTGGAAAATGGTCCGTTTTCAAATGTTTTATTTTTGAACGTCAGTTCACATTTGTAGGTGGATCATCAGTGTTAGAGCTAAAATTAGCATGTTTAAAGTGATTTTCATGCTTCCAGGGGCCCAAAACACAAGATTTATGGAATGGTTAAAAGTGCATGAAAATGGCCAATTTACTCACTCTGAGTTCTCAAAAAGGGTTTCTTCACCCCGGGAAGTTAATTAAATACCATTTGGAGGCATTTAATGTTCGAGCAAAAATGGCTGATTTTCGACAAAAGAGATAACACCCCCCCATTACGTCATGCTTCAGAAATGTGGAAAATGGTCCGTTTTCAAATGTTTTATTTTTGAACGTCAGTTCACATTTGTAGGTGGATCATCAGTGTTAGAGCTAAAATTAGCATGTTTAAAGTGATTTTCATGCTTCCAGGGGCTCGGGAAGTGAAATAAATACCATTTGGAGGCATTTAATGTTCGAGCAAAAACGGCTGATTTTCGACAAAAGAGATAACACCCCCCCAGTACGTCATGCTTCAGAAATGTGGAAAATGGTCCGTTTTCAATTGTTTTATTTTTGAACGTCAGTTCACATTTGTAGGTGGATCATCAGTGTTAGAGCTAAAATTAGCATGTTTAAAGTGATTTTCATGCTTCCAGGGGCTCGGGAAGTTAATTAAATACCATTTGGAGGCATTTAATGTTCGAGCAAAAACGGCTGATTTTCGACAAAAGAGATAACACCCCCCCATTACGTCATGCTTCAGAAATGTGGAAAATGGTCCGTTTTCAAATGTTTTATTTTTGAACGTCAGTTCACATTTGTAGGTGGATCATCAGTGTTAGAGCTAAAATTAGCATGTTTAAAGTGATTTTCATGCTTCCAGGGGCTCGGGAAGTGAAATAAATACCATTTGGAGGCATTTAATGTTCGAGCAAAAACGGCTGATTTTCGACAAAAGAGATAACACCCCCCCATTACGTCATGCTTCAGAAATGTGGAAAATGGTCCGTTTTCAAATGTTTTATTTTTGAACGTCAGTTCACATTTGTAGGTGGATCATCAGTGTTAGAGCTAAAATTAGCATATTTAAAGTGATTTTCATGCTTCCAGGGGCCCAAAACACAAGATTAATGGAATGGTTAAAAGTGCATGAAAATGGCCAATTTACTCACTCTGAGTTCTCAAAAAGGGTTTCTTCACCCCGGGAAGTGAAATAAATACCATTTGGAGGCATTTAATGTTCGAGCAAAAACGGCTGATTTTCGACAAAAGAGATAACACCCCCCCATTACGTCATGCTTCAGAAATGTGGAAAATGGTCCGTTTTCAAATGTTTTATTTTTGAACGTCAGTTCACATTTGTAGGTGGATCATCAGTGTTAGAGCTAAAATTAGCATGTTTAAAGTGATTTTCATGCTTCCAGGGGCTCGGGAAGTTAATTAAATACCATTTGGAGGCATTTAATGTTCGAGCAAAAACGGCTGATTTTCGACAAAAGAGATAACACCCCCCCATTACGTCATGCTTCAGAAATGTGGAAAATGGTCCGTTTTCAAATGTTTTATTTTTGAACGTCAGTTCACATTTGTAGGTGGATCATCAGTGTTAGAGCTAAAATTAGCATGTTTAAAGTGATTTTCATGCTTCCAGGGGCTCGGGAAGTTAATTAAATACCATTTGGAGGCATTTAATGTTTGAGCAAAAACGGCTGATTTTCGACAAAAGAGATAACACCCCCCCCATTACGTCATGCTTCAGAAATGTGGAAAATGGTCCGTTTTCAAATGTTTTATTTTTGAACGTCAGTTCACATTTGTAGGTGGATCATCAGTGTTAGAGCTAAAATTAGCATGTTTAAAGTGATTTTCATGCTTCCAGGGGCTCGGGAAGTTAATTAAATACCATTTGGAGGCATTTAATGTTCGAGCAAAAACGGCTGATTTTCGACAAAAGAGATAACACCCCCCCATTACGTCATGCTTCAGAAATGTGAAAAATGGTCCGTTTTCAAATGTTTTATTTTTGAACGTCAGTTCACATTTGTAGGTGGATCATCAGTGTTAGAGCTAAAATTAGCATGTTTAAAGTGATTTTCATGCTTCCAGGGGCTCGGGAAGTGAAATAAATACCATTTGGAGGCATTTAATGTTCGAGCAAAAACGGCTGATTTTCGACAAAAGAGATAACACCCCCCCATTACGTCATGCTTCAGAAATGTGGAAAATGGTCCGTTTTTAAATGTTTTATTTTTGAACGTCAGTTCACATTTGTAGGTGGATCATCAGTGTTAGAGCTAAAATTAGAATGTTTAAAGTGATTTTCATGCTTCCAGGGGCTCGGGAAGTTAATTAAATACCATTTGGAGGCATTTAATGTTCGAGCAAAAACGGCTGATTTTCGACAAAAGAGATAACACCCCCCCATTACGTCATGCTTCAGAAATGTGGAAAATGGTCCGTTTTCAAATGTTTTATTTTTGAACGTCAGTTCACATTTGTAGGTGGATCATCAGTGTTAGAGCTAAAATTAGCATGTTTAAAGTGATTTTCATGCTTCCAGGGGCCCAAAACACAAGATTTATGGAATGGTTAAAAGTGCATGAAAATGGCCAATTTACTCACTCTGAGTTCTCAAAAAGGGTTTCTTCACCCCGGGAAGTTAATTAAATACCATTTGGAGGCATTTAATGTTCGAGCAAAAACGGCTGATTTTCAACAAAAGAGATAACACCCCCCCATTACGTCATGCTTCAGAAATGTGGAAAATGGTCCGTTTTCAAATGTTTTATTTTTGAACGTCAGTTCACATTTGTAGGTGGAATTTCAGTGTTAGAGCTAAAATTAGCATGTTTAAAGTGATTTTCATGCTTCCAGGGGCTCGGGAAGTTAATTAAATACCATTTGGAGGCATTTAATGTTCGAGCAAAAACGGCTGATTTTCGACAAAAGAGATAACACCCCCCCATTACGTCATGCTTCAGAAATGTGGAAAATGGTCCGTTTTCAAATGTTTTATTTTTGAACGTCAGTTCACATTTGTAGGTGGATCATCAGTGTTAGAGCTAAAATTAGCATGTTTAAAGTGATTTTCATGCTTCCAGGGGCCCAAAACACAAGATTTATGGAATGGTTAAAAGTGCATGAAAATGGCCAATTTACTCACTCTGAGTTCTCAAAAAAGGTTTCTTCACCCCGGGAAGTTAATTAAATACCATTTGGAGGCATTTAATGTTCGAGCAAAAACGGCTGATTTTCGACAAAAGAGATAACACCCCCCCATTACGTCATGCTTCAGAAATGTGGAAAATGGTCCGTTTTCAAATGTTTTGTTTTTGAACGTCAGTTCACATTTGTAGGTGGATCATCAGTGTTAGAGCTAAAATTAGCATGTTTAAAGTGATTTTCATGCTTCCAGGGGCTCGGGAAGTGAAATAAATACCATTTGGAGGCATTTAATGTTCGAGCAAAAACGGCTGATTTTCGACAAAAGAGATAACACCCCCCCCATTACGTCATGCTTCAGAAATGTGGAAAATGGTCCGTTTTCAAATGTTTTATTTTTGAACGTCAGTTCACATTTGTAGGTGGATCATCAGTGTTAGAGCTAAAATTAGCATGTTTAAAGTGATTTTCATGCTTCCAGGGGCTCGGGAAGTGAAATAAATACCATTTGGAGGCATTTAATGTTCGAGCAAAAACGGCTGATTTTCGACAAAAGAGATAACACCCCCCCATTACGTCATGCTTCAGAAATGTGGAAAATGGTCCGTTTTCAAATGTTTTATTTTTGAACGTCAGTTCACATTTGTAGGTGGATCATCAGTGTTAGAGCTAAAATTAGCATGTTTAAAGTGATTTTCATGCTTCCAGGGGCTCGGGAAGTGAAATAAATACCATTTGGAGGCATTTAATGTTCGAGCAAAAACGGCTGATTTTCGACAAAAGAGATAACACCCCCCCATTACGTCATGCTTCAGAAATGTGGAAAATGGTCCGTTTTCAAATGTTTTATTTTTGAACGTCAGTTCACATTTGTAGGTGGATCATCAGTGTTAGAGCTAAAATTAGCATGTTTAAAGTGATTTTCATGCTTCCAGGGGCTCGGGAAGTTAATTAAATACCATTTGGAGGCATTTAATGTTCGAGCAAAAACGGCTGATTTTCGACAAAAGAGATAACACCCCCCCATTACGTCATGCTTCAGAAATGTGGAAAATGGTCCGTTTTCAAATGTTTTATTTTTGAACGTCAGTTCACATTTGTAGGTGGATCATCAGTGTTAGAGCTAAAATTAGCATGTTTAAAGTGATTTTCATGCTTCCAGGGGCTCGGGAAGTGAAATAAATACCATTTGGAGGCATTTAATGTTCGAGCAAAAACGGCTGATTTTCGACAAAAGAGATAACACCCCCCCATTACGTCATGCTTCAGAAATGTGGAAAATGGTCCGTTTTCAAATGTTTTATTTTTGAACGTCAGTTCACATTTGTAGGTGGATCATCAGTGTTAGAGCTAAAATTAGCATGTTTAAAGTGATTTTCATGCTTACAGGGGCTCGGGAAGTTAATTAAATACCATTTGGAGGCATTTAATGTTCGAGCAAAAACGGCTGATTTTCGACAAAAGAGATAACACCCCCCCATTACGTCATGCTTCAGAAATGTGGAAAATGGTCCGTTTTCAAATGTTTTATTTTTGAACGTCAGTTCACATTTGTAGGTGGATCATCAGTGTTAGAGCTAAAATTAGCATGTTTAAAGTGATTTTCATGCTTCCAGGAGCTCGGGAAGTTAATTAAATACCATTTGGAGGCATTTAATGTTTGAGCAAAAACGGCTGATTTTCGACAAAAGAGATAACACCCCCCCCATTACGTCATGCTTCAGAAATGTGGAAAATGGTCCGTTTTCAAATGTTTTATTTTTGAACGTCAGTTCACATTTGTAGGTGGATCATCAGTGTTAGAGCTAAAATTAGCATGTTTAAAGTGATTTTCATGCTTCCAGGGGCTCGGGAAGTGAAATAAATACCATTTGGAGGCATTTAATGTTCGAGCAAAAACGGCTGATTTTCGACAAAAGAGATAACACCCCCCCATTACGTCATGCTTCAGAAATGTGGAAAATGGTCCGTTTTCAAATGTTTTATTTTTGAACGTCAGTTCACATTTGTAGGTGGATCATCAGTGTTAGAGCTAAAATTAGCATGTTTAAAGTGATTTTCATGCTTCCAGGGGCTCGGGAAGTGAAATAAATACCATTTGGAGGCATTTAATGTTCGAGCAAAAACGGCTGATTTTCGACAAAAGAGATAACACCCCCCCATTACGTCATGCTTCAGAAATGTGGAAAATGGTCCGTTTTCAAATGTTTTATTTTTGAACGTCAGTTCACATTTGTAGGTGGATCATCAGTGTTAGAGCTAAAATTAGCATGTTTAAAGTGATTTTCATGCTTCCAGGGGCTCGGGAAGTTAATTAAATACCATTTGGAGGCATTTAATGTTCGAGCAAAAACGGCTGATTTTCGACAAAAGAGATAACACCCCCCCATTACGTCATGCTTCAGAAATGTGGAAAATGGTCCGTTTTCAAATGTTTTATTTTTGAACGTCAGTTCACATTTGTAGGTGGATCATCAGTGTTAGAGCTAAAATTAGCATGTTTAAAGTGATTTTCATGCTTCCAGGGGCTCGGGAAGTGAAATAAATACCATTTGGAGGCATTTAATGTTCGAGCAAAAACGGCTGATTTTCGACAAAAGAGATAACACCCCCCCATTACGTCATGCTTCAGAAATGTGGAAAATGGTCCGTTTTCAAATGTTTTATTTTTGAACGTCAGTTCACATTTGTAGGTGGATCATCAGTGTTAGAGCTAAAATTAGCATGTTTAAAGTGATTTTCATGCTTCCAGGGGCCCAAAACACAAGATTAATGGAATGGTTAAAAGTGCATGAAAATGGCCAATTTACTCACTCTGAGTTCTCAAAAAGGGTTTCTTCACCCCGGGAAGTGAAATAAATACCATTTGGAGGCATTTAATGTTCGAGCAAAAACGGCTGATTTTCGACAAAAGAGATAACACCCCCCCCATTACGTCATGCTTCAGAAATGTGGAAAATGGTCCGTTTTCAAATGTTTTATTTTTGAACGTCAGTTCACATTTGTAGGTGGATCATCAGTGTTAGAGCTAAAATTAGCATGTTTAAAGTGATTTTCATGCTTCCAGGGGCTCGGGAAGTTAATTAAATACCATTTGGAGGCATTTATTGTTCGAGCAAAAACGGCTGATTTTCGACAAAAGAGATAACACCCCCCCATTACGTCATGCTTCAGAAATGTGGAAAATGGTCCGTTTTCAAATGTTTTATTTTTGAACGTCAGTTCACATTTGTAGGTGGATCATCAGTGTTAGAGCTAAAATTAGCATGTTTAAAGTGATTTTCATGCTTCCAGGGGCTCGGGAAGTTAATTAAATACCATTTGGAGGCATTTAATGTTCGAGCAAAAACGGCTGATTTTCGACAAAAGAGATAACACCCCCCCATTACGTCATGCTTCAGAAATGTGGAAAATGGTCCGTTTTCAAATGTTTTATTTTTGAACGTCAGTTCACATTTGTAGGTGGATCATCAGTGTTAGAGCTAAAATTAGCATGTTTAAAGTGATTTTCATGCTTCCAGGGGCCCAAAACACAAGATTTATGGAATGGTTAAAAGTGCATGAAAATGGCCAATTTACTCACTCTGAGTTCTCAAAAGGGTTTCTTCACCCCGGGAAGTTAATTAAATACCATTTGGAGGCATTTAATGTTCGAGCAAAAACGGCTGATTTTCGACAAAAGAGATAACACCCCCCCATTACGTCATGCTTCAGAAATGTGGAAAATGGTCCGTTTTCAAATGTTTTATTTTTGAACGTCAGTTCACATTTGTAGGTGGATCATCAGTGTTAGAGCTAAAATTAGCATGTTTAAAGTGATTTTCATGCTTCCAGGGGCTCGGGAAGTGAAATAAATACCATTTGGAGGCATTTAATGTTCGAGCAAAAACGGCTGATTTTCGACAAAAGAGATAACACCCCCCCATTACGTCATGCTTCAGAAATGTGGAAAATGGTCCGTTTTCAAATGTTTTATTTTTGAACGTCAGTTCACATTTGTAGGTGGATCATCAGTGTTAGAGCTAAAATTAGCATGTTTAAAGTGATTTTCATGCTTCCAGGGGCTCGGGAAGTTAATTAAATACCATTTGGAGGCATTTAATGTTCGAGCAAAAACGGCTGATTTTCGACAAAAGAGATAACACCCCCCCATTACGTCATGCTTCAGAAATGTGGAAAATGGTCCGTTTTCAAATGTTTTATTTTTGAACGTCAGTTCACATTTGTAGGTGGATCATCAGTGTTAGAGCTAAAATTAGCATGTTTAAAGTGATTTTCATGCTTCCAGGGGCTCGGGAAGTGAAATAAATACCATTTGGAGGCATTTAATGTTCGAGCAAAAACGGCTGATTTTCGACAAAAGAGATAACACCCCCCCATTACGTCATGCTTCAGAAATGTGGAAAATGGTCCGTTTTCAAATGTTTTATTTTTGAACGTCAGTTCACATTTGTAGGTGGATCATCAGTGTTAGAGCTAAAATTAGCATGTTTAAAGTGATTTTCATGCTTCCAGGGGCTCGGGAAGTTAATTAAATACCATTTGGAGGCATTTAATGTTCGAGCAAAAACGGCTGATTTTCGACAAAAGAGATAACACCCCCCCATTACGTCATGCTTCAGAAATGTGGAAAATGGTCCGTTTTCAAATGTTTTATTTTTGAACGTCAGTTCACATTTGTAGGTGGATCATCAGTGTTAGAGCTAAAATTAGCATGTTTAAAGTGATTTTCATGCTTCCAGGGGCTCGGGAAGTGAAATAAATACCATTTGGAGGCATTTAATGTTCGAGCAAAAACGGCTGATTTTCGACAAAAGAGATAACACCCCCCCATTACGTCATGCTTCAGAAATGTGGAAAATGGTCCGTTTTCAAATGTTTTATTTTTGAACGTCAGTTCACATTTGTAGGTGGATCATCAGTGTTAGAGCTAAAATTAGCATATTTAAAGTGATTTTCATGCTTCCAGGGGCCCAAAACACAAGATTAATGGAATGGTTAAAAGTGCATGAAAATGGCCAATTTACTCACTCTGAGTTCTCAAAAAGGGTTTCTTCACCCCGGGAAGTGAAATAAATACCATTTGGAGGCATTTAATGTTCGAGCAAAAACGGCTGATTTTCGACAAAAGAGATAACACCCCCCCATTACGTCATGCTTCAGAAATGTGGAAAATGGTCCGTTTTCAAATGTTTTATTTTTGAACGTCAGTTCACATTTGTAGGTGGATCATCAGTGTTAGAGCTAAAATTAGCATGTTTAAAGTGATTTTCATGCTTCCAGGGGCTCGGGAAGTTAATTAAATACCATTTGGAGGCATTTAATGTTCGAGCAAAAACGGCTGATTTTCGACAAAAGAGATAACACCCCCCCATTACGTCATGCTTCAGAAATGTGGAAAATGGTCCGTTTTCAAATGTTTTATTTTTGAACGTCAGTTCACATTTGTAGGTGGATCATCAGTGTTAGAGCTAAAATTAGCATGTTTAAAGTGATTTTCATGCTTCCAGGGGCTCGGGAAGTTAATTAAATACCATTTGGAGGCATTTAATGTTTGAGCAAAAACGGCTGATTTTCGACAAAAGAGATAACACCCCCCCCATTACGTCATGCTTCAGAAATGTGGAAAATGGTCCGTTTTCAAATGTTTTATTTTTGAACGTCAGTTCACATTTGTAGGTGGATCATCAGTGTTAGAGCTAAAATTAGCATGTTTAAAGTGATTTTCATGCTTCCAGGGGCTCGGGAAGTTAATTAAATACCATTTGGAGGCATTTAATGTTCGAGCAAAAACGGCTGATTTTCGACAAAAGAGATAACACCCCCCCATTACGTCATGCTTCAGAAATGTGAAAAATGGTCCGTTTTCAAATGTTTTATTTTTGAACGTCAGTTCACATTTGTAGGTGGATCATCAGTGTTAGAGCTAAAATTAGCATGTTTAAAGTGATTTTCATGCTTCCAGGGGCTCGGGAAGTGAAATAAATACCATTTGGAGGCATTTAATGTTCGAGCAAAAACGGCTGATTTTCGACAAAAGAGATAACACCCCCCCATTACGTCATGCTTCAGAAATGTGGAAAATGGTCCGTTTTTAAATGTTTTATTTTTGAACGTCAGTTCACATTTGTAGGTGGATCATCAGTGTTAGAGCTAAAATTAGAATGTTTAAAGTGATTTTCATGCTTCCAGGGGCTCGGGAAGTTAATTAAATACCATTTGGAGGCATTTAATGTTCGAGCAAAAACGGCTGATTTTCGACAAAAGAGATAACACCCCCCCATTATGTCATGCTTCAGAAATGTGGAAAATGGTCCGTTTTCAAATGTTTTATTTTTGAACGTCAGTTCACATTTGTAGGTGGATCATCAGTGTTAGAGCTAAAATTAGCATGTTTAAAGTGATTTTCATGCTTCCAGGGGCCCAAAACACAAGATTTATGGAATGGTTAAAAGTGCATGAAAATGGCCAATTTACTCACTCTGAGTTCTCAAAAAGGGTTTCTTCACCCCGGGAAGTTAATTAAATACCATTTGGAGGCATTTAATGTTCGAGCAAAAACGGCTGATTTTCGACAAAAGAGATAACACCCCCCCATTACGTCATGCTTCAGAAATGTGGAAAATGGTCCGTTTTCAAATGTTTTATTTTTGAACGTCAGTTCACATTTGTAGGTGGAATTTCAGTGTTAGAGCTAAAATTAGCATGTTTAAAGTGATTTTCATGCTTCCAGGGGCTCGGGAAGTTAATTAAATACCATTTGGAGGCATTTAATGTTCGAGCAAAAACGGCTGATTTTCGACAAAAGAGATAACACCCCCCCATTACGTCATGCTTCAGAAATGTGGAAAATGGTCCGTTTTCAAATGTTTTATTTTTGAACGTCAGTTCACATTTGTAGGTGGATCATCAGTGTTAGAGCTAAAATTAGCATGTTTAAAGTGATTTTCATGCTTCCAGGGGCCCAAAACACAAGATTTATGGAATGGTTAAAAGTGCATGAAAATGGCCAATTTACTCACTCTGAGTTCTCAAAAAGGGTTTCTTCACCCCGGGAAGTTAATTAAATACCATTTGGAGGCATTTAATGTTCGAGCAAAAACTGCTGATTTTCGACAAAAGAGATAACACCCCCCCATTACGTCATGCTTCAGAAATGTGGAAAATGGTCCGTTTTCAAATGTTTTGTTTTTGAACGTCAGTTCACATTTGTAGGTGGATCATCAGTGTTAGAGCTAAAATTAGCATGTTTAAAGTGATTTTCATGCTTCCAGGGGCTCGGGAAGTGAAATAAATACCATTTGGAGGCATTTAATGTTCGAGCAAAAACGGCTGATTTTCGACAAAAGAGATAACACCCCCCCATTACGTCATGCTTCAGAAATGTGGAAAATGGTCCGTTTTCAAATGTTTTATTTTTGAACGTCAGTTCACATTTGTAGGTGGATCATCAGTGTTAGAGCTAAAATTAGCATGTTTAAAGTGATTTTCATGCTTCCAGGGGCTCGGGAAGTGAAATAAATACCATTTGGAGGCATTTAATGTTCGAGCAAAAACGGCTGATTTTCGACAAAAGAGATAACACCCCCCCATTACGTCATGCTTCAGAAATGTGGAAAATGGTCCGTTTTCAAATGTTTTATTTTTGAACGTCAGTTCACATTTGTAGGTGGATCATCAGTGTTAGAGCTAAAATTAGCATGTTTAAAGTGATTTTCATGCTTCCAGGGGCTCGGGAAGTTAATTAAATACCATTTGGAGGCATTTAATGTTCGAGCAAAAACGGCTGATTTTCGACAAAAGAGATAACACCCCCCCATTACGTCATGCTTCAGAAATGTGGAAAATGGTCCGTTTTCAAATGTTTTATTTTTGAACGTCAGTTCACATTTGTAGGTGGATCATCAGTGTTAGAGCTAAAATTAGCATGTTTAAAGTGATTTTCATGCTTCCAGGGGCTCGGGAAGTGAAATAAATACCATTTGGAGGCATTTAATGTTCGAGCAAAAACGGCTGATTTTCGACAAAAGAGATAACACCCCCCCATTACGTCATGCTTCAGAAATGTGGAAAATGGTCCGTTTTCAAATGTTTTATTTTTGAACGTCAGTTCACATTTGTAGGTGGATCATCAGTGTTAGAGCTAAAATTAGCATGTTTAAAGTGATTTTCATGCTTCCAGGGGCCCAAAACACAAGATTAATGGAATGGTTAAAAGTGCATGAAAATGGCAAATTTACTCACTCTGAGTTCTCAAAAAGGGTTTCTTCACCCCGGGAAGTGAAATAAATACCATTTGGAGGCATTTAATGTTCGAGCAAAAACGGCTGATTTTCGACAAAAGAGATAACACCCCCCCATTACGTCATGCTTCAGAAATGTGGAAAATGGTCCGTTTTCAAATGTTTTATTTTTGAACGTCAGTTCACATTTGTAGGTGGATCATCAGTGTTAGAGCTAAAATTAGCATGTTTAAAGTGATTTTCATGCTTCCAGGGGCTCGGGAAGTTAATTAAATACCATTTGGAGGCATTTAATGTTCGAGCAAAAACGGCTGATTTTCGACAAAAGAGATACACCCCCCCATTACGTCATGCTTCAGAAATGTGGAAAATGGTCCGTTTTCAAATGTTTTATTTTTGAACGTCAGTTCACATTTGTAGGTGGATCATCAGTGTTAGAGCTAAAATTAGCATGTTTAAAGTGATTTTCATGCTTCCAGGAGCTCGGGAAGTTAATTAAATACCATTTGGAGGCATTTAATGTTTGAGCAAAAACGGCTGATTTTCGACAAAAGAGATAACACCCCCCCCATTACGTCATGCTTCAGAAATGTGGAAAATGGTCCGTTTTCAAATGTTTTATTTTTGAACGTCAGTTCACATTTGTAGGTGGATCATCAGTGTTAGAGCTAAAATTAGCATGTTTAAAGTGATTTTCATGCTTCCAGGGGCTCGGGAAGTGAAATAAATACCATTTGGAGGCATTTAATGTTCGAGCAAAAACGGCTGATTTTCGACAAAAGAGATAACACCCCCCCATTACGTCATGCTTCAGAAATGTGGAAAATGGTCCGTTTTCAAATGTTTTATTTTTGAACGTCAGTTCACATTTGTAGGTGGATCATCAGTGTTAGAGCTAAAATTAGCATGTTTAAAGTGATTTTCATGCTTCCAGGGGCTCGGGAAGTTAATTAAATACCATTTGGAGGCATTTAATGTTCGAGCAAAAACGGCTGATTTTCGACAAAAGAGATAACACCCCCCCATTACGTCATGCTTCAGAAATGTGGAAAATGGTCCGTTTTCAAATGTTTTATTTTTGAACGTCAGTTCACATTTGTAGGTGGATCATCAGTGTTAGAGCTAAAATTAGCATGTTTAAAGTGATTTTCATGCTTCCAGGGGCTCGGGAAGTGAAATAAATACCATTTGGAGGCATTTAATGTTCGAGCAAAAACGGCTGATTTTCGAGAAAAGAGATAACACCCCCCCATTACGTCATGCTTCAGAAATGTGGAAAATGGTCCGTTTTCAAATGTTTTATTTTTGAACGTCAGTTCACATTTGTAGGTGGATCATCAGTGTTAGAGCTAAAATTAGCATGTTTAAAGTGATTTTCATGCTTCCAGGGGCTCGGGAAGTTAATTAAATACCATTTGGAGGCATTTAATGTTCGAGCAAAAACGGCTGATTTTCGACAAAAGAGATAACACCCCCCCATTACGTCATGCTTCAGAAATGTGGAAAATGGTCCGTTTTCAAATGTTTTATTTTTGAACGTCAGTTCACATTTGTAGGTGGATCATCAGTGTTAGAGCTAAAATTAGCATGTTTAAAGTGATTTTCATGCTTCCAGGGGCTCGGGAAGTGAAATAAATACCATTTGGAGGCATTTAATGTTCGAGCAAAAACGGCTGATTTTCGACAAAAGAGATAACACCCCCCCATTACGTCATGCTTCAGAAATGTGGAAAATGGTCCGTTTTCAAATGTTTTATTTTTGAACGTCAGTTCACATTTGTAGGTGGATCATCAGTGTTAGAGCTAAAATTAGCATGTTTAAAGTGATTTTCATGCTTCCAGGGGCTCGGGAAGTTAATTAAATACCATTTGGAGGCATTTAATGTTTGAGCAAAAACGGCTGATTTTCGACAAAAGAGATAACACCCCCCCATTACGTCATGCTTCAGAAATGTGGAAAATGGTCCGTTTTCAAATGTTTTATTTTTGAACGTCAGTTCACATTTGTAGGTGGATCATCAGTGTTAGAGCTAAAATTAGCATGTTTAAAGTGATTTTCATGCTTCCAGGGGCTCGGGAAGTTAATTAAATACCATTTGGAGGCATTTAATGTTCGAGCAAAAACGGCTGATTTTCGACAAAAGAGATAACACCCCCCCATTACGTCATGCTTCAGAAATGTGAAAAATGGTCCGTTTTCAAATGTTTTATTTTTGAACGTCAGTTCACATTTGTAGGTGGATCATCAGTGTTAGAGCTAAAATTAGCATGTTTAAAGTGATTTTCATGCTTCCAGGGGCTCGGGAAGTGAAATAAATACCATTTGGAGGCATTTAATGTTCGAGCAAAAACGGCTGATTTTCGACAAAAGAGATAACACCCCCCCATTACGTCATGCTTCAGAAATGTGGAAAATGGTCCGTTTTTAAATGTTTTATTTTTGAACGTCAGTTCACATTTGTAGGTGGATCATCAGTGTTAGAGCTAAAATTAGAATGTTTAAAGTGATTTTCATGCTTCCAGGGGCTCGGGAAGTTAATTAAATACCATTTGGAGGCATTTAATGTTCGAGCAAAAACGGCTGATTTTCGACAAAAGAGATAACACCCCCCCATTACGTCATGCTTCAGAAATGTGGAAAATGGTCCGTTTTCAAATGTTTTATTTTTGAACGTCAGTTCACATTTGTAGGTGGATCATCAGTGTTAGAGCTAAAATTAGCATGTTTAAAGTGATTTTCATGCTTCCAGGGGCCCAAAACACAAGATTTATGGAATGGTTAAAAGTGCATGAAAATGGCCAATTTACTCACTCTGAGTTCTCAAAAAGGGTTTCTTCACCCCGGGAAGTTAATTAAATACCATTTGGAGGCATTTAATGTTCGAGCAAAAACGGCTGATTTTCGACAAAAGAGATAACACCCCCCCATTACGTCATGCTTCAGAAATGTGGAAAATGGTCCGTTTTCAAATGTTTTATTTTTGAACGTCAGTTCACATTTGTAGGTGGAATTTCAGTGTTAGAGCTAAAATTAGCATGTTTAAAGTGATTTTCATGCTTCCAGGGGCTCGGGAAGTTAATTAAATACCATTTGGAGGCATTTAATGTTCGAGCAAAAACGGCTGATTTTCGACAAAAGAGATAACACCCCCCCATTACGTCATGCTTCAGAAATGTGGAAAATGGTCCGTTTTCAAATGTTTTATTTTTGAACGTCAGTTCACATTTGTAGGTGGATCATCAGTGTTAGAGCTAAAATTAGCATGTTTAAAGTGATTTTCATGCTTCCAGGGGCCCAAAACACAAGATTTATGGAATGGTTAAAAGTGCATGAAAATGGCCAATTTACTCACTCTGAGTTCTCAAAAAGGGTTTCTTCACCCCGGGAAGTTAATTAAATACCATTTGGAGGCATTTAATGTTCGAGCAAAAACTGCTGATTTTCGACAAAAGAGATAACACCCCCCCATTACGTCATGCTTCAGAAATGTGGAAAATGGTCCGTTTTCAAATGTTTTGTTTTTGAACGTCAGTTCACATTTGTAGGTGGATCATCAGTGTTAGAGCTAAAATTAGCATGTTTAAAGTGATTTTCATGCTTCCAGGGGCTCGGGAAGTGAAATAAATACCATTTGGAGGCATTTAATGTTCGAGCAAAAACGGCTGATTTTCGACAAAAGAGATAACACCCCCCCATTACGTCATGCTTCAGAAATGTGGAAAATGGTCCGTTTTCAAATGTTTTATTTTTGAACGTCAGTTCACATTTGTAGGTGGATCATCAGTGTTAGAGCTAAAATTAGCATGTTTAAAGTGATTTTCATGCTTCCAGGGGCTCGGGAAGTGAAATAAATACCATTTGGAGGCATTTAATGTTCGAGCAAAAACGGCTGATTTTCGACAAAAGAGATAACACCCCCCCATTACGTCATGCTTCAGAAATGTGGAAAATGGTCCGTTTTCAAATGTTTTATTTTTGAACGTCAGTTCACATTTGTAGGTGGATCATCAGTGTTAGAGCTAAAATTAGCATGTTTAAAGTGATTTTCATGCTTCCAGGGGCTCGGGAAGTTAATTAAATACCATTTGGAGGCATTTAATGTTTGAGCAAAAACGGCTGATTTTCGACAAAAGAGATAACACCCCCCCATTACGTCATGCTTCAGAAATGTGGAAAATGGTCCGTTTTCAAATGTTTTATTTTTGAACGTCAGTTCACATTTGTAGGTGGATCATCAGTGTTAGAGCTAAAATTAGCATGTTTAAAGTGATTTTCATGCTTCCAGGGGCTCGGGAAGTGAAATAAATACCATTTGGAGGCATTTAATGTTCGAGCAAAAACGGCTGATTTTCGACAAAAGAGATAACACCCCCCCATTACGTCATGCTTCAGAAATGTGGAAAATGGTCCGTTTTCAAATGTTTTATTTTTGAACGTCAGTTCACATTTGTAGGTGGATCATCAGTGTTAGAGCTAAAATTAGCATGTTTAAAGTGATTTTCATGCTTCCAGGGGCCCAAAACACAAGATTAATGGAATGGTTAAAAGTGCATGAAAATGGCAAATTTACTCACTCTGAGTTCTCAAAAAGGGTTTCTTCACCCCGGGAAGTGAAATAAATACCATTTGGAGGCATTTAATGTTCGAGCAAAAACGGCTGATTTTCGACAAAAGAGATAACACCCCCCCATTACGTCATGCTTCAGAAATGTGGAAAATGGTCCGTTTTCAAATGTTTTATTTTTGAACGTCAGTTCACATTTGTAGGTGGATCATCAGTGTTAGAGCTAAAATTAGCATGTTTAAAGTGATTTTCATGCTTCCAGGGGCTCGGGAAGTTAATTAAATACCATTTGGAGGCATTTAATGTTCGAGCAAAAACGGCTGATTTTCGACAAAAGAGATACACCCCCCCATTACGTCATGCTTCAGAAATGTGGAAAATGGTCCGTTTTCAAATGTTTTATTTTTGAACGTCAGTTCACATTTGTAGGTGGATCATCAGTGTTAGAGCTAAAATTAGCATGTTTAAAGTGATTTTCATGCTTCCAGGAGCTCGGGAAGTTAATTAAATACCATTTGGAGGCATTTAATGTTTGAGCAAAAACGGCTGATTTTCGACAAAAGAGATAACACCCCCCCCATTACGTCATGCTTCAGAAATGTGGAAAATGGTCCGTTTTCAAATGTTTTATTTTTGAACGTCAGTTCACATTTGTAGGTGGATCATCAGTGTTAGAGCTAAAATTAGCATGTTTAAAGTGATTTTCATGCTTCCAGGGGCTCGGGAAGTGAAATAAATACCATTTGGAGGCATTTAATGTTCGAGCAAAAACGGCTGATTTTCGACAAAAGAGATAACACCCCCCCATTACGTCATGCTTCAGAAATGTGGAAAATGGTCCGTTTTCAAATGTTTTATTTTTGAACGTCAGTTCACATTTGTAGGTGGATCATCAGTGTTAGAGCTAAAATTAGCATGTTTAAAGTGATTTTCATGCTTCCAGGGGCTCGGGAAGTGAAATAAATACCATTTGGAGGCATTTAATGTTCGAGCAAAAACGGCTGATTTTCGAGAAAAGAGATAACACCCCCCCATTACGTCATGCTTCAGAAATGTGGAAAATGGTCCGTTTTCAAATGTTTTATTTTTGAACGTCAGTTCACATTTGTAGGTGGATCATCAGTGTTAGAGCTAAAATTAGCATGTTTAAAGTGATTTTCATGCTTCCAGGGGCTCGGGAAGTTAATTAAATACCATTTGGAGGCATTTAATGTTCGAGCAAAAACGGCTGATTTTCGACAAAAGAGATAACACCCCCCCATTACGTCATGCTTCAGAAATGTGGAAAATGGTCCGTTTTCAAATGTTTTATTTTTGAACGTCAGTTCACATTTGTAGGTGGATCATCAGTGTTAGAGCTAAAATTAGCATGTTTAAAGTGATTTTCATGCTTCCAGGGGCTCGGGAAGTGAAATAAATACCATTTGGAGGCATTTAATGTTCGAGCAAAAACGGCTGATTTTCGACAAAAGAGATAACACCCCCCCATTACGTCATGCTTCAGAAATGTGGAAAATGGTCCGTTTTCAAATGTTTTATTTTTGAACGTCAGTTCACATTTGTAGGTGGATCATCAGTGTTAGAGCTAAAATTAGCATGTTTAAAGTGATTTTCATGCTTCCAGGGGCTCGGGAAGTGAAATAAATACCATTTGGAGGCATTTAATGTTCGAGCAAAAACGGCTGATTTTCGAGAAAAGAGATAACACCCCCCCATTACGTCATGCTTCAGAAATGTGGAAAATGGTCCGTTTTCAAATGTTTTATTTTTGAACGTCAGTTCACATTTGTAGGTGGATCATCAGTGTTAGAGCTAAAATTAGCATGTTTAAAGTGATTTTCATGCTTCCAGGGGCTCGGGAAGTTAATTAAATACCATTTGGAGGCATTTAATGTTCGAGCAAAAACGGCTGATTTTCGACAAAAGAGATAACACCCCCCCATTACGTCATGCTTCAGAAATGTGGAAAATGGTCCGTTTTCAAATGTTTTATTTTTGAACGTCAGTTCACATTTGTAGGTGGATCATCAGTGTTAGAGCTAAAATTAGCATGTTTAAAGTGATTTTCATGCTTCCAGGGGCTCGGGAAGTGAAATAAATACCATTTGGAGGCATTTAATGTTCGAGCAAAAACGGCTGATTTTCGACAAAAGAGATAACACCCCCCCATTACGTCATGCTTCAGAAATGTGGAAAATGGTCCGTTTTCAAATGTTTTATTTTTGAACGTCAGTTCACATTTGTAGGTGGATCATCAGTGTTAGAGCTAAAATTAGCATGTTTAAAGTGATTTTCATGCTTCCAGGGGCCCAAAACACAAGATTAATGGAATGGTTAAAAGTGCATGAAAATGGCCAATTTACTCACTCTGAGTTCTCAAAAAGGGTTTCTTCACCCCGGGAAGTGAAATAAATACCATTTGGAGGCATTTAATGTTCGAGCAAAAACGGCTGATTTTCGACAAAAGAGATAACACCCCCCCATTACGTCATGCTTCAGAAATGTGGAAAATGGTCCGTTTTCAAATGTTTTATTTTTGAACGTCAGTTCACATTTGTAGGTGGATCATCAGTGTTAGAGCTAAAATTAGCATGTTTAAAGTGATTTTCATGCTTCCAGGGGCTCGGGAAGTTAATTAAATACCATTTGGAGGCATTTAATGTTCGAGCAAAAACGGCTGATTTTCGACAAAAGAGATAACACCCCCCCATTACGTCATGCTTCAGAAATGTGGAAAATGGTCCGTTTTCAAATGTTTTATTTTTGAACGTCAGTTCACATTTGTAGGTGGATCATCAGTGTTAGAGCTAAAATTAGCATGTTTAAAGTGATTTTCATGCTTACAGGGGCTCGGGAAGTTAATTAAATACCATTTGGAGGCATTTAATGTTCGAGCAAAAACGGCTGATTTTCGACAAAAGAGATAACACCCCCCCATTACGTCATGCTTCAGAAATGTGGAAAATGGTCCGTTTTCAAATGTTTTATTTTTGAACGTCAGTTCACATTTGTAGGTGGATCATCAGTGTTAGAGCTAAAATTAGCATGTTTAAAGTGATTTTCATGCTTCCAGGAGCTCGGGAAGTTAATTAAATACCATTTGGAGGCATTTAATGTTTGAGCAAAAACGGCTGATTTTCGACAAAAGAGATAACACCCTCCCCATTACGTCATGCTTCAGAAATGTGGAAAATGGTCCGTTTTCAAATGTTTTATTTTTGAACGTCAGTTCACATTTGTAGGTGGATCATCAGTGTTAGAGCTAAAATTAGCATGTTTAAAGTGATTTTCATGCTTCCAGGGGCTCGGGAAGTTAATTAAATACCATTTGGAGGCATTTAATGTTCGAGCAAAAACGGCTGATTTTCGACAAAAGAGATAACACCCCCCCATTACGTCATGCTTCAGAAATGTGGAAAATGGTCCGTTTTCAAATGTTTTATTTTTGAACGTCAGTTCACATTTGTAGGTGGATCATCAGTGTTAGAGCTAAAATTAGCATGTTTAAAGTGATTTTCATGCTTCCAGGGGCTCGGGAAGTTAATTAAATACCATTTGGAGGCATTTAATGTTCGAGCAAAAACGGCTGATTTTCGACAAAAGAGATAACACCCCCCCATTACGTCATGCTTCAGAAATGTGGAAAATGGTCCGTTTTCAAATGTTTTATTTTTGAACGTCAGTTCACATTTGTAGGTGGATCATCAGTGTTAGAGCTAAAATTAGCATGTTTAAAGTGATTTTCATGCTTCCAGGGGCCCAAAACACAAGATTTATGGAATGGTTAAAAGTGCATGAAAATGGCCAATTTACTCACTCTGAGTTCTCAAAAAGGGTTTCTTCACCCCGGGAAGTTAATTAAATACCATTTGGAGGCATTTAATGTTCGAGCAAAAACGGCTGATTTTCGACAAAAGAGATAACACCCCCCCATTACGTCATGCTTCAGAAATGTGGAAAATGGTCCGTTTTCAAATGTTTTATTTTTGAACGTCAGTTCACATTTGTAGGTGGATCATCAGTGTTAGAGCTAAAATTAGCATGTTTAAAGTGATTTTCATGCTTCCAGGGGCTCGGGAAGTTAATTAAATACCATTTGGAGGCATTTAATGTTCGAGCAAAAACGGCTGATTTTCGACAAAAGAGATAACACCCCCCCATTACGTCATGCTTCAGAAATGTGGAAAATGGTCCGTTTTCAAATGTTTTATTTTTGAACGTCAGTTCACATTTGTAGGTGGATCATCAGTGTTAGAGCTAAAATTGGCATGTTTAAAGTGATTTTCATGCTTCCAGGGGCTCGGGAAGTGAAATAAATACCATTTGGAGGCATTTAATGTTCGAGCAAAAACGGCTGATTTTCGACAAAAGAGATAACACCCCCCCATTACGTCATGCTTCAGAAATGTGGAAAATGGTCCGTTTTCAAATGTTTTATTTTTGAACGTCAGTTCACATTTGTAGGTGGATCATCAGTGTTAGAGCTAAAATTAGCATGTTTAAAGTGATTTTCATGCTTCCAGGGGCTCGGGAAGTTAATTAAATACCATTTGGAGGCATTTAATGTTCGAGCAAAAACGGCTGATTTTCGACAAAAGAGATAACACCCCCCCATTACGTCATGCTTCAGAAATGTGGAAAATGGTCCGTTTTCAAATGTTTTATTTTTGAACGTCAGTTCACATTTGTAGGTGGATCATCAGTGTTAGAGCTAAAATTAGCATGTTTAAAGTGATTTTCATGCTTCCAGGGGCCCAAAACACAAGATTTATGGAATGGTTAAAAGTGCATGAAAATGGCCAATTTACTCACTCTGAGTTCTCAAAAAGGGTTTCTTCACCGCGGGAAGTTAATTAAATACCATTTGGAGGCATTTAATGTTCGAGCAAAAACGGCTGATTTTCGACAAAAGAGATAACACCCCCCCATTACGTCATGCTTCAGAAATGTGGAAAATGGTCCGTTTTCAAATGTTTTATTTTTGAACGTCAGTTCACATTTGTAGGTGGATCATCAGTGTTAGAGCTAAAATTAGCATGTTTAAAGTGATTTTCATGCTTCCAGGGGCTCGGGAAGTTAATTAAATACCATTTGGAGGCATTTAATGTTCGAGCAAAAACGGCTGATTTTCGACAAAAGAGATAACACCCCCCCATTACGTCATGCTTCAGAAATGTGGAAAATGGTCCGTTTTCAAATGTTTTATTTTTGAACGTCAGTTCACATTTGTAGGTGGATCATCAGTGTTAGAGCTAAAATTAGCATGTTTAAAGTGATTTTCATGCTTCCAGGGGTCCAAAACACAAGATTAATGGAATGGTTAAAAGTGCATGAAAATGGCCAATTTACTCACTCTGAGTTCTCAAAAAGGGTTTCTTCACCCCGGGAAGTTAATTAAATACCATTTGGAGGCATTTAATGTTCGAGCAAAAACGGCTGATTTTCGACAAAAGAGATAACACCCCCCCATTACGTCATGCTTCAGAAATGTGGAAAATGGTCCATTTTCAAATGTTTTATTTTTGAACGTCAGTTCACATTTGTAGGTGGATCATCAGTGTTAGAGCTAAAATTAGCATGTTTAAAGTGATTTTCATGCTTCCAGGGGCTCAGGAAGTTAATTAAATACCATTTGGAGGCATTTAATGTTCGAGCAAAAACGGCTGATTTTCGACAAAAGAGATAACACCCCCCCATTACGTCATGCTTCAGAAATGTGGAAAATGGTCCGTTTTCAAATGTTTTATTTTTGAACGTCAGTTCACATTTGTAGGTGGATCATCAGTGTTAGAGCTAAAATTAGCATGTTTAAAGTGATTTTCATGCTTCCAGGGGCCCAAAACACAAGATTTATGGAATGGTTAAAAGTGCATGAAAATGGCCAATTTACTCACTCTGAGTTCTCAAAAAGGGTTTCTTCACCGCGGGAAGTTAATTAAATACCATTTGGAGGCATTTAATGTTCGAGCAAAAACGGCTGATTTTCGACAAAAGAGATAACACCCCCCCATTACGTCATGCTTCAGAAATGTGGAAAATGGTCCGTTTTCAAATGTTTTATTTTTGAACGTCAGTTCACATTTGTAGGTGGATCATCAGTGTTAGAGCTAAAATTAGCATGTTTAAAGTGATTTTCATGCTTCCAGGGGCTCGGGAAGTGAATTAAATACCATTTGGAGGCATTTAATGTTCGAGCAAAAACGGCTGATTTTCGACAAAAGAGATAACACCCCCCCATTACGTCATGCTTCAGAAATGTGGAAAATGGTCCGTTTTCAAATGTTTTATTTTTGAACGTCAGTTCACATTTGTAGGTGGATCATCAGTGTTAGAGCTAAAATTAGCATGTTTAAAGTGATTTTCATGCTTCCAGGGGTCCAAAACACAAGATTAATGGAATGGTTAAAAGTGCATGAAAATGGCCAATTTACTCACTCTGAGTTCTCAAAAATCGTTTCTTCACCCCGGGAAGTTAATTAAATACCATTTGGAGGCATTTAATGTTCGAGCAAAAACGGCTGATTTTCGACAAAAGAGATAACACCCCCCCATTACGTCATGCTTCAGAAATGTGGAAAATGGTCCGTTTTCAAATGTTTTATTTTTGAACGTCAGTTCACATTTGTAGGTGGAATTTCAGTGTTAGAGCTAAAATTAGCATGTTTAAAGTGATTTTCATGCTTCCAGGGGCTCGGGAAGTTAATTAAATACCATTTGGAGGCATTTAATGTTCGAGCAAAAACGGCTGATTTTCGACAAAAGAGATAACAGCCCCCCATTACGTCATGCTTCAGAAATGTGGAAAATGGTCCGTTTTCAAATGTTTTATTTTTGAACGTCAGTTCACATTTGTAGGTGGATCATCAGTGTTAGAGCTAAAATTAGCATGTTTAAAGTGATTTTCATGCTTCCAGGGGCTCGGGAAGTTAATTAAATACCATTTGGAGGCATTTAATGTTCGAGCAAAAATGGCTGATTTTCGACAAAAGAGATAACACCCCCCCATTACGTCATGCTTCAGAAATGTGGAAAATGGTCCGTTTTCAAATGTTTTATTTTTGAACGTCAGTTCACATTTGTAGGTGGATCATCAGTGTTAGAGCTAAAATTAGCATGTTTAAAGTGATTTTCATGCTTCCAGGGGCTCGGGAAGTTAATTAAATACCATTTGGAGGCATTTAATGTTCGAGCAAAAACGGCTGATTTTCGACAAAAGAGATAACACCCCCCCATTACGTCATGCTTCAGAAATGTGGAAAATGGTCCGTTTTCAAATGTTTTATTTTTGAACGTCAGTTCACATTTGTAGGTGGATCATCAGTGTTAGAGCTAAAATTAGCATGTTTAAAGTGATTTTCATGCTTCCAGGGGCCCAAAACACAAGATTTATGGAATGGTTAAAAGTGCATGAAAATGGCCAATTTACTCACTCTGAGTTCTCAAAAAGGGTTTCTTCACCCCGGGAAGTTAATTAAATACCATTTGGAGGCATTTAATGTTCGAGCAAAAACTGCTGATTTTCGACAAAAGAGATAACACCCCCCTATTACGTCATGCTTCAGAAATGTGGAAAATGGTCCGTTTTCAAATGTTTTATTTTTGAACGTCAGTTCACATTTGTAGGTGGATCATCAGTGTTAGAGCTAAAATTAGCATGTTTAAAGTGATTTTCATGCTTCCAGGGGCTCGGGAAGTGAAATAAATACCATTTGGAGGCATTTAATGTTCGAGCAAAAACGGCTGCTTTTCGACAAAAGAGATAACACCCCCCCATTACGTCATGCTTCAGAAATGTGGAAAATGGTCAGTTTTCAAATGTTTTATTTTTGAACGTCAGTTCACATTTGTAGGTGGATCATCAGTGTTAGAGCTAAAATTAGCATGTTTAAAGTGATTTTCATGCTTCCAGGGGCTCGGGAAGTTAATTAAATACCATTTGGAGGCATTTAATGTTCGAGCAAAAACGGCTGATTTTCGACAAAAGAGATAACACCCCCCCATTACGTCATGCTTCAGAAATGTGGAAAATGGTCCGTTTTCAAATGTTTTATTTTTGAACGTCAGTTCACATTTGTAGGTGGATCATCAGTGTTAGAGCTAAAATTAGCATGTTTAAAGTGATTTTCATGCTTCCAGGGGCTCGGGAAGTGAAATAAATACCATTTGGAGGCATTTAATGTTCGAGCAAAAACGGCTGATTTTCGACAAAAGAGATAACACCCCCCCATTACGTCATGCTTCAGAAATGTGGAAAATGGTCCGTTTTCAAATGTTTTATTTTTGAACGTCAGTTCACATTTGTAGGTGGATCATCAGTGTTAGAGCTAAAATTAGCATGTTTAAAGTGATTTTCATGCTTCCAGGGGCTCGGGAAGTGAAATAAATACCATTTGGAGGCATTTAATGTTCGAGCAAAAACGGCTGATTTTCGACAAAAGAGATAACACCCCCCCATTGCGTCATGCTTCAGAAATGTGGAAAATGGTCCGTTTTCAAATGTTTTATTTTTGAACGTCAGTTCACATTTGTAGGTGGATCATCAGTGTTAGAGCTAAAATTAGCATGTTTAAAGTGATTTTCATGCTTCCAGGGGCTCGGGAAGTGAAATAAATACCATTTGGAGGCATTTAATGTTCGAGCAAAAACGGCTGATTTTCGACAAAAGAGATAACACCCCCCCATTACGTCATGCTTCAGAAATGTGGAAAATGGTCCGTTTTCAAATGTTTTATTTTTGAACGTCAGTTCACATTTGTAGGTGGATCATCAGTGTTAGAGCTAAAATTAGCATGTTTAAAGTGATTTTCATGCTTCCAGGGGCTCGGGAAGTTAATTAAATACCATTTGGAGGCATTTAATGTTCGAGCAAAAACGGCTGATTTTCGACAAAAGAGATAACACCCCCCCATTACGTCATGCTTCAGAAATGTGGAAAATGGTCCGTTTTCAAATGTTTTATTTTTGAACGTCAGTTCACATTTGTAGGTGGATCATCAGTGTTAGAGCTAAAATTAGCATGTTTAAAGTGATTTTCATGCTTCCAGGGGCTCGGGAAGTGAAATAAATACCATTTGGAGGCATTTAATGTTCGAGCAAAAACGGCTGATTTTCGACAAAAGAGATAACACCCCCCCATTACGTCATGCTTCAGAAATGTGGAAAATGGTCCGTTTTCAAATGTTTTATTTTTGAACGTCAGTTCACATTTGTAGGTGGATCATCAGTGTTAGAGCTAAAATTAGCATGTTTAAAGTGATTTTCATGCTTCCAGGGGCTCGGGAAGTTAATTAAATACCATTTGGAGGCATTTAATGTTCGAGCAAAAACGGCTGATTTTCGACAAAAGAGATAACACCCCCCCATTACGTCATGCTTCAGAAATGTGGAAAATGGTCCGTTTTCAAATGTTTTATTTTTGAACGTCAGTTCACATTTGTAGGTGGATCATCAGTGTTAGAGCTAAAATTAGCATGTTTAAAGTGATTTTCATGCTTCCAGGGGCCCAAAACACAAGATTTATGGAATGGTTAAAAGTGCATGAAAATGGCCAATTTACTCACTCTGAGTTCTCAAAAAGGGTTTCTTCACCCCGGGAAGTTAATTAAATACCATTTGGAGGCATTTAATGTTCGAGCAAAAACGGCTGATTTTCGACAAAAGAGATAACACCCCCCCATTACGTCATGCTTCAGAAATGTGGAAAATGGTCCGTTTTCAAATGTTTTATTTTTGAACGTCAGTTCACATTTGTAGGTGGATCATCAGTGTTAGAGCTAAAATTAGCATGTTTAAAGTGATTTTCATGCTTCCAGGGGCTCGGGAAGTTAATTAAATACCATTTGGAGGCATTTAATGTTCGAGCAAAAACGGCTGATTTTCGACAAAAGAGATAACACCCCCCCATTACGTCATGCTTCAGAAATGTGGAAAATGGTCCGTTTTCAAATGTTTTATTTTTGAACGTCAGTTCACATTTGTAGGTGGATCATCAGTGTTAGAGCTAAAATTGGCATGTTTAAAGTGATTTTCATGCTTCCAGGGGCTCGGGAAGTGAAATAAATACCATTTGGAGGCATTTAATGTTCGAGCAAAAACGGCTGATTTTCGACAAAAGAGATAACACCCCCCCATTACGTCATGCTTCAGAAATGTGGAAAATGGTCCGTTTTCAAATGTTTTATTTTTGAACGTCAGTTCACATTTGTAGGTGGATCATCAGTGTTAGAGCTAAAATTAGCATGTTTAAAGTGATTTTCATGCTTCCAGGGGCTCGGGAAGTTAATTAAATACCATTTGGAGGCATTTAATGTTCGAGCAAAAACGGCTGATTTTCGACAAAAGAGATAACACCCCCCCATTACGTCATGCTTCAGAAATGTGGAAAATGGTCCGTTTTCAAATGTTTTATTTTTGAACGTCAGTTCACATTTGTAGGTGGATCATCAGTGTTAGAGCTAAAATTAGCATGTTTAAAGTGATTTTCATGCTTCCAGGGGCCCAAAACACAAGATTTATGGAATGGTTAAAAGTGCATGAAAATGGCCAATTTACTCACTCTGAGTTCTCAAAAAGGGTTTCTTCACCGCGGGAAGTTAATTAAATACCATTTGGAGGCATTTAATGTTCGAGCAAAAACGGCTGATTTTCGACAAAAGAGATAACACCCCCCCATTACGTCATGCTTCAGAAATGTGGAAAATGGTCCGTTTTCAAATGTTTTATTTTTGAACGTCAGTTCACATTTGTAGGTGGATCATCAGTGTTAGAGCTAAAATTAGCATGTTTAAAGTGATTTTCATGCTTCCAGGGGCTCGGGAAGTTAATTAAATACCATTTGGAGGCATTTAATGTTCGAGCAAAACCGGCTGATTTTCGACAAAAGAGATAACACCCCCCCATTACGTCATGCTTCAGAAATGTGGAAAATGGTCCGTTTTCAAATGTTTTATTTTTGAACGTCAGTTCACATTTGTAGGTGGATCATCAGTGTTAGAGCTAAAATTAGCATGTTTAAAGTGATTTTCATGCTTCCAGGGGTCCAAAACACAAGATTAATGGAATGGTTAAAAGTGCATGAAAATGGCCAATTTACTCACTCTGAGTTCTCAAAAAGGGTTTCTTCACCCCGGGAAGTTAATTAAATACCATTTGGAGGCATTTAATGTTCGAGCAAAAACGGCTGATTTTCGACAAAAGAGATAACACCCCCCCATTACGTCATGCTTCAGAAATGTGGAAAATGGTCCGTTTTCAAATGTTTTATTTTTGAACGTCAGTTCACATTTGTAGGTGGATCATCAGTGTTAGAGCTAAAATTAGCATGTTTAAAGTGATTTTCATGCTTCCAGGGGCTCGGGAAGTTAATTAAATACCATTTGGAGGCATTTAATGTTCGAGCAAAAACGGCTGATTTTCGACAAAAGAGATAACACCCCCCCATTACGTCATGCTTCAGAAATGTGGAAAATGGTCCGTTTTCAAATGTTTTATTTTTGAACGTCAGTTCACATTTGTAGGTGGATCATCAGTGTTAGAGCTAAAATTAGCATGTTTAAAGTGATTTTCATGCTTCCAGGGGCCCAAAACACAAGATTTATGGAATGGTTAAAAGTGCATGAAAATGGCCAATTTACTCACTCTGAGTTCTCAAAAAGGGTTTCTTCACCGCGGGAAGTTAATTAAATACCATTTGGAGGCATTTAATGTTCGAGCAAAAACGGCTGATTTTCGACAAAAGAGATAACACCCCCCCATTACGTCATGCTTCAGAAATGTGGAAAATGGTCCGTTTTCAAATGTTTTATTTTTGAACGTCAGTTCACATTTGTAGGTGGATCATCAGTGTTAGAGCTAAAATTAGCATGTTTAAAGTGATTTTCATGCTTCCAGGGGCTCGGGAAGTTAATTAAATACCATTTGGAGGCATTTAATGTTCGAGCAAAAACGGCTGATTTTCGACAAAAGAGATAACACCCCCCCATTACGTCATGCTTCAGAAATGTGGAAAATGGTCCGTTTTCAAATGTTTTATTTTTGAACGTCAGTTCACATTTGTAGGTGGATCATCAGTGTTAGAGCTAAAATTAGCATGTTTAAAGTGATTTTCATGCTTCCAGGGGTCCAAAACACAAGATTAATGGAATGGTTAAAAGTGCATGAAAATGGCCAATTTACTCACTCTGAGTTCTCAAAAATCGTTTCTTCACCCCGGGAAGTTAATTAAATACCATTTGGAGGCATTTAATGTTCGAGCAAAAACGGCTGATTTTCGACAAAAGAGATAACACCCCCCCATTACGTCATGCTTCAGAAATGTGGAAAATGGTCCGTTTTCAAATGTTTTATTTTTGAACGTCAGTTCACATTTGTAGGTGGAATTTCAGTGTTAGAGCTAAAATTAGCATGTTTAAAGTGATTTTCATGCTTCCAGGGGCTCGGGAAGTTAATTAAATACCATTTGGAGGCATTTAATGTTCGAGCAAAAACGGCTGATTTTCGACAAAAGAGATAACAGCCCCCCATTACGTCATGCTTCAGAAATGTGGAAAATGGTCCGTTTTCAAATGTTTTATTTTTGAACGTCAGTTCACATTTGTAGGTGGATCATCAGTGTTAGAGCTAAAATTAGCATGTTTAAAGTGATTTTCATGCTTCCAGGGGCTCGGGAAGTTAATTAAATACCATTTGGAGGCATTTAATGTTCGAGCAAAAATGGCTGATTTTCGACAAAAGAGATAACACCCCCCCATTACGTCATGCTTCAGAAATGTGGAAAATGGTCCGTTTTCAAATGTTTTATTTTTGAACGTCAGTTCACATTTGTAGGTGGATCATCAGTGTTAGAGCTAAAATTAGCATGTTTAAAGTGATTTTCATGCTTCCAGGGGCTCGGGAAGTTAATTAAATACCATTTGGAGGCATTTAATGTTCGAGCAAAAACGGCTGATTTTCGACAAAAGAGATAACACCCCCCCATTACGTCATGCTTCAGAAATGTGGAAAATGGTCCGTTTTCAAATGTTTTATTTTTGAACGTCAGTTCACATTTGTAGGTGGATCATCAGTGTTAGAGCTAAAATTAGCATGTTTAAAGTGATTTTCATGCTTCCAGGGGCCCAAAACACAAGATTTATGGAATGGTTAAAAGTGCATGAAAATGGCCAATTTACTCACTCTGAGTTCTCAAAAAGGGTTTCTTCACCCCGGGAAGTTAATTAAATACCATTTGGAGGCATTTAATGTTCGAGCAAAAACTGCTGATTTTCGACAAAAGAGATAACACCCCCCTATTACGTCATGCTTCAGAAATGTGGAAAATGGTCCGTTTTCAAATGTTTTATTTTTGAACGTCAGTTCACATTTGTAGGTGGATCATCAGTGTTAGAGCTAAAATTAGCATGTTTAAAGTGATTTTCATGCTTCCAGGGGCTCGGGAAGTGAAATAAATACCATTTGGAGGCATTTAATGTTCGAGCAAAAACGGCTGCTTTTCGACAAAAGAGATAACACCCCCCCATTACGTCATGCTTCAGAAATGTGGAAAATGGTCAGTTTTCAAATGTTTTATTTTTGAACGTCAGTTCACATTTGTAGGTGGATCATCAGTGTTAGAGCTAAAATTAGCATGTTTAAAGTGATTTTCATGCTTCCAGGGGCTCGGGAAGTTAATTAAATACCATTTGGAGGCATTTAATGTTCGAGCAAAAACGGCTGATTTTCGACAAAAGAGATAACACCCCCCCATTACGTCATGCTTCAGAAATGTGGAAAATGGTCCGTTTTCAAATGTTTTATTTTTGAACGTCAGTTCACATTTGTAGGTGGATCATCAGTGTTAGAGCTAAAATTAGCATGTTTAAAGTGATTTTCATGCTTCCAGGGGCTCGGGAAGTGAAATAAATACCATTTGGAGGCATTTAATGTTCGAGCAAAAACGGCTGATTTTCGACAAAAGAGATAACACCCCCCCATTACGTCATGCTTCAGAAATGTGGAAAATGGTCCGTTTTCAAATGTTTTATTTTTGAACGTCAGTTCACATTTGTAGGTGGATCATCAGTGTTAGAGCTAAAATTAGCATGTTTAAAGTGATTTTCATGCTTCCAGGGGCTCGGGAAGTGAAATAAATACCATTTGGAGGCATTTAATGTTCGAGCAAAAACGGCTGATTTTCGACAAAAGAGATAACACCCCCCCATTGCGTCATGCTTCAGAAATGTGGAAAATGGTCCGTTTTCAAATGTTTTATTTTTGAACGTCAGTTCACATTTGTAGGTGGATCATCAGTGTTAGAGCTAAAATTAGCATGTTTAAAGTGATTTTCATGCTTCCAGGGGCTCGGGAAGTGAAATAAATACCATTTGGAGGCATTTAATGTTCGAGCAAAAACGGCTGATTTTCGACAAAAGAGATAACACCCCCCCATTACGTCATGCTTCAGAAATGTGGAAAATGGTCCGTTTTCAAATGTTTTATTTTTGAACGTCAGTTCACATTTGTAGGTGGATCATCAGTGTTAGAGCTAAAATTAGCATGTTTAAAGTGATTTTCATGCTTCCAGGGGCTCGGGAAGTGAAATAAATACCATTTGGAGGCATTTAATGTTCGAGCAAAAACGGCTGATTTTCGACAAAAGAGATAACACCCCCCCATTGCGTCATGCTTCAGAAATGTGGAAAATGGTCCGTTTTCAAATGTTTTATTTTTGAACGTCAGTTCACATTTGTAGGTGGATCATCAGTGTTAGAGCTAAAATTAGCATGTTTAAAGTGATTTTCATGCTTCCAGGGGCCCAAAACACAAGATTAATGGAATGGTTAAAAGTGCATGAAAATGGCCAATTTACTCACTCTGAGTTCTCAAAAAGGGTTTCTTCACCCCGGGAAGTGAAATAAATACCATTTGGAGGCATTTAATGTTCGAGCAAAAACGGCTGATTTTCGACAAATGAGATAACACCCCCCCATTACGTCATGCTTCAGAAATGTGGAAAATGGTCCGTTTTCAAATGTTTTATTTTTGAACGTCAGTTCACATTTGTAGGTGGATCATCAGTGTTAGAGCTAAAATTAGCATGTTTAAAGTGATTTTCATGCTTCCAGGGGCTCGGGAAGTTAATTAAATACCATTTGGAGGCATTTAATGTTCGAGCAAAAACGGCTGATTTTCGACAAAAGAGATAACACCCCCCCATTACGCATGCTTCAGAAATGTGGAAAATGGTCCGTTTTCAAATGTTTTATTTTTGAACGTCAGTTCACATTTGTAGGTGGATCATCAGTGTTAGAGCTAAAATTAGCATGTTTAAAGTGATTTTCATGCTTACAGGGGCTCGGGAAGGTAATTAAATACCATTTGGAGGCATTTAATGTTCGAGCAAAAACGGCTGATTTTCGACAAAAGAGATAACACCCCCCCATTACGTCATGCTTCAGAAATGTGGAAAATGGTCCGTTTTCAAATGTTTTATTTTTGAACGTCAGTTCACATTTGTAGGTGGATCATCAGTGTTAGAGCTAAAATTAGCATGTTTAAAGTGATTTTCATGCTTCCAGGGGCTCGGGAAGTTAATTAAATACCATTTGGAGGCATTTAATGTTCGAGCAAAAACGGCTGATTTTCGACAAAAGAGATAACACCCCCCCATTACGTCATGCTTCAGAAATGTGGAAAATGGTCCGTTTTCAAATGTTTTATTTTTGAACGTCAGTTCACATTTGTAGGTGGATCATCAGTGTTAGAGCTAAAATTAGCATGTTTAAAGTGATTTTCATGCTTCCAGGGGCTCGGGAAGTTAATTAAATACCATTTGGAGGCATTTAATGTTCGAGCAAAAACGGCTGATTTTCGACAAAAGAGATAACACCCCCCCATTACGTCATGCTTCAGAAATGTGGAAAATGGTCCGTTTTCAAATGTTTTATTTTTGAACGTCAGTTCACATTTGTAGGTGGATCATCAGTGTTAGAGCTAAAATTAGCATGTTTAAAGTGATTTTCATGCTTCCAGGGGCTCAGGAAGTTAATTAAATACCATTTGGAGGCATTTAATGTTCGAGCAAAAACGGCTGATTTTCGACAAAAGAGATAACACCCCCCCATTACGTCATGCTTCAGAAATGTGGAAAATGGTCCGTTTTCAAATGTTTTATTTTTGAACGTCAGTTCACATTTGTAGGTGGATCATCAGTGTTAGAGCTAAAATTAGCATGTTTAAAGTGATTTTCATGCTTCCAGGGGCCCAAAACACAAGATTTATGGAATGGTTAAAAGTGCATGAAAATGGCCAATTTACTCACTCTGAGTTCTCAAAAAGGGTTTCTTCACCCCGGGAAGTTAATTAAATACCATTTGGAGGCATTTAATGTTCGAGCAAAAACGGCTGATTTTCGACAAAAGAGATAACACCCCCCCATTACGTCATGCTTCAGAAATGTGGAAAATGGTCCGTTTTCAAATGTTTTATTTTTGAACGTCAGTTCACATTTGTAGGTGGATCATCAGTGTTAGAGCTAAAATTAGCATGTTTAAAGTGATTTTCATGCTTCCAGGGGCTCGGGAAGTGAAATAAATACCATTTGGAGGCATTTAATGTTCGAGCAAAAACGGCTGATTTTCGACAAAAGAGATAACACCCCCCCATTACGTCATGCTTCAGAAATGTGGAAAATGGTCCGTTTTCAAATGTTTTATTTTTGAACGTCAGTTCACATTTGTAGGTGGATCATCAGTGTTAGAGCTAAAATTAGCATGTTTAAAGTGATTTTCATGCTTCCAGGGGCTCGGGAAGTTAATTAAATACCATTTGGAGGCATTTAATGTTCGAGCAAAAACGGCTGATTTTCGACAAAAGAGATAACACCCCCCCATTACGTCATGCTTCAGAAATGTGGAAAATGGTCCGTTTTCAAATGTTTTATTTTTGAACGTCAGTTCACATTTGTAGGTGGATCATCAGTGTTAGAGCTAAAATTAGCATGTTTAAAGTGATTTTCATGCTTCCAGGGGCTCGGGAAGTGAAATAAATACCATTTGGAGGCATTTAATGTTCGAGCAAAAACGGCTGATTTTCGACAAAAGAGATAACACCCCCCCATTACGTCATGCTTCAGAAATGTGGAAAATGGTCCGTTTTCAAATGTTTTATTTTTGAACGTCAGTTCACATTTGTAGGTGGATCATCAGTGTTAGAGCTAAAATTAGCATGTTTAAAGTGATTTTCATGCTTCCAGGGGCTCGGGAAGTGAAATAAATACCATTTGGAGGCATTTAATGTTCGAGCAAAAACGGCTGATTTTCGACAAAAGAGATAACACCCCCCATTACGTCATGCTTCAGAAATGTGGAAAATGGTCCGTTTTCAAATGTTTTATTTTTGAACGTCAGTTCACATTTGTAGGTGGATCATCAGTGTTAGAGCTAAAATTAGCATGTTTAAAGTGATTTTCATGCTTCCAGGGGCTCGGGAAGTGAAAGAAAGACCATTTGGAGGCATTTAATGTTCGAGCAAAAACGGCTGATTTTCGACAAAAGAGATAACACCCCCCCATTACGTCATGCTTCAGAAATGTGGAAAATGGTCCGTTTTCAAATGTTTTATTTTTGAACGTCAGTTCACATTTGTAGGTGGATCATCAGTGTTAGAGCTAAAATTAGCATGTTTAAAGTGATTTTCAAGCTTCCAGGGGCCCAAAACACAAGATTTATGGAATGGTTAAAAGTGCATGAAAATGGCCAATTTACTCACTCTGAGTTCTCAAAAAGGGTTTCTTCACCCCGGGAAGTTAATTAAATACCATTTGGAGGCATTTAATGTTCGAGCAAAAACGGCTGATTTTCGACAAAAGAGATAACACCCCCCCATTACGTGATGCTTCAGAAATGTGGAAAATGGTCCGTTTTCAAATGTTTTATTTTTGAACGTCAGTTCACATTTGTAGGTGGATCATCAGTGTTAGAGCTAAAATTAGCATGTTTAAAGTGATTTTCATGCTTCCAGGGGCTCGGGAAGTGAAATAAATACCATTTGGAGGCATTTAATGTTCGAGCAAAAACGGCTGATTTTCGACAAAAGAGATAACACCCCCCCATTACGTCATGCTTCAGAAATGTGGAATTGGTCCGTTTTCAAATGTTTTATTTTTGAACGTCAGTTCACATTTGTAGGTGGATCATCAGTGTTAGAGCTAAAATTAGAATGTTTAAAGTGATTTTCATGCTTCCAGGGGCTCGGGAAGTTAATTAAATACCATTTGGAGGCATTTAATGTTCGAGCAAAAACGGCTGATTTTCGACAAAAGAGATAACACCCCCCCATTACGTCATGCTTCAGAAATGTGGAAAATGGTCCGTTTTCAAATGTTTTATTTTTGAACGTCAGTTCACATTTGTAGGGGGATCATTAGTGTTAGAGCTAAAATTAGCATGTTTAAAGTGATTTTCATGCTTCCAGGGGCCCAAAACACAAGATTTATGGAATGGTTAAAAGTGCATGAAAATGGCCAATTTACTCACTCTGAGTTCTCAAAAAGGGTTTCTTCACCCCGGGAAGTTAATTAAATACCATTTGGAGGCATTTAATGTTCGAGCAAAAACGGCTGATTTTCGACAAAAGAGATAACACCCCCCCATTACGTCATGCTTCAGAAATGTGGAAAATGGTCCGTTTTCAAATGTTTTATTTTTGAACGTCAGTTCACATTTGTAGGTGGAATTTCAGTGTTAGAGCTAAAATTAGCATGTTTAAAGTGATTTTCATGCTTCCAGGGGCTCGGGAAGTTAATTAAATACCATTTGGAGGCATTTAATGTTCGAGCAAAAACGGCTGATTTTCGACAAAAGAGATAACACCCCCCCATTACGTCATGCTTCAGAAATGTGGAAAATGGTCCGTTTTCAAATGTTTTATTTTTGAACGTCAGTTCACATTTGTAGGTGGATCATCAGTGTTAGAGCTAAAATTAGCATGTTTAAAGTGATTTTCATGCTTCCAGGGGTTCGGGAAGTTCATTAAATACCATTTGGAGGCATTTATTGTTCGAGCAAAAACGGCTGATTTTCGACAAAAGAGATAACACCCCCCCATTACGTCATGCTTCAGAAATGTGGAAAATGGTCCGTTTTCAAATGTTTTATTTTTGAACGTCAGTTCACATTTGTAGGTGGATCATCAGTGTTAGAGCTAAAATTAGCATGTTTAAAGTGATTTTCATGCTTCCAGGGGCTCGGGAAGTTAATTAAATACCATTTGGAGGCATTTAATGTTCGAGCAAAAACGGCTGATTTTCGACAAAAGAGATAACACCCCCCCATTACGTCATGCTTCAGAAATGTGGAAAATGGTCCGTTTTCAAATGTTTTATTTTTGAACGTCAGTTCACATTTGTAGGTGGATCATCAGTGTTAGAGCTAAAATTAGCATGTTTAAAGTGATTTTCATGCTTCCAGGGGCCCACAACACAAGATTTATGGAATGGTTAAAAGTGCATGAAAATGGCCAATTTACTCACTCTGAGTTCTCAAAAAGGGTTTCTTCACCCCGGGAAGTTCATTAAATACCATTTGGAGGCATTTAATGTTCGAGCAAAAACGGCTGATTTTCAACAAAAGAGATAACACCCCCCCATTACGTCATGCTTCAGAAATGTGGAAAATGGTCCGTTTTCAAATGTTTTATTTTTGAACGTCAGTTCACATTTGTAGGTGGATCATCAGTGTTAGAGCTAAAATTAGCATGTTTAAAGTGATTTTCATGCTTCCAGGGGCTCGGGAAGTGAAATAAATACCATTTGGAGGCATTTAATGTTCGAGCAAAAACGGCTGATTTTCGACAAATGAGATAACACCCCCCCATTACGTCATGCTTCAGAAATGTGGAAAATGGTCCGTTTTCAAATGTTTTATTTTTGAACGTCAGTTCACATTTGTAGGTGGATCATCAGTGTTAGAGCTAAAATTAGCATGTTTAAAGTGATTTTCATGCTTCCAGGGGCTCGGGAAGTTAATTAAATACCATTTGGAGGCATTTAATGTTCGAGCAAAAACGGCTGATTTTCGACAAAAGAGATAACACCCCCCCATTACGCATGCTTCAGAAATGTGGAAAATGGTCCGTTTTCAAATGTTTTATTTTTGAACGTCAGTTCACATTTGTAGGTGGATCATCAGTGTTAGAGCTAAAATTAGCATGTTTAAAGTGATTTTCATGCTTACAGGGGCTCGGGAAGGTAATTAAATACCATTTGGAGGCATTTAATGTTCGAGCAAAAACGGCTGATTTTCGACAAAAGAGATAACACCCCCCCATTACGTCATGCTTCAGAAATGTGGAAAATGGTCCGTTTTCAAATGTTTTATTTTTGAACGTCAGTTCACATTTGTAGGTGGATCATCAGTGTTAGAGCTAAAATTAGCATGTTTAAAGTGATTTTCATGCTTCCAGGGGCTCGGGAAGTTAATTAAATACCATTTGGAGGCATTTAATGTTCGAGCAAAAACGGCTGATTTTCGACAAAAGAGATAACACCCCCCCATTACGTCATGCTTCAGAAATGTGGAAAATGGTCCGTTTTCAAATGTTTTATTTTTGAACGTCAGTTCACATTTGTAGGTGGATCATCAGTGTTAGAGCTAAAATTAGCATGTTTAAAGTGATTTTCATGCTTCCAGGGGCTCGGGAAGTTAATTAAATACCATTTGGAGGCATTTAATGTTCGAGCAAAAACGGCTGATTTTCGACAAAAGAGATAACACCCCCCCATTACGTCATGCTTCAGAAATGTGGAAAATGGTCCGTTTTCAAATGTTTTATTTTTGAACGTCAGTTCACATTTGTAGGTGGATCATCAGTGTTAGAGCTAAAATTAGCATGTTTAAAGTGATTTTCATGCTTCCAGGGGCTCAGGAAGTTAATTAAATACCATTTGGAGGCATTTAATGTTCGAGCAAAAACGGCTGATTTTCGACAAAAGAGATAACACCCCCCCATTACGTCATGCTTCAGAAATGTGGAAAATGGTCCGTTTTCAAATGTTTTATTTTTGAACGTCAGTTCACATTTGTAGGTGGATCATCAGTGTTAGAGCTAAAATTAGCATGTTTAAAGTGATTTTCATGCTTCCAGGGGCCCAAAACACAAGATTTATGGAATGGTTAAAAGTGCATGAAAATGGCCAATTTACTCACTCTGAGTTCTCAAAAAGGGTTTCTTCACCCCGGGAAGTTAATTAAATACCATTTGGAGGCATTTAATGTTCGAGCAAAAACGGCTGATTTTCGACAAAAGAGATAACACCCCCCCATTACGTCATGCTTCAGAAATGTGGAAAATGGTCCGTTTTCAAATGTTTTATTTTTGAACGTCAGTTCACATTTGTAGGTGGATCATCAGTGTTAGAGCTAAAATTAGCATGTTTAAAGTGATTTTCATGCTTCCAGGGGCTCGGGAAGTTAATTAAATACCATTTGGAGGCATTTAATGTTCGAGCAAAAACGGCTGATTTTCGACAAAAGAGATAACACCCCCCCATTACGTCATGCTTCAGAAATGTGGAAAATGGTCCGTTTTCAAATGTTTTATTTTTGAACGTCAGTTCACATTTGTAGGTGGATCATCAGTGTTAGAGCTAAAATTAGCATGTTTAAAGTGATTTTCATGCTTCCAGGGGCTCGGGAAGTGAAATAAATACCATTTGGAGGCATTTAATGTTCGAGCAAAAACGGCTGATTTTCGACAAAAGAGATAACACCCCCCCATTACGTCATGCTTCAGAAATGTGGAAAATGGTCCGTTTTCAAATGTTTTATTTTTGAACGTCAGTTCACATTTGTAGGTGGATCATCAGTGTTAGAGCTAAAATTAGCATGTTTAAAGTGATTTTCATGCTTCCAGGGGCTCGGGAAGTGAAATAAATACCATTTGGAGGCATTTAATGTTCGAGCAAAAACGGCTGATTTTCGACAAAAGAGATAACACCCCCCATTACGTCATGCTTCAGAAATGTGGAAAATGGTCCGTTTTCAAATGTTTTATTTTTGAACGTCAGTTCACATTTGTAGGTGGATCATCAGTGTTAGAGCTAAAATTAGCATGTTTAAAGTGATTTTCATGCTTCCAGGGGCTCGGGAAGTGAAAGAAAGACCATTTGGAGGCATTTAATGTTCGAGCAAAAATGGCTGATTTTCGACAAAAGAGATAACACCCCCCCATTACGTCATGCTTCAGAAATGTGGAAAATGGTCCGTTTTCAAATGTTTTATTTTTGAACGTCAGTTCACATTTGTAGGTGGATCATCAGTGTTAGAGCTAAAATTAGCATGTTTAAAGTGATTTTCAAGCTTCCAGGGGCCCAAAACACAAGATTTATGGAATGGTTAAAAGTGCATGAAAATGGCCAATTTACTCACTCTGAGTTCTCAAAAAGGGTTTCTTCACCCCGGGAAGTTAATTAAATACCATTTGGAGGCATTTAATGTTCGAGCAAAAACGGCTGATTTTCGACAAAAGAGATAACACCCCCCCATTACGTGATGCTTCAGAAATGTGGAAAATGGTCCGTTTTCAAATGTTTTATTTTTGAACGTCAGTTCACATTTGTAGGTGGATCATCAGTGTTAGAGCTAAAATTAGCATGTTTAAAGTGATTTTCATGCTTCCAGGGGCTCGGGAAGTGAAATAAATACCATTTGGAGGCATTTAATGTTCGAGCAAAAACGGCTGATTTTCGACAAAAGAGATAACACCCCCCCATTACGTCATGCTTCAGAAATGTGGAATTGGTCCGTTTTCAAATGTTTTATTTTTGAACGTCAGTTCACATTTGTAGGTGGATCATCAGTGTTAGAGCTAAAATTAGAATGTTTAAAGTGATTTTCATGCTTCCAGGGGCTCGGGAAGTTAATTAAATACCATTTGGAGGCATTTAATGTTCGAGCAAAAACGGCTGATTTTCGACAAAAGAGATAACACCCCCCCATTACGTCATGCTTCAGAAATGTGGAAAATGGTCCGTTTTCAAATGTTTTATTTTTGAACGTCAGTTCACATTTGTAGGGGGATCATTAGTGTTAGAGCTAAAATTAGCATGTTTAAAGTGATTTTCATGCTTCCAGGGGCCCAAAACACAAGATTTATGGAATGGTTAAAAGTGCATGAAAATGGCCAATTTACTCACTCTGAGTTCTCAAAAAGGGTTTCTTCACCCCGGGAAGTTAATTAAATACCATTTGGAGGCATTTAATGTTCGAGCAAAAACGGCTGATTTTCGACAAAAGAGATAACACCCCCCCATTACGTCATGCTTCAGAAATGTGGAAAATGGTCCGTTTTCAAATGTTTTATTTTTGAACGTCAGTTCACATTTGTAGGTGGAATTTCAGTGTTAGAGCTAAAATTAGCATGTTTAAAGTGATTTTCATGCTTCCAGGGGCTCGGGAAGTTAATTAAATACCATTTGGAGGCATTTAATGTTCGAGCAAAAACGGCTGATTTTCGACAAAAGAGATAACACCCCCCCATTACGTCATGCTTCAGAAATGTGGAAAATGGTCCGTTTTCAAATGTTTTATTTTTGAACGTCAGTTCACATTTGTAGGTGGATCATCAGTGTTAGAGCTAAAATTAGCATGTTTAAAGTGATTTTCATGCTTCCAGGGGTTCGGGAAGTTCATTAAATACCATTTGGAGGCATTTATTGTTCGAGCAAAAACGGCTGATTTTCGACAAAAGAGATAACACCCCCCCATTACGTCATGCTTCAGAAATGTGGAAAATGGTCCGTTTTCAAATGTTTTATTTTTGAACGTCAGTTCACATTTGTAGGTGGATCATCAGTGTTAGAGCTAAAATTAGCATGTTTAAAGTGATTTTCATGCTTCCAGGGGCTCGGGAAGTTAATTAAATACCATTTGGAGGCATTTAATGTTCGAGCAAAAACGGCTGATTTTCGACAAAAGAGATAACACCCCCCCATTACGTCATGCTTCAGAAATGTGGAAAATGGTCCGTTTTCAAATGTTTTATTTTTGAACGTCAGTTCACATTTGTAGGTGGATCATCAGTGTTAGAGCTAAAATTAGCATGTTTAAAGTGATTTTCATGCTTCCAGGGGCCCAAAACACAAGATTTATGGAATGGTTAAAAGTGCATGAAAATGGCCAATTTACTCACTCTGAGTTCTCAAAAAGGGTTTCTTCACCCCGGGAAGTTCATTAAATACCATTTGGAGGCATTTAATGTTCGAGCAAAAACGGCTGATTTTCAACAAAAGAGATAACACCCCCCCATTACGTCATGCTTCAGAAATGTGGAAAATGGTCCGTTTTCAAATGTTTTATTTTTGAACGTCAGTTCACATTTGTAGGTGGATCATCAGTGTTAGAGCTAAAATTAGCATGTTTAAAGTGATTTTCATGCTTCCAGGGGCTCGGGAAGTGAAATAAATACCATTTGGAGGCATTTAATGTTCGAGCAAAAACGGCTGATTTTCGACAAAAGAGATAACACCCCCCCATTACGTCATGCTTCAGAAATGTGGAAAATGGTCCGTTTTCAAATGTTTTATTTTTGAACGTCAGTTCACATTTGTAGGTGGATCATCAGTGTTAGAGCTAAAATTAGCATGTTTAAAGTGATGTTCATGCTTCCAGGGGCTCGGGAAGTTAAATAAATACCATTTGGAGGCATTTAATGTTCGAGCAAAAACGGCTGATTTTCGACAAAAGAGATAACACCCCCCCATTACGTCATGCTTCAGAAATGTGGAAAATGGTCCGTTTTCAAATGTTTTATTTTTGAACGTCAGTTCACATTTGTAGGTGGATCATCAGTGTTAGAGCTAAAATTAGCATGTTTAAAGTGATTTTCATGCTTCCAGGGGCTCGGGAAGTGAAATAAATACCATTTGGAGGCATTTAATGTTCGAGTAAAAACGGCTGATTTTCGACAAAAGAGATAACACCCCCCCATTACGTCATGCTTCAGAAATGTGGAAAATGGTCCGTTTTCAAATGTTTTATTTTTGAACGTCAGTTCACATTTGTAGGTGGATCATCAGTGTTAGAGCTAAAATTAGCATGTTTAAAGTGATTTTCATGCTTCCAGGGGCTCGGGAAGTTAATTAAATACCATTTGGAGGCATTTAATGTTCGAGCAAAAACGGCTGATTTTCGACAAAAGAGATAACACCCCCCCATTACGTCATGCTTCAGAAATGTGGAAAATGGTCCGTTTTCAAATGTTTTATTTTTGAACGTCAGTTCACATTTGTAGGTGGATCATCAGTGTTAGAGCTAAAATTAGCATGTTTAAAGTGATTTTCATGCTTCCAGGGGCCCAAAACACAAGATTTATGGAATGGTTAAAAGTGCATGAAAATGGCCAATTTACTCACTCTGAGTTCTCAAAAAGGGTTTCTTCACCCCGGGAAGTTAATTAAATACCATTTGGAGACATTTAATGTTCGAGCAAAAACGGCTGATTTTCGACAAAAGAGATAACACCCCCCCATTACGTGATGCTTCAGAAATGTGGAAAATGGTCCGTTTTCAAATGTTTTATTTTTGAACGTCAGTTCACATTTGTAGGTGGATCATCAGTGTTAGAGCTAAAATTAGCATGTTTAAAGTGATTTTCATGCTTCCAGGGGCTCGGGAAGTTAATTAAATACCATTTGGAGGCATTTAATGTTCGAGCAAAAACGGCTGATTTTCGACAAAAGAGATAACACCCCCCCATTACGTCATGCTTCAGAAATGTGGAAAATGGTCCGTTTTCAAATGTTTTATTTTTGAACGTCAGTTCACATTTGTAGGTGGATCATCAGTGTTAGAGCTAAAATTAGCATGTTTAAAGTGATTTTCATGCTTCCAGGGGCTCGGGAAGTTAATTAAATACCATTTGGAGGCATTTAATGTTCGAGCAAAAACGGCTGATTTTCGACAAAAGAGATAACACCCCCCCATTACGTCATGCTTCAGAAATGTGGAAAATGGTCCGTTTTCAAATGTTTTATTTTTGAACGTCAGTTCACATTTGTAGGTGGATCATCAGTGTTAGAGCTAAAATTAGCATGTTTAAAGTGATTTTCATGCTTCCAGGGGCTCGGGAAGTGAAATAAATACCATTTGGAGGCATTTAATGTTCGAGCAAAAACGGCTGATTTTCGACAAAAGAGATAACACCCCCCCATTACGTCATGCTTCAGAAATGTGGAAAATGGTCCGTTTTCAAATGTTTTATTTTTGAACGTCAGTTCACATTTGTAGGTGGATCATCAGTGTTAGAGCTAAAATTAGAATGTTTAAAGTGATTTTCATGCTTCCAGGGGCTCGGGAAGTTAATTAAATACCATTTGGAGGCATTTAATGTTCGAGCAAAAACGGCTGATTTTCGACAAAAGAGATAACACCCCCCATTACGTCATGCTTCAGAAATGTGGAAAATGGTCCGTTTTCAAATGTTTTATTTTTGAACGTCAGTTCACATTTGTAGGTGGATCATCAGTGTTAGAGCTAAAATTAGCATGTTTAAAGTGATTTTCATGCTTCCAGGGGCCCAAAACACAAGATTTATGGAATGGTTAAAAGTGCATGAAAATGGCCAATTTACTCACTCTGAGTTCTCAAAAAGGGTTTCTTCACCCCGGGAAGTTAATTAAATACCATTTGGAGGCATTTAATGTTCGAGCAAAAACGGCTGATTTTCGACAAAAGAGATAACACCCCCCCATTACGTCATGCTTCAGAAATGTGGAAAATGGTCCGTTTTCAAATGTTTTATTTTTGAACGTCAGTTCACATTTGTAGGTGGATCATCAGTGTTAGAGCTAAAATTAGCATGTTTAAAGTGATTTTCATGCTTCCAGGGGCTCGGGAAGTTAATTAAATACCATTTGGAGGCATTTAATGTTCGAGCAAAAACGGCTGATTTTCGACAAAAGAGATAACACCCCCCCATTACGTCATGCTTCAGAAATGTGGAAAATGGTCCGTTTTCAAATGTTTTATTTTTGAACGTCAGTTCACATTTGTAGGTGGATCATCAGTGTTAGAGCTAAAATTAGCATGTTTAAAGTGATTTTCATGCTTCCAGGGGCTCGGGAAGTGAAATAAATACCATTTGGAGGCATTTAATGTTCGAGCAAAAACGGCTGATTTTCGACAAAAGAGATAACACCCCCCATTACGTCATGCTTCAGAAATGTGGAAAATGGTCCGTTTTCAAATGTTTTATTTTTGAACGTCAGTTCACATTTGTAGGTGGATCATCAGTGTTAGAGCCAAAATTAGCATGTTTAAAGTGATTTTCATGCTTCCAGGGGCTCGGGAAGTTAATTAAATACCATTTGGAGGCATTTAATGTTCGAGCAAAAACGGCTGATTTTCGACAAAAGAGATAACACCCCCCCATTACGTCATGCTTCAGAAATGTGGAAAATGGTCCGTTTTCAAATGTTTTATTTTTGAACGTCAGTTCACATTTGTAGGTGGATCATCAGTGTTAGAGCTAAAATTAGCATGTTTAAAGTGATTTTCATGCTTCCAGGGGCCCAAAACACAAGATTTATGGAATGGTTAAAAGTGCATGAAAATGGCCAATTTACTCACTCTGAGTTCTCAAAAAGGGTTTCTTCACCCCGGGAAGTTAATTAAATACCATTTGGAGACATTTAATGTTCGAGCAAAAACGGCTGATTTTCGACAAAAGAGATAACACCCCCCCATTACGTGATGCTTCAGAAATGTGGAAAATGGTCCGTTTTCAAATGTTTTATTTTTGAACGTCAGTTCACATTTGTAGGTGGATCATCAGTGTTAGAGCTAAAATTAGCATGTTTAAAGTGATTTTCATGCTTCCAGGGGCTCGGGAAGTTAATTAAATACCATTTGGAGGCATTTAATGTTCGAGCAAAAACGGCTGATTTTCGACAAAAGAGATAACACCCCCCCATTACGTCATGCTTCAGAAATGTGGAAAATGGTCCGTTTTCAAATGTTTTATTTTTGAACGTCAGTTCACATTTGTAGGTGGATCATCAGTGTTAGAGCTAAAATTAGCATGTTTAAAGTGATTTTCATGCTTCCAGGGGCTCGGGAAGTTAATTAAATACCATTTGGAGGCATTTAATGTTCGAGCAAAAACGGCTGATTTTCGACAAAAGAGATAACACCCCCCCATTACGTCATGCTTCAGAAATGTGGAAAATGGTCCGTTTTCAAATGTTTTATTTTTGAACGTCAGTTCACATTTGTAGGTGGATCATCAGTGTTAGAGCTAAAATTAGCATGTTTAAAGTGATTTTCATGCTTCCAGGGGCTCGGGAAGTGAAATAAATACCATTTGGAGGCATTTAATGTTCGAGCAAAAACGGCTGATTTTCGACAAAAGAGATAACACCCCCCCATTACGTCATGCTTCAGAAATGTGGAAAATGGTCCGTTTTCAAATGTTTTATTTTTGAACGTCAGTTCACATTTGTAGGTGGATCATCAGTGTTAGAGCTAAAATTAGAATGTTTAAAGTGATTTTCATGCTTCCAGGGGCTCGGGAAGTTAATTAAATACCATTTGGAGGCATTTAATGTTCGAGCAAAAACGGCTGATTTTCGACAAAAGAGATAACACCCCCCCATTACGTCATGCTTCAGAAATGTGGAAAATGGTCGGTTTTCAAATGTTTTATTTTTGAACGTCTGTTCACATTTGTAGGTGGATCATCAGTGTTAGAGCTAAAATTAGCATGTTTAAAGTGATTTTCATGCTTCCAGGGGCTCTGGAAGTTAATTAAATACCATTTGGAGGCATTTAATGTTCGAGCAAAAACGGCTGATTTTCGACAAAAGAGATAACACCCCCCCATTACGTCATGCTTCAGAAATGTGGAAAATGGTCCGTTTTCAAATGTTTTATTTTTGAACGTCAGTTCACATTTGTAGGTGGATCATCAGTGTTAGAGCTAAAATTAGCATGTTTAAAGTGATTTTCATGCTTCCAGGGGCTCGGGAAGTGAAATAAATACCATTTGGAGGCATTTAATGTTCGAGCAAAAACGGCTGATTTTCGACAAAAGAGATAACACCCCCCCCATTACGTCATGCTTCAGAAATGTGGAAAATGGTCCGTTTTCAAATGTTTTATTTTTGAACGTCAGTTCACATTTGTAGGTGGATCATCAGTGTTAGAGCTAAAATTAGCATGTTTAAAGTGATTTTCATGCTTCCAGGGGCTCGGGAAGTTAATTAAATACCATTTGGAGGCATTTAATGTTCGAGCAAAAACGGCTGATTTTCGACAAAAGAGATAACACCCCCGCATTACGTCATGCTTCAGAAATGTGGAAAATGGTCCGTTTTCAAATGTTTTATTTTTGAACGTCAGTTCACATTTGTAGGTGGATCATCAGTGTTAGAGCTAAAATTAGCATGTTTAAAGTGATTTTCATGCTTCCAGGGGCCCAAAACACAAGATTTATGGAATGGTTAAAAGTGCATGAAAATGGCCAATTTACTCACTCTGAGTTCTCAAAAAGGGTTTCTTCACCGCGGGAAGTTAATTAAATACCATTTGGAGGCATTTAATGTTCGAGCAAAAACGGCTGATTTTCGACAAAAGAGATAACACCCCCCCATTACGTCATGCTTCAGAAATGTGGAAAATGGTCCGTTTTCAAATGTTTTATTTTTGAACGTCAGTTCACATTTGTAGGTGGATCATCAGTGTTAGAGCTAAAATTAGCATGTTTAAAGTGATTTTCATGCTTCCAGGGGCTCGGGAAGTTAATTAAATACCATTTGGAGGCATTTAATGTTCGAGCAAAAACGGCTGATTTTCGACAAAAGAGATAACACCCCCCCATTACGTCATGCTTCAGAAATGTGGAAAATGGTCCGTTTTCAAATGTTTTATTTTTGAACGTCAGTTCACATTTGTAGGTGGATCATCAGTGTTAGAGCTAAAATTAGCATGTTTAAAGTGATTTTCATGCTTCCAGGGGTCCAAAACACAAGATTAATGGAATGGTTAAAAGTGCATGAAAATGGCCAATTTATTCACTCTGAGTTCTCAAAAAGGGTTTCTTCACCCCGGGAAGTTAATTAAATACCATTTGGAGGCATTTAATGTTCGAGCAAAAACGGCTGATTTTCGACAAAAGAGATAACACCCCCCCATTACGTCATGCTTCAGAAATGTGGAAAATGGTCCGTTTTCAAATGTTTTATTTTTGAACGTCAGTTCACATTTGTAGGTGGAATTTCAGTGTTAGAGCTAAAATTAGCATGTTTAAAGTGATTTTCATGCTTCCAGGGGCTCGGGAAGTTAATTAAATACCATTTGGAGGCATTTAATGTTCGAGCAAAAACGGCTGATTTTCGACAAAAGAGATAACATCCCCCCATTACGTCATGCTTCAGAAATGTGGAAAATGGTCCGTTTTCAAATGTTTTATTTTTGAACGTCAGTTCACATTTGTAGGTGGATCATCAGTGTTAGAGCTAAAATTAGCATGTTTAAAGTGATTTTCATGCTTCCAGGGGCTCGGGAAGTTAATTAAATACCATTTGGAGGCATTTAATGTTCGAGCAAAAACGGCTGATTTTCGACAAAAGAGATAACAGCCCCCCATTACGTCATGCTTCAGAAATGTGGAAAATGGTCCGTTTTCAAATGTTTTATTTTTGAACGTCAGTTCACATTTGTAGGTGGATCATCAGTGTTAGAGCTAAAATTAGCATGTTTAAAGTGATTTTCATGCTTCCAGGGGCTCGGGAAGTTAATTAAATACCATTTGGAGACATTTAATGTTCGAGCAAAAATGGCTGATTTTCGACAAAAGAGATAACACCCCCCCATTACGTCATGCTTCAGAAATGTGGAAAATGGTCCGTTTTCAAATGTTTTATTTTTGAACGTCAGTTCACATTTGTAGGTGGATCATCAGTGTTAGAGCTAAAATTAGCATGTTTAAAGTGATTTTCATGCTTCCAGGGGCTCGGGAAGTTAATTAAATACCATTTGGAGGCATTTAATGTTCGAGCAAAAACGGCTGATTTTCGACAAAAGAGATAACACCCCCCCATTACGTCATGCTTCAGAAATGTGGAAAATGGTCCGTTTTCAAATGTTTTATTTTTGAACGTCAGTTCACATTTGTAGGTGGATCATCAGTGTTAGAGCTAAAATTAGCATGTTTAAAGTGATTTTCATGCTTCCAGGGGCCCAAAACACAAGATTTATGGAATGGTTAAAAGTGCATGAAAATGGCCAATTTACTCACTCTGAGTTCTCAAAAAGGGTTTCTTCACCCCGGGAAGTTAATTAAATACCATTTGGAGGCATTTAATGTTCGAGCAAAAACGGCTGATTTTCGACAAAAGAGATAACACCCCCCCATTACGTCATGCTTCAGAAATGTGGAAAATGGTCCGTTTTCAAATGTTTTATTTTTGAACGTCAGTTCACATTTGTAGGTGGATC